>NW_028227272.1:63738500-64359250 GCF_978045245.1 Mus caroli | reverse complement strand
AGCTGGAATTAAAATTAAAATTTTACATTTGATCCACCAACCTGCCTCGTAGTTATCAGGCTTTTCTGGTAAAACCTTGAAGACTCCAAGCTCTCTCCACCATTACACTTGGGTCATTGCTGCATTTCCAATATGCAAGATGTGCAGGAAGACCAGTCCGGTATAGACTTTTTGCATCCAAATCAATCAACTTTAATCTCAAAGATTTTTTTCATGTGTCATATATTCTGAAATTAGAAAACTTAAAATTTGAAATGCCATAACTTAAAACAGATCCTATAATTTGGTTAAAAACTTTAGATTCAATGGTTATTAAGTAGACTAAACAGAATCCTGTAACATTACATCAGGAGAAGAAGATCCCAGAGACTGAGCCAGGAACCTAAGAGCATACATAGACTGGTCTGAGGCCTCCTGCACTTATATAGAAGAGGACTGCCTTGTCTGGCCTCAGTGGGAGGAGATGTGCCTATTCGTGTAGAGACTTGATGCCCCATGGTGGTGTAATACTCAGAGAGAGCAGGCAAAAAAGAGGAGGGATGGGGGGAAGAACTCTGAGTTGGGGAGGCTGAGTGGGGAGCAACATTTTAAATGTAAATGAATAAAGCAATTAATTAATAAAAAATATAAAAAAGAGCTCTTCCGTAATGTCATTGGAATCAATTTCTGCTCATTGAGTAATAGAACTGTGTTGTTACAAAAGCATTCTCATATGAATTTTATAAAAAACAAATTCTCATTTTGCAGGTATATTTGTGTTCCTTTACATACACACACAGACACACACACACAGACACACAGACACACACACACAGACACACACACACAGACACACACACTCACACACTCATTGATTAGGAATATGGATTATTGGAGGTAGGATTTTTTTAAAGGTGTTAAGTTGAAGTTAATAAATTGATTCCTAATCCAATAAAGCTAGTGTCTGAAAGGTTGAGATTTTAACAAAGAATCAGAGTATTTTTTTAAGAAGGAAGGCAGAGAAAGATACTGAACAAGAATCCAGAATAGATAAAAATCCCTGGAAAGAAAGAAAATGGTTTTCTGGCTTCCAGCTTTTGAACAAGTGAAACACCCCATTTCCGTACTGCAAACAACCAGTCAGTGGTGCATCTTTACGACGTCCCTCAAACATCTAATTCACCCACCCAGACACTTTCATCTATTAAGGGTAATAAGGAGAAAAGAAACATTGATTATAAAGAAACTTTAAATTGTGCAAACTTTAAAACGACTCCACATCATGTGAGAGCGATGTACAGGGAGCTATAAAGCATTACTGAGACTAGGGCAGATGAAGTTACAAAACTAAGGGCAAGGAAACCCTGGGAAGGTATTGAGGAGGGAGTGGTCTACAAATGGCTCTAAACAGCACATTTAATCAAGGTGAGGTTTCCCCTGGACTTTCTCCTCTGAACATGAACTGACTGTATCCTAAAACTAGTCTAAAGTACAAAGAGCAATGAAATAAATGCATTTCGAGGAAAGGAAAAGTTTGGAAGGTTGACCCTTCCTGGTTTTTAGAATTAATAGACCTTTACAATAACCAGTATGGTAAATTAGTAACAAAAGCAGAGTCCCTAAGGAGACTTCCATGTTTATCCTCAGAGGATTTATTTTTTATCCTGAGTCAATGGCAACTGAACAAGGTCTCTTCCAAAACTGCTTCATGACTTCAGATTTTACTCTATTAAAAACAGGCAGGGTTCTTTCAGTGTCATACTAAAGGTTTCAAAAGAATAGAAGAGAAAAGAAAAGAAAGGAAAAGAAAAGACTGGATACTATTTTCATTTACTTTTGACTCAGTGAAAATCACACTTAGCAATGACAAACAAAAATAATTATCATAAAGTAACAAATTTAAAATTACATTTTAGCAAATGACATCAGAGCCATTATTTAAATGATTTATTAGTATTAAATATGTGTATGGGTGTATATGAGTGCATGTGTCCCAGAGGCTTGTATTGTCATATCTCTTGGAGACGGGGTTACAGGCTACTGTGAGAAACCACATGGTTTCAGAAATTGGAACTCAACCCTCTGGAGGAACATCAAGAACACGTAGACACTGAGTTATTTCCTTAGGCCTTAATTTCATGACTGTACAATTCATACATGATCATGTATTACAAATGTCTGTATTTGAACATATATTAAAGAAGTATTTAAAGCCTTCAAATAAAATTTTAAATTTCTGAATGTATATGTTTGTCACTGGATTTTATCTTTAAGTACATATTTGGAACTTGTGGATATAGATTTAGTGAGTGTTGACCTAACTAAAGTGTTTCTGTACGATAGATATCACTTGGCTAGGATGGAGAGTAAGTTACAGAATAAAAATAAAATTGTAACAGCTCATTAACATATGGATTAATGAGTAACTTGGAGCTAAAGCTTTATTTCTCCAAGAACAGTCCTGAAAATAATGTTTACCTTTAAAAGAAAAAGTAGACTTAAACTAACCTGCTGACTAGTTCAAAATAATTCTCGTCCGCAGTTACCTCTCATAAAGCTCACGGCAAATGGAATACATTTGAAATTCAACTTAGATATCTTCAAGTTATTCTGCTTAAAAATATCGGTGTTTATGGGGCTAGAAATATGGATTTTGTAGACAACCACTGTTCAGTTCCCAGCACTTAAGTAGGTAGCTCACCATCAGCCACCTGTAGTTCCAACTCCATGGAATCTAAGGTTTACTTTTTAACCTCGGTTCACCCTCACAATCAGAGGAGCACACACACACACACACACACACACAGAGAGAGAGAGAGAGAGAGAGAGAGAGAGAGAGAGAGAGAGAGAGAAACACAGATGCACACCTATATTCATAATGGAAACTTTAAATGTATCTTTTAAGAGAGATCTTGGAGTCAGACACTGGGCCACCAACCAGGCAGCACACACCAGCTGATATGAGGCCCCTAACACACATACAGGAGAGGACTGCCAGCTCTGGACTCAATCAGAAAAGATGCACTTAACCCTCAAGGGACTGGAGGTCCCATGGAGTGGGGATGTCTGGTGGGGTTAAGGGTAGAGACATCCTTGTGGATATGGGGGGAGGAGGTATGGGATGTGGAACAGTCAGAGGGTAGACCAGGAAGGGGATAAAATCTGGAGTGTAAAAAGAAAAAAAGATTAAATAAAAAGAAAAAGGAAAAAACAAATTTAAATGTAGATGAGAAAGTAGAAAAATTTATAAATGGTCTAAACATCTTTGCCTGTAATAGAAGGAGAATGAAGTGCTCCAATTTAAACGGGGGGTGTTCTAGAGTGTCATCCTTAAGGAGATCAGAGCTCATTAAACAAATTCCAGAAGGAAGCATCAATGTGATGGGAACTTCAGAAAACAGCAATGGCAATTCCTATTTAGGTAATGGTGTGACAAACATAGGGGTTACAGAATTGGGGTAACACTTAGCATGCCACCACAGTCGCCGAAGTTGTTTTTTTAATCACATTAAAGTATATCATTTCATCTTTCTATTTCACGAAAATAAGAGTGAGGCCTACATAAAGTATTAAAGTGAAACTATACTTTTCAAGTAATTAAAATCGAATATAAAATATGCACTCTGAAGTCTTATATGCTGAGTTACAATATTCTAGGATTTTCTAATATAAAAATGAAAAAAAAAACCCGAACTTGCTAGAAAAATAATTATAGGGCGATAAAAAAAAATGTTGCTAGATTTCAAGCTGAATTGTGAAGAGGGTTTGACTCCAAACTGCGATTTAAGGCATTTTTAATTCTTCTTCTTTCACAAAATGCTTGCTACACAAAAACGTGTCTGAATCATCGGATTAGTTAATGATATTATTCCTTGGTCTCATCAAATATCTTCTGAATATTTGAGATTTTATAATGGAGAGATCATTTAAACACTTTAATTTTCTTCCTCTTAGGCATCTTGGAATAATATAAACGGACATGTATAAATAATTCATGTATATTCTATATCTCTCTCTTTTGCTTTATAACATGATACTCCTATGAATTTAATACTTGTGTTACACAAAAGATGAATACTGCACTACATAAAGAACAGAATACTTAATGAATTAATCATAAATTATAGGTGGAAGAATATATGTATATATGAAGTAATTATGGGAATACTGTATTGTGGGGAA
Source organism: Mus caroli (assembly GCF_978045245.1). Lineage (NCBI taxonomy): Eukaryota > Metazoa > Chordata > Mammalia > Rodentia > Muridae > Mus > Mus caroli. Next base: position 64,355,089 of record NW_028227272.1, on the reverse strand, counting down.
ATTATACCAATATTTTAATGTCCTTTAGAAAGTATATCATTATACCTACTGACATAATAATATATGGACATTGTAAATGAGGGAATGTTTACAAAAAGACATTCTGGAAAGGAGTGATAAATAAGCATATATTATGTATTGGTTACAGGCTCAACTTCACATCTTCATTTTGTATAAAATGCTTAGAAACAATTTTTTTTACTGATAAAATTCAGTTCTATTAACGCAAATTGGGTAATCATGTATCTAATTGACCACTTAGTTTGTAGTTAAATAATTGTTGTCATCAACTGCCTGTTTGCACATTAAATGAAGACCAGGTGAAAATGTTAATTAGATTAATGACTGTGCATATTTTTTTTTGTTATTGAAGAAAGAGGTTTTCCTGCTCTTTCTGTAGTTTTTCAACTGCTAGTAAAGATCATTTCCTCTTGACCTTCCAACATTGAATCTACAAGATAAATTTGGACAGTTGATTGGGCAGTAGGTCTCATTTGGAAGGAACACAGGGTCCCTAATGAAGGAGCTAAAGAAAGTACCCAAGGAGCTAAAGGGGTCTGCAACCCTATAGGAGGAACAACAATATGAACTAACCAGTACACCCCCCACCCCCCAGAGCTGAGTCTCTAGTTGCATATGTAGCAGAAAATGGCCTAGTCAGCCATCACTGGGAAGAGAGGCCCTTGGTCTTAGGAAGATCATATGCCACAGTACAGGGAATGCCAGGGCCAGGAAGTGAGAGTGGGTGGGTTGGGGAGCAGGACAGGGGAAAGATATAGGGAGGTTTGGGGATAGCATTTGAAATGTAAATGAAGAAAATATCTAATAAAAAATTCTTAAAAAAAAAGAAAGAAAATCGTTGCCTAAAGTCTCACCATTATATGTAAGATGCAGTCTTGTGTTGAGGTAAGTTTGAGTTCATGATGCAGGACAAATTTGTATTATATCCAAGAATACCTACCAGGTATAGTCATTTGATTTGCATTATTAGCTTGCAAAGGTTACCACCTATATCTCATTTCTTTGCAAGTATGCATATCATCAAAGAGCATATTCAAACATGCAACCTAAAACATAAAAATATAGAAATAATAAGACCAAGAACTTCACTCTATGAATAAATTTGAGGAATTTTATATTAACAGTAGTAATAACAAATATTTACTATAAAGCCACACAAAACTAATTTAAAGGCCAAACTCTCTCGGTATTTTCTGCCAGGGTAGCAATATAGGCTTGCTTAGTCAACAACCATTGCTCCTGGAGCAAATGCCATTCTTTCTTCTCTGAGATTTTCAAGTTACCAAAACTGCCTCAGGTAGTAGGGTCATTAAATACCAAGTGATACCAACCAAAGCATTCTCACATTGTTACTACTAATGATATCTCCCAACCACATCTAAACACCCACATAGGGACTTCAGTTGGCTGCAATGAGAGGCATTGAATTCATGGTACTTTGCATCCCAGCAGGTACCACCAACTCATGGGAAAAGCATCTTAGAAAGTACCCAGCAAAGTGTTCCTACCCTAATGTAAAAGGCAGCTTTCACTGGCCAACTGACTTTTATAGTGCTCATGTTATGACAGGAAAACACACTTCAGTCAGTCACGGAATTGACCACAGGCACACATTTTATTGAGAATGCTGGGAAGATACAGGTAAAACTTAGGAAAATTTGTGACATTCTACGAAGGATCAATTTCATGCATTAAATACTAAATGTTTAAAGCCTTTCATTGCTCTATAATGTAAATAACAACAGATGTTCGGTATTGTAATATGCTTGAGTTCTAGCTGACGAATTTCCTCAAATTGCATCCGAAACAGAGTATGGAATCACTGTTAGAGAGTGATTCTCAGCTAATCTCAGATGTGATCTAAGCATGAAGAGTGATGAAACAATACCACGGTACATCCTAAAAGTAACTGAACATTACGTTTCTGGGATGTATGTTTTCAAACTTCAATGAAAATTAGTCTAGGGAAGTAACTAAAAATGGAAATTGATTTAGCAAAAGTGAAAAACTGGAAAAATGTTTAAATACTTAATTTTACTTCTGAAGCAAGGAAAAAGTCAATAGAAAATTGAAAAATTTCCAAATAAATAAAGTCCATCAATATGTGAATGTCCCCAAACAACATTTATTTATTCAAGCAAGGTGTCCTCCCAACCCATGATCTCTTTTACAATTCCTCCTGTTGTACATTGACTGTGAATGACAACTAAATGCATCTCAAACGGCCTTCTGTGCTTTAACTAAAAGGAAAAGATAATAAACTTTTCACTAAGCTGCGTAATGATAGCCTGATTGCTAAAGCCACTGACCTCCTATTTAATATTCCATCAAGGCAAAAACATAGCTCTCAACACACAGATGGGAGAAAGAACTTAGTTTTCCGTGTAAAACCTCACATTCTGTGCCAGGTTCTTAAGAACACCTCTCTATCTTGCTTTTGACATTTCCCTAAAATTGTCTAAAATAGACACAATGTCGTTCTATTTTGCTATTACGCTTTCACTGTTTATTGTTACCCTTTGTTATTGTAAGATGAAAGATTATAGACTTGTTAAAAAAGACTTGTTAAAACACCTACCATGTAATATACATTGGACTATCATTAACAAACTGTTTTACAAATTTCCAAATCGCTAATCAGTATTTCCTCATTACAGTGCTTTATAAAATATGGTGCTTTATTAAGAGACTTGAAAATTCTTATTATTGTGAAGTAGGATATATGTGCTGTTACTCAAACTTTAATTCGTTTAAGCCTTAAACTTGAGGTAAAATTTTTCCATCAAGTAATTATCATTACTTCAAATTATATGTTTGTTTACATCCCAAACATTGCCTCCTCCCAGTGACCCATCACATCTTCCCTCACCTCTCCCCAATTCCAGGTCTCTGGAACTTCCTAGATTCCCCATACCCAACACCCCAGGCAGCTGCAGATTTCTATTCATTCTGCTGGCTCTCTGGCCCTCTCTCCTGTCTCTTCCCCACACCTGATTCTGCTTCCCATTTTCCTCCCTCTCCCCAATCCCACCAATTTCTGCTCTTCCTCTGACTCCTATGATTAATTTTGTCCCCTCTTCTAAGTGTAATTCTTGCATCTACACTGAGCCTGAGCTCTTATTTAACATCTTTGCGTCTGTGGGTTGTGTCATAGATACTCTGTACTTTTGGGTAATGTCCTCTTTTTTTTTGTTTTGTTTTGTTTTTTTGTTTTTTTGTTTTTTTCAAGACAGGGTTTCTCTGTGTAGCCTTGGCTGTCCTGGAACTCACTCTGTAGACCAGGCTGGCCTCGAACTCAGAAATCTGCCTGCCTCTGCCTCCCAAGTGCTGGGATCAAAGGCATGCACCACCACACCAGGCGGGTAATGTTGTCTTATGTGCACACATGTTCTTTGGGGTTGGGGTTACCTCACTCCAGATGCTATTTCCTAGTTCCATCTTTTTGCCTGGAAAATTCATGATGCTGGATAGTATTCCATTGTTTAACTGAATCACATTTTCTCTATCCATTCTTCAGTTGAGGGACATCAGGGTATATTCTGTTCCTTTGTTTGTTTTGTTTTGTTTTGTTTTGTTTTGTTTTGTTTTTAGACTACACCACCCAAGGATCCATCCCATAATCAGCCACAAAACCCAGACATTATTGCATATGCCAGCAAGATTTTGCAGAAAGGACCCTGATATAGCTGTCTCATGTGAGGGTATATTCTTATTTAAGAAGGATATGTAATGGAAGGCTGAGTTTTATGTCACTGAAAGAAAAATAATTTTCTTGATTTTTAATTTCAGCTAATTTTTTTTTCATTTTAGAATGCGTTATTTCTTCTTAGTATTTGCATTTTTTAATCCGAAGTCTCAATTTTTTAAAAATCTATTTATTCTGTATGGGATTTAGGCACATGCCTCAGAAGGTTTGGGGATCAGAGGACAGTCTTCTGAAATCAGTTTTTCTTTATGTCACGTGGAGGTCTGAGGTCCATCTATGGTTGTTAGGTTTGGCACCAAGTGTCTGTACCCTCTTTACCTGTGAGTCATCTTGCCTAACCACCTTTCCTTGTTTTATTTCCTTTTTTTGCATAGTATGTATGTGTGGTTTGCATGTTCACATGTATCAGGGCTTGTGTTTAGGAAGGGAGTTACATGAGGAAGGAAATTAATATTAGGTGTCTACTTTAACTGATCTTCCTCTTATTTATTGAGGCATGGTCGCTCATGGAACCTAAAGCTCACCACTGAATCATCAATTCTAGTGAGCCATCTTGCCGGCAGATCTCTTGGGACAACCTCTGAGTGCTGGACATGCAGGTGTGGCCCTGCCTCAAATCTTTAAGTTGCTGTTGGAGATTGAAGCTTTGATTCTCTCATTTCCACGTCATGAACATTATCACTAGCCTGTCTTTCGAGTCCTTCAAGACACCATTTTAAAAATGAAAACATTAAAAGCAAGGAGAACAATTATGACTGATCCACATGCATGTGCATATCTTATATGCATAAGTGATTATTCAAGTACCCAATTGGACAGTTGAAGTGAAAACCCAGTATTTTAGGCTTTAGGTCTTTATTTTGTTCAACAACAGAAACATCACTTCCCTATGTTAAGGAAATTACAATTTTTCCTTAACAGCCAATGAAAAACAAGGACAATAAATTTGTAGCATTACTAGACTCAGACTAAGCAAAATATTCACATTTTGATTTGATGATTTATCTGAGTTCTGATGTGTGATAGTCTAATGATATTTCTCAACTGTAGTTAGAAGAGTTACCATGTTTAAGTAGTTTGCAGTATTAAATATTGTTCTATATTTGTCCACTGTCTCAGGTCCAAATTTCCATGAGCCAAGTTAGGTATTATTCTATTATGGTATATAAAATGCAAAGACAAATATTTCTCTATATTGTGTTTAATTGGGATAAAATAATAAGTTCTTAAAACCAAGGAACTGAAATGATAATAGAGTTACTTTATTTGGCTTCCACATAACTATTTATCATAGGATTTCTGCCTGCCAATGAACCAACTGCATGCTGGAGTTGGTGTTTAGCAAGTGAGTTAAACATGCTTGCTCTGTGTAAATACTGTTTGCCCTTTTGTCAATTCTACCTTAGAGTAAGTAAATGAGTCAAGATCTAAGTATTTTTGCTTTTTTAATGGGGAATTTATAGACATACAAAGTGAGAGTCTTCCTTCTACCCCTCAGAATGCTCTGTCTTACATGGATTATTTGTTTAAAAGTAAAATTTCATTGTCTTTGCATCCTTAATTTTCTTCTTTTGTAATTTCTTTGCCCTATGCATAGCCTCTCTAGGCAATGTTGTGACATTCATGTAGTACACCATATTTTGCAACTCTAGAAGCCATTTTCTCATAGGTGTACATTGAAATAAGTACTTTGTTACAGTCATTCAGATTATGGCCTTAAGCATCTCTGCCTCCATCACAGCCTCTGCATAGGCTGAATACTGGAAAGATCTATTAGCAGATGCCTGTTTACTCTAAAGTGACATTAGCATTCCTTAGCAGACTGAATTAATCGATTGAATAAAGTAGAAGAGTGACTGTCATGGAAAACACGGTCTATCTGCATGAACAGCAAGCTGTACAATCTAGTTACATATGAAATTTTTACATTAGACTTGAGTGTTCAATGTCACAGGCAGTTCCTATTAGCCTTTACACAAAAAGGGTATTTATTTATTAAACAAAGGTTTAAACAATTAGAAGTTCAGTGGAAAGACTTTGGGTAACTTTTTAACCCAAGCCATGTATATATATATATGTGTGTGTGTGTGTGTATATATACATATATGTATATATATATATATATATATATATATATATATATATATATATATGGCAAAATCTTCTGATGAAGAAATATATTTAAAGCCTATACAGACTGATGGTGTCACTCTAATGTCTTGTAATCTTGAAATGATTTTATTTTTGCTTAGTCAATATTGTATTAGTTCAGCAAAAACCTAGTTGGGTGGTGATACTGTCCTATATAATAATCATATGTAAAATTATAATATTTATAACCTCATGTAGATTTTATTTTTTTATTTTTATAAGTGTGTATGACATATGTATATGTGTGTTTGTACATGTTAGTCTCTATACATATAGTTTCCTACTAAATAAAGTGTCTGCGAAGCAGAGGTGGTGCACGCCTTTAATCCCAGCACTTGGGAGGCAGAGGCAGGCAAATTTCTGAGTTTGAGGCCAGCCTGGTCTACAGAGTGAGTTCCAGGATAGCCAGGGCTACACAGAGAAGCCCTGTCTCTACAAAACAAACAAACAAACAACAACAACAAACAGAAAACCAAAACACCCAAAAAACAAACAAAACCCAGAGTTTCTTTTGCAGTAAGAGAAAAAACTCAACTGACTGTCCTCCTTCCCCTTAGTTTGTTTCTGTATCTTTCTTTTTTGCGTACCACTGACTATAGCAGACTGGCTGCCCTAGAAGCACCTAGGGATATTTACATACATAAGCATACATACACACATACACACACACACACACACACACACACACACACAGAGGTGGGGGGAGAGACAGAGAGACATCTGATTCTCACTTCTACTTAAGTAGACACTGGTTAGGTTGCCTGTTCACATTTACATAAACAGATATAAAAAGTCTGTGTGAAATAAGTTTCTTTTTATTATTGGATGTTTTATTTATTTACTTTTCAAATATTATCTCCTTTCCTGGTTTCCCCTCCCGAAACTCCCCATTTCATCCTCCCTCCTCCTGCATTTATGAAGGTGTTCACACACACACACACACACACACACACACTCCCACCTCCCTGCCCTGAAATTCCCCTACACTGGGGCATTGAGCCTTCATAGGACCAAGAGCCTCTCCTCCTACTGATGCCAGATAAGGGCATCCTCTGCTACATGTGCAGCTGGAGCCATGGTTCCCTCCATGTGTACTCTTTGGTTGGTGGTCTAGTCCGTGGGAGCTTTGGGGGTCAGGGAGGTCTGGTTGGTTGACATTCTTGATATTCTATGGGTTTGCAAACCCCTTCAGCTCCTTCAGTCCTTTCTGTAACTCCTACATTGGGGACCCTGTGCTCAGTTCAATGGTTGACAGCTAGCATCTGCCTCTGTGTTTGTCAGGCTCTGGCAGAGCCTCTCAGGAGGCAGCTATATCAGGTTCCAGTCAGCAGGCACTTTTGGCCTCCACAAAAGTGTCTGGGTTTGGTGTCTATATATGGGATGGATCCCTAGGTGGGGCAGTCTCTGGATGTCCTTTCCTTCAGACACTGAAGAAAATTTAAGTTTCTAAGTATAGTAAACAAGTCAACTTGTTTGAGGAATCAAGTGATACTCTTAGGCTGTAAGTCACCAGAACCAAAAGAGGTAGCCTTTGTAAATTACTGTTATACATGTTATCTTCTAAAGTTTCTTATGCTTTAAAGAAGTGGGAAAATAAGACCCATGCTTTTTTCCCCCCGTTTTCTTTTCATTTTTTTCCTTTCTCTGCTTTTTTTGTGAATTAGAGCTCGTTTAAAATATCTTCATTCTAGCTTCAAAATTGTGAATCTAGTAGACACATGATAAGAGAATATATATTACTCAAGTCTATGGTTTGTAATTACAGATTTGCACAGTGGATTCAGCACCTTTGTTGTGAGAAATACCAAAAAATGAACCTGCTAACTCTCTGTGGGGCTGGCCCACGGGGCTCTGACTGGGCCATCTCTCCAGTGGGAGCCCTGAGTTCCCCTTGCTACCACGCACCCCATGGTTAGCCATCACATCACAGTACCAAGTACCCCTGTAGAATTAAAATTTATTAAGCTTTTAGTTAACAAATTGGATTTATGTATCAATAAAATCACAATTTACATGATGCCAATACAATCATTTCAGAGCCAATTGATAATGATAAAAGCTTTATCCCAATATTTATAACCTTGTGAAATCATAGCTACTTGTGGAGAGTAATCGTCACGAGGGTTAAAATCAGCAGCCATCTTCCTTCCTCCTCCTACTCTAAGATGCTCCCTCTCTACAACTCTTAGTCCCACCTCACTTTTCCCTATCAAATCACAGGCCTCCCACTGCCCTAATGTGATTGGACAGCGAAAATCCTGTAACACATCTTAATTTAAAAATATGTTCAAGGGACTATATACTCTTCCTGGTGCATTATAAATATGCATGAAATATTATGCATTATAATTGATGTAACAAAACTAAAAATTAATCCAGTATATTTTAATAACTGTATCAATACATTGTCCTAGCTAAAGGCAATCTGTATTTTGAAACACTCCTTTAAACATTGAAAGAACAATGTGCCTCTACAAAGCAAGTGTATTTCTCCTAACACTAATTAGAGAAAAGAATCTTTTTCATTTATTTTCATCTATGTTAGACAGATGAGTCTCTAAATGCTTCTCTTGATTCTCTCATGTACCTTTTCTGTGTCCTTTCCCTGTTCCTTTGATTACAATTTCACATCCCTCTCACTGGTTTGGTTAATTTTGTTTTTTTGTTTTGTTTTGTGTGTGTGTGTCTTATTCTTTCTTTCTGTTTTTTTTTTTTTTTTTGAAGGAAGCAGCCATGTTTGAAAGTGACTCTAAGTGAGGGGCAAAGTAATGAATCAGAGAAATATTTGACAGAATGAGTCAGAGATAGGAAGAGACAGGATACACCCAAATCACATGAGAACAACACAGAGCAAAGAGGTAACTTAAGAGAGCAGGGCTGCATAATCAGCCACCAAACACAGACACTATTGCATATGCCAGCAAGATTTTGCTAACAGGACCCTGATATAGCCGTCTCTTGTGAGGTTATGCCAGTGCCTGGAAAATACAGAAGTGGATGCTCACAGTCACCTATTGGATGGAACACAAAAGAAAATATCCAATAAAAATTTGAAAACAAAAAAGAAAAAAAAAGAGAGCAGGGCTGGTGTAGAGAGAGAAAAAGGGATGGAGAAAGAGAGAGCCAGGGCCAGAGACAGAAAGACAGAGAGAAAGAGAGAGAGAGAGAGAGAGAGAGAGAGAGAGAGAGAGAGAGAGAGAGAGAAGAACAGAGAGAAAGAGACAGAGGAGGGTAGAAAGAGAGAAAGAGACAAAGAAAAAAGGACTGGGAGATGAGACGCACACACATGCGATCGCATGCACACACACACACAAAGAGAGAGAGAGAGAGAGAGAGAGAGAGAGAGAGAGAGAGAGAGAGAGAGAGAGAGAGAGAGACTAAAACTAATTTTACTGGGGCAGTTTTATAGAGACAGGTTGCATGTGGAGAAAAAATGAGCCAGAGAAATAGAAGATGTGAAGGAACCAGAAGATTGGAACAGTTTGCCAGAGTTAGGCTGAAGCCAAGCAGAGCAATTCACTCAAAGGTGAGAGAAGATGGACTGAATCAGTTAGTTTGGAAGTCTAGATTGAATGGAGGCTGGATGCTAGAAGCTTCTAGGCCTATATCTAGGTGTAGTTAGAACAGAGCGGGGGAAATGCTCTGGGTTCAGCCCAAGTCATGTATTCATCTCATCTTTTTATCTGAGGAAATAAAAATAACTTCTAAAAGTAGCTACTGGGGAGGCAACTATGCATGTGCTTTACAAATGTCTTATGACATTTAACACTATGAAACAAAGTGTAAGCATTATTGCTCTAGTAAAGTATTGTGATGGAAAAACACACAGCAACTCTCTGAGCAAGTTGTCATAAGTTATGAAAAGCTTCATCTATGTACATGAAGAAGGAGTCATTAGTTGTCAGTAAATATGTGCCCTATTAACCAAGTATGTGTCATCTTCGGAATTTCAAAAATCTCTTCTGATTATTTAAAATTCTGTATTACAAGCTATAATACTAATTAACACTAAAATAAAGAGACATACAATATTTGTAGCATTCGTATTTCTATAAACAATGAAAGTAGTCAATACAGGAGAAGTGAGTAAGTAGTTAGTTTTCACCTTGTTATTCAGAAAATGTATTAATATTATATGGAAAGATATGTCTCAATGTTATATGCTTTTACAAAGCTTTCCATGTAGCTGAAAATTACTGAGGAGATATTGACTTTCTTATTGTTAATCCATCTGGCAACAATATCTCATAAAGGAATAAAACCACTAAAAATTAAAGTCTATGCTGTGAGATGTTTAGCAGGAAATTCCATTACCACACGGTGCTCTCGGTAACTTCCTCAGGAAGATATTTTACAGAATTCGAAGAACAAAATTTTTCTCCTGGTTGCTTGTAGATTAAGAACTAATTCAAGAGCCGGGCGTGGTGGCGCACGCCTTTAATCCCAGCACTCGGGAGGCAGAGGCAGGCGGATTTCTGAGTTCGAGGCCAGCCTGGTCTACAAAGTGAGTTCCAGGACAGCCAGGGCTATACAGAGAAACCCTGTCTCGAAAAACCAAAAAAAAAAAAAAAAAAAAAAAAAAGAACTAATTCAAAAGAAATTGATTTTTTTCTTCATATGTATATTCAAAGATGATGTTCAACTTCTAGTCATATATTTCCATCTCCCAAATGCTAGGATTACTGGTGTATGCCACCTTACTCAGTCTATGTGCTCATGAGAATTTAAGTCACAACCACAAACAGCATACCAACTGAGGCACATTACCAGTCCTCAGGTTCAGTTAAATAAAAAAAATAAATAAAATGAAACCACAACACTCAAAAAACCCAAAACAGAGCTTTCTGATGACTTTCAGGACTAATACAAATAAATAGAATAATATTAGTTTTTAAAATTTATTTGAATCATGTGATAGCCATTAGTGAATGCCTACATACATAGTCGATCTTATTTGAAAGTCCATTTCATAATCGACCAAGATGATTGACTCCAGTGTCCCTAAATGAGTAACCATCAGTCTCCTTGGAGAGTAATTATCTTGTCATTTTCTGTCATTGATGGAACTTTTAAACGTACCCTGTGTATGTTATTTAAGTATTGCCCCTACTCTCTAATTTACTTAAATGGAAAACTCAAAGTCATAGAATTGATCTAGAAAGCTAGAATTTACATGGCTGTAATTTTAGTATCTCTATCATTGTACAGCAGTACTCACACCCAAGTCATATGGAGTAGTATTTATTATTATAGCTCTACTTTTAATATTGTTGATCATGTTACTGCTTTTTTATATTTGGTATTGGCCTGCATTTTTGTGTTCATGAAATGCTTGGGTCTGAATGTAGGGCCTTGCTCATGCTAGGCAACCACTGAGCTGTAACTTCCTTTACAATTGTATGAATAAGTCAATAACATAACTAATCTAAATACAATAAACTGTAATTCTAACCAATAATAAAGACCATGAAGATATTCCTTGTAGTTATAATTTTTAAATGAAATTTAAAACTTCTCATTAACCTAAGAGAGAAATGTAGAGGCATTAAGTGCATTTAAAACTGCAAACTCTTGTTAAAGATAAAATGATAAAACAAAAGTCAGGTATTACAAACAGAAGGTGCAAAGTACTAGTCAAAAATGTGGAGCAAGGTGAACTGCACCACCAGACAGAAGTACTGGTAAGGTTGAGCAGGCTCAGAACCCCATGGAATCTCAGAATTGAGAACAGCAGGAGTAGAGCTATCTTCCTGCCAAAGAACAGGTAACCACTACACCTCACTGAAAGGACCAAAGCAATCAGTCATGGAGGCATAAAAACCTGGAGTTCTAAATGCTAATTAGATATTTAGATAGACCCTGAGTGGTTAGCCAATGAGTGTCCCTTTCCTGGGCATTCCTTCCTGCAAAATGTGTTTAATCCCTGGTTCACCTGAGTTAGGTGTATTTATTCAAATTCACAATCAAATAATATAGTTTGGATAGGCAAGAACTGTCACTTTATCAAGGATCAGTGGGGGACAGGGGAGTGGCAGTGGTGGTGGAGGGGGTTGAGGGAGGAACTGGAGGGGGTCAGGAGTGGGACTCTGTCTTAAAGAGCCTCTTCTAAATCTCCCAGGGAAGACCTTCTCTCTTCCAGCCCATCTATACTTTCACTTTGAAGCAAAATCTGAAGTACATTACCTTGTAATCTACCTCCCCAAATTAGGGAATTAAAAGCTCCTTTGCCTGTTAACCTGATAGTTACTCTATATTTCTAAATTTTATGGACAATTCTACCAAATCTGAGGAAAAAGGGAAGTCTGAGCTCTTAAAATAGTGAAATCTGGGTTAGTATATAATTTACCTATAAGTGACTTGGCTGATAAAAGATGTATTGACTTTCTCTCATGGTATAAGGAACAAGTTGAAAGATACAGAGATACTGTAGCAGTCTTATGCTTATACATTCCAAATTATTAAAAATAAAATAAAATAAAAAGCAAGATTCAGCTAGTCCGAACAGAGCATTTGACTTAGGAGACTAAATCTACATTTTAGTTTTGTCACTTAGTTCTTTCATTGGAAAGGCGTAATTATATAGATACATGTCTTACATCTGATGACTACATGTTGAAAATGATTACAGAAGTTGAGCATCGCTGAACTAAGGAAAGGAGTCCTCCTCGCTGTGCTACCATGAATGATTTACATTTTTAAGGTAGAATTCTCTAGCAAAACTTATACAACCAGATGGGGGAGTCATTTCCATTTTCTGAAAGTAAAAGTTTGTCTAGTCCAATGGGAACATCAAAGGGTCACATCAAAATGAGCATCAATGTATAACCCAAGGCGAATATTGCTTCTCCTTCAGATGTTTCAGTAGGGTAACTGAAAAACAAAACAAAACAAAACAAAAACCCAAAAACAAACAAGTAAACAAAAACCAAAAAAAACATTTGTCACTTGGTTTGTACCCTTAACCCACAGTTCCACGAAGTGCAATAAACCTTGTCCCTCAAGTGACCTTGACTATTTAACCACCTGCTCCATTTGATCAGGGGACACAGAGGCTCAGAAAGGCTGCTGGCATAAGAGCTGTCGAGGGTGGGCTGCTCACATATGTAAAGTTTACAGCTCAGGCTCAGGGAGACAGGGAATTGCTCAGCTGCTTACAAGGACACAAAGTCCTGAAATTTAGAAAAACACTTCCAAGTTAGCAAAAGGTTTTATGGCCTCTGCCTGGCTTTTGCTAGGTAGTGTCATTTTAAAGTGAGATTTAGAATATAGTGCCACCCTTAAATTCATTCTTTGAGGGAAACTCTGTAAGAATTTTAGAGAGACAGTTTAGACCAACCTGGAGATAACTGATTTCTTTGTATTTGTTCCTTGAATAAATTATAAAGAATGAATTTCCTGTTTGAGAAGCAAACACACACACACACACACACACACACCATACTCACACTTACAATACAGAAGTAGGCCTGTACCCACCCACCCACACACATATTAACATACAATCACACAACATGTTGTATGTACAAACACAATGTACAGAAATCCTGAACCATATAAAAAGAATCATTAGCGTTACTGATGAGCCATAATTTGAACTTGTATTTGATTATTTTTAGATACTTTTATATATAAAGTAGATATTAAGATTGTGATATTTAATATGTTGATACAGATGTGCACTTTTCACATTACCCACATTTGGGATAGATTTTAACATTAATTAAAATATAAATTATCAGAAATTTACACTTTATCTCACGAAGATGTCTTATTTTATTTTATCTAAAAAAAGAATATGATCTAAGTATTGTAAACAAAACCAGATAGCATAAGAACTCATAAAACATAGCATTTTACTTTCAAGGACAACGTAAGTCTGACTCAGAAGTTCTGTCTTGACAGCTATAAAACACAGGAAAATAGCTATATTTCTCCAAATTGACTAGTTAATATTGGTATTGTAATAGTGGGCAGACAATCAATTTTGAGAATGCTGATTAAGTTAAAAAAGTCATGGAGAAGTTTTGTTTTTTTTTGCAATTTAGGCTTTAGAAATAGCTTCATATATTCCTATGTTTGAGGAACCAGGGATAAGTAGGTTTGTTTAGTTCTCAGTTGTTTGTATGGTAGAGCTCTTTTACTTTTACAATATGGTCTACATATTACAGTCGAGGAACAGAGAGTAGACTATGAAACTTGGCTTCCACAATAACGAGAACAGTCTGTTGACATTCTTAATTCTATGTTTTAGTCGTTCACTCACTTACTCAGATGACTGAATGGCATGTGTACTCCCCATTACCTTTTTTAAAATAAGCTTTCATTCCCAGTATGTACAGCATACATGTGGTTTGAGTTACTAATGGACTGGAATTTTCTTTCCTCAAGTAGTCAGACACAATGATATGCTGATGTTCATAGAGTCATGCTGAGCTTTAGAGAGGTTTATGTTTAATGCTAGAAAATCCTTCTGCAGAAGTTTCTCATGCCAGCCCAAAATGAATTATTTCACCTGTATCCATCCCTGCATTTAATTTAGCTCTATGTGCTGTGCACATATTTGCTTGATTTTCAAAGGACTAAGTTAGAATCTGTTCTTTGGGCTCTTCTAATAAGATGGTTTAATGCATTTGTTAGTGTTTCCGTGTAATGGTGTGTGGTTATTTTTCTTGCTTACAGTTTAGAATTAGAATTGAAATGAAAAAGAATATCCCACTGAGGGAACTTGCAAAGTTCAAACTACCCTTAGGAAAGTTGAAGTCGATGGCTTTTTTTTTTTTTTTTTTAGACAGGGTTTCTCTGTATAGCCTTGGCTATCCTGGAACTCACTCTGCAGACCAGGCTGGCCTGGAACTCAGAAATCCGCCTGCCTCTGTCTCCCAAGTGCTGGCATTAAAGGTGTGCATCACCACTGCCCGACTTTTATAACTGATAAGAGCTCAGCAGTCTCTGATCTTACTGGAGCAGTTAACTGAATAATTACAGTAACCTCCAAAAATTGCAATGAAAGAAATCTAATGAAAATTACCATTGGTGCTATGATTTTTCTGTTTCTTTCATCTCTGTGTTTTATCTTTTCAACTTCCTGCCTCCCTTCCTCATTCACATATAAACACACACGGCTTAATAGATTCAGGGATTCAGGCTATATTTGATTTCCCAGAGCAATGAGTTAACTACGGTTTTGTCTTGTTAAAGTTTTGTTTCTCTGTGTTTTCAGTCAGATATTTTTAATATAAAGACATTATTTAGAGCTTCTTGTTGGTTTCTCTTATTTCTTCAGGTCCCAAGTGTCACTCATTTCTCCTTGGTTATATATTGTTGCTACGGAAATTGATTTTTCACTCCATAGTAAACATATATTCATTAGATATCTTGTTTTGTCTTCCGTTCCACTCAATAGTTTTAAGTTCTCATTTCCAAAATCAATACACTTGAAATTCTTGAAGGATTAGGTAATTATTTGCCCTTGCTTTATAATGAATTTTTGAGCATTGGAATTACACACGAATATTATCTGTTTAAAAACAAAATGAGAATATTCATCTTTTAATTTTAATCAGATGGATTATTGGCATTGAGGTCTGTACACACACACACACACACACATACATATATATTTTTGCCAACAGAATTTTAAGTGTGAATACTATCTTTTACATGTCAATATAATTTTAGGGGAAAATGATGAATCAATATTACTAAAATCTGCTCTGATGACATTTATATGTATGAATTTTATATTCAACCACATGCCTGAAGGGAAATGATTTTTATTTCTCTAGGAGGAATGACAGGATAAGATATAGAATTATGTCACAGTGTTTACAACAAAGTATACTTTGAGAAGGACTAGCTACCATGTGAAATGTTAGAAAATTCATATTCATCCTTCAAAATAGTATATATTAAATCCGAACTTTATATGCATATCTACATGAAGCATCATGGAATATATTTTTCAGTTAGTTAAACCTGACTTTTAAAATTATTTTTCCACCTAATGTTTTCTAAGTTCCTCTTACTGAAATATTTTTCTCCCACTCAGATCATCTCTTAAAGATGGCCTAGTACATGTTCCTTATAAAATACAAGATATTAAAAACTAGTACTATAAATCAAACATATTCTATTTAATTATTATACCAATCTGATTACAGTTTAGTCCATTTATACATCTTAAGAAATGCAGTATCTCACATCTGATATTTACCAAACATGCTCTATGTTCATCTTATAATTTATCTGTAATATATGTTCATATGATTTATCCCGTTAAAGTAATTCAAAAAGCTGAACCTGAAAAATAAGAGTAGAGGCACTGCTCTGTCCCTTTTCTTCAGAAAGACTAAGTATATTATCAGTAACAACAGAGTGGACATCACATTAGTTAAAGCTATTGACTACAGAAAAGATGATGTGATGGGATGGGTAACATCAGACAGAGAATAATTATATAGTGACAAACCAGATAGAGGCTTCAATCTGTTGGGGGAAAAAATGAGAACTTGGGATTATGACAGATAGTGGACTAAGACTTTTCTATCTTCACCAAAAAAACCCCAAAAAAACAAAAAACAAAAAACAAAAAAAAAAAAACAAAAACAAAAACAAAAAAAAACCCTATGGTCAGCTTATGCATCCTTTTATAAACTTCTTTAAGACATAACATTCCAACCTATCTCAACGTTTACATGAGTTATAGTCTGTCAGGATCATTCTTTGACCCAGAAGACAGCACTACAACAAAAAGATTCTAGCTTTTAACCCACTAAATGACACTATCAGCTCTTCTTCACATAATGGGAAAATAGAAATATTTGCAGATGATGACACATGCAATACAGGCCATTGCTGAATCTTATTCTGAAACTGCTTTCTTCAAGTTCAATTCTAAGAAGTTACTGGCCAAAATAAGCCAGAGTTTACCTACAGAAGGCTCCTTGACAAATCTTTCCAAAACAGCTGAGGCAACTCAGAATTACAGAGACCATTTTTATAAATAATATGTGAATTTAGTGAAGAATAGCAAATAAGATACATTGTCTAGTAATTCCACCAGTAGGCGTGTTTAGGGGTCAATTAAAAGTCTGTGAGCTGTATGTGTGTTTTCTTTTGCCTACTGATTTCTAAAAATTATTTGCTATGATGCATTAGACTAGCCAATTTAACGAGTGATTGACCAAAGGAAATAAATTGCATAGCCAATAAAATTGATAACAAATTTGGGAGCTAGAGAGAACCAACCTTAGACAGGCTGTTTATTGTAGCGTCTGCAAGAAATCCTCATTATGATGACATATTCACTGCACACTGTTAAGTTAGCTTTAAATTAATAATATAATATACATGTGGTCCAGAAACAAATAATAACACAAAGGCTTTTTAGTGCCTGGTTAACCAAACATTGATTTCAGTGAAAACCGCTGGAGCTCTAAATAAGAGAGAAGCTTCTGTGCAATATTCTATACTTAATACAAAATTGTGCAAAATCAACAACTTGGTAGCAACTAGTCTTTTCTGATACACTTTATAATGTGACAATAGTTTTGTGTAAGCTCAAACAAATATAAATCGCTGTTTCATGAATCCTAAAAGACCTGGCACCATCTTTCCACCAGGACATCTTTTACAGCCTCATTACACCTGCCAGTGATTCATGGTTGTTAGGCTTGGCTGAGAAAAGTAGAAGAAACAAGGAGCTCAGTATGCTATACTTCAACCATGCAAATGAGCATATTTCCCTGGGATAAGAAGGCAGCCTTTCTAAAAGAAATTGATTAATCTCTGTCTATTCTTATTATGCTGTGGTTGAACATTTCAAAGTAATTTGAGTCCACTGGAAAAGCATCTCGGGAGAGCATTACAATGCAGCTCAAAAGGTGGAAAGAACAATTTCAAAAAACTCTAAATATCTACTCAGACGTGAGAGAAAATGGGGTCAAAAGAGGCAGGGGCCCAATGTATTTATTATTACATTCATTAAAGAATCATTTCTTGGATAGCAAAAGTACACACAGATGTTTTTAGAGTTCAATCTTTGAACAAGTTATGGATTTTAGACAATATTGTTTTTGTTTTTGTTTTGTTTTAAACTGGGAGAGTACAAGGTTTAAGTTTCAAAACACACCACTACTTAGATGTATTTCTGAAAAAGCTTAGGAATCACATGTCTTGTGGTTACTACCGCTGTGATGAAACACCATGACCAAAGCAACTTGAGGAGGAAAGGGTTTATTTGTCTTTCTCTTCCATATCATTGTTTATCATCAAAGGGTGTCAGGACAGGAACTCAAACTAAGTAGGAATCTAGATGCAGGAAGTGAGGCCATTGAGGGGTGCTACTTGCTCAGTTGCTTTACATGACTTGCTCAGCCAGCTTTATTTATAGAACCCAGGACCACAACCCCAGTGGTGGCACTACCCACAACCGGCTGGGTCCTCCTCCATAAATCACTTAGTAAGAAAATGCCCTACCGTCTTACCTGCACTTGGATCTTAGGGATGCATTCTCTAAGAAGGATCCCACTTATCTTATGACTCTAGCTTGTATTAAGGTGACATAAAAGTTGTCAGTATGCATACAATGAATTACATACTGGTCTTACCTGATTAATCCTGAATGGCAAAATAAAGTTTAACCCTATATGTCTCATCTTTGTATAGATTAGTGGCTTAGTCAGATTAAATACCTTCAAAATGTTGCTCTAAATTTGTAAATAATTGTGAGTTTGCCAGAAAATAGAGTGGAAAACGTAGAGAAGAACATGTTTCTTTAATAAAAACTGTTGTAAAAATATTTTTTAAAAATCACACAGCAAGACTTACCATACCTATACTTTGCACATCTCAAGAGACTTCCATTTTTTAGAATAGTCAAATTAAATCTGGAGAACTTTGCATTTATTTTATAGTTTCAATTAAGATAAACATTATGTACTTACCTACCACAAAAATATGAAGTCACAGTTAATTATTATAAAAACACAATTAAGTTTACATCACTTTTGTGAATTATGTCCCTTGTTCTTAATTATACAAACATGAAGTTTATTTAGAAAACATTTTAATATAGAGTTCAATATTACTCCAAGGTAAGGAAGAATGTGACCTTATAGAGACAGTAAAGGGAAAGAGGGGGACAACATAAGCTAGATGACCGTCTCTCCTTCCTTCCATCCTTCCTTCCTTTTTTTCTTCCTTTCTTTATTGGTCTGGGCTACAAAAGCTATGCTTTCTTATACACAAAAAACCTAAAGGCTACATGGACGGAATGAAAACCATGATATCCAGTTCTTATCTATCTTGGAGTTTTGAATTAGAAATTCCATATTAGAAAGAGTTGTTTCAAAGGCATATTCTGATATGAGTCTAGCCAAGGACTGCTGTGGTATTCTGAGAAGTCCACTGTAAACATTCTGTGGATAGCCAACTACCTCTACAACATGAATTAAAATGAAAAAACTTCTCACACTTCAAGTGTAGGATAGATGATGTTTTCTCAATTCCAATTATCTGGACAAGATCTTTAGGTGACAATTATTCAATTATTGTTTTTACTTAATTTTGACATTTCATTCGCTCCAACTCCTACGGATACCATGTTTCCTAAATAACCTGCCTCCTACTTCCATATATTTTGCTGTTCATATTATGTGTAGGTAGATATAGCTGTTATGTGAGCAACTTTTGTGTGAGCCTCTAGCCAATCACAGGACTTTCCCAATGATGTTAGGTATATGGAAAAATATTAGTTGTCTCTGTAGTCATGACACCTTACCTTCTCACAATCAGATGTTCCCAGAGCAGGGAAAGCTGTGTGTTTGCTGAAGCAGGTGCAGTGTCTCCAAGTAGTTCTACTTTTCTATGTGAGAGAAAAGTCATATTTGTACCTTTCAGGATAGTCCTCAAAACTTGCTCATCAACCACATCTTTCTTTTGAGGAAATGACTAGATTTCTTCATATGAATAATAAATACCTGTGAATGCCTACAGTCACTCATCCCCTCTTGAAGTACCTGGAATTAAATGCAGTATGAGTTCAATGAGATAGACAGGTGCTATATAAACACATCTGTAGGTCATTTAGAAATTACTCTCATCACTCTTTTCATTAAAGTGGCATGCATAACTTTAGAAGCTACTTTTGAAAAACCCAATGAATGACTGTCCTTGATAACTTTTCTTTATGTTCACCTATACATCCACATTAAAGTCTTTTACATAATGACCTGCAGACTGTCGGGAGGGAAGTTTGCATTCTCATTTTTTAAAACAAATGCAAAATTCAACTTGATCACATCTGCTTCTAACATTTGTGGTTTTGCTGTTGCTCTGTGCCTTTCACTATATGTTTCTCCACAGTGTGAATATCTGGTGTAGAAATTATCCAATATCACATTAGCACTGTCTCTGAGAGGAAAATATACAAACGTGTTAATACCTGAGTCTATAATTATAGATAGTCATATACATAATTGTCATTGTTGTCTGTTCACACTAACTCAAGTGTGGACCCCATTTGTACACTTTGTAAATGTATACTTTCTTAACTTTGTAAACCCTAGAGGAAAGAAAGTGCCCAATCCCTGGCCTGAAGAGCCCCAGCAGTCAGGCCAGGCCCACATAGACTTCCTTAACAGCTCTAATATTTTCTTTTTTCCAGTAACTTATCCATTCACTTTCCATCCAGATTGCAGCCCCTCCTCACTCTCTCCTCCCAGGCTCCAAATCACAGGGTCCCTCCCCTCCCCACACTTCCCTCTCCCCTCTTCCCCTGCACCTCTGAGGAAGGGGAGGTCCCCTCTGGATACCAACCCACCTTGGCACCTCAAGTCACTGCAGGAGAAATGGAGGCTTCAGAAAGTCTATGAGTGGATCCTGAAGTGGCCTGAATCTAGGCAGGAAGTCCAGTGGAGGAATACCGACAGCAACCCACCCACAAAATCTTATACCCAAAATATATCCTGACTACCAGAAGTGCAGGGACAAACTAATGTTTTTCTAACAACTGTACTGGTTATTCCATAGGCTGAAGAGGGGTCAGCCCTACTCTACAAGTAAAAAAAAAAAAATCCCACCAATGCATGAACTGGAAAACCCAACAATCCCAGAGTTTGACATAGAAACCAATCAATAAGCACAAAACCCAACAATCCCTCAACAGGAAAACCCACAAATTCCTGAGCTCTGTCAAGTTCAGGCCTTCAAATTCCAACAACCCTTGCCCTGAAAATCTCCACCTTGAAAATCTATGCCCCCTAAAAAAAATCCTATATGAGCCTTGCTTTCTGCTCACTTTGCTGCCACTTGCTGAGTAGATGTGGCCTCTCAATAAATCTCCTGTGTGAGGTGTGTTGCACCATGTGACTTTGTGGTATTCCTTAGCTCCTGACTGCAAGAGTGCTTTTTTTCCATCACAGCTACAGTACTCACAGTAACTTTCTCATGTAATGAGTCTTTGTGAATCATTATTGAGCTTGTTGCATTTTTTTTTTCATTAAATCGTTCATACTGGCATGCTTTTCTGGGTAACTTCCATATTTAGCTAGGGAATTATATCTGCAGATTTCTGCCTTACTATTTAAAATTATATAGAACCTTTTATC
The DNA here is from genome assembly GCF_978045245.1 of Mus caroli. Classification (NCBI taxonomy): domain Eukaryota; kingdom Metazoa; phylum Chordata; class Mammalia; order Rodentia; family Muridae; genus Mus; species Mus caroli. The sequence continues at coordinate 64,333,603 of NW_028227272.1, read as the reverse complement.
CATCCCATGTTCATGACATCCCCAGGCTACATAGCACTGCACAAGTTGTGGGTGCAAAACATTGTTGAGACATTGAAAAGAATGTTTTCCTGTGATCAATAGTAAATACTTCTTATGTAAAATTTTATGTGAGGTGGCTTTATAATGTGTATATATTGAGAATGATAACTATTATTTAATTTTCGGAAACAGACAGATGTCACTTGTAACATTAAAGTTATTTCTATAAAGATATCTTCACACAAACCCATAGAAACAAAATACAATGATCAGAATAACAGCTTCTCATTAAAACATCTGTAAGTCCGTTTTATCGCATTTAACACCAAGTTACACTAGAATTAAAAGCCTCAAATCCTCCAATAAATTCTTTGCATAGGAATGGCAACAGTTTAAGAATAACATTTGAAAAGGTAGTATAAATGTTACATAAAGTATGAACACCTAAATACATTAGTTTCTATTAGTATTAAGGAAATCTGTGCCTGTAAGAGTCTATCAAACTGGTAAACAGCAAACATTGGAGAGACTTCATAGATAGTACCTTTGATGTAGTCATTATATATTGTCTTCTGTTTATATGTAAAATAATACATAAGAATGGAAATATTAAAAGGGTTCTTAGAAGGAACTCTAAGCTTTAAAACAAAATAAATATTAAAACAGATTGGTTTATTTTTTAGATATTTATGTCCAGGCTTTTTTGGTATTTCAATTTGCTTGCTCAATTTTCTTGGCATTTTGGACTTTGTCTTATAAAACACAATGACATTTACTCTTATAATCAATGTGGATATGGTCTTCTTAAAGATAGATTTAATGTGTACATCTTAGAATGAATTCTAAGCCTTCTAACAAAATAAGTATTAAATGATGGTATTTTATTTATGTTAATATTTTTATATATTTATGTCCAGACTTTTTTGACATTTCAGTTTCTTACTCTGTATTTTGGACTTTCCCTTCCAAAATAGTGAAATTTACTGTACATTCAATTTGGAGATTGTCTTCTTGAGGTCTTGGATCGATTTAAAGTGTGCACCTGTTTGATTCTTCCTTCTTATTTTTTTAAAAGTATGACTATGAATTTTTTCTCATAAATTTCAGCTTTCTCATCAGTTTTGATTTCTATTGGAGGGAATGTCGTTTTGCTGTGAAGTGGCATGAGTAGAGGACGTGTCATAGTCTTTGTGTCTCTTTGTAATATTTGTGGATCTGTAGGGGTTGGGTTTTCAGTTTAACTCAGTTTCTTTTGAGTCTCTTGTTTGCTGTGAGTCTTCCTAGAGCTTGCTTGCATGAGGTTCAGCAAAGAGGACCCATGGTGAATCTTGATAATGCCAAATACACCTGTCTGAGTGCTAAGTTACCAAGTTGAGGGGAGTGGACTTCATGATGAGCACTGAGAGTATTGTTATAGCCACATTCAAAATAATATTTGGGTCATAGGAGCATAGACTCCTATCCCTGCATTGATTACAGGGAGGGACCTCAAAGAAAAACCCTAATCAGACACTGAACTTTGAGACCTCTGGACTCACATCCTAGTTTCGAAGGTGACCTTACCTCCACTGTAGCTGAATCTCAGTCGCAGCTCTGACTTCTAGGGCCACTTCAACAGGACCTAGTCAATCTCTTGTGGTCTCTTGCCTCACTGGAGTGAGAGATGGATTCCCAGGCATTATGCTTGCTATGCCTATCCTCCATCAGGGTGTCTGCTATTGTTCCTATTCCCACTCCAATCACATCTCTTCATCTTCTGTGCCAAAATTCATACTCTGCCTACATCCTAGGGCTGTTCACTCACCTCTAGATTATCCATCCCTGTACCAAAACATTGTTTAAAAATGGTATATTAAAGAATGCGTGGGATTATTTTCATTATGAAAATATCAGTTTATGACAAACAGAAAGTCTTTATATAGACCCTTTATAAAATTCTACTATATGATGTTCTTTATGTTCTGTAGGCATTTTTCTTTTCTCCCCCCATTTAATTCTGGAAATACACAATGATCATCATTCAAAGGTGATACTAAATTTATTTATTTATTAGTTGATATTTCTTAAAAGCTATACTAACTACATTTGAAGGTGAAAAGTACTAGCTGTGTTTTCAAAATGTGATTTTCCTCAGTAGAATTATGTCATGGGAAAACACTATGGGTATCCATCAAAGTGAAACCTACAAGGACATGAGAGCCCATTATTAGTGAACATTGTTTGTAACCTTCAGAGGGCTTCAGCACTTCTGTCACAGAATGGCAAGAGAAATGAGAGATTAAGGCACATCACCCCTCAAAATTAACATCACTATATAAATGATGGCTTTTGTACCACCAAAAACAGTCTACTTCTTTCATTAAAATAGTGAGTTATTATAGCCTCCAATCGGTGTAATAAAATGTTACAGTGGGTTCAAGTTCAGTCAGGTCAACACCCACTTCAAGTTAACATTATTGATTGAAACTTGCGAAAGCATCCTGGCAGAGGGATGCAGTAACTTTGGTCAGGAAACTAAGCTGCTGAGCAAATCCCTGTTGTTCTTCTGCTCTATGTAGATTTGTTGCTGGTTCCTACAAGAAAGGGCTTAAAGAAATTAGTGATAAATGAATTTACATCTCCTGGCATTGGCACATTGAGACACAGTATTGTATAACAGTAATCCAAACATTGATTTGCAGTTAGATCTTTTACTTAGTTTAATGTGATGATATTCTATTTACTCATATTCTAAAACATACTCATTAAAATCCTGAGGTTGGTTACTAGATTTAAAAGCAAAAATGTATCTACATATTCTTAGTTTGTCAAATATTTGGGAAAATGTTACTTCTGTGTTTTTCCTTTCTTAATTTTTTTTGTTAAGATTATTTACCCCCTCTACAGAAAGCTAATGCAATGCAGAGGAATACTAGAATGAAGGCAGGCTGTAATTTGTTGCAGTAGAAAGGGTTTTCTCTTGCCATCCTGACTGATACAGTTAATGTGTGCATCTGTGACCCTAGCAATTTTCACTGAATGTACTTGAAATAGTGAGAACTACACACCAGGCAAAATATCATAGCAATAAAAGCCTTTGGCTTTTAAATTGACTAAAAATATTGACCCATTATTCAATTTATTTCATTTCTGTTTAGTAATTACAATGGTTGACATAGATTACTGGATATTTTCATTTAAAATATGAATAAAATTAAAGAATAAAGAAACAATCCCACCCACCAGTGACTTCATGCAGAACATACTATTTAGAAAGTATCTTTTGGGTGGTTTGCTTGTTTGAAGAGCTTATTTTTAGAACAGTAAATAATATTGAGAAGTAGATAAGCAGATGATTACGCCAAGCATACATGGAGACACGAATAACCACCAGAATGGGCAAACTCACATTGAAAAACTGAAATAGAGCTGTTGAACTTTCTCTGTGAATAGCTCTCGGGAAAATGAACATTCCTATAATTGAAATGGTCATGTGTTTTCTGACCCTGCTTGGGTAAGTTTTATATTAGGTTCACATCAAGCAATCACTGAAGCAATTATGGTCACTTGTCCTGAGGCTGCCATAGCCACTAGCTGATACCTGATTGTCATTTGGTAATTACCGTGACACTTCACAGCAACTCCCCAGGTTCAGTTAAGCACTGCTAGGACTTCAAGTGAAGTCTCCTTGGCAGTTCAAGTCAATACATAACTACTCCAGTGCTTCATGTAGTTTTATTTGGTATACCTGAAGTATAGAGATGTTTGGTGAAGTCTGGTTTGTGAAAGGCCTGCACAAAAGTCAAATTGGAGATAAAATCTTCTCAATTAGCCATTGAGTTCCCTTTGAAATCTTAAAAAAAAAAAAAAAAAAAATACCCCAAGTAATTGTGTTGATAGAGGCATTGCCAACTTTTGGAATTTTTCAAGTCTTTGAAGTCTGACTTTGCAGAACAGATTGTAAAGCTCTGGCCCATTACACACCTGCGGATATTCTGGTTGTTTTATTTCTCCTGGGTGAACCTGCAGAGGCCCAAACTCTGTTAATCACTGTCAGAACCACTCGTATAAAATGCCAAAATGCAGCGAACCAAGTGTTTTATAATAAATATGACAATGCAGTCAGAATGTTGTTTTGTTAGGCTTGTTATTTGTGGTGATTTTTCATTTATAATCTTTGAAAGAAAAGCATTCTAAAGCTTTTATCAAAAAAATGTTAACCCTGACTGGGGGGTAATCATATTGTATAATTGAGACTTTAAGTTATTCCATAAAAATTGAGTTAGGGAAAGTTAACAAGCATAGTTTAGTGGTAGAATTTACTTTAAATGCCCTTATGATAGGTTATATTAAAGACTAAATTCAGTATCAATATTTTTATGCTACTTCATGAATATATGCTAAAGAATTAGTATTCTCACTTTAAAATTTCATATCAATTGTGTATTTTCCCATTATATTTTATTCTAGTTGAAAGTTAGAATTTTTATTAAATAAGTATATGTAATAATTGCTGTATCTCATATAACAGTTTTTGTTTTCTACTAGTGTTTTTGATAGAAATGGAATTGAATTATTGTAGATTGGGGTTGAGGAGTAACAGTTAAGAAAACCTGCAGTTCTTGAAGAGGACCTACGATAGGTTCCCAAGATCCACATCAGGTGGCCTAAAACCTTCTGTACCTCCAGTTCCAGGCGAGCATTCTATTTATGACATCTGTGGGCACCATGCATGAACATGGTGCACATATATACCTATAAGCAATAAATTCATACTTATAAAATACAAATAAACAGTTAAAAATAGTTAAAAACTATAGTTAAAAACTATTACAGATAGCTATGTTCCTGGCTTACCTTATATCATACTTAAAAATGCACTTTCAATTAATTTCTGAAAACAAATATTGCATGTCAAAGGGAATAAATATGCCATAAAATGTTCTTGAGTAGATCATTTGATATATAAAGTCAAAATTTAAAAATTAAAATTTTTGAGGGCTGGGGAGATGATTCTGAGGTTAAGACCCCTGTCTGCTCTTCTAGAGGTCCTGAATTCAATTCCCAGTAATGACATGGTGGCTCATAACCATATGATGGAATATGTTGCCTTCATCTGGCCTATAGACACATACAAGCAGAACACTATATATATAATAAATAATTCTTGATTTATTCCCTGTATAGCATATAACAAATTTTGTTTCTATTAGTGTTTTTGATAGAAATGGAATTGAATTATTACAGATTGGGGTTAAGGTAATACACAGAAGAGGTTCAAAATAAAGAAAATGCATTCACAAGGTTCCAGAACTTGACACATTGATATAATTATACCAGAGCTATGTGAAACCAATCTTTCTATCTTTCTATGTGCTCCATAATGTTCATACAGTACTGTAATAAACTCTTCCATACTTTTCTATGTGGTCCCACAACAATGACTGAATATTTGCAATTATATTATTTGTTTGCAAGAAATTGTCTACAACATTATAAGGGATCAATAAATTTGTATCCTGGGGGATATTTAGGAGACAAGATTGAAGAAATAATTGAAATTAAAAAAAAAAACTCTAATGTATTTCATAATGTAAAACTCTAATGTAAAATTAATTCATGTACCTTTCTCTGACTTCTTAGCAAAAACACCTCTTCAGTTCTTTTATTGCAATTATTAAAGCTATTATCCACTGAATTTTGTGTGTGACTAGAGCACATGAATGCTCATAACTTTTCAGTTCTAAGTCTCTGGGTTGTAGATCACTAACAATTGTTGAAAGTTGATGGAGAAACTTCATGTCTGTCACAAACCACTGACTTCTGATGACCTAGTTTTATCTTCACAAATACTTATATGGAAGAGCAAGAAGTGCAGTGTTGGAAGTGGAACTTCAGGTATTGGACACAGCAATGATTAGAGAGGATTGGACTAGCACTGAGTGGATTAATATTATTTTCAGATATTTTCCTGCGGTAAGGTTATTTCCCTTGTGGTACTAGGATAAATATTTTACATCTCATAAAGGCATCCTTCTGATAGATGAGACATGTTCAAATTGGGTAAGCTATCAATGGTGGAGTTACATTTATATTTCCTCCTCACAAATTTTACAGATATATATCAATGCATTATAGAAATGCTAATTTAAAAAAATAAAATTTTCTAGACATTGCTTTGGAACAGTCAATATTGAGTGACATAATCTTTGCAACAATAAGATTTACCAGGATTCTCTAAAAACAGCATTCTAAAAAGTTGTCATTTATTCCTCTTTTCATACATGCATTTCTCTTCTAAGCCATTTCTTACAGTGGTTTGTGTTTTTGTTATTTTACAAGTTGAAATTTTACTGAAAGAAGGCAGAATTTTAAAATACCTTGATTCTTCATGAAGTCAACTCATTGTACTAGAGTCCGTGTCAACTTTTTCAAGAGAAATGTTGCAAAATTAGACCCAAGTCCTCACCTAATTCTTTTTTAATGTGTGTCTGTTTGTCTCTCCATGTATCTGTGTGTGTGTGTGTAGTTTGTGACACTCAGTAGCTATTTTGAAGAAGACTATTCAGTCTTTGAACTTAACTTTCCTTTCTTTCCCCTATCTGTAGAGCAGCAAAATATCAATCTTTTAGGAAGTCTTGGAAAGAATCTGCACTATCCAGAGGTTGCCTACTGATAAGACTTTTATATATATCAATTCTACATTTTAAAGATTAAAATTTCAAGTTCAGAGGAGAAGAATTCTGTGTCAAACACATAACACTTCCTGTGGTAGAATTGGGGATTGCAACTAAATCTATGCAGTTAGAATCAAAGTTTATAATAAATATAATAGTATACACACACACACACAAATACACACAGAAACACACACATCCATTTAGAATCAAATACCCATAGAACTAATTTCTGGATTATGAAATTTGAACATACAGAACTTTCTAACTTCAATAAAGCAAACAACAAAACTGAGTTCTTAATTTTTGTCCACCTAATTAGCATATTAAGCATCTGCACTATAAAATATTCAGTATAGTATATCCTAGTCAATTAATTATATGACATTTATATGCTATTTTTACAATAGTTGAATAAATGTGCTCGATAAATTCCTTGTTATTTTATTTACTTCAATAACTACTTCTAAAAGTTATCCACTTAAAGATAATAAGCCAACCACTACATACATGATGTATTCATCTTTTATTTTAATAACCTCATATATGTTCTGTAATTTACTCTATAAAGCAACTTTAAAATTTAGCTACCAGCATCACAGTGCTTTATGAGAAACAAAACAGTCATCAGCCAAAGCAAACAAGACTTCAGGTCTGGATACTCATCAGAGAGTTTTACAGCCTTAAAGAGCACGGTCTGGCTAGTCATACATATCTTGTAAATTGTATGCTTGGTATCTAGCTGCTCTTTAGAGTTAACATCACACCTCTAACAATGGCCGCATTGGGATGTAGTTACTGAAGTCATCATGCAACATTTTAAAAGGATCACACAGAAGGGACCACAAAACAAGGCTTTTGTATAATTAGTAGCCGAGTTAACTAATTGGTTGATTAACTTGAACTTCTTGAAACATCATTTTATAAATCTCATTGGAAATGTAGCAGAAGAAGAAAATTGGAGTAAAACAAGATAGAAATGTTATCTAAAATGGAAAAGTCTAACAGAAAATGAGGCCATTGAACATAAGAGAAATTACTGAGAGAGTTTAGGATGCAATAGTTCTTTTTTTTTTTTTTTTCCAGAACAAGTGATTTTATTTGAGCATCAGGAATATAATTAGTAGTATTTTAGTTAGGAGTCATCTATCCTTTAGTGGGATGACCAAGACCAAAGATGTTCCACTTATGATAATGGACAGAGTTTGCTGGTACCTTATACACTGCACAGGCCTCACACAGAGAAGGCCATCAATCACAAATTTTCTTCCATACTGAAACAAAGATGCAAATAGCTCTTAAAGTATTGAGAAGTAAATGAATATTACACAATCTTCAAAATAATTTGTAGGATTTTTATACGTATATATTATCTTAAATTTACGTATGTTTCCTTAGGACAATAGATATAGAAGCCTTGTGGGGTTTTTAAGGATACCTATAATTTGTCACGCAACATATAAGATACAGAAATCTCTTCACATTTATCTTGGTTTTGTGGTATACACCCTAAAATTTGACTCAATAATAAATATCCTTGCATTTAAATTTTAGGCAATAAAATTTCTGAAAGTATTTGCATATAAAATGTAATACTGCAAAACAAGATTTTCAATTAACTGAAGAAAATTATTTTTCATATCTCATTTTAAAATATTAATTTCTGTGAAAAATCTCTTTGTTCAAATAAATATTTTGTAGTATTAAACCATTGGCTGAATTTATATATTCAGACATAAGATGCGTTCTTGCAGAATCGACTCATGTTTCCCTAAATTTTCTATAATTCCATTTGGTTTTGTCTTTACCTATAATAAAGTGCTATAATAATGAGTATGATGTTTAATGAGGAATACACCAAACATTTAGAGATCTACATATTTATGTGACCTTCTTTTGTTCATAAATGCTAATATTTATTGCTTTCGTGTTGAGATTTTGTTTTGTATTTTGTGACAAACAAAAGTATGATTAGTGAAGCTGTAAAGTTCTCATGGTAGCTGCCTGTGTTCCCAAGATAGCAGCATTAGTGCCTACAGAAGCAGTTAATACTGTTTATCATTAGTGACACAGGCTGGGAAGGACCTTCGCTGGCTTTTATCTTTCACCTTGCCAACATTTAGTTGATGAGCATTCTGATTTAAATTCATGAGTGATGCTCCAGGATTTATATGCATTTCACATGAACAATCACACAGGTAAACCCATCCTGCTGATGGAGACTAATTAAAATCACTCTCAAATTCTAATACTGGACCTCTTTGAGATAGCCATTGCTTTATATTTAATGTCAAAAGTGCCCAATGAACACAGAAATAGAATGCAGATTATCCTATTCTTGTGTTAGAAAATCCTTACTGCAGTCTAATGCAATTTGTCTAAAGCTTTTTACCAAATCATGAACGCTACTGAGTATTTAATTTTAAATTTTATTAAGTCATTGAAAGTTTGAAACAAGACAATTCCAATGGCAGAGCATAGATGAAATGCATTAATCATTTTTTTTTCATTCATAGTTACTTTGGGAAGTGAAAATCTAGGGAGTTACACCAAATATATTCAGCAAACACCAAATTCGAGATGAGATTTATTTGGGAATAAATAATCTATATCTGAGTAAAAATTAAGCTGCTTTTGGTGTTGAGAGAAGTTTTGTTAAGCAGAATGAATACACTATGACTGTTAAAAAGAACAACTAGTCTAGCCTAATAATATGCCTTACTCTGTCATCATCAAAGAAGTTTCCTTCTGCAGCACATGGGAACAAAATAGAGACCCACAGGAAGACACCATGCAGGGTAAGAGTCTTCGGAACATTCACGCGTAAATGTGATTTCTCCATCAAACACTTTCAATTAGGGCTCAGAGAACGCTGAGGAGGTCCAAGTTGACAGACTAAAAAAGCCAAAGGAGATGAGGGACAGACACCAAAGCCCTCCAAATCAACATGGGCAAAGCTCTCAGGATCTCAAAGTGACTGCACAGTGTGGACAGAGCCTGCACAAGTCTGCACCAGGTCCTCCTTGTATATGTGATTTCTAGCTTAGTGTTTTTATGGGATTCCTTAGTTTGCTAGCAAGTGAGTCTCTGATTTATGTACCTTCTCTTGGGCTCTTTTCCTTTTGTTTTCCTTCTCTGTGTTAATGTTTTTTTGGGAGGTGGGGTTATATTTTATTTAGTATATTTTATTTTGTTTTATTATTATTCCTTAATTTTTTTTCTAATGAGAGACAGAAAAAGAATGGATCCAGAGGGGAAAGACCTGGGAAAAGTACAGGGGGAGGGGGGCACATAATCAGAATTTGTTATGCAAGAAAATAAAATCTCTTTTCCATGAAAGGGAAAAAAAGAATATTGAGATATCTTGTTCTTTAGAAATCATCAAACAATACCATTTTTTCCCATGATATAATCCTGTGGATGTCGTCTTAACATATTTGCTCATACAAGCCATTATTTTGTGAGTTTATCCTTCTAAGCAAACCTCCTATTATGTAGGTGTATCTTACTTCTCTGAAAATGGAATTTGAATTCCTTTCATAAGATTTGAAATCCAGCTTGCTTGGATGGAATACTATCCATCCTTCCATGATCAACCACTGCCTTGTGTTCTCCATCTAAGATCCAAGTTGTCCCCTAGATACTTTCTAACATTTGCCTACTTAAGGGTTTGTGTGACAGGTCCCTCTTCAACTTGAGTACAGACTTTTGATACTCATGGAAATTTCCCTATGATTTTTGTTGCCATCCATCTATGACTACTGCTAAAATTTAATGTAGGTTTATGTGTGATGCTTTGTACTCTGTAACCTATTTAACGTATTCCTTGTATGTCAGATAGCAAGATGTGCTAAGGACAATCAGGACCCGTTTTCTTCACCATCTAATCTGCTGACACTGGAATGTTACTCACTGCTGAGTAGTAATAATACAGCACATACATCTTCATATCTTCAAATATTTACAACTTCTTTATTTTTAAAACTTCCAAAACCCCAGTCTTTAGCTTTTTTACATATGCAGCACATTCTTGATTTCTCCTGTCATCCTGTAGGACTCATAAACACTTAAATTATAGGTAAATTAGCTTTTAGGGAGTCCAGAAGATGACTGTTTGGGTATGAAGTTCTCTGGTTAACTTCTTGCTTCTAACTATAATGTTAAATTCTTTGATCAGCCTTCCTCATATCTTCTACCCTCCTATTACATGTATCACTCTTGAATCTGATAACTACTACCATTTTCTCTCAACTTCTATTCAGCCATTTTCATATTCTTTAATGGAAACTCATTTTTAAATTGTTGATGAGATGCTCATTTTTAAATTATTATTATTATTATTAATCTTTTCACTTAACTCAATGACCTCTGGTTTGATACAGGTTTTTTGAAAGGCAGAATTTTGTTCCTTCCTAAGACTGAAAGTGTCTTTTATTCATTCACCATAATACATATGCTTAGTTCTCTTTCATTTCTTGACTAGATGGAATGCTGATGAATTTACCATAGAGGCTGTAATGATTGATCTTGGTTATCAACATAGAGGAAGATGGAATCTCAGTAGGGAAATTGCCTACATCAAATTGGATATAAAGGTGTCTCTGGGACATTTTTTCTGACTGCGAATTGATGTAGTAGGGTTCAGCTTACTGAGGGTAGGTGACCTCTACCCAAAAAAAGGGGGAAGGGGCAGCTGAACTTGAGCCTTGCAAGGAGGCAACAGGCAGTACTCTTCCACAGCCTGTACTTTAGTTCTGGCCTCTAGGTTCCTACCCTGAGTTCCTACATTGACTTAATTCTAATAACCTCTGCCATGTTGCTTTTGGGTAAGATGTTTATCACAGCAACAGGGGAGCAAACTGGTAAGGCAACGGAGGTGTTTATTTGTTTCGTTTGGATATATATTCATAGAGTAGTTCACTTTTAATGTTTTGAGATATTTCTATACTTTTTTCTTACAATGATTATATACTATTTTATACTACATATACATATACACGGAAGGCAATGGTCTCCCCTTCTCCCCATGTGCGTCAATACTTGCTTTCCTTAGCTATGTTGGGGGGTTTTTGTTTTGTTATGTTTTGTTTGGTTTGGTTTGGTTTTTCTTTATAATGGTCATTTGTCATGAAAATGTATTACACTGTGGTTTGGGTGGACATTTCCAGTGATTTTTTTTATTGACAATGACCTTTTCTTCCCGATATACATAGTTGCTTGTCTATTTTGATGGTGAGAGATGTCTTCCTAAGTAGTGCTCAAGTTCCTTGTGTCTTTATTTGTGGCTGATTCCTACCTGTTAGCTGAGTTTTGGAAGCACAGCTTGCATATGTTTTATTCCACTGTAAGGATGTCATTCTCTTTACTAGGAAGAAGGTTTGTTGAATTCTTATTCGTCATCTTTGTTTTGAAGGTTTTCTTCAAGTATTTCATCTACACTTTTCTTCTAGTTCTTTCAAATTTCATGTTTTATATTTAAGGTTTTAGACAGTGTCTTGATTTCTTCTAATACCCAGAGGTGTGTATTTTCATTCTTCCTGGCTGTCATATTAATATTCCCAGAATCATTCATCAAAACTTTACAGAAAATCAGGTACATATGTTAAACTCTAGGTTATTTATTGTATTCTGTTGATTTACGTATATAGATTCATCATACTCTTCCATATGAATATGTTGTAAATTGTATTTGCCTGAACTGGATACCATAGGCATTCAAGGTAAATAATCTTTTAAATGGTTTAGTTTTCTCATATTTGGTTAAAATTTTTAATATATGGTCATCTATGATATTAATGTCTTTTTTTTTCTTGTGTTGTCTCTTTGCTAACTTGAACTTCAGAGGAAAATCATCCTCTTATCATGATTGTAGAGTAAATTCCTTCTCTAACATTTTAAAAAATAATTTAATAAGAATCTGTGTTTGAGGGGAACACCAGGGCCAAGAAATGGGAGTGGGGGGGAGGAGAGTGGGGGGCTTTTGGGATAGCATTTGAAATGTAAATGAAGATAATACCTAATTTAAAAAAATAATCTGTGTTCATGAAATGTTTGGTTGAATTCAGTAGTAAGCCCAATTGGCTTTAGCCCAATTTGTTTTTAAGTTAAGGTTAATTTATTTTGCTAATTCAACAGTTAAGTAATTTAGTACTATTATCACTGCACATGATAAAATAGAACAAAGCTAAGGATTACAGTATAGGTATGTGATACCAAGTAGTATAAGTTACTTCTATTTATAGCATTCATGATTTAAGTAGGTTGTTTTAATATCCAAAGTGTAAAACAAACTAAGTGGCATTATAGGTTCATGTATGTGTACCACATGTTACAAAGATTGCTTAAGGGTCCCTGACAAAAAGAGTTTTTAGCTAAGATCTATAGTGAAATTAGCCACCCTGGGTAGCACTTCATCCATCTAAAACGTGTTTCTGAAGTAATCCATTCTCCTTAAATTGTATGCTATTTGTTCTATACTGTTGATTTTAGATTAAAGCAAAATGAATGTTTCAGACTTTCCTAAACTACTAAAGAAAATAGACTTTGACGGTAGAAGTCAAGTGTTTCATTTCCTCTTGAAAACTGATCTGAGTTCACTGAAAACGCTTCCCAGGCTTGAAAAATTTAGACGAGGGGACCAAAAAAAAAAAAAAAAAAAAATCCTTGACTTTCATGTTCGAATCTCAAACATTGCATTTTAATGCAATTTTGCTCTTACTTTAATGATATCAGCTGGGTAATCTCATTTCTTTCTTGCAAAAGAAAAGCCTCAGCGTGAAGGGAATAGCCTTTCATAATAACAAGACACTCCATAAATCAATATAATAACCTTCAAAGAGATCTGAATTCACGGGATCAAAACACTGTGACCTGCAAGATTGTTTTCTTTTTTCATCAACAAAAAATGCATTTTATTCAAGTTGTTATGTTTCGGGGGCTCCATTAAATTCATTTTGTGTTCCACTGGCAACAGTTACACTGCAAAGACAAAAACATTGGCTTTTCTTCTGTAACTGGAGTTGAGGCCATTTTCAGCTTTCATCCTTTACTGCCACCATCCTATTCTCTGACATCTTTTGAAAAATGCACATTCTATGCAAGAAGGCTTTGGCAAACATTTCTATTTTTCAATCTGTTTGCAGAAGTCAGCAGCGGCTGAATGAATGCTTCTAGAAAACATGTTCAATGACAAACAAGGTGTTCAATCCCTTTCCAGAGGATAGAATTAAAACTTCTTCCCATTTTATATAAAGTGCCTGTTATTATTAAGCAAATTAGAATAGAGTAATAAATACTAGCTATACTATCAGAAGTATTTCACTTTACTGGAATAAAGATTTATTATGTAAGAATAAGAGGAAGAAACACACTAGGCAATATAGTAAGAATGATTTAGAATAAATACAAATTTGCTTGGCCTCACTAAAATGTGAAAGGTAATCATAGCTTTTTCATACATATTATTTCATATACTTCTCTATTTTGCTTTATACAAAATGCAACTTATAAAACCTTATTCTTTGTTAATATCATCCAAATATACATGTTACTGAAATAACATAATCTATGTAGCTTTGAATTAGAATGCTTACCACAGAAATAAGAATAACATTATCTGGCACTTTATTATAATTTTAGATTTTATCCTTTCTACATTCAAATATAAAGTTTACTTTTGAGTTTTCAACAAAGTATTCTAAGTAGTAGGTTTACTTATGATGTTTTCATGAACACTAAGGTGTGGTTGATTTGTAGCCCCTGTCCCACTCTGACCCTGTGCATCCCTGGTCTGTATTGCCATGTCATCTTCCATCTCAATATTCCCACTCCATTGTCAATCACCTGTTTTTTATTACTCTCTTTTGCTTCTGTCATCTGATAATATACATATGCTGTATTTAAATATGCATTTATCATATAAATGTTTATATACACACATTAAGTGATAGGTGAGAAAAATCACAGATATGGCCCATTTATTAATGTTCAAAGTGCATGTTCTATGATTCTATGGAAAGAAATATAATTTAATCATGGATATATTTTTGTAAATAACTTGTTCACCTGTGTTTTATGAGGCTTGCTATGATGTCGTAAAATCTTTCAAATGAATAATGGCACAGGGAAGAATTGACTTAGGGGCAGTTTCACTTTATTGAGAGCTGTTTGAGTGGTGAAATATATTTTTTTTATCTAGTGGAAAGAAATTTTTTTCTTAATTACATAAAATATTGACATTTCTATATAACTGGAAATATCTTTCGAGAAATACTTTATTTACCATTTTACAAATATTTCTTATGTTTAATCAGAGAAAAACTTTGATAACTAAATGACCAAAGATTATAAAAATCAAAAAAGTGTTCAATTCTGAGTTAAGATTAAATATATTATTCTGACTTTTTTTCAATTAGGTACAATAAATATAATTTGTCACATTAAGTCTCAAATTTTATTAAAACACTAACTTCTACTTTGAATTAATATTTGTATTAAAACAATATAATGTTATGACAAAGGTTACCCTGAGAAAGAATTTGCTATGAGATCAGTTCTTTTTGATTAGCAGTAGTTTAAATCGTTTCTTCCTGAAAGAAACCTACATGTTAATGAATTGCATCTGAGTTGCTGCATGCCAGGTGGCACTAAGCAGCATACAGAATGATTTCTTAATTGGAGATGTATCCCAAAAATATCTTATGACTTTGTAAGTCATTTTAGAAAGTGTTTATATGTAAGAATATTTATTTACTTAATAAACTTCCCACAACAGTCATAGATCATACTCTGTGCCCTGCCAGACTAGCAAGGAAGATAAATCATGGTCAAAATAATCATCTAGAAGCACTAAGGGGCAAAATAATCATCTAGAAGCTAGAGTTGTGTGATGACGTGAGTGAGACGCAAGAATTGAAACAACCGATCACGATGGCTGAGTGAGTCCTCTGTATACTATCCATTTCTAAAAGGACAAGATGTCCAAGAAACCACATTTTTGGTCCATGGAAAATACAGGAGTATATGCTTTCAAAGCCTTGGCCTGGTATTACTAGCATAATGTATTGGTGGACAGTACAGTTTAATCATTCAGTGTATTAGCGTTTCTATCCATTAGCTAAGTTAGTGGTGACTACCCAGGGTTTAGGCAAACGAAGGTTTAGGTAATTTCTAAAGAGTACCCAGAACAGCTTCTTTGGCATAGTGAGGATTATGGTTAAAGATTGGGGATGTATGGGTGAGTGAAATGGTGATTTCTGTCAGACTGATTTAGCATATACTTTAATGGAGACTATTTTGACACCTTTTCGCATAAAAATCAGCCAGGGGGGGCTGGAGAGGTGGCTCAGGGGTTAAGAGCACTGACTGCTCTTCCAAAGGTCCTGAGCTCAAATCCCAGCAACCCTCTTCTGCAGTGTCTTAAGACAGCTACAGTGTACTTACATGTAATAAATAAAATAAATCTTTAAAAAAAATCAGCCAGGAAATTTTGCTTCTTTGTTTTCAGTGTGCATAAGAGAGAATATGAGAGAGGAACAAGAGGCCTCTAAACCAAATATGCCAAATATGCCATAGGAAAGCGTCACAGTTGTACACTTCCCCATTCAGTTATCTGCCACTAGGTCTTCATACCACCAGTACGCACAAGCAGAAATAGTCCATAAAAGCTCTCTCTTCCGGTGCTGGTGGTGTCGAGATGTTTATTTTTGTGGGAGAGAATGATATCATTTTCAATAAGTGCCTGAAGGAAAACTGCAAGAAAGAGTTTTTGAAGAAAAGAAAGAAGAGAATTTTAAAAATTTAAAAATCGAATTAGGCTACAGTCATACCTAATATGTTATTTTAGTTATGGGTACATGGAACACAGTTCTCAACTCTGAAGCAATAAGAGTTTCTTCATTATGAAGGAAAAAATATTTTTATTTTGGTTTTTCGAGACAGGGTTTCTCTGTATAGCCCTGGCTGTCGGGAGCTCACTTTGTAGACCAGGCTGGCTTCGAACTCAGAAATCCGCCTGCCTCTGCCTCCTGAGTGCTAGGATTAAAGGTGTGCACCACCACGCCTGACATACTGACCATGGCCCAGGGCAGTTCAGCTTAATGTTATCTATGTGCTGTAACCCATGTATGTTCTTTGTTTTTTTGACAACAGTGTTTTACCATCTATTAAAGGTTGGTAACTAAGAAAAGAAATGGGCCTACTTGATAAATAACTCATAGCATTGTATCTCACAACCAACACTGAGAATTGAATTTAACAGCCTGTGTTTTCAAGGCAAGTACTGTGCACATATTTAATCAGGGTACACCAACTTATGCTTTTATTTTTTTAACCAAAATTCACAAATCTAAATAGTCTAAAAACCAGATACACCTATGAAAGAGAACCTGTGGCATTTCTCAATCTTATGATCAAGTCTGTCAAAGTTCTTGGTACTACTTTTTATATTGCATTTTAATTTATTTATTTAACAGAGATTGAATCCAGTAGCTACATATAATGTGTAAACTAGTGAATTATGCCCCCAAACTATTTGACTTTCTATTATAAACTTCTTAGATAATCAAGCTTAAAGAGATATATCTGTTCACTTGGATAGTTGTACTGCATGCCTGGCTAGTATTTTAAGATAACAGCATTTCTTAATTTAATCTTTTTTTCCCCAGAAAATTAAGCAAAGCTTTGCAATCTACAAAACATTCAATGACAGATATAATAGAAAATACCATTTGCCAGAGTGATTGACATTTTATTTTGTCCCTGCTTAAAATAACCAGGATATTCTTGTCAATTAAGGAGGAAAGGAAATACGAATCAAGTAAAATTGACAACTACCCAACTTCCATCATTAAAAACAAAAAAGAATCATATATGACTTATTTTGAAAGTTAGGAAATGCTATATTCCAGCCCACTTTGGATCTCATGAGAGTTAAAAAAGGTTTTGTAGTAATATATGAGCAAGATATATATTTAAGGAAAGCACTTAACAATGACAGAGAAGGAACTAACAGGTCAGATGGAAGTTATGAACCTCGAGAGCTGACAATTTCTCAGATGTTCACAAGTTATATATATATATATATATATATATATATATATATATAAAATAGATATAAAAATATATATATCCATCTATCTATCCATCTATCCATCTATCTCTGTGTGTACAAGATGTACATGTGTACTTGTATATGTGTATGTATGTGTCTGTGCACGTGCATGCCACAGCATACTTTGAAACATCTGATTTTAATTTTATGGAGTTAATTTTCTTTTTAAACTTTTTTTTTCTTTTTTTTAATTTTTAATATTTTTATTACATATTTTCCTCAGTTACATTTCCAATGCTATCCCAAAGGTCCCCCATAGCGCCCCCCCACTTCACAACCCACCCATTCCCATTCTTTTGGCCCTGGCATTCCCCTATATTGGGGCATATAAAGTTTGCAAGTCCAATGGGCCTCTCTTTCCAATGATGGTCGACTAGGCCATCTTTCGATACATATGCAGCTAGAGACAAGAGCTCCGGGGTTCTGGTTAGTACATCATGTTGTTCTGACAATAGGGTTGCAGATCCCTTTAGCTCCTTGGGTACTTTCTCTAGCTTCTCCATTGGGAGCACTGTGATACATCCAATAGCTGACTGTGAACATCCACTCCTGTGTTTGCTAGGCCCCAGCATCGTCTCACAAGAGACAGCTATATTTGGGTCCTTTCAGCAAAATCTTGCTAGTGTATGCAATGGTGTCAGCGTTTAGAAGCTGCTTATGGGAAGGATCCCTGGATACAGCAGTTTCTAAATGGTCCATCCTTTCATCACAGCTACGAACTTTGTCTCTGTAACTCCTTCCCTGGGTGTTTTGTTCCCAATTCTAAGAAGGGGCACAGTGTCCACACTTTGGTCTTCATTCTTCTTGAGTTTCATGTGTTTAGTAAATTGTATCTTATATCTTGGGTATACTAAGTTTTGGGCTAATATCCACTTATCAGTGAGTATATATTGTGTGAGTTCTTTTGTGATTGTGTTACTTCACTCAAGATGATGCGCTCCAGGTCCATCCATTTGGCTAGGAATTTCATAAATTCATTCTTTTTAATAGCTGAGTAGTACTCCATTGTGTAAATGTACCATAATTTCTGTATCCATTCCTCTGTTGAGGGACATCTGGGTTCTTTCCAGCTTCTGGCTATTATAAATAGGGCTGCTATGAACATAGTGGAGCATGTGTCCTTTTTACCGGTTGGGACATCTTCTGGATATATGCCCAGGAGAGGTATTGCTGGATCCTCCGGTAGTACTATGTCCAATTTTCTAAGGAACCGCCAGACTGATTTCCAGAGTGGTTGTACGAGCTTACAATCCCACCAACCATGGAGGAGTGTTTCTCTTTCTCCACATCCTCGCCAGCATCTGCTGTCACCTGAATTTTTGATCTTAGCCATTCTGACTGGTGTGAGGTGGAATCTCAGGGTTGTTTTGATTTGCATTTCCCTGATGATTAAGGATGTTGAACATTTTTTCAGGTGCTTCTCTACCATTCGGTATTCCTCAGGTGAGAATTCTTTGTTCAGTTCTGAGCCCCATTTTTTAATGGGGTTATTTGACTTTCTGGAGTCCACCTTCTTGAGTTCTTTATATATATTGGATATTAGTCCCTTATCTGTTTTAGGATAGGTGAAGATCCTTTCCCAATCTGTTGGTGGTTTTTTGGTCTTATTGATGGTGTCTTTAGCCTTGCAGAAGCTTTGCAGTTTCATGAGGTCCCACTTGTCAATTCTCGATCTTACAGCACAAGCCATTATTGTTCTATTCAAGAATTTTTCCCCTGTGCCCATATCTTCAAGGCTTTTCCCCACTTTCTCCTCTATAAGTTTCAGTGTCTCTGGTTTTATGTGTAGTTCCTTGATCCACTTAGACTTGACCTTAGTACAAGGAGATAGGAATGGATCGATTCGCATTCTTCTACATGTTAACAACCAGTTGTGCCAGCACCATTTGTTGAAAATGCTGTCTTTCTTCCACTGGATGTTTTTAGCTCCCTTGTCAAAGATCAAGTGACCTTAGGTGTGTGGGTTCATTTCTGGGTCTTCAATTCTATTCCATTGGTCTATTTGTCTGTCACTATACCAGTACCATGCAGTTTTTATCACAATTGCTCTGTAGTAAAGCTTTAGGTCCAGCATGGTGATTCCACCAGAGTTTATTTTATCCTTGAGAAGAGTTTTTGCTATCCTAGGTTTTTTGTTGTTCCAGATGAATTTGCAGATTGCACTTTCTAATTCGTTGAAGTATTGATTTGGAATTTTGATCGGGATTGCATTGAATCTGTAGATTGCTTTTGGCAAGATAGCCATTTTTACAATGTTGATCCTGCCAATCCATGAGCATGGGAGATCTTTCCATCTTCTCAGATCTTCTATAATTTCTTTCTTCAGAGACTTGAAGTTTTTATTATACAGATCTTTCACTTCCTTAGTTAAAGTCACGCCAAGATATTTTATATTATTTGTGACTATTGAGAAGGGTGTTGTTTCCCTAATTTCTTTCTCAGCCTGTTTTTTCTTTGTGTAGAGAAAGGCCATTGATTTGTTTGAGTTAATTTTATATCCAGCTACTTCACCGAACCTGTTTATCAGGCTTAGGAGTTCTCTGGTGGAATTTTTAGGGTCACTTATATATACTATCATATCATCTGCAAAAAGTGATATTTTGACTTCATCTTTTCCAATTTGTATCCCTTTGATCTCCTTTTGTTCTCAAAT
The DNA here is from genome assembly GCF_978045245.1 of Mus caroli. Taxonomy (NCBI): domain Eukaryota; kingdom Metazoa; phylum Chordata; class Mammalia; order Rodentia; family Muridae; genus Mus; species Mus caroli. The sequence continues at coordinate 64,313,184 of NW_028227272.1, read as the reverse complement.
TGCTCTGGCTAGGACTTCAAGTACTATGTTGAATAGGTATGGAGAAAGTGGACAGCCTTGTCTAGTCCCTGATTTTAGAGGGATTGCTTCAAGCTTCTCACCATTTACTTTGATGTTGGCTACTGGTTTGCTGTAGATTGCTTTTATCATGTTTAGGTATGGGCCTTGAATTCCTGATCTTTCCAAGACTTTTATCATGAATGGGTGTTGGATCTTGTCAAATGATTTTTCCGCATCTAACGAGATGACCATGTGGTTTTTGTCTTTGAGTTTGTTTATATACTGGATTACGTTGATGGATTTCCGTATATTGAACCATCCCTGCATCCCTGGGATGAAACCTACTTGGTCAGGATGGATGATTGTTTTGATGTGTTCTTGGATTCGGTTAGCAAGAACTTTATTGAGGATTTTTGCATCAATATTCATAAGGGATATTGGTCTGAAGTTTTCTATCTTTGTTGGGTCTTTTTGTGGTTTAGGTATCAGAGTAATTGTGGCTTCATAGAATGAGTTGGGTAGAGTACCTTCTGTTTCTATTTTGTGGAATAGTTTGTGAAGAACTGGGATTAGATCTTCTTTGAAGGTCTGATAGAACTCTGCACTAAACCCATCTGGTCCTGGGCTTTTTTTAGTTGGGAGACTATTAATGACTGCTTCTATTTCTTTGGGGGATGTAGGGCTGTTTAGATCATTAACCTGATCTTGATTCAACTTTGGTACCTGGTATCTGTCTAGGAACTTCTCCATTTCATCCAGGTTCTCCAGTTTTGTTGAGTATAGCCTTTGGTAGAAGGATCTGATGGTGTTTTGGATGTCTTCAGGATCTGTTGTTATGTCTCCTTTTTCATTTCTGATTTTGTTAATTAGGATGCTTTCCCTGTGCCCTCTACTGAGTCTGGCTAAGGGTTTATCTATCTTGTTGATTTTCTCAAAGAACCAGCTCCTTGATTGGTTGATTCTTTGAATCGTTCTTCTTGTTTCCACTTGGTTGATTTCGCCCCTGAGTTTGATTATTTCTTGCTGTCTACTCCTCTTGGGTGAATTTGCTTCCTTTTGTTCTAGTGCTTTTAGGTATGTTGTCAAGCTGCTAATGTGTGCTCTCTCTAGTTTCCTTTTGGAGGCACTCAGAGCTATGAGTTTTCCTCTTAGAAATGCTTTCATTGCGTCCCATAAGTTTGGGTATGTTGTGGCTTCATTTTCATTGAACTCTAAAAAGTCCTTAATTTCTTTCTTTATTCCTTCCTTGACCAAGGTATCATTGAGAAGAGTGTTGTTCAGTTTAAACGTGAGGGTTGGCTTTCTATTATTTATTTTGTTATTGAAGATCAGCCTTAGTCCATGGTGATCTGATAGGATGCATGGGACAATTTCAATATTTTTGTATCTGTTGAGGCCTGTTTTGTGACCAATTATGTGGTCAATTTTGGAGAAGGTACCATGAGGTGCTGAAAAGAAGGTATATCCTTTTGTTTTAGGATAGAATGTTCTGTAGATATCTGCCAGATCCATTTGATTCATAATTTCTGTTAGTTTCACTGTGTCCCTGTTTAGTTTCTGTTTCCATGATCTGTCCATTGGTGAAAGTGGTGTGTTGAAGTCTCCCACTATTATTGTATGAGGTGCAATGTGTGCTTTGAGATTTACTAAAGTTTCTTTAATGAATGTGGCTGCCTTTGTATTTGGAGCATAGATATTCAGGATTGATAGTTCCTCTTGGAGGATTTTACCTTTGATGAGTATGAAGTGTCCCTCCCTGTCTTTTTTGATGACTTTGGGTTGGAAGTCAATCTTATCAGATATTAGAATGGCTACTCCAGCTTGTTTCTTCATACCATTTGCTTGGAAAATTGTTTTCCAGCCTTTCATTCTGAGGTAGTGTCTATCTTTTTCTCTGAGATGAGTTTCCTGTAAGCAGCAAAATGTTGGGTCTTGTTTGTGTAGCCAGTTTGTTAGTCTATGTCTTTTTATCGGGGAGTTGAGTCCATTGATATTAAGAGATATTAAGGAAAAGTAATTGTTGTTTCCTGTTATTTTTGTTGTTAAAGTTGGCATTCTGTTCTTGTGGCTGTCTTCTTTTAGGTTTGTTGAGGGATTACCTTCTTGTTGTTTCTAGGGCGTGGTTCCTGTCCTTGTATTGGTTTTTTTCTGTTATTATCCTTTGAAGGGCTGGATTCGTGGAGAGATAATGTGTGAATTTGGTTTTGTCGTGGAATAATTTGGTTTCTCCATCTATGTTAATTGAGAGTTTGGCTGGGTATAGTAGCCTGGGCTGGAGTTTGTGTTCTTTTAGTGCCTGTATATCATCCGTCCAGGAACTTCTGGCTTTCATAGTCTCTGGTGAGAAATCTGGTGTAATTCTGATAGGCTTGCCTTTATATGTTACTTGGCCTTTTTCTCTTACTGCTTTTAGTATTCTGTCTTTATTTAGAGCATTTGTTGTTCTGATTATTATGTGTCTGGAGGTATTTCTTTTCTGGTCCAGTCTATTTGGAGTTCTGTAGGCTTCTTGTATGTTCATGGGCATCTCTTTCTTTAGATTTGGGAAGTTTTCTTCTATAATTTTGTTGAAGATATTTGCTAGTCCTTTGAGTTGAAAATCTTCATTCTCATCCACTCCTATTATCCGTAGGTTTGGTCTTCTTATTGTGTCCTGTATTTCTTGGATGTTTTGAGTTAGGATCTTTTTGCATTTTACATTTTCCTTGATTGTTTTGCCGATGTTCTTTATGAAATCTTCTGCACCTGAGATTCTCTCTTCCATCTCTTGTATTCTGTTGCTGATGCTCGTATCTATGGTTCCAGATTTCTTTCCTAGGGTTTCTATCTCCAGTGTTGCCTCATTTTGGGTTTTCTTTATTGTGTCTACTTCCCTTTTTAGGACTAGTATGGTTTTGTTCAATTCCATCATCTGTTTGGATGTGTTTTCCTGTTTTTCAGTAAGGACTTCTACCTGTTTGATTATGTTATCCTGTTTTTCTTTAAGGATTTGTAACTCTTTAGCAGTGTTCTCCTGCAATTCTTTAAGGGATTTTTGTGCTTCCTCTTTACTGTCTTCTACCTGTTTACCAGTGTTCCTTTGTATTTCTTTAAGTGTGTTATTAAAGGCCTTCTTGAAGTCCTCTACCATCATCAGGAGATATGCTTTTAGATCCGTGTCTAGCTTTTCCGGTGTGTTGGGGTGCCCTGGACTGGGCGAAGTGGGAGTGCTGGGTTCTGATGATGGTGAGTGGTCTTGGTTTCTGTTAGTAAGATTATTACATTTACCTTTCGCCATCTGGTAATCTCTGGGGTTAGTTGTTGTTGTTGTCACTGTTTAAAGATTGGAGCAGAAGCTGTGTTCCACTCACCAGCAGTCTCAAAATCCGGTGGCGGGGGTCGTGGGTAGCTGGTGGGTGTCAGCCAACCCTGTGCTCTAGCTACCCTGGTGCTGGTCCGGCCGGAAGAGGCCTGTGGTCCTACTCAGGCTGGTTTTCTGCTTCCCTAACTAATGCAGTCTCAGGTCTCGCGCGCAATTGAATTGGAGCAGAAGCTGTGTTCCACTCACCAGAAGTCTTAAGATCCTGTGGCGGGTGTTGTGGGTAGCTGGCGAGTGTCAGCTGACCCTGCGCCCTAGCTACCCCAGCGCTTTTCTGACCGGAGAGGCTTGAGGCCCTACTGAGGGCGGATTTCTGCCTCTCCAACCAAAGCAGTCTCAGGTCCCGCGTGATTGGACTGGAGCAGAAGCTGTGTTCCACTCACCAGCAGTCTCAAAATCCTGTGGCGGGGGTCCTGGGTAGCTGGCGGGTGTCAGCCGACCCTGCGCTCTAGCTGCCCTGGTGCTGGTCCGGCTGGAAGAGCCTTTTTAAACTTTTAAAGTGACTCAAAGCATCACACTCAAGTGATGATAGTTTTGTGAGGGAAATCTCTTTACCTATAAAGCTAATTTACCACTCCCTGATCCACTAGTTTGTATAGAAAGGAGTAACCACTTGTTGACATTTATGCTGAAATTTGAATTGTTAAATCTGTATTCAACATACAACGTGTCACCAGTGCACATAGATATGTGTAGTTCTGGGTAGTATTCAAAAATATTGATTGTTCTAAAATAATTCAATATCATTTTTGTGCCCATTATTTTTCTTGTTGAGTTGGAAATAATAGAAAATACATTGCATCAATAAATAATGTTACAAATAATATACATATGTTATATCACATTAAGTATCTAGTAGGATTAGACAATAAACAATAATATCTGAAGGAAGCTGATATCTGCAGACACTAGTACAACCTAAGACCTTGAAGTGATAAGGCATTTAAGAGGCAATTTGTATGACCTGTTAGAGATCAAGCTAGTGGTTTCTATACATTAAAAACATTTAAGATTTCAATCAATATTCATGGTTAGATATTTTATATACATTATCTGTATTTTATACTCTAACATAATCCCAGCCGCAGCACTTGGCCCCTGAATTCTTTCTGTTACCAGAAATTTTACAATTTATAACATTTTCTGTGCATCTGTAACAATTATTTTCCAGAGAAATATTTTCTTTATGGTTTATACTGGGTGAAATGCTAGACCTTTTGTCATGTATGTGCAATCAAATAGAAGAACAAAAGTCTCTGCTCAGAATGTCAAGGCCAGGAATGCAGCACTCACTACTCATTTGGTATTTGCAAAGTACTTTGACAATAACGGCACTTCATGTTATTTCTGGTCTTCCTATTTAATGACTTTTTTCTGCAGAGTGGTGAATAAAAGGTCAAGCAAATGCTAAAAACATATGCATGCCTTACAAATCCTTGCAGAAGAAAAGACTGAGTCAGAGCCCGACCAGGAAGTCACAATGGAAACGAGTCTAATATAAAGTTAATATGTCTATATAAACTGACAAAAGAATAATAGATAATATATTATCTTAAAAAATTTTTTTTTTGATTTTTTTTTTTTGAGACAGGGTTTCTCTGTATAGCTCTGGCTGTCCTGGAACTCACTCAGTAGACCAGGCTGGCTTCGAACTCAGAAATCCACCTGCCTCTGCCTCCCAAGTGCTGGGATTAAAGGTATGTGCCACCACTGCCCAGCTTAAAAATGATTTCTTATGTTGTATTTATACATCCATTCATTCAAATTTTGTCCTGTGATAAGTGACCATAATAACGCCATGGCATAGTCTGAAAATTTGAAAGAAAATGTAGAAATATAGCATTCTTCTTCACTGCAGGAAAGGTAAATATGACATTTACAAATGATGATTTTCTATATCAATATCTGTATATATATATATATATATATATATATATATATATATATATATATATATATATAATTTTGTGTGAGAACAAGGACATGCCTATAATGTACATGTGTGAATATTGGAAGACAATTTCAGGTGTCTGCCCTTGCTTTTTCCTTGACAAGTCTCTTTTGTTGTTCTTTGGGCTACTTGTGCCAAGTTTGCTGGCCAGAGAATTCCTGGGATTTCTCCAGTTTCCACTGCCCATCTGGCCACAGGAACGCTGGGATTAGAGACACCTGCCACCCTGCCTGGCTTTACATGGGCTTTGAGAAGCTGAACTCAGGTTGCTACACATATCATGGCAAAGTTTTTGCCCACTGAGCCTTTCCCCTAATCCCTCAGTGTTCTTAGCTCTCTAACCAATGGAACAACAGCGAGGTATCACTCTGATTTTTCTGTTCAAGTTTTTGTGAGTAAATCGCAGCATTCTGAGTACTTTCATAACACCATTCATTCTTAATATTTTTTGTCCTAGAAGTGTGCTGCATTTTCAAATTATTTCTCCTGTATCTGATTCTTTTACTTTAACCTAGATCTAAGAGGTCAAAACTTCATACCTAACTCAAAGACTCTTTCTGCCTACTCCTGCCTATCATTGTTGTTTGACTTTATATAGGGAAAGGAGGAAGCATCTATTTGCATCAGAAAGAACTCTGGTGATAGAACAAGGCAATGAAGCCACTCAAGTCTGTATTAATGCACTAATGATCTTATTGGAGTAAAATACATGAAGACAGTAGAGATGCTTACAGAAGAAAAAACAAAACAAAACAAAACAACAACAACAACAAAACATGTTATCTGGGTGATAGCCCACAATATCATCCCTGATGCTTCCTGCACAGCATACCACTTGCTTTAGCATAGGCGATCCTTCTCTCCAGCAACTATTAATACTTATATACCTATTGGGAAGATCGGCCTTGTAAATTATCAGGAACTTCCTGAACCTTGTCAGTTTTATGATAATCTGCAAAGCAAGTCTTGTTTATCTTTCATTTTTTTTCTTTTTCCTGAGTCTTATCAGTTCTTACTTTCCTCGCTCTACCAAGAAGGGCTTTACCTAAGAGGAAATTGAACTGCTGTTAAATAGGACCCTTTGCAGTCCACAGGGATAATTCTCAGTAAATCTTTTCTGGATTTAGTACCCTTTCTTTTGTCACCACTTATTTATTTATTCACTTTACATCCTGATCACAGCCCCTACTCTTGTCCTAGTCCCTTCCTCACACAGCCCCTCCCCCTCCCTCCTCTCCTCTTCACCTCTGAGTTCTTCACAGGGAACCAACCCACCTTAGCTCCTCAAGTAACTTCAGGATTATATATGTCCTCTCGCACTGAGGCCAGACAAGTCAGCCCAGGTAGGGGAGCAAGATCCACAGGCAGGCATAAGATAAGAGTCAGGGTTAGCCCTACTCCAGTTGTTTGGGACTCACAGGAAGACCAAGTTGCACATTTGCTACATATGTGCAGGAGGTCTAGTTTCAGCCCATTGTGCTCTTGGTTGGTAGTTTCGTCTCTGGGATCCCCCAAGTGTCCAGGTAATTTGACTCTGTTGGCCATCTTTGCACCTTTTTTTTTTAACTAACATTTCCATCATTCTTAAAAACCGAATCATAGATACTAACATATAAGCTATGTATGGTCTTAATTTTATTTCTCAACCAATTAAAAGAATACTTTGAAGAATGTGCTTCTGCTGTGGAAACCTGTGTGCAGCTGAAGCCTCCCCTCACGGCTAAGTTGTAAATATCACATTGTACTTCACTGTTGATACTCAGGACTGTATACTTAGGGCAGTTACCTAGCTTTGTGTTCATGTAATATAAGGAAGAATGGAAAGAGGACATTCAGAAAGCTGAACAAACATCTTCTTTTGAATGAACTGACTTGATTTAAATGCGTGTTAATTTGTATCCTGCACATGTCTTTAACTGCCTTCACTGAAATACAGTTGTTATTCAGTACCAACTCCAAGTTTGTTAGTATTTTGTCTCTCCTTCCCAAATGATTAAACATTTCTAAACATTGTGTATCTCTCTCATGTGTACATCACTTTAGATAGGTTGAGTTGTAAGGAGCTCAATTAATGTCATCTGAAAGATAAAAGATGAAAGTGGAATACTACAGAAAAGTTTTATATTCATTTTAAAGTAAGATATGAATGTTGATAGTAGTGAGTTTGTTTCTTTTAGTAAAAAGTGAAAAGAAATATTTCAAGTAATTATAACAGTTTCTATGGAGATATAATAAAGGAAATAATATTTTTATTTTTACTTTTGAGATTTTAAGTATATCATTTCTCTCTTCACTTCCAAACCCTACCCTATACCTAATTTCTCTCATTTAAATATATACTTTCTATATTTATTGTTATTATTATTCATATATATGTATATGAATATAAATATATCCAGTTTATTCTTTTAATAATACTTGTATGGATGGTCTTAGGGCTGATCATTTGACAGTGGAAAATCTGAAAGAAGTTATATACGTATATATTTTACTATATTTTACTAAAAAGATTTCATGTGGAAACTGAATTTCTGAATTTTTTTTTTGTTGGTGGTAGTGTCCCGAACTTTATTGATGACATTCAAGAGAGTAGGGAGGACTCGCTAGGCCCTTCCTATTATTATGGGGGTCTGGGATGGAAATTGTAAGGGAGATGTTTAGTGTTTGGGGGCTAAGTTTCCAGTGTCTCCTATGACTGGAAATTGAATTTCAACTCAAATTGTATAAAATGTGATAAATGGCAAGGAATGAAGACAACTTTTTAAGTGAAGTAAGAGAATACCATCTCATTTGAGAGTGGCATGTGAAATTCACAGTCCCAAATTGACAAGTCAAACAAATAACAAGAGGAATTATACTAGAGCCCACACCTTAACCCTTATTATTATTGTTGTTGTTGTTGTTATTATTATTATTTTTTTGGATGAGGACATTGAAATGATCTTGGTGTCAGTTTCACATTTATTTTATTTTATTCTTTGTCTGAGGATGTGAACTGCTGAGATCCAACCTTTCAGAATCCACACATGCAGAAGGGGGGAGATGATAATCTCTCACACTTGAAATCAGAAAAGCTGATTCAGGAGTGATGATCAGACACAGAGGGATTCCCTCTGCGATGAGTTCCAGAACCCAAACAGCCATCTTTGTTCACGAACCTGCAAATGACAGAGGGACTTTGCCAGTTCCATCACCCTTTCAGAGTTCATGGTGGGAATTACAAACTGGGGAGCTTGAAAGAGTTAAAAAAAATTAAAAAAAAAAACATGTTTAGTTAGAATATAGTGTTTTGTTTTTAAAGAGTTTTTTTTTTAAACAAAACAAAACAAAGAACTCAGAGTTTCAGAAATTTTAAAAACAGATATGGGTAGTTGGGTGGGGGAACACCCTCCTAGAAGCAGGGTGAGGGGGCAAGGGATAGGGGGCCTTAGGGGAGGAACAAGAAAGGGGTTAACATTTGAAATGTAAATAAAGAAAATGCCCCCGGCCCCCAAAAAAACGGAAAGCAAACCTATATGGGTTTAGAGAGTGAGCTAGTTAGGTGTGCCTTGAAAGATTCTATTGGAACCTAAGAGGACATAGTATTGTGGGAAGGATGAATCTCATTAGCTGCAGATTGAGGAAAGTGATTGCAGAAATCCTGTTCCCTCATGCCAGTGCACGCCCTCCTGTCTGCTATAATTGAATTACTCTCCCCAGTAGACATTTGCTGGAAACTTTTCTATCAACAGAGCCATATAATTGTGTGACACCGGCCACGGAAACACTTAAAATTGCTAACAAAATTTATCTCATATTGTCACAAAAATATTGCCAATTTAATAGTATGTTCTCTCAATTCTCTCAGATAAATGTAATTTTCTTCCTCAGATAGCCTTTAAATATCTCAGCTGTCACTATGAGTGTTCTCTTTTTCTCTTGAGGCAAAGCTTACATCATTCAGATTCTAATGTCACATCTACTGATGATCATCCATTATAATTAGAATTTTTTTTTAAGAAATATCTTTCCATGTGAAGATAACCATCTGGATATATTTCGATCAGTACAAAAATGAATAAAGTTGTGTCCCTGGACGTAATAGTTATACTAACCTCTTTGTGTCAGTTTTCTTTATAAGGATGCTTAAGAAACTTAGAATTAATCTGAATCCTATGATATGGTAATTGGGTCAAAATGTGGGCTCCTTTTCAGCCAAGTTCTATTTACTGAATTATCGAATTCTTTATGATGATTTTTGTCAGCTGGATGGATGGATGGGTCCCTTCATATTTATTTGTATCAATTATTAGAGTTTTAAGTTTTGTATCCTCCTTCTATCTCGTTGTAAGGTTCAATGTCCCCAAAACCCCCAGGAATACAGAGGATAAAATTAATTGAGGCAGATGAAATGCAGAGGCAACAGTAAGTTAAGAGAAAATTTTTGGTTGATTGGAATTGTCAGTGGTAGGGGAAACCAGAACAGAACAGTTAAAAACTACAGTACATTCCTTTAAATATAGTTAGCACATCTGTGGCTAACAAAAAGAGATCAGAAAAAACGTAATGACTTGGATTTGGGTATTTAGAACTCAACATTAAATTTGCAAGTAGGACAAGTTCCTAAGGCAAAGGTTATTGGGAAAGGCATGATGGTTTCCACAAAGATATGTGAGGTTTGCAGCTCTAGTAGTATAAATAATTATGAATTACCAAGTCCATATTAACAATAGGAGAAGGCAGTAGTGAAATAGAACACAAGTGAATGCTAGAAGTAGGTATTTGATAGTACCTCATGCAGAAATAACCATGGAAGATTTTAACTAGTGATCAAATTATCTAAGAGACATAAATTATCAGAAAATATTTGACATACAAAAGGACTAGTGAAAAGACACAAAAGAATGTGTGACAAATCATTCCAGGAGCCTGTGCTAAAGTCTGAAAATGTGGGGGAGGAGAGAAGAGAAGAGGAGAGGAGAGGAGAGGAGAGGAGAGGAGGGGAGGGGAGGGGAGGGGAGGGGAGGGGAGGAGGGGAGGGGAGGGGAGGGGAGGGGAGGGGAGGGGAGGGGAGGGGAGAGGAGGGGAGAGGAGAGGAGAGGAGAGGAGAGGAGAGGAGAGGAGAGGAGAGGAGAGGAGAGGAGAGGAGAGGAGAGGAGAGGAGAGAACAGGACAGGACAGGACAGGACAGGACAGGACAGGACAGGACAGGAGAGAAAAGAAAAATATCCAGAAGAAAATTATGTGGCCAAATATTTTATGAATTTTGTCTTCTCTTAAAAGTATTCATTTATCTAAAATGTGAAATTTTAATTGAGATTTCAGCAAAATATACATACAATTTCTTTTGCAACTCGACTCAGGATTATTTCCTTCCAGTATTTATATTTTTATTCTATTTTCTTTAAAAAAAAAAAAAAACAAGAAAAGTTGGCTACTCCTTCCCTCTTCTCACCACATGCCTATGAGCAACTCAAGTACTGAACCTTCATGTAGTTGAATTAAGGAAACTATTGGCTGCACAGATCTGACTTCAGGCTGAGACTTCACATCACACATCAGAATAGCTTACATTACTAAATCCTTCTCCATTTGTAGAGACATTGTTAGTAGGGCAACATATACATTGCCTACATACAAACTTTACATACTTTTACATGCCATCTTATGTCTGGAAATGGCCTGGATGTCTGTCAGACTATGTCTCATGAAAATCCTGACTGAGCCAGGCTACAGTTTCCTTACCACTGCTGAGCCTGAGATCCTGTATGACATTAAGGAAAATCATGCTATATTGCTCTGGATGTTGAACAAGAAATGACTACTGTTGCAACCCATCCTCCTTGGAGAAGAGCTCCAATCAGAGCTACTATCTCCCTGATGGGCAGGTGATCACGTTTGGCAAGGAGCTAGTCCAATGTACCCCTTCTTCCTGGCCTTGGAGTCCTGTGGTATCCATGACACCACCTTCAAATCTAAAATAAAGTGTGACATGAACACCAGCAAAGACCCATATGGCAACACAATGCTGTCTAATGTCACCACCTTGTACCCAAGCATTGCTGTGGGGATGCTGGAGGACACCACAGCCCTAGCAGCCAGCACAATTTAAGATCAATATCACTGCTCTCTCTGAGCACAAGAGTTTAGTATGGATAGGTGATTCTGTCCTGAACTCACTCTCCACCCTCCAGCAGATACGCATCAGCATACAGGAGGCTGACAGGTCTGACCCCTCCATCTTCTACCTCACATGCTTCTAAATAGACTGAGCAAGGGCCATGAATGAGTGTTATGTGCTGATTCCAAAGTGTCATTTTGCCCTGGCAAAGGAAGATACCTCATGCTAGCCTCAGGAAACTGGAAGAAACCTTTGAAAATAAATTTCCCTTCCTTTTGTGTCTGATGTCAGCACTGAATCATATAACTCGTTGCTGAACTTTGATATTGTACTAAAGTTAACTGTTCAGTTGGTATATGTTTAATATCCTGTGCAGGCAGCCATGTAGCCCGGTCTCTTTGGTGGATGAGAACAGGCAATAGACTTAGTATACCCGAGATATAAGATACAAATTGCAAAACACATGAAACTGAAGAAGAACGAAGACCAAAGTGTGGACACTTTGCCCCTTCTTAGAATTGGTAACAATCACCCATGGAAGGAGTTACAGAGACAAAGTTTGGAGCTGAGACAAAAGGATGGACCATCTAGAGACTGCCATATCCAGGCATCCATCCCATAATTAGCCTCCAAACGATGACACCATTGCATACACTAGCAAGCGTTTGGTTTGCTGAAAGGACCCTGATATAGCTGTCTCTTGTGAGACTAGGCTGGGGCCTAGCAAACACAGAAGTGGATGCTCACAGTCAGCTAGCTATTGGATGGATCACAGGGCCCCCAATGGAGGAGCTAGAGAAAGTATCCAAGGAGCTAAAGAGATCTGCAACCCTGTAGGTGCAACAACATTATGAACTAACCAGTACCCCAGAGCTCTTGACTCTAGCTGCATATGTATCAAAAGATGGCCTAATTGGCCATCACTGGAAAGAGAGGCCCATGCAAACTTTATATGCCCCAGTACAGGGGAACGCCAGGGCCAAAAAGTGGGAATGGGTGGGTAAGGGAGTGTGGGGGAGTTGTGGGGGACTTTTGGGTTAGCATTGGAAATGTAATTGAGGAAAATATGTAATAAAATATTTTAATTAAAAAAAAAGAAGAAGAGAAAACCCCAACCTCTTATGTCACTGTGAGCACCATACAGTGGTCTGTGTAGTCTATTAAACAATAGCTGAATGTTCCAGGATTTCCTTTGCTAGGAAAGGTTCACGACTCACCTATTACTTCTGTCTTTCCATCTAAGAGGATGGGAAAGCCCATGTCTTAGGACCTAGATTCTGTTCTTATGTTTTCCCTTTTGACCATGGTGGCTTGGTATTTGATTTGAGTTCAGGGCATTTGCATTTACATCTAATAATTTGTCACTCGTTTTAACTTAAGCAAGGGTTTTTATCCTCAATTATTTAAGAAATGAAAAGCAACTTATCTTCTACTGTTGAATGAGAGCATTAGGCTCCAGCAATATATCATTGTGCAAAGAAAAATAAAAGTGTTTCAATCTTTGGTAAACAAAAACAAAGATCTTTAGTAAACACACCTTAGTAAATATAAAGTTATTACTTATGTCTCTAGTATTTTAAGGAACGAACTATTTTTATTTTCATGTTATTAGACGTTTTTGTTTTTTCAGAACTGTTATTAAGAAAATAAAGTTTTTTATAAAAGAAAATAAAGTTTTCTAGCTGCGTTCTTTAGGATTAATTTTAAAAGTTACCCTTAAAATTTGAAGTATTGAGATACCTAATATATATAAACGATGACAATAGTTTTGCAATTGTAATCTCTCTTGAAAATGCTTGCTTTATTTTACTTTTTAATTTTTTAAGCTTTTATTCTTGACTTAAAGCAACCCAGATATAGGCAACTGAACTTATTGCAGTCAGAACTAGGGCTTAGTCACTACTTTCATATTCTTTTCTATGGCTTTATTTATTCTAATTTACCCCTATATCAATAAGCTATTCCTGTGTCTGAGGGAAGGACAGTACAGCAGTGAAGACTCTGGAAGATGGAGGGTGCCTGTGAGCTTTAGAGTGCTTACTTAGCATATGTGAAACCCTAGGTTAAATACTCAGTACAGCCTTGCAACATAGTTAAAAGGAAAAAGACAAAGACATTGCAAGATATTCCTCTGTAGAAGCTTAATGCAACACAAATGTGTAATTTAATATATCATTATATATCTATATATTATATAACTACATATAACTATATAATATAAATATATAAGAAAATTATATTCATATGTGTGTGTATGATTTTATTCTACCACCAAAATATACTGTCTACCTGTCAAATTCCTGTCCTAATTGTTACTTCATTTCTTTCCTGATGCTCTCTCCAAAGAGACTCTAACATTCAGTGTATCACACACTTCTTTGACAATTCAGAGAAAAGACAATTGTGTATTATTTTCTCAATGTCATTTTTTATTAATGAAACTGATATCACCAAAATAAGATGAATGTGTAAAAAGAGATACATGTGTAGTTTTAGAAAGTCATGAAAAGTTTACATTTTGCATTGAAGAAAATAAACTCTAATATAAAAAACTAGTTTAAATAGATTGATTTTAATACATATTTAAATACATTTTAAAAAGCATACAGGAATTCAAAACTGATATTTGATTTATCTTATAAATATACATGTATATGATAGTCACCTTAAAATATTCTTCATAGCCATAATGAGAAATTCTGCAAAAGGTTTACCAAGTGCTGATGATTAAGTCAGTGATTTGGTATACCTTATAATAACCCTGAGAATCTAAGTTCAAGGCCCAGAGTCCACAGTAAAATAAGAGAGCTGCCTCAGAAAAGCTGTCTTCTAAGTCTCTACATCTGAATCATGGACAAATTTATCCACACTTATAAATCACACACATACTCATATGTTTATTCAGCTTATACCTCCAAACCGATGTTCATCACTAAAAGACTGGAACTCAAGCAGGTCAGGAAGCAGGAGCTGATGCAGAGGCCATGGAAGGATGTTCCTTACTGCCTTGCTTCCCCTGGTTTGCTCAGCCTGCTCTCTTGTAGAACTCAAGACTACCAGCCCAGAGATGGCACCACCTACTATGGGCCCTTCCCTCTTGATCACTAATTGAGAAAATGTCCCACAGCTGGATCTCATGGAGGCATTTCCCCAACTGAAGCTCCTTTCTCTGTGGTAACTCCAGCCTGTGTCAAACAAAACCACAAAACCAGTCAGTACAGCCTCCAATTCTGGATTGTAGTTCATTCCATATATATTCTAGTTGACAACCAGCAGTAGCCACTACAACATTACACATGCACATTACATATTACATATCCTATATTTAGGAAGAAGAATTCCTTAGAACAAAGGCTGCATGATTTTCCCCCTTTTTTAGGGCAGGCCTGTATTCTCTCCTTTGTTCCACCTGCTGTGGTATCTAGAATGGAATATTTTTATTTAAATTAAGGATGGATAAAATTCCTTAAATATTGGATTATTTTATTTTCAGAAAGAGATTGCAAGCTTTTAAATATAGTTTTATTTTGACACAAATCAATTAAGAATAAACAAACAAACAAAAAATTATCAATTTTGGAATTTGGCCATTACCATCCTTTACTATCAAACAGGGCCAAAATCACAATGTGCCAATTCAATGAATCTGAAAATCATTTAGGGTCTCCAGTGTACTTTCAGACCATTACCTTTTCTTCTCATAGGTCAATATTCTGGAGTTGTGTTACCAAGAAAGAAACAGTCTTAGGTACAGACCAGGAGTTCAGAGTCTCAGCTGTAGTCTTAGGTACAGAAATAGGTGACAGCATTAGCTCACAAAATGGTGACTTCTACAGAATTTCAACACTATTGGTGACCTCGATGATCATCCTGGGGTTGTATGTCAGTGGTTGCATTTGTATGCACATGTTGGAGATGAGAAGACTGCACGGTAAAGGACCCAAGGTTTCTTTGTCTAGATCTGAGAAATAACATCTACTTCCAGGAGCAGGGTGTAAGAAGATACACTTCAGAGGGAGAAGATTCATTGAATCTTGACAATTTGTCATTTTCCACAGCTAGTTCTTGAAAATCCGACGTTAGAGATCCAGGCTCTTCACTAAAGCCTTTGGATAAACCTTTGGCCTGTTAACATTGATCAAACTTAAGAGAAGAGAAAAATGCTCATCTCAGGAGTATGAGATCTCTTTGACCTGTGACCTTACCTCTAAGAAGGAAGAGAGTTGCTATGAAAACTCAGAAATCTGGGGTCAGGCAGGCTTGAAAGAGCTGTCACCATAAGTCACCTGATCAAGCAACACTCCAGGAAGTTGCCCTGTCTATTTTCTCTTGTTGAAGTAACTTGGGGGGCTGAAGAGAGCTAAACTAATAAAGTGCTTGCCTTGCTAGTGCTAGGATCAAAATTTGAGTCCCAGAAATTATACATAAAAGCCAAGAATAATGGCATTTGTTTGTCACCCCAGAGCAGGGAAGGCATATACAGGCAGATACCTAGAGTTTTCTGGTAGCCAACCTAGTCTAATTGGCAAATTCTAAGACAGTGAGACAACCTGACTTAAAAAAGGGAAATGACACCAGAGATTGCATATAATTACAAAGGCACACACAGAAGTTACATCTGCACACATAATATATACTAACACACACATACCATACACAAACAGAACAAAATATTTATTGTAATTTCTGTTATTTAATTGTACTATGAGTATTTTCGTGTATTTGCTGTTAGCATTCATTATACCTAGTTCTTTGGACGTAGATGATTTAATTCTTGAGAAGCAGATGACAACTGTTTTGAAAGAGTTTAAAAATGATGCAAAGGAGAAGTTGCTCAGATAGGCCTTGTTATGCAGTCATATTATATAAGTGAAGGTCATATGCGATGTGTTGGATGTCTGTTTTAATACCTGCTGTGGGCAATGACTTAGCAGTAGAAGGCAGCCATTTTGCAGCTGAAGTTAGATAAATTGTTTGTATCAATTTAAACATTTCCAAGAGCTGATAACATAATACTTGGGAACCTGATTGCTGGCTACTGTCAGCTCTAATCTTTGCACATGCTCCTGCTGTGTGTTCAGTCAGAATTCATGGTCCATTCAAATGGCTTAACTGTTATTTACTCAAATGTTCATCTCTTATGCCATAAAAAACCTTTATGGATAAACCCAGTATCATTTATTGGTGATACAAATACAGGTGTAATCATACTACTTTCTTCTTCCTAAAAGGGTTTGCATATTATCCCTTTTTATTACTATGGTCTTTATAGCCTCCCTACATTGTTTCTGAGATCAAACCATCTATGGTGCCCCCTAGTGGTGAAAACATAACATGCCTTCCAAATGCTCGAACTTAAGATTGTTAATATTTTCCAAGATGACATTGACTCAAATTATTTAGCAAAATTCAAGAATCAGTGTGTTTTTTATCCACTTTTATCTTTTTTTCAAGAGTAATAATAAATTTCTCATAGAAATTCAGTTTTGTCATGATTTTCAAATAGAATGCATAATTTTTAATGTTCTATATCAACTACATCTGTCTATCTTCTGTCATCTATCACCTTTGTATATATCATTTCTCTCTATCTATCATCATGTAAATATATGGAAATTTATATAGAAACTATATTGCATAATGTTTTCTATATAGAAAGGAAACATTTCTCACATACAAATATAATTCCATCATGATTTCAGTATAAAAATCTCTACCAAGATTCTTTAAAGTACTTGGTCCCCAGGCATAATTCCCTACTCTGTTAAATTTATCAAGTTTCAATACTGCATTAAATATTTAAATTAAGCCTATATTTAGACTCCATCTTCTCCCTTATTCTATGATTATGATTGAAATATGAAACATAAACATAGAAACTTTTTTGACATAAAAATGCAGTTATTGTCATATTTCTAGGGAAAATACTAGATAGTAATAGAGTCTAAGATAACACTTTTTTCTGGAAGGCAGTAACAACATAGTTTAATAAATTATACTTTTAGTTGAATAACTATAAATGTAGTTACGTGCAGCCTAGCAAACTAAGAGCACTAAAACGAAACAGGAGATAGTTATAGAATAGAAATCAAAATTGTCATTATAAAATGCAGACCTCTTTCAAAGAAACCAGTGGATTGATTGCTTCATACTTTATGAGTCTTTATATGGAATTTACATGAATAGTAGACACCTTGAAAAAGTATTTCCTACCACACAATCTTTACATTCTTCAACCAAGTTAGAAATAGACCACACACAATTCTCAGTGCCTGAGATACACACAGTCAATACTTATTTAGTTAATAGAGCTGTCATCTTTCTTGACCAAGCAGTGTACTGGAAGACCAGGACATCTTCTGTAAGCAGAACGTTGCACATGTCTATATCTTTATTTGCCTTATAAGTTCTTCTTTTCTTGTCACTTTTGTTCTGTATTTCATTGAACTGTATTGCTTTTCACTCCACACTCACACAGGAAGAGGGAGAAAAATTGAAAACTCCTTGAGAAAAAAAACCTCTGTCCGACAGTTGTTGCCATCTTCTTATTTGAAGAACCTAAAAAATAAAATACACACTGTACATTTTTGTTGGGTTTCAAAAGAGCCCAGAAGGGCTGGAGCCATGCCTTTTACAGTTCAGAGGAATTGATGTTTATCCTGTGGAGGACCTCCAGCACTCAAATGAAGTCTCACAATTAGTTGTAACTCCAGCTCCACGAGATTCAACAAACTTTTTATATCCTCCAATATTAGTGTACAGGGACATAAATATCGTATGGACTACCAAGGTGTGCTGCAAACCAACCATACCATGCAACATATCTCTTGTGAAAGGCTCTTTGGGATGGGGAGTGATGTATTGAGAGGTTGGCTCTGAGTGTGGGTGGAAAGGAAAATACCCCAAGAAGAGGAGGCACTTTCATTTTATATGGTGGTATATCACATTAAGGTGGTATATCACATACACACTGGGAGCATATGTGACTCCTGAAATAGCGGGAATGTGTCCCATTTTGAGAGCTAACAATGATGTGCCATGTTGCTAGGCTATTGAAGAGGGGTGGATTAGGCAGGGAGTTCTCCAACATTCCTTCCTCTTATTTATTATAAAAGGTAAGGAAATATTTAGTCATGAGTGGTAAGGCAGGGAAGGGAGCGCCTTGCTTTTGAGAATGCTTCCTGCTGTCTGGGGCACAGAAACCTTCAGAGCACTGTTGATCCTCACCATCAGGGCATATTCAGTAATCATATGAGTCCTCACTGTGACTAGTGGTTGATTGCCATGTAATAATATCTGATATTTGTCTTTGGATAAACATAGAAAAGAAATCGATGAAGCAGAGAGCAACTAGTAAAAGCAGGAAAATGAGCAGGATGGGGGTTGGGAAGGAAAGTGTTCCTTTCCATATGGGGTTTTCAAAGGGATGGAGACAATGGATTGTCCCTTGCTTTTTTTAGAGGTCTTTTTACAGTTGTTAGATTTGGTTTTTTACTATACCTGATTAGTTGACCTAAAAGCAGCATTCCTCTTGGAGGAAGAAGCAAAGGCTACCTTTTTCAGCTATAAGATGATATAGTCCCCATCTGTTTTGGCGTACCACCTTTGCCAAGGAGTTACTCTGTCCTTGAAGGGTTAGTATGGCTTGGTCTACATGCTGGACATTCTGAATTACCTGGGAAGAAAACTGATAATGCAACGCAAGGGAAGTAGTTAGTTCTGCTGTCCTGGTGGCAAAACTCACCGTTATTACTGCAACATCCAACAGGGGCAGGGTTTGAACCACTGTTCTATTATGTTGAGCAGCTGTTGAGTCCAAGATTGAATCAGAGATGCTCTTCTCTATATATCACCCCCAACATGGGGAAGAGAGAATGCTAGTGTGTAGTTTTCTGACCAACTAGCTGGTAGAGGATGGTATATTTGAGTATAGCAAAACAATAAAAAAAATAAAAAACACATAGGTGATAAGGAGAGTGGCACGCTGGAGATGAGGTGGGGTGTCAAGGGTTAAGGTTTTGTTTGCTGTTGTCTAAGAAATTTAAAAAATTCCATGGATGCTTTAAAGCAGTTTAGCATGCCAAAGAGGGTGATAGGAAAAAAGTTAGGGAGTTGTAACAACATCAGGATCAGGGCAGTTATTGAATGGAGTGGTACAATTGTCGGACAAGATTACAGGAGAAGCTTGAAGAGGTGGTTGTGAACTAGTCCCATGAGCAACACACAGCCATTAAGCCCCAAAGTGACAGTGAGTACTGGGCTCGAGTGACATAAAGCGCAAGGCCTCGTTATTGAGTGATGATGGAGAAATGGCATTTAGCAACAGAAGAGTAACCCAGACTTGGGGGGGGGAGGGGGCACATGGGAGACTAACAAAAGAAATGAGGAGAAAAGGGGTTGTTGCTGGTAAGCTTGGGGTCAGGCGAATGGGGGTAGGTAGCAAGAGAAATAGAAACTCCTACTTTGGATAGAAGATCCTAGTATGGAGAAAGGACACATTGGTACCACCAGAAAATAATTAGTGAGAAGAATACCCATGAAAATGAAAATGAAGGTGAGTGGTGGGGTCTGGTAAGTTTGGGAAGGCTGTCCCTGTAGCCCTATAATGGGAAAAACTAGAAGGAAAGTAGGTCCCCACAACTTCACTGGGACTGAGTAGTCCTAGTGTCCAGGAGGAAGGAAATGGGTCTCCCTGATACTCTAATGACTACCCAAAATTGTCTGTCAGAGATGACACTGGTTGGATCAAGGGAACTCAGCCCCCTTCAATTTTCCATGGCCAAACCAAAGAAGTCAGCTGGAGGGTGATCTGGGTCTGATATGCTCATTCCACAAAGGACACAGAGATGGTCAACAGCCCAATGTCCCTCTTGGCAGCACTTTGGGTTTGACAAGGGTGGCCTGCAGGGGTTACGGCATGTCCAGGCCAACTGATTCTCTGGACCATATTTGAAGCAGGGATGTGGTGGTCCATGAGCTGTAGGAGGCAGGGAGCCCAGGCATTGCCAATGCCAGTTAAATGACCTTGGCCAGCATTTGTTATCTTTAATTACAGGGTTTTTCATCTCTCCCATGGCACACTTTATAGGACAACATTAAGGCTCCACTTGTGGAATTAGAGGTCCTCTCCCCAAGCACTTTGGCCCCAATGTCGGGAAATACTGAGAAAAGAAGTAGGTATTGAAGAGATATTTTACCCTTGGGGTCGAAACTGGTATACTGTAGGATGGCATTTGTGAGGTATTCAAGGAACCATATGGGTTTTCATATTTGTCCTGGGTAACATTTTAGAGTTTGTACACTTTATTGGTTTCAGGTCAGCATTACAGAGACTGACCAAGAGGCAGGCTGTAAATTGTACTCCAGCTAGAATACCCCCTGAGGTATTGTAGTCCCGTTAGAGAATCCAAGTCAGTGACCCCCCTCAGCCCCAGGAGCTGGGGTGGTGCTGCCTGAGTTCCTGAATTTCATCTGCCTATGCTCTAGCTTGCTGCTAACCTCTCAGTAGCTCTTAGGAAAGTAGATGGCTAGTTAGAATTATGTATATATCATGAAAGGTGAGACTATAGGATCGGGTAATATATTGAAACTTTTGAATGAAAGTACAGGAGTTAGAGGTGTATGGACCCAGTTTGGCTTGCTTTGTTTTGTTTTGTTTTTTTTTTTTTTTTCCTATATGAGAGAGTTCACTTAATAAAAAGAGGCTGTGTACTCTAACCAGGTCATCCAACCTGGAAACCTCCCAGGCCAAGAGAACTGAGGCTGTGTTAGGGGAGAGGAGAGATGGGCTCTGCTGTGGAGCAGGTGTGAGTACCCAGGAGCCTAAAGGCTGCTAGTTGGATGAAAGTGGATACAGGAGTGGGATGGTTACTGTAGCCTTTTGCTGGAGAGGGACATGAGGAGACCTAAGGATCTGAAGGAGGAGAAGGAGCCAGTAAAGAGAAGGTAGGGGGCTCATTAGCAGAATCAAAAGTAGTGGACTTCATAGCTAGAAAGAAGGTTTGAAGCAAAGTTAAGAGAAAGCTTGAATATAGGGAACCTGCTGGCAGTAGCTGCAGAGATCCCTAGTGCGAAATATCAGGCTCCGATTTTGTTCTTACTGGACTTTCATACACATTTCTGACATTCCCTAGAGGTGTTCTCTGCAGCAACTCCTTTCTCTTTCCAGTTGAATGATTCTCCTCGCATTTCCCCTGGTTCATTCATCACTGCTTGATGTATAAAGAAGAAAGACGACAAGGAACACATAGTACCAAGTTTGATTCACTTGATGGCAAAAACAGAGCATACTCATTGCAATACATTTCCTGCTTTCAAACTTCTGTTACAATGACATAATTATACATATCCCAACCCTTGAAGCACATCATCTTCCACAACTCCTGCACTTAAACTCTCACAGCATGATTTGTAAAGAATGTTTATGTGTGCTCTTGCCGGGGCCATGCTAACCTAATCTGGTGATTATTAGCATTAGAGAAACTTTTAGGTTAGAGCATTATGGTGGTCTCAATTAATTTCCATTTCATACCTAAGTTGTTCTGTATTTATTATTTTCTTTATATACATTTCAAATGCTATCCCAAAAGTCCCTCATACCCCCCCAATTCCCCTACCCACCCATTCCCACTTCTTGGCCCTGGTGTTCCCCTGTACTGAGGTATATAAAGTTTGCAAAACCAAGGGGCCTCTCTTCCCAGTGATGGCCGACTAGGCCATCTTCTGATACATATGCAGCTAGAGACATGAGCTCTGGGGGTACTGGTTAGTTCATATTGTTGTTCTACTTACAGGGTTGCAGACCCCTTTAGTTCCTTGGGTACTTTCTTTAGATCCTTGTAGTACTCTTATACACTCTTGAACATTTCAGTGTCTACCTTAATAAACATAGCTTTGAACTTGAAAGAATTGAAATGGATAAAGTCATTTTAAACTGTTTTCAAAACAGTTTTAAAATGCTTAAGATCACTTGCATTAAAAAAAAAAAAAAAGCCAAGTGTGCTGACAAGTTTTGTTAACTGAGAGTAAACTACTAGGTAGAAGAGGGACCTTCAGCTGAAGAATGGCCAGTGATCTTTTTCATGATTAATGATTAACTTGTGAAGGCACAGATCATTATTGATGATACCATCCCCCAAACAGGTGGTCCCTTTTGTTTTAAATAAGGCTGTTAGCTGAGTAAGGCAGAAGAAGCAAGCATGTAAACAATGTTGGTCTTTGTCTTAGTTTCTGCCACGATGCGGCTGCCTTGATGGCTCTGCTTTCATTTCAGGATGTTGAACTCTAGCCTTTAAGATATAATTGTAAACAAGGACACACTGAAACCACCAAAATGACCAGTCCATAGATGGGAGCTATTGTTTTTATTGTACATATGAGAGAGGGAGGGGGAAGGAGAAGGAGGGAGGTTGAGACAGACAGACAGACAGACACACACACACACACACACACACACACACACACACACACACACAATGAGAGGGAGGCATATGGAAGAGATCAGAGCAAATATAGCTACTTCTGGGAGGGGATGGCAGAGGGGATGGCCAAAGCCAGCTATCTTTCAGAAGCAGAGAGGAAGGCCAGGTGATGAAAAAAAAATAAAATCACAAATTCAGGTAGCTGCTCAAGAGTGGGTGGGGGTGGGAGTTAATCTTGGAGCTAGTAGGTAAGAGGGGCCATGTCCTTTAATTTAATACATTGATATAAATTGCAGGTAAGTGTTAATAGAGAGTCCCTTTGCAATAGGCAAGGGAACATGATATAATTGACTTCTTCAGGACCTAACAACTCCTTTCCTCCCCCAAAGTGCATAAGGCCACTGCATTAGCACAGCAATGGACAGCAAACTAGAACAACAAAAGAAAGTGTTATTCTGAATGAAGAAGAGGAAAATTATTTCAGAAATACTAAAATAGAATTAGATTAAAATTCTGCAAGTGATATTAATAAACACATAAAATAGAAAGAATATTGTGTTGTTTCTCAAGGTGGGATAAGAAAGACCACTGACCCAAATCATCAAGCTGAAGTTAATTCAAGCAAGATTTTTTAAATTTGTGTACATGGTTGTTCCTGCCTTAAGGGCAGGTAGCCTGTGTATATAAATAACAGGGTTCAAGATGTAAGTATTGGATTGGTTGTAAGGGTGACAGGGCTTTTATAGATCAAGAGTAGGGAGTTCCCAACTAGGTTATTTGGTAGGCAAAATAGTTGGGGACACAAGAACAGAACATAAGTGTCCTTCACAGGCTCCTGAAACAAAGACATTGTTGCAGGATGGGTATAGAAAAGTATTCACACAAAAAAAAAGAGTCCTAGCAAGATATTCATAGGTGCTCATATATATTTTGAAACAAAATTGTTGTTGCAAAATGGTTATAAACAACTTTTTGAAACTAAAATCTAATTGCCTCTCCTGAAACAGGCAGTACAAAACCATTTGGAGTTAAGGTTACAGGTGGGGAAGGGAATTGCCCAATTCATTGGAAGAAGATGTTTAATTATAATCAGGAAGGAACCTAGTTTGTCTTTACTATAAAATGGCTTTTGTGCCTAAGAATAAGGCAGAGTGGTTTTTTCACTAAACTTCAGAAAGATCCTAGGTAGACAGTGAGAATGATTTCTAAGAAAGGTGGCGTCAAACGACACATTTCATATGTATTTTGGGTTTATTCTAAGAATAAGCAAGGGTAGGTAGACTAAAGGACTGATAGAAAAACCAGCCTCATTCCAGGGATTGAAAGGCATCATTTTCAAATACATGCATTTAAGCAATCCTTTGATAAAGGCAAAGGAATGTATAGTAGTGCGTTTTGCCTTTGGGGGAAAAAAAGTGTTACTAGAGGTTATATAAATTTCAACTTAGTATGAGGAAGACATGTTGTTGTGAATTGATGTACTGATGGTAGCTGACAGAGTAAAAAGGCAATAAGATTTAGAAAATAGTTTACTCTAGAGGTCTTATTAGTTTATAAAGGATTAGGACAGACTAAAGAAAGATGAATTTAAACTTAAGATTGGAGAAAGGTAAATCCATACCCAGCTCCACTAGAATTCATGAAAATGCCTAAAAAAAAAATTCCCAGAAATATCTTATACCCATAACCTACCGAGCTAAATGTTCATAGACATTTAAGTGGTTTTTATAGTACTCATGAATTTTGTTACGATGCAGAAAAGTTAAGTGAACTTTAGCATGCTAATTGTTGTGTTTAATTATAATATAACCAATTAAATAGGGAGGATCACTCTTTACAGAGAAAGTGCTCATCAAATTGCAGCATAGGCTTAACTGTGTAAGAAAACAAAGTGCCCTAGATTTCCCTACTGAATGGCATAACAAGCATAATATAGGTCAAATCCAAGTATTGTGTCAAGAAATGAGTAGCAAGCGGCTCTCTGGGAGAAGAAAGGTCTTCTTAAGTATCATTCCTTTCTCTGTAGCTAAGGATCCAACAAATCTGATTGTATGCTAACAATTGACCTTGAGTTGGAGTTAAGAATCGGTGCAGGTATTAGGCTCTTTTAAGTGACTCAGGAGCCAGATTGCCAGAACCACAATCAGAATTTATGAATTATATAAAAAGTGCAACTTCTTCCTGTAAGTGATTCCAGAAAAGGTCAGTATATTTAGAATCAGAGATAATACTGAAAATAAGATTTCTGTGTGTTTTGGTGATATACTCTGACTTACTCATGTAATATAGGATGAGTCTTCATTTGCTTATTTTTGAAATCAAACATTTTGGGTTTGTTTGTTTGGTTGGTTGGGTGTTGGTTGTTTTGTTTGTTTGTTTGTTTGGTTGGTTGGTTTTTTCGAGACAGGGTTTCTCTGTATAGCCCTGGATGTCCTGGAACTCACTTTGTAGACCAGGCTGGCCTCAAACTCAGAAACCCACCTGCCTCTGCCTCCCCAGTGCTGGGATTAAAGGCATGTGCTAGCTTAGTCTTGCTGCAACTTGATGTGTCAAGTCAGGTTGGTATCCATTGGGAGATTCCTTTTCTCTGTGGAGGAGGGGAGTGTGTAATGGTGGGACTGGGAAAAGAGGAGAGAGGGAGACCTTCAATCAGGATCTAAAGGGGATACATATATTAAAAATAAAATATAATATTATGACTGGTTACCTATAAAAAAAGTAATGTATGCTATTTAACCACAGCCTTCCAGCCCTGCCTAATTAAACTATAGAATATTAGAGCTGGAGACACTCTAGGGACAAATCTTAAAAGCTGTAAGGTCAATTTTCTGGATAGCTATGAACAATATGCATTGATTCCACACCTGAGGTGACTTTTTTCTTTTTATTTATTTATTTATTTTTAAAAATATTTTTATTAGGTATTTTCCTCATTTACATTTCCAATGCTATCCCAAAAGTCCCCCATACCCTCCCCCCCACTCCCCTACCCACGCTCTCCCACTTTTTGGCCCTGGCATTCCCCTGACTGGGGCATATAAAGTTTGCAAGTCCAATGGGCCTCTCTTTCCGTGATGGCCAACCAGGCCATCTTTCGATACATATGCAGCTAGAGTCAAGAGCTCCGGGGTACTGGTTAGTTCATAATGTTGTTCCACCTATAAGGTTGCAGATCCCTTTAGCTCCTTGGGTACTTTCTCTAGCTCCTCCATTGGGGGCCCTGTGATCCATCCAATAGCTGACTGTGAGCATCCACTTCTGTGTTTGCTAGGCCCCGGCATAGTCTCACAAGAGAGAGCTATATCTGGGTCCTTTCAGCAAAATCTTGCTAGTGTGTGCAATGGTGTCAGCATTTGGAAGCTGATTATGGGATGGATCCCAGGATATGGCAGTCTCTAGATGGCCCATCCTTTCATCACAGCTCCAAACTTTGTAACTCCTTCCATGGGTGTTTTGTTCCCAATTCTAAGAAGGGGCAAAGTGTCCACACTTTGGTCTTCATTCTTCTTGAGTTTCATGCGTTTAGCAAATTGTATCTTATATCTTGGGTATCCTAAGTTTCTGGGCTAATATCCACTTATCAGTGAATACATAATGTGTTACCTCACTCACGATGATGCCCACAAGGTCCATCCATTTGCCTAGGAATTTCATAAATTCATTCTTTTTAATAGCTGAGTAGTACTCCATTGTGTAAATGTACCACATTTTCTGTATCCATTCCTCTGTTGAGGGGCATCTGGGTTCTTTTCCAGCTTCTGGCTATTATAAATTAGGCTGCTATGAACATAGTGGAGCATGTGTCCTTATTACCGGTTGGGAGGTGACTTATTTTCAAGTATGCCATTTTAATACAGCTTTGTATTAAACATTTAAGAGAAAAAGATAGATAAATCCACCCATAGTCTCTGTCTCTGTCTTAGGGTTTCTATCGCCGTGATAAAGCACTATGGCTAAAAGAAACTTGTGGAGGGAAGAGTTTATTTTGTGTTCCAGTTTATAAATTCATTGTTATGGAAAGCAAGGACAGGAACTTGGGTTGGTACGTGGGAGACAGAAATCAGAGCAGAAGCTTTTTAAGGAACACTGATTACTTGTTTCTCTTCAATGTTGCCTCACCCAGATTTTTTATGTTAGACAAGAAAAGGGGCTGTAGAACTCAGAATGGGTGATCTTCACACACCAATAATGAATTTTAAAAATGTCCCATAAGCTTGCTTACAAGACAGTCAGGTAGGTGTATTTTCTTGAGTGAGGTAACTTTTTATCAAAAGGCTGTGCTCACTAGTTGGCATCCAGCTAGTTGGCATTCAACTAGTTGTCATACAACTAGTGAGCACAGCCTCTAATAAAGGGATAAAGATAGATTTAATATAGGTTTAAAAAAAGTACCTTGCTCTAAAATTACTGGGCTCTTGGAACATAAATGAAAAAAAAAAAATCAAAATTAAGACAAAAGATTTAGTAAAAGGTTATAAGAGCTTTCAAATAACATGCTGCAAATTATATCACTATAATTATGTACAATTTCAGAAAAGATATCCACAGCTTTCAGGAATACAGTGGGGATTTTTTGGGGTGTGTGTGTCTTGCTTTGCTTTGCTTTGCTTTGCTTTGCTTTGCTTTGCTTTGCTTTGCTTTGCTTTGCTTTGCTTTGCTTTGTTGTTTGTTTGGTTGGTTGGTTTGGTTAGGTTTTTTTTTTTCTGAATACTGTTTTATTTGAAAAATATTTACTTAAGACATCATTTTTCTGAGCACAAAATTTCTATATATCGCTTAGTGGTAGTAATGATTTATTCTTTGGGTCCATGAGTATGTTAGCGGAAACGATTTGGTAATGAAATAGTTTGCCTCAGTTTTTATAGATCAAAGATTTGTAAGCTTGTAGGGAGGCACGTTGAATGAAGGCAGCAAACACAGCGTCAGGGGACACTGTCTGATGAGTGTTGTTAGTGTGGAAGTGCAATCTCTGTCTGTAGTTAAGGCGCTGGTCTGTGGATAAATTCATTGGTTTGTGCTACTAATGCCTGGGTGTTCACTGCTGACCATCCATGTTTTCTAAGAGATCTCATTGTTAATAATTCTCCAGGTAATTAGCACAAGGACAACACGGTGTCCAACACAAACATTCTCTTCTAAAAGTCAGTAAATGAGTGAAGTTGAGTTCGAGATATGTATATATAGGAGAAAGAGATAAGCACTGTTAAGATTTGGATCCAAAGCGTTCTGCAAAGGACTACAGCATGTTCAACGTATGAACACTGGCTTTCTTTCAGTTTGCTTTCTGGACTTTGTGAAATGCTTCCAGGTCCTTGTAGTCTCATTACGAATGCTTCTTCACAGATCTGTCACAGTGGGGCAGAGACTTGAAACTGAGCCAAAATGAGTCCCTTGTCCCAAGTTGTTATGATCAGGTCTTTGTTACCTCAATAGAAAGCCGAAAGCTCCACGGTAAAACATTGTTGTCTGTGAATCTTCTCTTTCTCCTTCCCTTTTCGCCTGAGCAAGTTGAAGACTCTGTGTGTGTGTGTGTATGTGTGTGTGTGTGTGTGTGTGTGTGTTCTGCTAGAGGAGTACCGTTCAAACTCCCATTTTCAGCTCTTTCTGCTGGGTAAGCAATCCAGGGACAACTTTGATTTACATTCTTATCATGGAATTTTTTTAACCTGATAATTCTAATAAGCACTTTACCAGTCCCCGTAAGGATTTTTCCAACCACCTCAAGGTTATTACATTTTTATTCAAACTTAACTTTACATTGCCTGTCATTTCTCATGAATTTCTGAAACTTTCGTCTTCCTATCTGTGTGTTATTGAGGGAGAACCATGAGTGGAGATGCCATTTCTCCTTCATGTGTGAATTATTGGTTTCAGATACTATAGCCTTACCCCTTTCCTGAGAAGCTATCTAATTTTTCTGGCTTTTTTCAAATGAAATTTTTAGAACCTTGAGAATTATGGTAAGTCCTGCACAAGATTCTTTTAAATATAAAACTGAATTTTTCACAGTCTGAAATAAACTCAAATGTCTAAAATTTTCAAACAGTGTGACTGAGGCATTTTGACCTTAAAATAATTTGAAGCAACATGTGTTGGAACGATTGGTAGTTTTATGTATACAGTATAACGTACATATATCTTGTGTTTAACTGTATTTATGTATGTTTTAGCAAAAGGCATATAAATTATGTTTTTCTATTACTTGGGAATCCTTTACAAATATAGTCTAATGTTATTATTCTCTGAGTGATTATATGTGAGAATCAACAAGGGTTCTGCTTGAATGTATTTCTAGAAGCCTCCATTTAAAAATTTTAATTGAAGCCTACAAAGTCTAAATAACTTACATGTTCACTTTTAATATGTGCTCTAAGTGTTACTAATAGAAGCAAAAAGTTCTTTTAAAACCACAGCTTAAGAAATACTAAAATTACTGAATATAAAAATCTACTAAAGAAGCCATTTTTCTCTACAAGTAATTGACAAAACAAAGCAGTTGGTAAGAACAGCCCTACTAGTAGGATATACTATAAGATCTTAATAAGTTTACCCAGATTTCACTAACACTGAAAATTGATAACACAACTTTAAAGGCTTTTAAATGCATTTATGGCTATATTCCATCCACTTTAAATAAATTTTTAGTCAAATGCATCGATTTTTAAAGTTATGGTGTATAAAGAAATAGAATAAAGACTGATTTGAAGTAAGATCAAACTTATATGGGATGATTTGTGTGGTCAACATCAAACGTTTTTTTTTCTCTTAGGGATTAAGAAACAAGAATATTTAATTATTGCAAATTTGTAGGAGAGTAGTGTATAATATATTATTTATTGTGACATTTCATGCTAGATTAAGCAACATCATAGTAATGCCAGTGCCATTTATTATGGAAAAAGTAAGACTTCCTGGAGGAGTCATCAGAATCTTCTTTTCTCTGATAAAGTATTTTGGGTAAGAATCTAACTTTTCCCATAATTTTAAATGCTTAACAAATGGCTAGATAAATCTTATACTATAGTATATCTTTTCTTCTGTAATATGAATAATATTCTAAGATTAGATGTCTGAGATCTATCTTTCTTTAAAAATACTCCTATATGTCCAGGACTTTCCCTCTAAAATTTCTCCTCTATAAAGGGCTGAATTCTGTATATCAGCATGCTTTAATAGTATAGAGCCAAGAGTGTTTACACAACATCAGCACAGAATTATATTATAAAGCTCTGGCTTGGAAGTCATGCCTTTACATCACATTCCTGTCCCTTCTTTCCTCACTCTACTTTCTAAGCTACTATTTTTCTACCTCTTGAAACACAAACTGAATACAAATGAGCACATAGAAAAATATTTAAAAAGTAAAGTAGGTGAGAGCAAAATATCAGCATGTGATTCTTGTTCTGACTTTTAATCTTAGTCCACATTAGAATGATGATATTAAACCCTATTAAAAGCCTGATAAAACGTAGACATATCTAGAAAGGGTGATATCACACTGAGTGCTAGAGATTCTAATCATGGCTTTCAGAGTAGCTGACTTTATCACTTCAGCTTTGCTCTTACTGTTCTCTAGTTGGTTGCTTCAAGGTGCAAGTCACACAGGGAAATACAGACCTGTTCAATTCCTCAAGAATCTTAAAGCATATAACGGCATGCACAGTAAATAGTGTCACAGTCAAAAAGCATGGCTGGTATTTTTTTCAATATTCTCTGAAGCCCGAAAGATGTCTTTAAATCCCAATACATTTATTGTATACTTTCAATGATCTCATAATTTAGAAAATCATGGCTAAGCCGGGCGTGGTGGTGCACGCCTTTAATCCCAGCACTCGGGAGGCAGAGGCAGGCGGATTTCCGAGTTCGAGGCCAGCCTGGTCTACAAAGTGAGTTCCAGGACAGCCAGGGCTACACAGAGAAACCCTGTCTCGAAAAACCAAAAAAAAAAAAAAAAAAAAAAAAAAAGAAAGAAAAGAAAATCATGGCTAATATTTTTAAACTACCAGCAGTATATTAGAAATACTATGATGTTACTAAGCTATCTTCTAAATTTTCTGAATTTGCCTTAGCACAATTTCTTTTCCTTCCTTTCCTTTCCTTTCCTTTCCTTTCCTTTCCTTTCCTTTCCTTTCCTTTCCTTTCCTTTCCTTTCCTTTCCTTTCCTTTCCTTTCCTTTCCTTTCCTTTTCTTTTCTTTTCTTTTCTTTTCTTTTCTTTTCTTTTCTTTCTTGTGTATGTGTGTGTGAAAATATAGAAGTCAGTGTCCACATCATCCACAGATGGTACCTGCTCTGCTTCTTTGTTACTGCATCTCTTCTATTATCCCTGTCTGCACCTTGAGCAAATCTATCAGGCCTCCTCAGAGCAGACTGATATTTCTACACTTAGTATTTTTCAGTCAGCTATTGGATGGATCACAGGGCCCCCAATTGAGGAGCTAGAGAAAGTACCCAAGGAGCTGAAGGGATCTGCAATCCTACAGGTGGAACAACAATATGAACTAACCAGTACCCCCTGGAGCTCGTGTCTCTAGCTGCATATGAATCAGAAAATGGCCTAGTGGGCCATCAGTAGAAAGAGAGGCCCATTGTTCATGCAAACTTTATATGCTTCAGTACAGGGGAAGGACAGGGCCAAGAAGTGGGAGTGGGTGGGTAGGGGAGTGGGTGGGGGAATGTGTGTGGGACTTTTGGGATAGCATTGGAAATGTAAATGAAATAAATACCCAATTAAAAAAAGAACTATATACACAGCATGTAAATAAACAAATGCTTGCAGAGGAGAAGAAGATCAAAAGAGATACTACAGGTACATCCATGGTGATTGTAACTGGGTGAAGGATATAGGTGATTTTTGTTCTGTGCTTTACTTTCTGTATTTTCCAAAATATTAAAAAATGTACAAAATATTTTATAATGAAAAGAAAAAAAAGAAAAGTAAATTAAAACAAAAGGTGATATTACCTGTTCTTTTCTTTTAATTAGAACTATGCACAAAGACTTATATAACATTGTAAAGTATTAGACCCAAGGGATAAAACTATGCATAACCAATGTGATCTTGGTCCTCTAGAGTCACCATCCGTAGGTAATATGACAAAAACAAACATACACATAAACAAAGGTAGAAATTCACTCTTTCCCAGAGAAAAACACCTCTAGGGGTTGCTTCAGATTGAATGGGAGTAGGTGGGTTGGGGAGCAGGGGGGTGGGGGGAGGAGATAGGTGATTTTTAAAAGGGAAGCTAGGAACATTTACATTTGAAAAGTAAATAAAGAAAATAGTAAAAAAAAAATTTTAAAGATCCACAGGACCACTTCTTCACTGAAAGTTATTTTTTAATATTAATTTCTTACTGTACATTTTATCATATGTATATGTGTTTTGGAAATGTAGAGCATTTTCAGGAGTGTTCCTGTCCATAGCACAACAATTTCTTGTCCTGTAACATGGTTGGGACACAAATAAGGAAATTCATGTTTAAAAGTAACATGTTTGCTGTTAAAAATGCTCACCAGGTATCACTTGTTTTCTTGGTGTATTTCTCTACATCAATGTTTCTATTTTTAAGAATGTAGGCAATATTTAGGAGCTAATTTAAATTATGGTTGTCATCTCTTCATATTAATTATTTAACATGTAGAAATTAATTCATGCAGAATAATCATGTTTTCAAAGCTCAAGCAGGTTGGGAAACATTTATTCTCCTACATCCTGTCTCAGGTTGAATATTGATTACTAAAACTTATTATTTGTACTAAGTTTGCCATATGCCCTAAAAATGTACATGCAAACTAATTACCTATTATTGATGGTCTTGCAGCTTTTCCTTTTCATGTGTCATTCAGTAAATTTGAAATTCGGGACATTGAGCATTGTTAATATCACGGTGTTTTGCTCCGTTTACTGTTCTTACTCCTGTATTGCTTACGATTGAATAATTACTTCATGTAGACTTTTGTATAGGCTAAGTTGAGCTGAACAGCTTTCAATGCAAAAAAAGAAAAAGGATGCTGATCAAATGAATGAACACAGCATGTGATTTTCTTTCTTTGTAACCACTATGGAGGCAATAAGTATCAAAACAAAGACTTGTTTAACCTGTTTTCTGAATTTTCTGTTGGTACCATTTCACAGAAAAATAGAGAGCACATACAAAGAAACAGACAACCTAGTAAATTTGTTTATCCTTCACTTACTGTGAGAGAAAAAGTTTTGATTTATATTTTCTCTAACAGGTTGAAATTATATGTTAGCTTTTCTGTGCAGATATATGCATATATATGATGTATTATATATTGCTTCTACATTTAGACTAATAAGATTATTTATGAAATAGAAACATGCAAATTTAAAACCTTTTGAAATTATGTGTTTATAAACAGATTCTTGTGTGTTTTATATTATTTGTACAGTTTATTGTGGATTATTTATGAATTTTGGTTCATGATCCTTTGTAAATCACTAGGATAGAATACACGTAGAACATCTCTAATAAAAATCTGAAGTCTAGCTGAGTGTAGTGGGTATGCTTTTAATCACAACCCTTGGGAAACAGAAGCAGGGAGATCTCTATGAGTTTGCACTAGTTTGATGTATATAGTCAGTTCTTGGACAACCATAACGACATAGTGAGATCCTTCAGTAAAACAAACAAACACTCAAAACCAAAGCAAACCACCACCAACAAATATCTAAAGCCTAAAATGTTTTATAAACTGTAATTTTGAAAAACAACTTGACACCACAGTGGAAAACTCCAAACAGGTTCAGCTGTGAGGAGTAATATTCAAAACAAATATACATTGAAAATATTGTATACTGAGGTTCTGTGTAAGTTTATATGAAATGTAAGTGAATGTAATATTAGACTTGCATCCCATTACCAAGTAATCATTGCACTGTATGTATTTAGATATTCCAAAATATGAAAAGAATTCCAATGTCCTAAGCTCTCCAGTCCAAAAGCTTTTTGAAAAGGGATACCGGAGCAGAACTATAATAGATTTGCTTGAAGTAAGACAAATTTAGCAGAAATCCTCTGTGGGTGTTCTCACAATTAGTTACTCAATCCATTTTCACTTTGCTTTAGTTTATTTCGTAAAACTAGATCTCAGTTTCAGTGTGAGTGACAAGCTGACAATGAGTTACAAATCAAATTGTACTTGATGAAAGATATTGTCAGCCTATGCTAAGCCAGAAGGAACATGCCCTGTTGCAAACCTTAGTGAGATGTTCTGATCGGTCCTTAATCTAGGAGTTTAGAAGGGTTTCTTCTTCTTTTTATTTTAATAGTAGATTCAAAGTGTGTGTGGATGAAGATAGGGTCAGTGTGGAAAGGCTAGCCAAGTTGGAGGTCAGTATCTCAAATAAGAGCCAAGTGCCAACAAGACCATGTCCCATTGATGAAAGTTATCAAGCATAGAGTTTGATACACGTGAGGCCCATATAAATGTGATGACATCTGAATGCTGAACTGACACAGTTCTTTTGAACATTTACATTATTTTTTTCAGGTAAAAGAAATGCAGGCCTGTTTAAAGACTTAGCTACATGAATTATTAAGTCTGCTCCCTTCCAACATTTGTCATCTTTTTATTCTTTTCATCAGAAAGAAAGTAAAAATGCATTCATTATTTTCTTCTTAGTGCTCTCGTTCTAACGTTTTTTCTTATTTTAAGGTAAAGAGTACAAAAACTGCAGGTTTCTCATCATATAGAAACAAGCCATAAATTTGTGAAATTATAGTGGGCGCCTTGTTATACCTCATTATTATAGGAAGAGTTCAATAGATTAGTAGCTAAAATTCTTCATTAGCACATGTAAGGACATTGCTGAGAAAGGCTCTGATGTCCTTGGCACATGTGCCTAACACGATGTCCTTTGTTGGACTATACCTGTATTAGTGAATGTATTTTGACACCTTGTCATCTGTTCAAAAGAATGATGGAGCATCGTCTAAAATCCAATTAGGATAAGATGGCTAAGTACAATGGAAAATTCAAATTGTCAAACATAAAATATATAGCATCTCTTTTAAACTGGGACAAATACATTTTTCTATACATACTTAAGTACTTAAGTAGTATGTATTTCCTATTTTGTATACTACTTGAAATGTTTTATTTTCTATGACTTAAATGTTGTTTACACTTGTTATTTATAATAATTTATAATAATATAACTTAATTATATTTTATAATGTAATAAAACATAGCTTATATATTTGAATAAATAATAAACTTTGGACCAAAGATTACTTCAAATAACATGTATTTATTATTATATTTTGCTTCTCTATGATATTGTTGATATCATATTTCCCGAAATTTAATGCATAGTAAATCACTTATGTTCCATTAGTAGTAACTATTTCAACTTGCATGTCTCCAAATAAGTGGCAATGTTTATATAATTAAAAATTGAAGGCAAGGGGTTACAAATACATTCTACTTTCCAAAACCATAGTTGGTACATTTCTAACCTGAAACTCGGCTCTTTAGCCTACTTTGTCTATCATGCCTGCTTACACAAATTAATTCTAAGACAAAATGATACAGAGTTTGAAACAGAAGGACGAGCTATAAATTACTAGACTTAATGATTCTCTCTTGGAGAAGGCAATGCCTAGTGTGCAGAGCAGAAGCAATAAAATGTTTTTATCTTGTTCATATGCTCAATGTTGAGCTTGAGAAAATTACTAGGCACAGGCACAAATGCAGCAATGAGATCTTGGTATCAGATTATCTTTTATGAGTTCAGTGAATTAGGATATTTCAGTAAGTTACTGAAGAGCAGAGGGTGGCTGCAGAAAGGTCCAGAGTGACATACTGAATGAGGACATAAATATAGCTCCCAGAGAGAAGTTTAGTATCACGTGAGGATTATAAAAAAAAAAAGAGCTGGATGTCATGTTTTCAGTTGTAATAGATTTCATAACTTTATGCACAATATTGTTTACAAATTTTAATAGCCCTTGTTATTGAAAATTATAATACGCCACCAGGATGTCTAAATTATTTTTAAATTGAAAGCAGGACATGGCATCGTGTCCATGCATGTGATCATTAATATATCAAAAAGAGACTCTAAGTAAATGTTTGGTGCATGGAATATTCCAGATCTTTAACTCCTGGGTCACATGTACTAGATGAAAGAATTGCCTGTGTTACTAGGACTTAACCCAGAAGGATATTAAGTGGGAAAAACTTCCTGTGTCTGTTTTTGTATTTGTTTAC
This sequence comes from Mus caroli, assembly GCF_978045245.1. Taxonomy (NCBI): domain Eukaryota; kingdom Metazoa; phylum Chordata; class Mammalia; order Rodentia; family Muridae; genus Mus; species Mus caroli. The sequence goes on along the minus strand of NW_028227272.1, from coordinate 64,277,118 downwards.
TAGATTTTACATGTTGATCATCAAAACTCTACATTAATGATTTTAGTGAGTATAAAAGGGCAATATCTGACCAAACACCATTGTGTCACCTGATACACAAAAGTCCTTTTATAGAGATATTCATTTTGAGATTCTTCATTGTCTGAGCTCATGATACAGTATTAAGTAACAATGGGATGGGTACTGTCTGTCTGAAATCCTTCACGAGGGATTCAGCAGCTTTATTGTCAAGTCATGTTTGGACAGTGCTTCTGTCCCTCAGCAAGTTGTGTAAGTCACAATAGCCCACCATTATCCCCAACAATCAATTTATTGCAAAAATATCTGTCTTCATTTTGAATTAATTTAAACCTCCATATGAATGCTATCAAAAGCAAATAACTTCTGTGAATTAAGAACATTTATTTTTAAATTATAAATTTAAGAAAAACAATTTTTAGTTGACAGGAATTCAAAGTGAAAAACCTTTATGCTTGTTTCCCCTATGGTATTGCAAGATTTGTGATAAGGCTTCAAAACAGTTTGTCCCCATTTTACTCTAATCTTGGATAGGTTTAGCAATAGTCATATGTGTGTACCCTGTCTTACTGTGCTTGGTGAGTAATTTCTAGGTTATCATTTATGAAATGTATCATTATTAATACCATGGTAAATATTTGACCATGAGACTGCAAAGGCTTTCATCCTATGAATTATAACATTTATATTTTCCATAGATATATAGATTCTTCATACCTACATCCAAAGAATGCAGTAAAAATAACATGATAAAATTAAATAATGAAAAGTATTTGTTCATATATTTATGTAGTCAATATAGCTGAATAACAGTACTAAATATGGTATGTAATTCAAAAGCAAAAAATTAGAAATTAATCTTTCTTAAGAATGGGTATTATAGAAAACTAATGGAAAATTCAGTTACAAGACCATCTTCATTCATTGCAAACTTCTGTAATCCTTAGTTCTAAGGAGTTTTTCCTTAACATTGCTTTGCTCCTTCTGATTGGTATTGATAATATTATGAACAAACATAAAGCATAAACCAGGCAATTTTGCTGCTAGCTGAGTGTAAAAGAAAGTTCAGGATCATTAGCAGTAGTTAAATTCTATGATGGATACTTCAAAATATAACAGGGCAAAAAGTATTCCATGGGGACCGTTAAAGTCCTAGCATAATTGCTTTTCATATCACCAGGAAAATGTCATTTAATTTTGAAAGAACTTTATTTGGGAATTCAATAGAAGCCTGCTTTTGATATGGAGGAAGCTGATTTATAATGAGATCTGGTATTTCTGATCAGAAGATTGGGACAGGGTCCCGAATGTCATGCTGTAGCTTTGTTATCAAGATTAGAGAAGTCACATGATCTTTCTGTGCTCAGTTTTATCATTTATAAGAGTAACATTACATTCATTATGACTTAGTAGCATGATGAAATAAATTAAATAATATTACAAAATACAGTGATATAAAATTTGCAAAGAAGCATAAAACTAATTCCCTGCTGAAACAAATAGGATATTTGTATGTTATCTTTTGAAGGCTGGGATTTTGGAGAAAGATAACATAATATGTGCCTCACTGAGTAATCTATATATACAAATCTCAAATATTGCATCTTCCTTATAAAATTAAAGATAAGACATAATTTGTAATTAGTATCAACTTTGGTAGGGCTCTTTAGTATCTCTTAATCCACATTCTCCATTTATAACTTAATATGTTGGTTACATTAATTTTTTGGACTCCGAATTAATTATCATCCATTTTGTGTTAATGCACAACTTATAAAAAGTTATTGTCTATCAAATATTAGAATAATCACCAAAAAAGGCAGAAAGACTACCTTATGTTCATGTTCACATAATAAATAATATAACAAGAATAATCTATAAACACATTTGTGAATTATTTTCCTTACATCAAGACTGAGACTCTGCTGTTTTTTACTCCTGAATTCTAGGGATCACTTTTATACATGTTAAGTAAGAAATTAATATTAACTACTACAGGAAAAAAATTACTTTGTCCTCTATCTAGATGCCTAAAATCTAAAACACTATTTGGGGCTTTGGGAAAAGTTATGTACTTTGATTGTGACGTATTTGCAAGTTGCTTTTTGAAGGAGCAAAGATGGATGGAATTAGAGCAAGCATGTGATGTGTTCTGACATGGGAAAGATATTAGCTGGGGAGTGGATTGAGAAAGAAGTAATGATAAGGATATGACAGAAATCATATATTTGGAAGCAAGAATGTTTGGCTTTATACAACTGAGACACTAAAAATGGCTGTGTGTGAAGATTTTAGCTAGTAATAGTGCATGTGATATGAGGGTAAAGAGATATTTATAGTAGTGGATGATTTTAACAACTTGTTCATTTAGCATACTATTGTCTCATGTGCCCATATATATGTGCTCAGGGGACTTCATAGACGATGGTGAGGAAAATGGCAGAGCCTGAATGGAAAATATGCAACAAATAATATATGCGTACATATCTGTCTCTATCATCATCTACATCTATATCATTTATATCTATTTTATATCTATGTATCTATATATAACATTACATAGTCATTTCACTCAGAAGCTTATGGAAACTATGATTATCTGTACAAGTTTAGAACCATTACAATTTCGTTATGTAAGAGAAGAAGCTGAAGAGACCTCATGCTTTCCAGAAGATGTTTGACAGTTAAAATGATGGCTGGATGGCAGGGGTACATCACATTCTTTAGTGGCATAGTTCATGATAAGTTGCCAATACTACAGTAAACAACCTTCCATCAATTCACATGCAAAGATTCCTAATTAACACACACACACACACAGACACAGACACACACACACTGAAGTCTGATGAGGAACTTTTGAAGAACTTATGTTTCATGAAGAGATAGAGGAGGATGAAGAGAAGATAAAGGGGGTGAAAAGCCCCCTCAGGGGGCTTTCCATATGTGAAAGCTTTCTCTCTGAGGACTAGTTTCATAATACCACAGGAATCATACACTCTTCCAAAGGAGGGAAGCAACCAACAGTCCAAACCAACAATAAAATCTGTGAACCACAACAACTACCTGCATGGCATAATCCTATAGGTGCAGTATTGGAAGTCAAATACCACTAGTAACCAATAAATTACTATTTGGACATCAGACCTATAAAACATAGAACCAGCTATCAAAAATTAATGAAGCTATAGATGTTGAAGAAATTACAATCAATTTATTGACCCACCAAAATTTCTTACTGTGTTCTAGATATTCTTATATTCATGGGTAAACATAGTTCTCACCCCTCTTTAGAAAACTTGGCTTTTTGCAACAGCGAGATGCTACTTCAAAAAAACACAATGATAAAATACAATGTTATTGAGGGCAATCTCAACTATAAACCTACATGACAGCTATACCTAACATTCAGGGATCACTGTGGAAGATGGGGTGGAAACACTAGAACAGCAAGAGGAACGGGGAGTAGCCCTAAGATTGTTTCTCTTAGGAATGTCAAAAGCTACATCCATAAAGTATCCGTGTGACTAACTAAACATGAACTGAAAATGAATGGCATCAATAGCTTTGTTATGGAAGGGTAAAGCACCCTGAGGCCTCCACACTAGGCAAAGCACTACAAGAAGTTAAGGAATGCAAATAATAGAAGTAATTTCCCCAGTTTATCCAATACCAAATAGTCACGTCTAAAAGTTTATATGTACAGGTGACAGTATATTGCCTGAGCTGGTTTTATTTATGTGTGAAAGAATATATATGTATAATATATATTATAACTTACATCTTATATATTTAAGTGTGTGTTGTATGTATATGAATGTGTGTGTTTGTGTGTGTGTTTGTGTACATGCACAAACAGGTGTAGGGCTTACAGAAAGGCAAGGGAAGAGGGAAATGTATTATATTATAATCATAAAATACAAAAAAATCATCATATACATCAGTAAAAACCAAATTATGATTTGGGGAGGAGATACAATGTACAATGTAGCAGGAAGTTAGATACACAAAAGGCATTCCATGCTTACCGTTGTTTAAAAACCCTATCAGGTGTATTATATAAGTAGTTAAAAGTAATTTCAAATCCTGAGTGAGGTAACACAATCACAAAGGAACTCACACAATATGTACTCACTGATAAGTGGATATTAGCCGAGAAACTTAGTATACCCAAGATATCAGATACAATTTGCAAAACACATGAAACTGAAGAAGAACAAAGACCAAAGTGTGGACCCTTTGCCCCTTCTTAGAATTGGAAACAATCACCCATGGAAGGAGTTACAGAGACAAAGTTTGGAGCTGAGAAAAAAGGATGGACCATCTATAGACTGCCATATCCAGGGATCCATCCCATAATTAACCTCCAAACAATGACACCATTGCATACACTAGCAAGATTTTGCTGAAAGGACCCTGATATAGCTGTCTCTTGTCAGACTAGGCCTGGGCCTAGCCAACAGAAGTGGATGCTCACAGTCAGCTATTGGATGGATCACAGGGCCCCCAATGGGGGCTAGAGAAAGTATCCAAGGTGCTAAAGCGATCTGCAACCCTGTAGGTGCAACAACATTATGAACTAACCAGTACCCCAGAGCTCTTGACTCTAGCTGCATATGTATCAAAAGATGGGCTAGTAGGCCATCACTGGGAAGAGAGGCCCATTGGACACGCAAACTTTATATGCCGCAGTACAGGGGAACGCCAGGGCCAAAAAGTGGGAATGGGTGGGTAGGGTAGTGGGGGGAGGGTATGGGGGACTTTTGGGATAGCATTGGAAATGTAATTGAGGAAAATACGTAATAAAAAATATTTCAAATAATAAAAAAAGTAATTTCAAAGAAAGCCAGGCAGTGGTGGCACATGCCTTTAATCCCAGCATTCAGGAGACAGAAGCAGGTGGATCTAAGTTCGAGGCCAGCCTGGTCTACAGAGTGAGTTTCCAGGACAGCCAGGGCTACCCAGAGAAACCCTGTCTTGAACAACAACAACAACAACAAACAACAACAACAACAAAAGTAATTTCAACTGACTGCAGTGACTAGAATCAGTCCTTTCACATAGTTGTATATGTTGCATGAATGAGTTTAAATTTTCTGCTCTGTACGATTTTAATAATAAGAACCAGATTTAGTATTTCAGAGATATGTATGTGAAGATGCTGTAACAAGATTGCTGTTCAAGATGTATGTGTTTACTGGAATATAGCAGCCACATTTGGGAAGAACCCTTTAAATAAATGAAAGGATTAACTTGAAATGGGAAAACATCTGAATGGGAGAAGCACTGATACTGATCATAACTGATATTGATTTGTAGGTAGTTGAAGCCCAGAGTGTTTGCAAGGAATCAGGATGGTACGGATAGAACATTTGTTGCTGAATCTTTGAGTATTAATGAGTGGGCAGAATAGATGACAGAACTTTTGAACAAGGTCCAGTTTATCTCAGCATAAGAGATTTAAAATACTTTCTTATCTCTCTTGTTTTGTGCACTTTCTTTTTCTCATGCTCTTTCCTCTTTGCCTGGGTAGAAAATAAGCAACTGAAAGACTGGGAATCTTTCCAAGATTGAAAAACTTGATTGTTGACAAATAGAGGTATGTAGGCACTTGTCCCAAGCACTGGGAATTGACACTGAAGACTGCATTACAAATGTCAGATTCATCGTATCTTCTGACAGATGTTTTAAATTGTGTTTATTGGTACAAAGCCACATAAAATTTTTACATATTTATGGAGGACTATGGTGTTTTCATACATCTGTATGTTCTGTAACACAGAAATGGGGTTAAACATATTTAACTTCTCAAACAGTTTATCACTTATTTGTGGTAAAACTCTGAAAATCCTTTCCATTATATATTTGGAATCTATAGCTTGCCATTATTATCTACAGTTGTAGGCTGTGCAATAGCACACCTGGATTTCTTGCATCTATCTAGTTGACCTTGTACCCATTCATCAGTTTTTTCTCTATTGCCCTCTGTCCCAACTTTCCCAGTTGTTAATGTCTGTACCACAAAAACAAAACTAAATCACATGCTGCTAGTTGTCCTTTTGTGGCTGGCAGATTTCGTACAATGATCTCCAGTTTTCATTCATGTTGTCAGAAATGATAGGCTTTCATTATTTTATGGCTGAACAATGTTTTGTTGTGTGTATCCATAACATTTTCTTTATCCATTCATCAACTGATAGACACTTAGGTCTTTCTACATCCTGGCCACAATGATTGGGAGTGAGCATCTATCTTTTCAACATGCTGAGCTCATTGACTTTGGATGGGTTCCCAGGAAGGGGATTATGCTAGGTCATATAATAATTCCTTTTTTTTATTTATTATAAAAATTCTAAAATGCCTCACTAATTCACAGGACAATGGATCCTCACTCCCTAGCCAGCACTGTAAGTACAGCCAAAGAAGTTACCATTCAATGAGCTGTGCTGACCAAACAAAGGGCTGAACCATAGTAGGAGAAATTATTTTTATAGGAATTAATAAGTTCATAGTTAATAATATTAAAAACAAATTGAATCCTCAGACTGTTAATATAACAGTGACTTGAAAATATCTGACTGAAAGACTTTATTTGAAAAAAGGTTCAGAGATTTCTGCAAAAATAATGCTTACTTCATGGATGTAAAGGGTAATTTGAAGCATATTCCTCCACGCACAAGTTATAAGATTGCTGTGACGAGTTGAATTCAGCAGTCACCCCCTGTTCTAAGAGGACTGGTTACTGTGTTTGCAATTACAGCTTGCTATTGTAACGCAGGGAAGGAGCAGGTGAGCACTAGATGGGATGCATGTCTTAGGTGATGGAAGAGTAGATTGACCTGACTTTTAGGGTCTGTAAAGCAATATCTAACACGTGTATTGAAATGCAGATAACAGCGCCCAGTCCCCCAATAGTGCTGCCAGTGCTTCAAAGGGACCAAAACATCTTAGAAATTATTTTCATAGGAATTAATAAGTTCATAGTTAATAATATTAAAACCGAATTGAATCCTCAGACTGTTAATATAACAGTCTGCTTTGTTTTCTGTTTTTGTTTTTGGTTTTCATTTTGTGTTCAGTGACAAATCCCCTCCTACAACTCAGCATCATTTGGCAGGGATTGAAAAGGATGATCATTAAGTTCTAATCATAATATTTGCTAGTCCTGTGAGAGACTAAAAATAATCAGAAAATATTCCTAGTAGATGCACTAAATAGTAAAGATGATATATTTATTCTAGTGAATTAAAAGCATTTGAGTATTTATTTCTATATTTATTATAGGGAAATTATATTTGCATATATTGTATTATATATGTTTGTATATATGTATAGATATAGCTATAGATAGATAGATAGATAGATAGATAGATAGATAGATAGATAGATAGATATGGAGGGAGAGAGAGAAAGAGAGAGAGAGGGAGAGGGGAGAGAGAGAGACAGCGACAGGGAGACAGAGACAGCGACAGGGAGACAGAGACAGACAGATGGGGGGAGATCGTGGTTTAAAAATAAAGCCATACATTTTAAGATGAATATACATTTCTGTTACACATTTTGAAACTAATTATAATATACATATATATTTATAACACATTAAGACAGCTATCACTCTTTGAGGTCCACAGTAAGCAAAGGTCTAAGTAGCATTTAAATGACTGGTATGACCTTTCTATTCAAGGAGGCTTCATATATTTATCATATCATTTATGTACTGACATTCTTTTAGAACAAGGGCTGAGTATGTGCTGCTCATTCACGCACATGCGTGCACGTGTGTGTGTGTGTGTGTATGTGTGTGCATAAGTGTGTGTGTGTGCGTTCATGCATACATGTGTGTGTGTGTGTGTGTGTGTAGTTTGGTGTGGTGTGTACATGTATTAGCCAGTGTGTTCTTCTCTTTAAAACAGGCTGTAAAATCACTCCCCCTACCCCTGGCTGGAGGACCAACTCAGTGAGAAAAACTATTATGAATTGTCTCCTTAGAGGACAGCTGAAATTGCTTACTTGCTACTACCTGCCTGGAAAGCAACCTCTGCTCTTGGTCCTGTGTGAGAGCACTTGAGAAGTGGGGTTCCTGAGCCCTCTGTCAGGCAAGCAGCTTGCAAATAAAGATAGGTTACACTGAAAAGAATCACGAAACTCCATTGTGAAGATGAATTCTGATTTGCATATTGCCCCCTAGACCCAGAAAATGGAATTGTTTTCTCCAATTATAGGTTACATAAAAATAGGGCTAGACCACCAATCAGTTTCTCTCAGAGCAGGGCTTTAGAGTTATGAGTTTCACTACCTCTATCTGAATTTCATTGTTTCGATGAATCAAAAGAGAGTCTGAGCAGGAAGTGATGCTTGGAGTCTCAGCAGCACAGAAACCGCACAGCACTTAGAGATGACAGCTGGAAGAGAATTAGATGTATACTCGTGCTGATGTAAAAGCTGTTCTTGGTACCTGAGTTCACCATTATGTCTCCAAAGCCTACCATAATCTTCACATATATAGATTCTCTTTGGACACTTGCTAATAATCAATGGTGTGAACACATTTGTTTGTTAATTTTATCATTTTTATTCCTAATTTCATCTAAAGCCCAGTTATAAGGATTCTTAGTATCCTTTGCAAATGTGGCATTTTTCCCTTCAACACTGCAGTCAGATGATATACCTTCTCTTTATTATTCATTTAATAGTATATTCTTAAATTATTGTTTATTTGAAGATCTTCTACCCATGTATTGGTATATTCATTTATTTTCTTAAAATAGTGATAATTCTGCTATTGTTTCCACAGGGGAAAATATCATTGAGTAACTAACTTAATGTTTACGAACAGACAAATTTGTTGATGCATTTTAAGACTTTCTTAAACTAAGTTAATATTTTCAATCATTCTTTTTTCTGAGTTATAAACCACTTATGTGGCAAAATATCTAATCAGCCATTATTACAATTTTTGTCCACATGAAAGTCTTTTGAAAAGTTCAATATAATAGCATATCCATCTATGTTCTCATCATTTTAAAGTAATTATCCATTTTTACAAACACTACTCAGTGTCCAGCTTATATACCATCACTATCCTTTACTTGGGTCCAGGTCTCTTGGTCTACTTTTTTCTGTATCACAAGAAAATTTGATGTATGTATTACAGTATCTAAAGTTAAAAGTCACTTTGAAGTATAATTTTCGTATTATCCAAGAGATGCTAGACATTTTACTTAATTTAGCATCATCTAAAAACAAAAATAAAACTGCTGAGCCAGGATCCTTCAGTGCTAAAAGTACTTGCTCATGTTAACGTGACCCATTTAGTAGCTAAGCAGGGTCTCACTGTTTTGCTGAGTCTGCATCCTGTCTGGTGGCATTTTCTCCGCACTGAGCCCTGGACATGATACATAGTGGATATAAGATTCAGGGGGATACATGGTTTTTGATAACTAGACAGTAATGTCCCTATATAAATCATTTACATATCTGAATTTTAAAGTTCAACTTTTGAGTCCTTCTTTTAATTCTACTTTTAAGTAAGCATCAGAAACTCCATGGTTACTTTATTCATCATTAGATCTTCATATAATATATAATTTTTGCCTGCTGTTCTTAAAATGTTCCAAACTGTACACACAAACACACACACACACACAGGGATAAGACTACATGACATTAACAACACTGTACCAGTAATCTTTGCATTGATGTCTTCATCTGTATAAACTCTATTTGCTGCTTCCCCTCAGAGGATCCTGAGAGGGTGATTGTGAACTTTACCATACACAAGATTTTATATATATATATATATATATATATATATATATATATATATATATATATATGTATATATTCTTTGGTAGAAGTGTACCCTCCCTACCTACAGGGATCATCAGCTGATATCAGTCTAGGGAGGGCCAATGGAACAGAGAGTAGTTCAGGAGCCCTGTGAGTATATATGTTAATGAGGAAGTATCTGAAGCTTGATAAGGACCAGCTTCAGGAAAAAGATTCAAGGGTTACATCATTTTGGGCTTAGGGGGTAGAAATATTGAGGGTGGGCAAATGTCACTGGCTGAAGGCCAGTATCAAGGTGCCTCATTAGCATGGGGAGGGAGTTTAGGAATTTTCAGGATTTAGGAAGCTGAACCTATAATCTAATTAAGGCTATGAGACACTCTGCAGGTATAGATCTGTGTGAGTTTTTGAACTCCCAATACAAAGACAGCCCTGCTGGTAAAGGGAGTCCAGGAGGCTATGCAGACAATAGTAGACCTTTAAGGAGACAAGGAGACATTTAGGGAAACCCTATCATCTTAAATAAAGCAGATTATGTTTTGTGGGGAAAATGTAATCCTTCAATCCAATAGTAGGTTTAAGGGTGGATGTGGAAACCTCACTTTGACTTAAAGTAATGAGATGCTCGCTGTTTAAAATTTAATTATTTTATTTACTTGCATCCTAAATGCTGCTCCCCAGCCAGATTTCTTCATCCTATCACTCTCCCCTTCACCTCTGAGAAAGTGCTCCCCCATCAGTCACACCCCTTCTCAGGAGAATCAAGTCTCTGCAATTAGGCACATCCTCTTCCACTGGTGCCAAATTGGAGTTATTTTACCCTGGAGGATTTGTGATCCCTTTGCATATTTGTTTCATGCTTTCTGAATATGACTTTTAAAAAAGATTTGGATCTGTCTTTTTTTATATAATTTTCTGTATTTTCCTTCCTGGTTTGATATATATAAAATAATATTATAATAATTATAACATTCCTAATATTTTAATATTCCTAAGATTTTAATTTGGCAACCATGCATCATGCAACTCAAGTTTATTCCTAAGTAATGATCTAAGGTTGAAACGGTGGCTGACAACCAATATATCTATCCTCTTTATGATTTACAAGTAATTTCTATTCATTGGTACTATCAAAATTATAAAATACTGGAAGTATAAAATTATATACCAAAAAAGTAAACGCTTATTAATAATGTAAGCTCCAAAAACCGAATAAATTTTCCTGGAAAAATTCATCAGCCAATAATGTCATCAATTGTGGCGCGCACGATTACTTCTAAAATCTTAATGGGTAATTATGCAAATAAAATACGTATTGAAAAAGTAGTAATTGCATCTTAAGTTTGAAAGTCTTTCTATTTTCTTCATTTCTCTCTACCTCTTAGCATCAGTTATGGGGGGTTACTGTTCAGCTAAGGCTGAAGGCAGTCCTCTTATTTCAGTTTTCTTAGGGCATGACTGCTAGTCAGAACATTGAGTTACAGGTAAAATAAAGTGGAGAGCTATTTATACTTCTTACAGTAAGACTCATAGTCATCTTCTACTTATGAAATAGAAAAGCAACAATTCCTTATTTAGTGTAAGACATTGTTATGAATCAAACTAATTATTTTTTTAAAAAAATATATTCCTTTCTGTGAAGTTCTAAGTAATGAAATTTCATTAGGAAAAGTGCTTATATAAAATAGAATTTAAGATTAAAGGCTAAAAATACTTATGTACTATTGATGAAGTAGATGCTATGGAGTTAATACATTTTCTTTAGATTTCTCAAATGCCCTTCATCTAGATCCATAAAAGACACAAACACTAGAAACAATGGCAGAAGACCATCATCTTGGGTCTGAGTTGAAGGCGTTGTATAAGGGCAGTGATCTTTTCCTTGAAACGTTGTGTCAATTGTCATCATGTTTGGAAATACAGTGCCTTAAGTAAACTGTAAGAACCCAGTGATGACTGAACCACTTCATTTTTAGTCTCTCTTCTGTTTCAGAACCTGCAATTCATTAGCATGGCTACAATTACACCCTTATTCATAATACTAACAGTTTAAACTCTAGTTTGCAGGAACATTTATTCCCATCTAAATAGCCCATAAGATTATATTCAAAAAGTCACCAAGATATGTGTGTGTGTGTGTGTGTGTGTGTTAGAATCCATGACTTCTCACTCTGACAATGAACTTTCGTGATATGAGCACTCATGGTCTCCTCAGGCTCTAGACTTAATCTTGCATTAGGAAAATAGTGCCATCATTTGGTTCCTTTAGGAAAAAACAGTGTAAATGATTTGACTTCTGCTTTTAATTGACATTATAAAATATTGCTCTATCATTTTTAAAAGTAATCTACTTTCTACAGTGCTACCATTTAAAAATGCATCCTTTCTTTTGGAGGTACTGATATATATATGCCTGCAACTCTCAAACCTGGTCTCATACTTCATGTTTTGTATGTCTTTGGTTTTCTTCTCTTATTTAATTTTAATATTTCCACTTTTAAATAGCCCTAATAATCTGCTAACAATTAAATTATCTCAATTTCCAATACCATGTCACTGCAATTTAGTATTATAGAGAAGTATCTAATTCATAAAGCCATTTTACACAGTCTTATAGACTTGTGAATCAATATATTTTTCAATGTGGAGTCAGAGTCATGCACTTAGTTAAATTAAGATTTTTATCAATATTCTAAGTACAAATATGCACAAATATTATAATTGAATTTACTTCCAATTTTGTTGTTTAACAATATTAACACCCTTTAAATATTTATTGTCTTATTTAGATGGCTTCTTTTCTTAAACATGCTTTTCCATATGGCGCTTTCATCATTATCTTTGCTGCCACTATTTTGAAGATAAATTTTAAAATGATATCTATATATTCTTTATTTGCATGTAGGATGAAGTATCTTTATAAAATTGTTAAAATATAACAAAACAAATGAGTATAAAAGAAATCAGATTAACAAAAAGAAATAAGTCATTCTAGGGAATGACTAAAGCTACTTGGTTACATTAAATATGCTCCAGTACTTTGTGATGATATGGACTTCTATTACAATAAACACAACCTATACAGATGTTAAAATTCTATGAGCATATAACCAATTTCTTAATTTTAATATTTAAAGTTGAGAATTCTATACTCTAACTAGAAATTATAGCTTCTTGAAAGTATCTTTGTCTTAAACTTACTCTCCAGTATACTCCAGGGTCATTAGTTCAGCTACTTTTCCTGTGTGTGTCTGTATGTGTGTGTGTGTATGTGTGTGTGTGTGTTCACTATACTTATTGTAATTATTTAAACCTATATGGTATTCAATCATAAATAAATGAATGAACTATGCATTTGAAAAAAAATCAAGGTTTATACAAAGACCAGGATAGTATTTTGTAAAATTCTTTTCCAGAATATATACATAAAATTTACATTGAGAGTCATTTATTTAGCAAGGTCTATACAGAGATATTGCTGCTTCATAGCTACAACATTTTTCTTTTCTTTATTTTTATTACTTTTATTTTATTTTTATTTACACTCCAGTGTTTGCCCCACTTCCTCTGGTTCACCCTCCCACAGTTCCTTGTTCCATTCCTCCGTTTCCCTATCTTCAAGAGGATTTACCCTGACTGACAGGCCTCCCCCCTTCTGGGGCCTCAAATAACTCAAGGCTTAAGGGCATCTTCTCCCACTGAGGCCAGAACAGGCAACCTTCTATGTGTGTCAGGAGCCTCAGACTAGCTCCTGGTTACTGCTGACTCAGCATCTGAGAGGTCTAGGGTGTCCAGGTTAGTTGAGACTGCTGATCTTCCTATGCTGTTGCCATCCTCAGCTTCTTCCTGCCTTTCCCTAACTCAACCACAGGGTTCCCCCACTTGAGTCCTGCCAGGGTTTTTGACTGTGAGATGGCAACTCCATCCCTCCACTTAATGCCCTGTCTTTCTCAAGGAGGTGGACTTTGTGAGTCCCCTTTCCTCACTGTTTGAGGCCTAAGAGTCTTTTATCTCCCAGGACTCTGGTAATTTCTAGCAGGTCCACCAAACTCCCACCCCGAGGTTGCATATTTTGATTCATTCCGTTGCCCTCAGGGCTTCTCTGTCTCCTCCTGCCCCATAACTTCAATTTTAAAATATTATTCTGTCACATTAAGATTATGAGTAGTGGGGTTTTTCTAAATGATGAGCGCCTCTTAAAAAAAAATCTCTCATATACGACTTAACACTAACCTAACAAAAACTTAAGTATTCACTCTGCTCTGTGGTTTTCTTAGGTTTAAATTTATATCACATTAGCTGGGCAGTGGTGGCACACGCCTTTAATCTCAGCAGGTGGGAGGCAGAGGCAGGTGGATTTCTGAGTTCGAGGCCAGCCTGGTCTACAAAGTGAGTTCCAGGACAGCCAGGGCTACACAGAGAAACCCTGTCTCAAAAAAAAAAAAAAAAATTATATCACATTAACGAGACAGATGCTGATATGCATATTCTAGAAAAGCCTTTTTTAGTACCTTTTCGGTAATATGTCTATATATCACCTGTCATAACTAACTTTTTATGTTACTTAATGTCTATATATTTTCATTCACTTTCACATTTATAGTACAAACAATTATAAAACACAAAATCATTTCTTAAGTTGAGTCGGTGTTTCAAGTTGGGATTTTGAACCTCAAATAGTTGTTTTATGATCTAAGCAACAAGTATTAAATACTCAGGACAGGTGTTTAAAACAAAATTTTACATTACCCTAAAGGCAATTCAAATGGCACCAATTGGAATAGTTGAGACACTTGAGAGAGGAGTTTAAAGTCAGGCCTTTCAGTTTGCATTTGCATATTGTAGGTCAAGGTCACTGGACTAATGCCAGTTCTACACAGTGTTTGATTTTAGTTTCCTTTCAATACTTCCCTTCAACAAGCTAAATTTAAGCGGTTTTTAATGGAGTTTTGAAAATATGATTAGGATGTGCAGAATAATAAGCATTTGGCCCTTACCAATATACAGACAATGGTTTCTGTACCCTATATGACGAACGATAAAGCAACGGTTACTCTTCATTTCATTCATCTTGTTATTAAAGATTACATTCTATCTACCCAAGTGGAAACCATGAAAAACTGGTTAGGCTTTTCTATTTTAACAACATGATTATGGACTTTTAAAAAAAGTTCTCTCATGTCTCTGTGTTGTGAGTCCTCTAGGACATTCAGGAGTGGTGTTGTGATGAATCGAAACCATTTTTGTTTAGAGTTTTTAGGAGCTTACACATTTTTTTAAGGTACAGGATAAATTTTCTTTTGAGCATCTTGGTGAAATTTCAGTCCAGTCTAAATGTAGTAACTGATTATGCCAATACATGTCACAATGTGATGATTCATATTCATTGTGAGTTAAGACAAAAAATGAGCCTTTCTATTTCATGCATCATTTAAAATAGATGTTGATAAAATAAATTAGAGGGTAATCACTAAATTATGCAGTTTCCTAGCTAACATATCTATATCTATTTCAATGCATGATTGCCATTATAGCTATATTATACAGATCACTGGAAGGCACCTACTCTACTTCAAAGGGACAGTATTAGTCTTGGCTGTGTGATGAGTAATGTCACACTGATTTAGTATATTGAGTTCTTTCAATGACTTATTTAAAAGGCTAATGATACTCACACAATAGCTTGTATTTGGTTAGTTGTGTTTATAGATCATTTTACAGATATATAACTTGTTAACATGTAGCAGACTTTTCCTATGTATACATGAAAAACACATATTGTTTCCTAATACAGAAGAAAAACACAGACTGAAGTAAGGATTCGATTCCAGTATCAATCTACATGGGTGAACCGATGACATTTTGGGTTGTTACTACTATCGTTGCCATTGTTACTTATTGGAGGACTGGAGGCTCACAAGTAGCTCTATCTTACATAAACAGTCACACCACTTAGAAATCCTCCCAGGGTGATTGGTTAAAATTTAGGAAAGAAAGGGGCCTATATCTACTCATGGTTTAATATAGTTTTCCTGAGTTTCTAAGCTTTAGGAGTGACTGTCAATTATCCTGATACTGTGAGAATCTAATCCAGGTCATCTCAGCTCCTCTGTTCCAAGATGATCAGGGTCATGTCCAACGGGAAAGCACAGCTAATGAAAGACAACTTATTGTGTGTTAATATCAAAATGATTTAAAGTACGTAACTGAAAAGAATCAATATATTTTACCAGTGAGACATTACTCACATCACAGTCAAGTCTAAGACTACCATTTGAAGAACAGTCAGTGTCTGCCTGAGAGCTATGTGTGTTCGCATATATGCCACTTTGCCATTACTGAGTTTCTAGAGATGTGTGGTCTCATCAGAGCTGTCAGTCATTTCCTCTGCATAGACATGGTTTCTCTCACTTATATAGAAGTAAGTGAGGACTGAACACTCAAGTCTCTTGCCTAGTCTATTGGGGAAGGAAACACCAAGGGAGGTAAGTTAGATAGAAGACCATGTAAACATGATTACAGCAAAACTATTTTAACATATCAAAATAATATAATGAAAGCCACTGATGAACATTAATTGCATATGCTCATAATTTTATTGACAATGTCATTGATCAAAACAAATCTGCAATAGAATTTTCTTCCACAATATACTATCATGAACTCTTTATGGAAAAAGGCTAACGATTTTATATTATTTCTGTGTAAATTGTCATCAGTTTTCCCAAGTTTTATTAAGGAAACTACTTTACCTAAAGCAGTACAAGTATTTTATGATAGATGAAATTGATGTGTAAGGTCTGTATGATAAGAAAAGAGAAAATGAACTCTTCCCAGTAAAAATCTGCCAGGACTAATGGTAAACATTCCTTTTATTAGGTCAGGTTGGGTAAGTGTGGATTATCAGTGCCATGAGAAGCATTGTTTTCCCAATAAGGTTGCAAAGTCCTGTAAATATACATCTTCCTAAAAGGCACCAAAGAGAAATGCAGTCAAATAAATTTGATTCCTAATTTAGCACACAGTGAGTGGCTAAAGCAGGCTTCCTGCTCTCAGAATCCAAGTTGTAAAAGCAGTGTGGATTAAATACATTTGTATTAAGGGATGCATGGAAAACAAAATCTCATGCCTAAAAACAACCTATTTCCAAAGACTATTATAAAAACAAAGGAAACTATAACCATAGAGTATTATAGACACCTCCTTTCACAAAGAAAAGAAAAAAAAAACTTAAAATATATACAATAGATATCTACATTATTCCATCTGACTGAAAGTGGCTTTGCTAGCAGACATTTTTGTCCCAGTCCAGTGATCTGGCTAGTACCTCCAAGAGCCTCCTCTCTGGTTTTAGTGGATTAATTTTCAAATGAATACTTGTCTTGTGGATGTCAGATAAAGGACCCTGAATTCATAGCTTGGTTAAGAAAGAGTAACCAGAACAAGACTGTACTGTTGCCACCAGAATAAATGCGTTTTTCCCTCATTCCTCAGAAAGAGATGGAGGATCATTCTTTCTGTTCAATGAAACTAGAATACACAATTAGAGAAGAGGAGCTTATCAACCACACACTATGGCTTTGCAAATTTGGACCCCATTTTATAAGGGACATGGCATACCATCTGGAGTAAGATTTACAAACACATGTCACAGCATAATCAACAAACAAATGAAAAGAAATATAAATCTACTTAGAGGAAGACAAAAAAAGTCATTTTAATTGATCCCATATATCAAAACTCTGAAAAATGTTACACATATGTATACATAAAACATAGTGCACATGTGAATTTTAGTCTCAAATTGTAAAAAAAAAAAAAGAAAGAAAAATGATAGTCAATATTAGATTTAGATTTACCACAGATGTTAGTGATTAATTTAAAATTTTGATTCAAGGTGAACAAAGCAGACATTAAAAGTAAACTGAGCCAATAAAATACATGAAATAAAAATATAATAAACATTTTGATGAAATCTAGGTGATGTGTCATAGCATACATAATTATTTTAGTGTATTTGCATAAAATTATTATGCATTAAAATAATATTTAAATTAGTGTTGTTTATATTTTTATTTGGATTTTTGAAATATTATGAGTCAAAAGATGTGTCAGAAATTCTGTAACATTTACAAAATTTTTATATGAAAACTTGTCATATAAGTAAATGAAATTTAAAGAAATTTTTGTCTTAATTTTCTTTGTAAACTCAAAATTATTGAAACTTATTTTTAGAGAAGCATAAAATAAGAGTGTTATGAACTTTGGAGTCCAATCAGTCTGAATTTAAATTAATAATATGCTACCTGAAAAGACTCCCCATTTTCTTAATTCTTGGTAAAATAATCTTAATTATACATTTTTGCACATTAAATGTGATAATACAAATGGAAGGACTAATGATCTATTTTTTTTTCAATTTTACTTTTTCTAAATATGTTTTGTCCTAGCTGTAAGTCTTACTTACAAAACCTTGGCATAATCGATAACCAAATTAAACTCTAGGGTTCTATTTTCTTTTCATGTTTCTATCTAAAAGTTTATAAACAGTTGTGTAGGTTGACAAATGGCTTAAATCTTAGCACTGTGGAGGCAGAGGCAAGTGGACCTCTATGAATTCAAGGCTCGACCAGTTGACATTGCAAGGTCTAGATTACCCAAGGCTATATAGTGAAGGGTCCTCTCAGTAGGGTATTATGGTTATGTGTCCCAGAACAAGGAAAACTTGGCAGGGATATGGCTCTACTACTGCTCTTCTCATTTCTGAGATTTCCTGGGGTCTGATCCTGCTCAACCTTACAAGTTCTTGTGTCTGATGGCACCATCCACTGGCCCCACCTATAAAGTCTGTAAATATAAACGTGTGGGCATGTGTGGAGACCAGAGGTCAGCTTCTGCTGTCCTTCCACAGAAGCACTGTCTATGTTGTTTGGAGACAGGAGTTCTCACTAGCCTCACACACTGTCTATGCTTACTACAAGTCAGGCTCCAGGGCTTCTCCTGTGTCTACCCAGTGATAAAAAAATGCTAGCATTTGACACTAGGGCTAGCTTTGTAAATGGGATCTGGATATCAAACTTCTCGCACTTAAACAGTTTATTAGTTACATTTTTTGTTGCTCTGACAAAATACTCGATAAAGGCAATTGAAAGAAGGAAGAATTTATTTGGGCTCACAATTTGAAGATAAAGTCTACCACCACTGAGGAAGCATGTTAGCAGGAACATAAGGCAACTGGTCAAATTGAATCCACCAAAGTGAAACAGAGAGAGACGAATAGTTGCTCTCAGCGTTTGGCTCTCAGTTAATGGAATCGGGCGATCCATAAATATGGTGAGTCTATCCACTACAGTTATCCCATTAGAAACTGCCTCACAACATTTGCCAGAAGTTGTTCTCATCTCAATCCTAAATCCCAAGTTGAAAAATCAAGATTATCATATGAAAAAATATTTGATCCATATTTCTAGCCAATGAACCAATAACAGACATTTTTCTTTTGTTAATTGCAAGATTTCGGGCCATTAGTACACAATAACTAAGTTGTGTAAAGTGCAAATGGTGTAACTTATTAAGGAGTACTATTTGAGAAAAAAGATGATACGTAAGTCGGTTTATGTGATCATTTATATGGGTGTTTCAGAGAGCATGCTCTGTTGTGTCACATCAGAATTAACAATAGTGATTTTCAGCCTGCTGAGTCATCATCTTGCTGCACATCTTTTTGTTTTTAGAATACTTATTATCTTCTTATAATGCAGTGGAAAAATTCAGAGATCCTCGTACAGTATTTTCTACAGTGTGGGCTTATGAAAATTTACGAAGTGAATGAGTTAATGGAATTTGTTATATTTCTATGCTATGCACAGAGCCGATGTCTTTAAAGTGAGACCATATTTAAATTATTCCCTAACAATGTTATTCTAAAAATCTTTAAATCCATTTTTTATTTAGGAACACATTAACAGTGGTCAATAATCTAGCTATTACTGTGAAGTGTCGTTTCACCCGAGATCCATCCCATGAACTGGATGATAGGGAAGCATTTATTTAGACGATTTTTAAAGTACTTATATGCAGTCCAAAGCACTCAATTTCTGAGTGAAATGCTTCACTAGTTCAGTCCCTGGCAAGTCTATATGACTTCAACTTTAAACAGGGAGCGATGCTTCCTTCCTTTCCCTCTTGAAGTATCATTTACATTCCAAGCCTTTTCACACCAGACTTCATTACTTAGTAATATAAAGCATTATCTTAACACGTGGCAGTTTCAAAGTGTATCCCAAGCACTGATTTCTCAGACACTCCTGATATTGTTGGTAAAATTTGAATGTCTACTACAAAACATTAAAATTTCAAGACTTATAGCATGTCTCAGGATATTTGTCTGCATTTTCACACGCCAGGCGATTGGCCGAATGTTGATTGGTACTTAAAACAAATCAATAACAAATCAAGTGTTGTGACCTTTGATTTCACTCCCCTGAGATGGTGTCGTAACACCACCGTTATAACAGCACCAGTAATAAATGGACAGTTCAAATTAAAGTAGGAAAAAGGCTGCATATATTGAAGGGGAAGCCTCAGAGAGTCATCAAAGGACTACAAAATAACATCAGTGCTGTTTATGTGCTTGTTTGATTTTTGCCTATTTGTTTTAATGCACCGATTTGTCAAACGTGCTAACGTCTTTAATTCATTTGTCCCTGTTTAAAGAAGTTTTAGAAAACAGAGAAGAAAAGCTGTTTCAAACCCTCAGGTTTTATCATATTGTTTCTTTAAGGTCCTACAGAAATTTTCTCATACATCAGTGTACAAGATGATCCTTAAAATGGAAAAAATTTGGCTTGTTCCAATTTGGAGATTGTCTTTTGTGCAGTAGATGTGATTTACTGTACTTTTTTTTTTTTTTAAACAATGACCATTTAGGAAATGAATTAACTCAATATTTAGGAAATTAAGTGAATGTCTCTGTTTACTTTTTTGAAATGAAGTAACATATTCTTTATGGGCATATCTATAGACATACAGATTTCAAAGATTTCAATGATCTGTGTTAAAATACTAACTTGAGACTATAACTCAGCCAAAATAAACATTAATATTTAAAGTTACCAAGCGTTTCAGAGATTTTAACAATGTCAATTTTGTTAATGCACACATTATTAACTTTGAAAGATTCAATTGACACTGAAAGATTCATTGAAACTGTGAAACTTTTGAAATATTGGTAATTGCATAGATGATTATGAATGAGGAAAAGATAAATGTGAAATTCAGAATTTATACAGTCTGTTCTGCTCATATTCATACCCCAAATTCTTCCCAGTTATACCCACCCTTGCATACCTACATAATTTTGTATATTTTATTTTAACCCCTCATAACAATTTTTTTGCATATGTGATCTTTCATTGAAACCCTCAACTTCCCACCTGATACCCTATTATTAAAAATATTCTTCTGTTTCCCAAAAGCTAGCAGTTCAGAATTTGCCTAGGATGTTCCTACACTGTTTCCTGCATGCTGTCACAATTGTTGTGAGCCTATGCTTTCAGCTGCCTTGGTGACTCCAAAAGACATTTCCCTGTACTTATCCACCACATCTAGCTCTTAGCTCTTCCCATCTTTCCTAAAAGACCCCTGAACCTTTAAAGAGGTAGTGAAGCATATACGTTCCCTTAGGGCTAAACACTCTGTACTTTCTTATTCTCTGCACTTTAGTGATTGCAGTTTACCATCCTGCAAAGAGAAGCTTTTCAGAAAATGGCTCATAGACCTATGAGTAAAGCAATAAGATTTCTATTTCTTTTAAAAGTAATGTTACTTTCTTACTACTTTAGATATAATTTATACATAGTAACGGTGTGTTGACTTTTGTGTTTTGTTCACAGTACTCAATTTCTTTTGAACTTAATAAAATATTTGCTGTGCATTATATATATGAACCATATATTTTTAAAACCATACATTTTATATGCATTTTACAAACATGTATTTTTCTAGATTATCACGTTAATACTTTATATAATTTCATATTTTGAATCACTAAGGGCAGATTTCTAGGTTGGCATAAAAAAATCACTGTTATTACATAAATTGTTAACATTTTATTTCATTTTAAATGACCATTTCTTTTAAATTCACTACAGAATGAATTAACTCAATATTTTCAGTTCAGCTTATTGAAATCTTGTGCTCAGGCATTGTTGACAAACTATATAACACCAAGCTGCATCCTCTGTTCCAACCTCAATTATTTTCTGGATGATTTTAGTTCAAATGATAGTAAAAGCATGCAGTGCAAATATGTACTTTTAGATAATATAAAATGATTTAAAAGGTATTTTCTGAGGCAATACACTAAGTAAACATGGATAATGTAACTTAAAAGTTGTTAGAAGTAGCTGAATGAATTCAGTTTAAGAATAGCAACGTGACCCCAAATGACAAAATGATTCTGGAATGTAAGAGATGCAGTTGTCATCATTTTTCTGCATAGAATATTTAATCTGCTAATTCTAGTTATTGCTCTTTTCTTCGTTTCAGTATAAATGGCAGTCAGTATAACAGTATAGTCATTTATAAAAGTTAAAACTGAAAGTACCAATACTTAATGATTTAAAGATTATTACACAAATATATATTAAGCATTTTAAAGTAAAAGAACAAACGGTTAACAGAAACAACTGTAAAAATAACACTAAACATGATGATTTTGTTTAAAAAGAAAAAAACAGGTAATGAATTCTTCCAGCAGCCAGAATCCTACACAGTGAACAGATAATGCGAGGAAAGAGTATCTGAAGAGATGTAGGGGCTCATAGAGAACGTGAAGCACCTCCAGCTATCACACTCGTGGCTCTTGGGTGGCTACAATAACATCTCTAGATGAACTGAATGCTTTATCATAAGAGCCAGACCTATAATTAAAATGTCCAATCATGTAAGCATTTGGGCACATACTTAAACACTGAATAAAAATTATGTAGTCAAAATACTTCACCTACAAACAGTATGTAGTTTCAATTGGGATATGGAAAGCTCTTTCCATTAAACATAACCATAAAGCCACAGGCAAACATGTAGCCCATATGTGGAACAAGTTGCGGTGTTAATGTATTGCATTTAGCGGCCACTGATTTTGCCCTTGGTGACTTTCTGATGTAGTAAACATCCTCCTTACTAAGAAAGCATTACCGGTTTATGTAAATATATACAAATAGTAGCACACCCATATAACCTCAGTATCTCAAGTGAGAAATGACTCTGGTGCTGTGCTCTGGTGTTTATGAGCCACCTCATGACTTAGTGTCATGTCTCTGATGGTTTCAGGACCAACATTAGGTTCAGATTATGCAGCATAGATTTGTAATCAAAACAATTCCGGTCTGTGCATAACCTACACTCTGCTCAAATAATATCTTCTAAATAACTATAATCTTGATAATACTGATAATGATTTCACAAAATTCCAAACTATGGGCTCCCAAAAGCAGATTTTTTTCATAAAGATAATCTCTTGTTCTAAATTAAGCTAGGTAAAGAAAAAGAGGAAAAAATACACCTTAAAAATTAAAGACACAATAAAATATAAATGCAAAAGCTCTAAAATTCCATTTGAATTCAGAAGTAAAAGGTATTTAGGGAAAAACTGCTAAGTAACTCAGTTCATGTTGCTAATTGCACTAATTATTATTTTGTCGCCTTTATTACCTTCATCGTTCCCAGCAAGAGTAATTAAATGACAATAAAAAGGTTTTATATTGCGATCAAACAATATTCTGTCACCACCACCCGACTGATGTCTTCAAAGAACGTGCTGTCACAATTTTCCCAGGAAAGAATTTGTAAGTTGATAAGTAGAAAATTTTCTCAGTTTAAAGAACATAAGCCCAGGGCCTGGATGGACTTGATAGCCTGGGTAGCGGTATGCAAAGAAAGACTTCCAACAGAAAGCGATTTAACACAATTCATAGTGTCTGTGGCATATGGATGCTCTTTTATGGTCTGTCCATTGTAACTTTTACTTAATATCACAGGATCCTGTAGTTGGAACTGGAAGCTTCACAAAGACTCCTCTCAGCAGAAGGGGATTCTATTAATGACTGAGTTCTCTTTTAAGTGCTGGACAAAAGCCAGCAGACACACAAAGCACATAAGCCTCAAACAATTTATGATGGCCATTGACAGGAGTATGTGTGTGTGCATGCATGTGTGTGTGTGTTTCTAAAATATGTTAGCCATTCTTGAATAACAGCTTTCAGTGATTAAACTGCCATCCCCCTCCTGATCAATATAATTAAACTCTATGGAAAAAATAATGATTGCACACAAACAAATCAGGAAGTAGCATTAAATTATCTTGTTTCCATGTTAAATAGTGCAAAACTCCATGTCTTTAATTTTTCATCCTTAGCAAGATCAGACATTACTTGTACAGGAGTGAATTTGGATTTCGCTGACAGCACCTGAGCATGCTGGTGCTGATACTGGCTGACTGTGATTTTAAATGTCTTATAACAAAAAGCCAGTGTTGTCTGGTATCAGCAGACACCAGTTTGAACCTCCATTATCTCGACAGCTTCATTGAGACAATTGATATATGAGATTGATAGTCTATTTGGCAGCCATTCCTAGACAATGTCTGAGCTCTAACCCCTATACCTACTTAACTAAATAGAAAGCTAGATTTCTAGACCACACAGTATTAGATCATGTAACAATTAACTATTAAAAGTTTCGTAGGAGAGTAAAAAAGGCTATATAAAAGATATTCACACAAAAGACTAACATGAAAGAAATTCACAAATCTTTTGTAAACCTAACTTAGATACTGTGAAAAATATCATCCACTGCTCCCCGAATATTAAGAAAACAGCAGTGTTTCTATTGAGTGATGATATGTATGCTAACGTTATGTTCCCGCACCCTTGGATTTTCAAAGTCCAAGGAATAACTATAATCTAAATTAACTATTTCGTCTGGATATCATTTCTGTTCCATTAATTTCTAATATCTTTTATTTCAAATTTTTTCTATCTTAAAATCATTAAAAATTTTACTAGGCTATACATAGCATAAGAATAAACTTCATATTTAAACAGAACTTTACCACTAGTTATAATAATAATGATAATAACAATATAGTAAGTCTCCAGTAAAAGCTAACAGCAAAGATTTTTAAACCTTCCTTTAGTTCATCTTTGCTATATTTGGAATTTGAAGACATGTTCAAGCAATAATAATCTTTCAATCCTTTAAATTAATATGATTTTATTTGGGTATTTCTTATTTATAAAATATAAATTCACTTTATTTTCTAATAGTAGTTTCATCCTAATGATTTTTAAAGGATTTTAAAAAAAAACTAATCTGCTCTGAAGCCCAACTTTGTTGAGATTCAGGGCATATCAGGAAGAGGTGGATAAAGGTATGGGAGATAGACTTGGGGAATACCAAATTGAAGTACACACTACACAGGTACAAAGTTGCAGAAGAGCAAATTCATTTTATTGGATTTTTTAAAATAATGTTTTCAATTTTAATATTTAAATCTCAGTATGGGTCAAACTAATGATAGTATTATTAAAATATCTTACTTTATGAACTTTTATATTTCTGTACTAATATCTTGTCTCCTGAAAGCTTACACAAGACATGATCACAAGCTTTAATTATTTATATATTTTACAAAAGCATACTTCTCAGGAAAATAGTTGTGGGTTAGGTCATATATAATGAGATAATGTTAACCAGCCAAATGTGTTTTCATGCTATTTAACCTTGCTTTGTCTCTATGGTACTAAAGTTTGACAGCAGATGCCGGAAGCAAGCCTTAGTGCCGAATACTACATAAATGAGTAACGTGCTATTTTAGATGCAGGAAGAGATTAACAACTAAAATATGTTACATATGTACATGAATATATCAAAGCCTTAAAAATATATGGTGGATATGAACTGACTTTGGGAGCCCATTGGGTAGGTACCTATTCAATTCGAACATTTTCAACATAAAATAATCAAATATGTTTCCGTTCATTTCGGGAATTTCTCTACATATTTAATGGAGGACCCATCTCAAGGGGAGGGGTCCCCAAGGCTTGACACTATTACTGATGCTATGGTGTGCTCACAGACAGAAACCTAGCCTGGCTGCCCTCCTACAGAGGCCCAACAAGGAGCTGACTGAGACAAATGCAGATACTTACATCCAACCAATGGCCTGAAATTGCAGACACCTGTGGTTGAATTAGGAAAAGGCTGGAAGAAGCTGAGAAGGACGGTGACCCCATAGGAAGACTAGCAGTCTCAACTAACCTAGACCTTTGAGATCACTCGAGTATTGAGCTGTCAATCAGGCAGGATACACAGGCTGACCAGAGGTCCCTGACACATATACAGCAGAGCACTGCCTGGTCTAGCCTCAATGAGAGAAGACATACCTAACCCTTGAGGGATATGGATCCCCAGGGAATGGGGAAGTCTGACAGGGTGTGGGGACATCCTCTTGGAGACCGAGGAGGAGGAATGGGATGAGGAACTGTCGGAGGGCAGAACGGAAAGGGGATAACGACTGGACTTAAAAAAAAAAAGATTCAATAATAAAACAAGAAAAGATGTTTCATTGAAAAAGAAAGAAAGAAATTTACTTAAACTGCTCAAAAATCAATTTATGAACTCCTGTTTTACTGAGTTACCACATTTGAGACGCACTCTTTCCATGCATATGAAAACCCCTGTTGTCATATTTTGATTCTTCTTACATATCGAGACACATGTTTTGTTTTGGGTGTGAGCTTCCCGTGTGTTTTCCCATTATCTCTCTTTGGGCATCAATTTTCTGCTATCTTGCGGCCATGCATTTTACTACCCTGTCTCTCCTACTGAACAATTCTCATCCAAGCCGGAGATCAGTTCTAATGTACTCATTGTTCTCCGCAAAGGACTGCCTCCATGTCTCCTGCAGCATAGAGAATCAGTAAGCACATATTTTTATTACTCTACAGCACATCACTCCTCCGCCCATGGGTAGAGAGCTTTGCATGAAAGAAAACACTTGTGCAAAGCAAACAGTACCGGTAACTTGATCTATAGCACAGAGCTCTAAAAGTTTGCTCTAGTATCCCACAGATATGGATTG
Source organism: Mus caroli (assembly GCF_978045245.1). Taxonomy (NCBI): domain Eukaryota; kingdom Metazoa; phylum Chordata; class Mammalia; order Rodentia; family Muridae; genus Mus; species Mus caroli. Next base: position 64,250,165 of record NW_028227272.1, on the reverse strand, counting down.
GTCTACTGTGGTTCTCTGCATACTGTCTGGGCTAGAAAGATGAGACTTAGAAAGGGTCATATTGACCTGAATTTTGCTATTCTTTTCCAGAATATAGAGAAAATATCAGTCTTATTTTTCCTCCTCTTGCCTTTCCCTAGGCAAGATATATTTTACAGTGTTTTCCTCAGTGTTATTTTTGTTTGTTTGTTTGTTATCTGCGTTTATCTAAAGTAGGGTTTGCTGTGTAGTTCTGGTTAGCTTGGAATTCACTATGTAGAAATGGCTCACCTTGAAGCTACAGCAAAGTGTGTCTACCCTACCTTTATATCTAAGGACTGGATTACAAGAATGGGTCACACTGGTTTCTTTTCCAGTTTTCCTAGGAATTTTAGAACCTATTGAACTAAAGAGAGATGCCTACCAAGAGATCGGCAAGCTTTTTTTGGTTTTTGGAACAAACTGGATGCATAAAGTTCCAAACATTCTGACCCCTGTGAGGATATCCTGAATTAAAAATGGAAATGTTTCTTCTCCTCCTCTTGACAGAAATATTTCTACTCAAGTTATATTGCTTAGTGGTTGGTATCTGCTCTTGTTTTTACTTTACACATGAAATCAGCAGTCAGAATGCATAGTGTCTTTCAATATCTATGCCTTTGTTACAAAAGGGTACAAGAAAGCCAGGCAGTGGTGGTGCAGACCTTTAATCCCAGCACTTGGGAGGCAGAGGCAGGCAGATTTCTGAGTTCAAGGCCAGCCTGGTCTACAGACTGAGTTCCAGGACAACCAGGGCTACACAGAGAAACCCTGTCTCAAAAAACAAAAAAGAAAACCAAACCAAACCAAACAAACAAACAAAAGAGGAAGAAGAATCATAACAACTGCTCGTTCGTACCACCTGAAGGAAGATACTTAGGAGGAGGGCTTTTTAACAATCCAGGTTACCAGAGATATTAAATTAGTGTGTCTATAATCTGAGGCTGAAAGTAACTGTACTTAGGCTGTTATTTTGAAGACAAGCGCATTACTTTAAATTTGCTTGTTGCTTGTATTATGTAAAACTGCGAATGGTTAATTGTGCGTCTCTTGTTTTCTTGCTGATTCATTTTCAGTTTGTTCCTAGTTCCTTGTCACTCATCACTTTGCCTTTTGAAGAGAGATTAAAAAGCAAGTCTGTTTGAACTCGGCATGCAGTTCTGAGTGTTGATGCCACTTACGAGTACTGTGAATTAAGATCTGCCAGGGCTGTTCTCTTCTTTGATGCTTGTTTTCATGTCCAGCAAGCATGACCCTTTTTTACTGCATTCTTTAGTGCCTTTATTTCTATCTTATATGTGCAAGAGAGAATAAAAAAAAAAAGACTAACATGTTTTGAAGAAGTTTACTTAACCAAAGAGAGATCATTTTTTGATTTTGTTTGAGAACATCTTAGATACAGTGGAAAATATTTTCATGTCTTTTGCCTCAACTGTTCTCTGTCATATATTATCATTTAAGCTCTAGAAAACCACCTGGTAAAATTTCTACCTGATAAGTCACTATATTTCTTTTTTGTTGTTGTTGTTTAATGTTCATAGTTCACCTATATGTGTTTAGGTTTCTCAACTAACTTTGAAATTCTTTGCATAGTTATCATTTCTCAGCATAGTAAAATCTTAGAAATAGTTCATAAAAATGTGTTATCTGCTAAATATCTTATCCAAAATCATGGATTACTCTGAAGGCAGAAAGCAACTTTATAAAATATACCAATTTTTTCAGCTTACATAAATTAATAATTGATTTTGCACTCAGACATACTTATTGATCTATAATTAAAAAACCTCCAAAAGCTATTTTTCATGCTACCCTGCATTTTAAAAGGTATCTAAGGTTTAAGAAGGAAAAAAATGAACATTTTAAAGGATAGAGGCATTTTCTAAATATTTTTATGTTTTATAGAAATGACTTTAAAATTCCATTGTGAAATGTTATATTTATTTTAAATCTATGATTGCCTAAATGTAAAGAAATAGACAAATGACAAGGAAAACACATAAAAGAAAAGGAAGTATGGTTAGACCTTAGTCTTTCATTCTGCACTTTACATTGCCAGCCATTGTTGGTGTGCACGTGTGCCTTTAGCAGTTCCGCATACAATTGTTCCCATTCTCCTGAAATGAATGTCATGTCTCTTTTAAGATTTCTATTTCCCCCATGCTCCATTCATAATTGCTATATGTGCTTTGTTTGAAACAAACAACAAGCAAACAATCCTGTGAGGTCATATTTGAACAGGCAAAGTACAGAAGTTCCCCTCTAGAGAAGAAAGAAGAAAGAAGAGAGATGCTCCTTGTTGAGATGAATTGGAACTTCTTGACAGAAAAGAAAAAAGAGAAAAAAAAAAGCAGGTCTGAGTCTGGGAGAGACAAAGTCTTCTCTCCCTTGATCCTTTGCATTCACTCCCAGTCGTATTTGACTTTTTTAATTAACAAATTTGAGGGAGGCATTTTAGGTTCACAGCAAAATGGAGCAGGAGGCACAGAGGTCATCAGCCCCCACCACTCCCACTGACTTTCAATTATGATCAAAGGGGCATTTATTCCCATTTCAGTAGGATGGTCCACATCTGCAAGTCAAGGAAGAGATGGAGCAAAACAGTCTAACAGATGAAATAGGAATTCTCCCTTCCTCTGTCAATCCACGAACTGTAATAGGACACTTTGCTGGGTAATCTTTATGAGATTTCAGACACAAGTCAGCAAATTGAGCTAAGGACTAGCAGGTATCATATTAAGCAAAATAGAGCAAGAAGGACCTGAAAACCACCTGTACTTAGTTGTCTTCACATCTTCTCCTCCTATGACTATATATTATCAACTTTTGTTGAAAATTCTAATCAGTGCTTCATGTATGTACATTTATCTAAATATTTAACTCCAATAAAAGCTGTATCAGAATAGCCATCAAAGGATACCTTAGGAAGAAATAATTTATTTTTTTCTGGGCACCAAGTTGTGTCTGACTCTGTTTTAGCTTCCACCCTTAATTGTCAGAACAGCACAAATAAAAATTCTTAGTTCCTTTGGTCTGAAATGTATAGGAGCATTATGCTCTCCATACCTGACATATGCTAGTTCGTCTTAGTTAATAGTATATGCGCATCTTCATGTAACATATACTACCAACTCTTTGCAAAATCTTCAGGTATTTTTGTCATTAAATTCAATGCTATGTTTTGTTTTATAAAATATTGGCATCAATGGAACTTCTGTAGAGAGGACATGAGATCGCGGGATCTGGAGAAACTGAGCTGGAGACAAATCCTTTGACTTCACAGGACCTTGGCCCAGTTATTTGGATAGAAACATCAGCAGAACAGTCAGGAAGGGCAATTAATCAGGTTACCACTGTCTGATAAAATAATCCCTTAAGACCATTAACTCCCTTTGTTCTAATTCTGTGATCTCAAGAGAAACATCTAATCTATAATTTTGTCTCCTCGGAGAACCTACCTACCCAGCAGGGTATGCCCTTGCCAAAGACTTGTCCCAGTTGGCAAGCCCTAGAATATGCCTGTAATATCATTTGAAATATTGGCAAACCTGTTTATGTCCTAGCCTTATGTGAATTTAACTCTATGTCTTTCTCCCCCAGGACTGAGACACCTTTAGTAATCTGACAAAACCACATGTCTGACTCTACACCAACACCATGACAATTCCATTAAAAGTATTCCTCGAGGCATTTCCTGATAAAGTAGCTTAACTACCCTACATAATTTATTGAAAATGTAGTTTGACAGGGACTTGCTAAGTATTCACTAATTTATTTGATGACAGTTCCTATTTGGAAATTTTGTTGGAACTTCTGACATACTAACTTCAATCAGCTTGTTCTACTGGTGCAAAAATAATTACTTTTAACTTCATTATCCAATATCTGGACTCTAAAAATGAAACAGAGATAGAAATAGAGATAGATAGATAGATAGATAGATAGATAGATAGATAGATAGATAGATAGATAGATAGAGAATTGTATATAACTGAAAACTGAAAGCTTCCGTAGCTTTGTATATTTCTGAGTTTCTGTGGGATCCTCATCTCTGATTCTGATTTGGGCCAATTTTTTGCCTTTTTCCTCTTAACTTTTACCTATAAAATAATATAGCACAGACAAAATTTATGAGGATTTGCTTAGATCTTTTGAGGCTTTGTTGTTTATTTTAAAACAATTTCTTAGAATATTAAACGTAGCAAAGTTTAATGTTAAGCTGGTATGTTTTCCTATGTTACTGTTATTTGCTTATGTATTTTGAGATGGGATCTCAGTAACTCAGGGTGGCTTAACACTACTGAACTGATATTCATGCCTCTACATCATAAATCTTGACATGTTGGGCATGCACCATAACCCATTTATGAAAAATAGATTTTTCTATATGATGGTTCACATTCAGAGAAACATGTGATATATTTTCTTTGTTATTTTCTTGAAAATTTCTGAGTTCTTTCCATACCATATACCTTGTACATTGTACGTGAAACAAGTTCTCTATGTTGTGAAGCTAAAATATTTCCCCATTGTTCCTTCACTGGTTTTCTTGATTATTACCTTACACTGGCGTTTTCCAAATGCTCTAACTGTGCTGGGAAAGCAATTATTGAGATTTCTGTTTGGCTGTCACCAGCATCGGTTGGTACTTTACCAATGTTCTTAGTTACATTTCTTTAAGAGTTTTCTCCAGAGTTACTATCAATTTAGACTAAGACATGCAGAACAAGCTGAGAACCATTGTTAGTAAAAAAAGTGGATTTACACTTTTTAGTGTTTTGGTTTCATTTCTTACAATGGAATTCTACTAATTTAAATTATATCCAAATGCATACAAATATATATATATATATATACTTGGCCAATGATCTAAGATTAATCCTACCATGGTCATGTGTAGGTGTGTATGTATGTATGTGTGTGTGTGTGTGTGTGTGTGCACGTGCATGTGTGAGTGTGGGCATGTGCATGTGCATGTATAGTTAAACCAAAAAGGAAAGCAACTTGGCCTTAAAAATGACAAAGATATAGCTATACTACACCAATCAACAATTTTAAGATATTAATAATTCTAATTATTCCATACATATTAATTTTATGAAAATAGCTGCTTGGCTAGTAACTGTTGTCTTATAATATAAGTATATAGAAAACATAAAATTTAATCAATTTTGTGTTTACCCTGTTCTAAAAATTTTAAATTAGCAATGTTGAGGGCTCATAGGGTTATTGGTGACACAATACCTGACAAAAGCTTAGATCTGTGACTTTTGTAGAATTACCTTTCTTCCTTTTTTTGACAATGTGCGTTTTTTTCTCTCCTTTTTCCCCCAAAATATGGTTTCAGAACCCAAGGGTATAATTTCATTTTCCCCTGGCAAAAAAAAACTTGATCAGGATATGAAGCTCTGAGAATTTTAGTGAGTAATGAGACCTAGTTATTTAAGCTTTTATATGTTTATAAATAAATGATTATGCTAAGCTATCTCTTCTCTCTTATTTATACAGATAGCACATTAGAAATATTGTTATATTTTCATTTTCAGACACTATTATTTTCTTTGCTATTCAGATCTGAAACCAATCCCTTCACATCAAGCCCCTAAAGCTTTCTTTATTCCTCTCCATCGTGAACTTTTTGCTTGGAGACATATAATGAAAAGGATAAAAAAAAAATCTATGTGTCTCTTTGGAAATGCAAGCTTCTTGAAGATCAGGGACAGTGCTCAATAGATCCTCAGCGTTTAAACTTTCTGAATATGACATGATTTGTAATACAGAAGTAAAGACACTTCAAAGTTGGCCATTCAAAAATGTGACCTGTCTATTGTACTTAGCTTTCAGGTGAGTTCATGAGCGTCTCCCTGCTGTGTCTCTTCCTGTCCCATTTCAGGAGGTTGGAAGAATAATAGAAATGATGTGATCACGCCTGTGTTTAAGCAGCACAGTTTATACAAGCATGTTATTAATGTCATCATCTCATAGTCCATCCTATTTCAAATTGAATTTATTCATGAAATTTAATTAAAAGCTGTAACTGAAAAAAAAAACATGAAATTTTCATCCTAAGTGCATTACTTTAGTTTGGTGATAAGTTGTTACACAGAAATCTTTTGTTTCCTTCTGGAGTCTGTATGTCATATAAAAAAAAATTGCCTCGAAATCTTTCTCATTCTTTACATATATTCATGAACTGATAACTACAAATAAAGCATTCTTTGTCACAGGACAGATGAAATCCATTTTTACCTAATTATGAACTTGAAAACCTATGATTAAAATAATTAGCAAGTGTTCAAAGATACATATCAGTCAAATAGTACATATAATATATAGTTAATATCTTTTAGTTTTATAACATTTTATTCTCACCTGAGAAGACTCTTCTCTCTGTTATATCTTTTATTTTGCACTTGAAAGAAAAGCAATGTTTAGCTACTTTATATCTAGCATTGTGACAAGTAAGAATACCTTTGCATAGATTTTAGTTTTTCACAAATGGATAGCCACAACAGTTATAAACATAATAGTTTCAATGTGTAAACCTTCTGAACTGTGTGAGAACTAGCCAAATGCTTGTATAACTAGTTATACTGAGAATTAAATATATTAAGAAAGAAGAAGGAATTTAAAGAATCAAATGAACACACAGCCCCAGTGTGATATACATGCATAGACCATGTCTTGGTTAAATATGTCAAAGTTGGCTAAATGCATGACACGGATTTGGAGGCCATCACGCATGAGTTGAACAACAGAAACATTTCTGTAAGCACAGAACTGTGCAGAGGCGATGTGACTGTGTTCATTTGATAAATCAAATGATGTCACATTCCCTAGAGCAGAGCAGTTTTGATCTTCCCCCAACTCTCTTACATCCTTCTGGATAAATCATTTTCTGTATGAATAGATATAATTCTAAATACTGTGTGCTTGTCAGATCCATGAAGTGACTTCGAGAAGGCCTTATTTTCAAAATTATCTTGTCAATTTCATTGTGACAGCAGCAGAGGCAGGTAGCAGCAGTTTTCTTCTGATTATGTTAAAATCTCATCTATTATTTAGTTCAAAGCTGACAGCATATATTAAGGCTTAATGAAGGCTTTCCGTAATTTCAGACTAAATTTATCTTGCCCGGTTTTATATGTTTTTTTGTCATTTAAGGGTTATAATTTCATCAAAGGTTAATTCCAGGAGGAATTTTTCCAAATTATTCCGATATTAAATAAGCAGAATGTGATTTTTGACATGGGAATATACCATGTGAAAGTATTTTTAACATGAGGGGGAAGGTATCATAGGTTTTACAGAATTCTCGGAGAACTTGTTCTTCCAAGTGTTGGCTAGTGTCCCTTCTGTCTACAGTCTCCATTTAGGTAGCATCAAGTGTGGCTTGTCTGCTACACACTATTGGCAGGCACCTTAACTCACAGAATTCAAGTAGCTTTCCCAGTGATAGTCCTTAGTCTTCACTTGCACAGACAAACACAAGAAGCCAAATATTTAGATGATGACAGACACAGGAGATAAGACACATGTTGCTAATCAAATGATGAAGAAACAGTTTTCATTTCTACTAAGCAGAATTTGTATTACTTTCTTTAGGTTCTTTTTCCAACAATTTTTCATTGTTGGATTTTAACTGTTCATGGACCTTTTTCAGGCACTTGTAGAAAATGTGAATTTCCAGTCCCACTGGGGGTCGGAGGCAGCTGAGGTTGCTTTTAATTTTCTCTCTTTCTCTCTTGGAACTAACTTTACTTAGATCCAGCAGAGAATCGACTTCCCATAGCCAGGACTGGGAACAATTGCCAGTTCCATTGCTTTTCTAGAACTCACTAAATGTTCTGTGAAAAAGAAGGTCAGAAAACATATGTTGAGGTAAAAGCTTCTCCCAGTCTGGTGAGCCACATGAATTCTCACTAACACCCTCTGTTGGCGATCAGATATGGAGTCTCATTTGTATGGAGCATTATAGCAACCTACCATTAGTGAGATTCGAAATCTCTAAACTCCATGACAAATGATGGAGAATTTGAATATTTATAACTGACTGGTTAGTGGTACAATTTATCATTTAGTCTGGCATGGCTATAAAGTTATTCCCACTACAATCTTAGAGTTTACAGCCCTAATATTTGAACTCATTAAAACGTTTACATCAAAGCGTCTCCTAGTTGAATATTTAGAAATAGTTCAGAAATGTGGTTGATATTGATGGTTGTAAATCAATTATGTCATTAAAAACAATGATTCCCTAATGCTGGATATTTAGGATTATAGTTGATAACTTAAGAAAGCTAATTTGTAAATTTTAATTTTATTTTAAGGTCATAATACCTAGAAAGTGTGACCTACACCAAAGAAAATTGATAAATACATTAGGAAAGTCAAACATAGACAGTAGTATCACATAACGTGAGAAATGGTGCTGTTTCTTTTGGGGAGCAGTGTATGACACCTTTTAATAGTTATTGATTGTTTTAGAAAAATAATAGTTATTAGTAGAGGAATATTTATCTCATATAGTAGATACTTTGAAGGGACTCAAAAGGATTGCTCAAATACTTTCAACAGTAACTTAGTTTGGATTTTACAAGAACTAACCTGGATCTATAAATATATCTCAAAGTTTAGATAACAAATGTTAGTCACAGAGTAAAAAAAAGTAAGTCAGGCAAAGTTAACACAAAAGATGTGTATGAGCAGACTGCTGCATACAAGCTGCCTGGAGCTCCTGCAGTGACCGATTGGCAACATCTAGGGATATATATATATATATATATATGTATATATATATGGATATATATATATGGGATATATATCCCATATATTCCTCAGATGGGGAAAGGGGCTGGTTATTTGGTTGTTGGTGGATATATATTCTTGTCCCAATATGTTCCTGGCTAAAACTTCTTGTAGCAGTATCAGTTCCCTCATATTATTCTCCTGCAAATTGGCGAATTAGTCACAGTTCCCTAGAGGAGGATAAAAATATGACAAATACCTACTAAATGGGAATTTAATAGATTAGCTAAGGCAATATGATTTTTTAGTCACTTTTGACTATTTTGACACTTAAGAGACTACGAACAAAATAACTACCCCATCTACTAGTTTGGATGACTCAGCAGTTCCAATGTGGTGGCACAGGCTGACAGATCGCCTAAGGTTACCCTAATATGCTGACCTGTAATAGCTTTGTGGTTGGAGCAGCATGAAAACAATAACCATGGTAGCAACTAGATGCCCTCCCCAGTGAGAGGAGGCAAGCAGAGAAAAAGCAAAAAACTTCTATTCAGACCTAATAATATCTGGTTCTTTGTTGAGGGTAGCTTTTGCTTTCTGTTAATCTTCTGAGGAAAATCATTAAAGACTCACCAAGAAGACTGCCTCAGTTGAGTCCAGATCCAGTCAATTTGCAAATCAAGATCAGCCACTACCCATGGAATACATGAAATATTTTAGGCATATTAAATTCAAAGATAGCTTTTATCTTAAAGTTGTCAAAATTGCCAGTAAAAAGTCAAATAGATAAACAAACAACAGTTTCAAGGGACCATGGATGTCATGAATAGGACATCAAGGCTTAAGCTAAATATGGAGTATGAAAGTATTTTATGATTGGGAGGGAGAGTGAGAATGATCTATAAAACTACCTATTTAGCAGTAATTCAGTATGAAAGTGAATTGCAATGATTAGTGGGAGTGGATGTAATCGTATATTTCAAATTCAAATTCTATGACACTTCCAATGCATGCCTATTCCACACAGGTGGGAGCTGGGGTAATAAGGGAGTTGCTTAACAGTATAAACATATGTAGAGAGCAACAGAAAAAGACTGACGGTCCTTTGAGCATAACCTGTCACATAGAAACAGCTTCTAAGCTGAACTACAATTTAAAGTCAACTAATAGAGGTGAATGAATCTATATTTATCTGTGTTATTAAATAGTCTGCATAGGATAGGTAATCACTATGGAATAGACACCACTCTGAGGATTTTATAAAGAGCAAAGGAAAAGAATACAACTTCAGTAAAGTTACCACCCCAAATCTATCAGATGAGCTCAGATTCAGAGAAGAGCTGATGTTCTCAAAGATCTAGATATCATGATGGTTTACAACACCACTACATACTAAAGAGAAATATCTGGACACAGCAGTGAAGATGCACACATGGATGTACAGACATTGCAACAGCAAGCACTAAAGCTGTGCAATCCCAATCTGGATAAAATCCCAGCATGGAGAGAACTGGACACACAATTCTACTATTAGCTACAAATCGAATGGCAATTGTTAGCAGCTGGGAAAGAGACAGTTTTCTCTAAGAGGGTAGCCCTTGATAGGTTTTTTTGTTTTGTTTTGTTTTTTACTTTATTTTGTACACTTGAGGGGAAAGAACCCATAATCAAGAATACTTGGACAACAGAAACTGGTCTTGAAATGTTCAAATATAAATGATATAATGTAGGGGTAGATACCTATGGATGTGGAAAGATATAGAGTGTGGATTTGAGTAAGATCAAAACCTGTCTTGTGAAACTTGAAATTCTCAAAAAGCAAAAGCAAAACTAAACAACAGCAACAACCCCACTAAATCCCACACACAATACTATACATACTACACAGTTTAGTATATATTACAATAGCTGAAAGGGCTAATGTGGTCTATATATTCATCTAGTTTATGTATGCAGACTTGTATGTTGCTTGTAAAGGTGTTTAGCAAGTTTTATGAAGGTGGACCAAATAGAGGTTCTACAGTGTGTGTGTGTGTGTGTGTGTGTGTGTGTGTGTGTGTGTGTGTGTTGGACTCTGCTTTGTAATATGTGTTGGGCAAGGAGCAATCTTGATAGGATTACCAATATTTGAGAAATATATTAGGAATTTGTGTGGCTCACTCATCTCTTTGTATTAATACTAAAAGGTAACTTTATTAAAATAAAGGAGAAAAGTAATAACATCTAATTATAATTAAATTGCCTAGATCAAGTAGAAGTTCTTAATGGCTTTTAATTTCCACACCTCAGAAAAATGTATATCGTTATCCAACACCTTCTTCTGATGATTCTCGAAATTTTATGGATACAAATCATGTATTTTTCCAATCAAATAATGAATGAGATATGTAAATTTTGAGGTGATAAAATTTAAAAAAATACATGATGATTTATGAAGAACCTCTCATTAGTCTGTAGTCAGCGCTTTAGGAATGGAAATAAAATAGTAAGATGATTGGACAATTCTTACAACTATAACACGATGTCACTTTGCTGAGCTATAAATAAACTTAATTCAGTAGTAGAGGAAAAGACAACGGTTGATGGAAAGCATTCTGAAGGGCTTGATTTCTTATCGCTTCTGGAAAGGACTTAGAGTGCTTCATAGCCTGTAAAGTAAAACAATATGAATACCTGGTATTTTTTATATTATAGAAATATTCAAAGTACTTATATGATGGCTATCCAAGTAAATTATATTATAGAGATTAACCACAGAACATTTTATATATCTTAACAGCTATTTGGAATTTAATGAGCACTCTGCAGGGATACAATGTATGCACATTATTAGACTTTCGATGAACGATGCTATTGGAAGGAGGAACATATGAAAACTGAGAAAGTGAAGGATAAATGAAAAACTAAGGCCACAGTTCTTCATACCAACTTAACATATTTCTCATTCAAATTCAACTCCATATTATTTCTCTTGGGGAAATTAAAATGGTTCCCATTATAACTAGCTTTTAAAGTTAACTTATAATTTAATGTGTTTTATTATGATGCTTAAATACACAAGAGTCAGTATACATTTAATCTAAGTCACCCACATCATGTGCTTCTATGAACCTGCCATCCCATCTTGCTGGGATTTTGTTGTTCTTGTTTGTTTGTTTTGTTGTAGTTTTTTTTTTTTTTTTGTCCTTCAAATAAGTGCTTACCTTGCATATATTAGAAAGCAAATATAAAAGACACAAAAATGGCACAACTTTCTACTGTAACAGTGTTTCTCAACCAGTAGGTAGTGACCCCACTTGGAGTCAATTACTTTCACAGGGGTCACCTAAGGCTGTCAGAAAGAAAAGGTAACATGACAATTTATAACGTTTGGAATAGTGCACTTTGAAGTATCTGCCAAAGATTTTTTTTATAGTTGGGGCTCACCACAGCATGAGGAACTCTATAAACTGGTCTCACCATTAGGAAGGTTGAGAAACACTGGACTATAGGTTTATCCTAATGTTCATAGCATTTTATATGGTTTTTTTTGGAGGGGGCGGTTCGAGACAGGGTTTCTCTGGCTGTCCTGGAACTCACTTTATAGAGCAGGCTGGCCTTGAACTCAGAAATCTGCCTGCCTCTGCCTCCCGAGTGCTTGAATTAAAGGCATGCGCCACCACGCCCGGCATTTTTATATGTTTTATTAGATAAAATACTTACAGAACTTAGGACATGGACAAAAGCTAATGTACACGATCTTATTTTGATTGATCCATTATTCCGTCATAGGAAATGAAAACATCTTGTAAAGGCACAACACTTAAGTGCCAAACTACAAAGTGTGAAGTGGTCCACATTTTCTCAATAATATAAACACAAACTTAGTGATAAACCAACCTGGAATCAGGCTGGCTGCTCTCTTTGCTGCTAAGACTTACTAAAGCAAGAGAGGCTAGGATATATACATGAAGGATAAGTAATTAGTGCCCCCAAAGTAAGACCAAACAATATTTTCAACTGTTCACATCCTGACTTTTGTTGTACTTTTTATTGTCACATTTCATTGGAGTATTTGCCTTCCCATGGCAAAATGAAAAAGAGTTAAAAACTTTGCAATTAAGTTATGAAAAGCTATCCAACTTTCCTGTTAGTTATTACACTTTCAATGATCTATTATGCTCTCCTGGGCAGAGTTAGGTCTATTGATGATATAAAACATGTAGATAATTGGCAATGGAACCATAAAATTTAATATTTTGATAAAATTTATCATGCGATCAGTATTTATACACTAGAGATGTGAATTCATGGGGATGGATTGAGAAGTCATGATTAATGAATTATGTAGCACAAATCTCAATTGAGATATTTTCTGTTGTTTAATCTTCAAACTAAAGAAGTTGTTTTCCGTCCTAAACCACGGTGCTCAGTTTTTAATAAGTAATAACTTCAAAAAAATACTCTCTAGTAGAATTTTACTTTTAAGCTGTGCATTTATTTCTTTTTATCTCTGAGTTAAAATATTATCTTTGAAATTATGGCAAGACTTCTTTCTTAACTATTTTTTCTTGTTTTGGAGAAATGCATGGAATTTAATTGTAATACATCCACACAGATAGATATAGGCATATGTCTTCACTAACATAGAAGCAAAAAATATACCATTTTATTGCATGCTATCCTACTTTATTATATCATTATCATTCACTTAATGTGGCCCTATGTCCTACTATAAATGCAGTGGTTTTATTGTAATTATACATCTAAGTTCAAATATTGTGAGCAAATTCCAAAACATATTTAAAATGTTAATTATTTGTATAATTAGGAAGTGATAATATGTTGTCTATTGAGAGATACATGAATTACAGTTTCGGTACTCTCTGTGCTCCATTTATGGTGATACATCTTTATGCTCACTAAAACGTGAAATTGAAGCTCCGGATACTCCTTTCCCACCTTTCTTCTCTCATCTTTTCATCACTTCCTTTTTTCCCTCCTTGCTATATATAAGAAGAATAACTCTTAAGGGATGTCAAGTAGTTTGATAATATTATTGTATCAGCAAGGGCATAATAACCAGATTGGAAGATTGAATCCTACTATCACTGTGTATGGAAGGCATTTGTACAGTGAGGCTAAATTTCCATCTGTATTTTTGAATCATTGATTTCTTACAAAAATGATAATTATGGTATCACTTCTCTCTCTTAGTTATATATATATATATATATATATATATATATATATATATATATATAAACACACATACACACATATATATATATATACATATATAAATATATACATAACATGTATATATACACATGGTTAATATGGTGTGTATTTCATATATTCAAAAGAGTAAAACCAATAAGCATAACAGTTAACTTGATTAACTATACGTTTATTTTATTGGATTTCTAAATTGCCAGTTACTACAGAGACTGTTACATTTCCATTAGAAATGAGCATTATTTCTTAAAGCCTCTGCTGTTTAAAATGGAACTTTGATGAGTGACTGTATTCATTATTTTCCTAGGCACACTGAGAGATAATGAAGGAGGTAACAATCATGGCAAGAATGCATTAATATTAAATATTTACCGCATAACTCATCCTTATTGGACACAGCTGTCGATACAATATGCCCTCACTGCTGACAAGTTGCTCCTGTGTTTTGCGTGTAGATTAGCTTGCAGTGCTGCTCTGTATTCGTTATCTTCACCACTGTGCCAGTACTTTAATTAGGCAATGCAATCTTCTGCATAGTGATTAGGAAATCACAGTTAAGAAGGTGTTACAAAGAGATTTTTTTTTTCTGAAAGCTACACAAAATGGCTCACAGATTTGTAAATTACTCCATGTACCACATATTTGTATATCAAAAGTAAGCGACAACTGACCTTGTGTTCGTCAACTTTACTCAACTGTGTGTGTGTGTGTGTGTGTATGTGTGAAACATTGCTGGAACTATAAAGTCTTGAGCACTGGTTGACATGCAGCTACTTCATTATCTAATCAGTGAGAAAGAGGGGCCAAAGTATTTATTTGTTAGACTATCAAATGGTGTTAGAGCCCAAAGTACATCAAAGCAAACTTTTTTTTTTTTTGCTAATATAAGCTAACTCACTGAAAATATGATTCAGAAAATGGTAAACTGATCTATTCCAAAATTATTTTATTATGATTATACAAGTATCTTTTGAATAACAGGTTTTGCACGATTTTAGAAGGAAAACTGTAACAGAACAAGGTAAATATAATTTGACAATACCTCCAGGATTAGAGAGCTCAAGATGCAGGTCACATCCACAGAGAGTTTTAGGACTATAGAGAGACTATTTTATTAATACATGAAGTGTAACATTCAAAGTTATTACTTCAACAAATCCAAAGTTTTCAAGCAATATTGATTTCTTGAAAAGATGTTCAATTAAACATTAAACATTAATAATATTGGCAAGGAAACCCAAGACACCTTTGGCACACTAATTAGCATCTCTGATATTTTTCATCATTTCTTTTGTTCAAGTTTGTATTAGAGAAGACTTTTTTTTCAAAGTTCACTTTCTATAATTCTGATGAGAATTCTGTTCTTCTTAAAAATAGATTTATATGGAGGTGATGCAATAATGTGATTTTTTCACATATGTATCAAAAGATGGCCTAGTCGGCCATCACTGGAAAGAGAGGCCCATTTGACATGCAAACTTTATATGCCCCAGTACAGGGGAACTCCAGGGCCAAAAAGTGGGAGTGGGTGGGTAAGGGAGTGGGGGGAGGGTATGGGGGACTTTTAGTATAGCATTGGAAATGTAAATGAGGAAAATACCTAATTAAAAAATAGCTACAAGCATAAAAAAGATTATTTGATGATATTATTAATACATGGAAAATGCAACTTTTAGATTCACTGTTTATATATACACAATTTATATACTACAAACATATATACATTTTGGATAAAGCACTATATGGCAATCTTTTATATAGGAAGAATGTATATACAAGTACATTTGCATGAACATACCAATAATCACCACAATTTAATTGCAGTTAATTTTGATTTGATTTCAGTGCCTTCCACGCAATCCAGGTTGGTCTCAAAATTATAATTCTGTCACAGCCTGTGGATTGAATGCATACTCTAACATGCCAAGCTTTAACTTCTGCTTTTCTCTAATAATAACTTAATCAGCAATAATTTATAGATGACCTACAGCATGTCTTACAATGAATTATTCAACTTCTACCTTTGTAAGCACATTTTAGTCATGAAATTAAATACGTTAATTATTGTTCTTTGTTTCTTGTCTAATTTTGTGTGTGATATGATTCTAGGCACCTATTTTGTGGCAAAGCCTAAGTTTGTCACATACATTGTAAGTTTGTACTATATCGGTTATGCATCTAAACGTTCTGGTTAAAATATAATACACTCTATTTGAGAAAACTGTGTTTTCTCTCTGGCTTGTATTTTAAACTGGAAATATAAATTGTAGCTTATGCTTCATGCACTAGTTAAGTGATGGCAAGATAGATTAATATATACTATTTTTTGGATTAGTTCATGCTATTGACAGTCACTTTCAATATTATATCTAAGAGCTAAACAATGGGTTGCTTATGTGTACTTTTTCTCTTCTACAACTCTCTCGAACTAAAGCTCTATGTCTCCCCAAAACATCATGTGTGTGTGTGTGTGTGTGTGTACATAAGTATACCGTATATATCAATACTACCATTTATCACATGGCTGTAGGAGTTCCAGAATATGCATGTGGTTATACAGAAAAAAAGCCATGTTTCAATAACACATAACTAGACAAAAATATGAAACAGTCAAGACCCAGAAAGTAAATTTAATTAGACTGTGAATGAAAGATCACAAGCCACAAACACTGGGAATAAGCAACATGGGGTAGGTATTGCAAAATTTTCTAGTGATGTTTTGAGTGTTTATTTTCCTTAAGTAAATGTTTAAATTATTCAAAATCTTTTTATTTTGTTCAGGAATATGGCTAAATCTCAAGGTAGGATTTTCAGGTACCTAGCTAAGGCTTATTTCAACTAAGTACAGGTAGGAATTAAATGCATGTGCTAGCTACTGTCTTCTGTAAAGTGAACAACAGATTTAAAATATGACCTGAAATTTATTTCGTTTCTGTGACACTACAATAATGTAAGAGGGAGAGAGAGAGAGAGAGAGAGAGAGAGAGAGAGAGAGAGAGAGAGAGAGAGAGAGAGAGAGAGAGAAAGGAAGGAAAGAAAGAAAGAGAGAGAGAGAGAGAGAGAAGGAAGGAAGGAAGGAAGGAAGGAAGGAAGGAAGGAAGGAAGGAAGGAAGGAAGGAAGGAGGAAGGAAGGAAGGAAGGAAGGAAGGAAGGAAGGAAGGAAGGAAGGAAGGAAGGAAGAAGGAAGGAAGTAAGGAAGGAGGAAGGAAGGAAGGAAGGAAGGAAGGAAGGAAGGAAGGAAGGAAGGAAGAAGGAAGGAAGGAAGGAAGGAAGGAAGGAAGGAAGGAAGGAAGGAAGGAAGAAGGAAGGAAGGAAGGAAGGAAGGAAGGAAGGAAGGAAGGAAGGAAGGAAGGAAGGAAGGAAGAAGGAAGGAGGAAGGAAGGAAGGAAGGAAGGAAGGAAGGAAGGAAGGAAGGAAGGAAGGAAGGAAGGAAGAAGGAAGGAGGAAGGAAGGAAGGAAGGAAGGAAGGAAGGAAGGAAGGAAGGAAGGAAGGAAGGAAGGAAGGAAGGAAGGAAAGAGGAAGGAAGGAAGGAAGGAAGGAAGGAAGGAAGGAAGGAAGGAAGGAAGAAAGAGAACAAACATATCTCTGTTCAAGTCTTAGTTTCAATACCAGAATCATTCATTCTCCGAGAGTAACTTCAGCCACAAACATTTAATGTGCAGAGACCTGGGAAAGATGACTCTTCCCTCTTCTCTAATCGTCACTGAGGACTCACGAAAAGGCTGCATTGTGCATTGATGTTTCATACATCCTTGGAAAGTAGTCATTGTTATCATGTATCCAAAAGAAACTTGAGATGTTGTTAAGCTGACATTTGTCTTATATTCTATTTCATTAGATGGTGCAGGAAAAAAACTCTAAAGCAAGGAAAATTATACAAGCCATTATAAATATTTTAGAAGTATTATGCAATTATATAGTCACTTAAAATAAATGAAATGTATGAGTATGTAAGAATTTAATAGCCAGGTACTGTTTCTAGGTGTGTACTATAAATCTAATAAATTACTATTATTTTATTATTTTAATTCAAACTAACCAAAGACTTTATTTTTTCTTGATAACTGAGAAGATTAAAATATTTAAATTACAGAGTGTTCTATGAATTACCTACAAAATCTTTAAAAAACATTAAGAAATTGAAAAATACATATTGTTTTCCTACTTTCTAAATAACAAAGAGGGTGAATTATTGAAGAACATTGTCTGCAAGTTGTCTATATTTCAGTGTAATTGCATATTTCCTTAAATAATTCTCCATTTCTTTGAGATGTCTGTTTTTTTTAAGATGATTTGCCTCAACAGACCTGTCAAACTGATACATAAATTACATCTATAAGGTGAAGTTGTATAGGCATGCTGACATCCAGATTTTGAGGACTGTTACAATAGAGCTTCTTTCTACACCTGGAGAAACAATGGTACATATAAACAAACACATTTTGAACCCTTGATTTTTTTTTCTAGCCATGCATTCACAGATAAACTTCTCCACTAGTTACCTCTGTATGCTAGAGTTTACTTTCCCTGTCTCATCTATTTTCTCCACCAATATACACATTGAAGCAAACTTTTCCAACTTAAAATGATATTTTATGACAAGGTAAAAGGAGAGTAGAGAAAAATATTGAAGGCAGCAGAATGAACTCTGCCGGTATTTAATTTGTTATTCGTTCCTTTTGTGAGTCTTTTCATGTACATGCACACTGCCTATCTCAGCCCAAGGTCAGGTCTTTGTCAATGCTTTATAAAGATAGGCGAGGGAAGCCGATTCTGGAAGGCACTCAGGCTGCTGAAATCTATCCTTTCATTTTCAATAGTCAGTTTCCATATACAGCACACACTGTTATCTTCAAGGCATGTCTTGAAAAGTAATTTTGATCCATAGTTGCAGAATGCACTTTTAATTTCTGCATCCTAGAAAAACGCACTATAATTATTTAATCCAAAAGTTTTTACTGTGCTTACTTATTTTCTATACTTAAATACCAAAATACACCTAAGGTGTTTGGATATATTTTTGCAATAGGTAAGATTGGTAACTGCACACAGAAGGGTTTTGTTCTGGTTGTTGTTTTGAGACGACATTATTTTGGATAAATAATCATTTCCTCCATTTTTCCATATTCAAAATGACCATATCACAAACCTCTTTAATAAGCACTGCTTTTACCACCAAACCCAGACACTATTGCAGATACCAGCAAGATTTTGCTGAAAGGACCCTGATATAGCTATCACTTGTGAGGCTATGCCAGTGCCTGGCAAATACAGAAGTGGATGCTCACAGTCATCTATTAGGTGGAACACAGGGCCCCCAATGGAGGAGCTAGAGAAAGTAACCAAGGAGTAAAAGGGGTCTGCAACCCTATAGGAGGAACAACAATATGAACTAACTAGTACCCCACAGAACTGTGTCTCTAGTTGCATATGTAGCAGAGGATGACCTAGTCGGCCATCAATGGGAGGAAAGGCCCTTGGTCTTGCGAAGAATATATGCCCCAGTAAGGGGGAATGCCAAGGGCCAGGAAGTGGGAATGGGTGGGTTGGGGAGCAGGATGGGGGGAGGGAACAACAATATGAACTAATCAGTACCCCCAGAGCTCATGTCTCTAGCTGCATATGTAGCAGACGATGGCCTAGTCGACCATTACTGGGAAGAAAGGCCCCCTTGGTATTGCAAATTTTATATGCCCCAGTACAGGGGAATGCCAGGGCCAAGAAGTGGGAGTGGGTGAGTAGGGGAGCAGGGCGGGGGGAGGGTATAGGGAACGTTTGGGATAGCATTTGTAATTTGAAATGTATATAAAGATAATATCTAATAAAAAATTGAAAAAAAATGTAAATGAAGAAAATATCTAATGAAAAAATAAAAATAATAAATAAATAAATAAATAAATAAATAAATAAATAAATAATTAAAACAAAAAATAAACAATCACTGCTTTTAGCTGCTGTGTTCTGAAGAAAGTGACCCTGGACAACAGGTTAGTAATTTGATTAGTTAATACTTTTGCCCTTAGGCGTATCCATTAGTGTGTGTTTCTAAAGCTTCAAGAGGAAGTTTGGCCAAATAAACGTGTTGCTCTGTTTGTAACGACTACAAAATTTAAAAAGTTTGACCATCAATGGTAAATGGACCCTTTCTTCTCTTTTATACAGCAGTATTAGTTACTTATAGTAAATTTGGTATTATTAGCCCTTCACATCAATTCCTACTCTGTCAGTATTCTTATATATTCAGGATATTCAAGACTCCATAAAAAGTTATAAGAATATGTTAGGTTATTACAGGTAAAACTAAAGGCTGAGGATGGTAGCTAAGGATAGTTTACACTTAGTCTATAATTTCATAGGTTGCAGAAGACGAGAGTTAGAACCTCTCCCATATATGTTTTATTTTTCCTTTTCTAATGAAGCTTACATTCTAGAAAATGATAAAGCAAGATTATATTGGTCATTGATAAGTGTATTAAAATATCAGTATCCATTTAAAGATTTAATCCAGTGAGTCTTTGTGTAGCACATAGGTATGTGTGATAATTTTTGCAGCAGTTTTAAGGACTTATGTGTTCATTTGGCATTGTATTTGATTTTCTCCATGTCCTCCGTGGGGCTGATGAGAGAGTACTGGACTGGGTACCCAATTAAGAGATCAGATATTCTGACTCGAACACATTTAACAGGAATTCCAGTTTTCTGTGCCTCCTAAGCCAACCCCGTGCTGCTTGGTATTAAGATATTAATATGTGTATTTTTTTTCAAAATAGATGATTATCATGAAATTATCAGTAAACGGTCTCACTTGGATGTAACACTGTGTGTGTGTGTGTGTGTGTGTGTATGTGTGTATGTATGTGTGTGTTTACAAATGCTATGGTGTTATATACAAATATGAGTTCTATAATAAGATCTTTGTGTCATTTTAATTATATACAATAACAAATGAAGCATTTCACAATCATTTCCTACCCATGTGAATCATAGAGTTGTGCTATATATGTAACTGTTATCTTACATTCTTCCTTGTGGCTGTGATGAAATTCACTGACAAAAATTTAATGGTCCATGATCCTCTTCTTAAGGGTGGACAAGAAAAGGAGAGGGTAAGCCTTCACACCTCAATTAATGTAACCAAAACAATCACCTACAGGTCTATTTCCCATGTGATTTGAGATTCTGTCAAATTGGAGTACCAATACTCACAACTATGTGTCACGACTTTTAAACATCTTTCACTAAATAGTATGTGGCATTAAGAGAAAACATTTTCTAAGATTTGAAGGCCTCTATTTTGATATTTATTGACAGAATGCAAAGTACTTGTAAGTGTTGCTAACTTTAAATTTTCAACCAATCATAATAATAATGATAATAATAATAATAATAATAATTTCAAGATCCCTGATAACATTGCAGGACTAACAGCACTTCTTTCTGCCCTACTCAGAGAGGATCAATCTTTGATGCTTGTGAAGTTTTTAAGAATCCTGAATTGTCCCATTTTTTTCTCTGAAACTATGAGTATGACGTATTCCTCTCTAAGAGCGGATACACTTTTAGCGATAGTGAGGTTACGTTTGCTTAAGTCACAGCTGTGTAAGTGGATCAATCAGATGTGAACTGAATCTCATCACTGATGGTAACGCACACATTGTCTAGGATATAGAGGAAACTAGAAAACGTAATGGTAGAAACAGCTTCAATAAAGGAAGAGCCAGTTTTCTGGCAAGTTGAAACTTCCATTGGACTGCGATCTGTTTAAACCTGGAGAGACTGATGGATAAAACACCAGGAAAGGAATAAGGAATAAAATTGGTACATGGCTGACAGGAAGAAATGGGAGAGATTGGCATATTGTTATGGTTGATGTTATTAAGAACATCTGATGACCCATGGCCTAGGTTGGGATTTTCAACCATTTTTCATTCCTTAAACTACTTCCTTATTAAGGCTTTTGATCCCTTCTGCCCAATAACAACAACAACAAAAACAAATCCTAACACCTAGATCAACATTAGAAAAAAAGTTCATATAAAGTGTTTGCTTAAGGATAACTCACCACATTTATTACCTATACTTGATCTGAACTTTCAGTATATAAAATAGTTTCAAAATTCTCATGACATCCTACATTGGAGCTGTTGGGTATTGAGTATATGATCATAGGAGTAAATTTTGTGCAGCCAAGCTGCAGCCTGGCATTTTTGTTTCCGTTTTTTTTTTTTTTTTTCCTTTAGTCTTACTTTAATTTTGAGACAAGATCTTTCTAAATTACCCAGACTGGCTTTGTAGACCAGGCACTAGAAAAGGTGACATCTCACAGCTTCAGTCTTCTGAGTAATTGATCTCCCAGGTCACCAGGCCTGCCTAACCTTTTAAGGAGAGTATTTTTACTTTCTGATATATAATTTTTTCAACACTGAGTATTGAACCTGAGATCTCATATGCTAAGCAAGCTCTTTGCCACTGAGCTATGACCAGAGCCGTGATCTTTCTGGAAAAATAATATAGAAATAATAGATTCAAAGACCTTAAATGACTTTTATTAAGCCATAAAGTAAGCCTCGACTGAGCAAGGATTCAAATCTAGATTTCCCTTTTCTGCTATAAAAAGTGATGTGATTTCATGACAGATGAATTTGTTTCCATCAGGTTTCCTCCCTTGAATGGACTCTCTCCTACCATATATCTGAAATGTCAAGTTTCTAGCTTGACATTCAAGCAAAGCCTTGTTAAAGCTCTCTCTGTAAAATCATCCTAATTACTCAGATAAATGGATTATATTTGCCCCTAACTACCCTCAATTTTTCTCAGGATCCTAGTTTCCAGACATGGAGAAAATATATTCCTTTTTACTTCAAGTTTCCAAATTTCAGACTAAAGACCAAATGCAACTAAAAGTTAAGCAAAAATTTTTTGGGGGTAAGGGGTTGGTCTAAAGTCTCCATACATGAGTTCCTTATGTGAATATTTCTATAATGGAGATATATCTCAGTGAACATTTGTACATTTTATTCCAAATAACAATTTTATATTTGAATACCCCCTTTAAAAGAAAATAGAAGATAATTTCTCATAAACTCCCACTTTCTGTATAAACAGATCAACATCTCAAGCCCTTGATGTGCCAAGCAATCGCAAATAAATTTGGATAAAAATGTTCTTGATCCTTCTTTATATGACAAAAGCTTTTCTACACACTTCATAAGTAGTTTGCTTTCAGCCTCAGTGTAATTGTTAGCAGGACAGTATCTAAAATCTACAGATAATATAAGAGGTAGTTGGGACATGTGCTGTGTGTTCATATGCAGACTCTGTTGCGTTCTGACTTTTTAGGGTGCCAGTCATTTTGGCACCCTAAAATACCCGCATTTATTTTGCAGCAAACAGCAGAAGAATAGTAATAATCAGGTGGAGTGGTCATGAAAGTGTATCACTTTTCATCTTAAAACCAAGACAGGTATTTACATATGAGAAGTACTATCAGAAGAGAAATGCAATTATTTGTTGAATTATCAGTTTACTGTTCATTTCTTGTAGACTTTAGATATGTCATATACATTAGTATCTGTACATGTACATAGCAAAATTGCATGTACATAGCAAAAATTATCTATCTATCTATCTATCTGGAGAGAGAAAGAGAGAGAGTGATATGTTGATGAGTGTGTGCTGTATATTTGTGACATGAAACAAATCTAGACTGCTTAATTTATAGATATAATGATGCATATTAGCTAAAGTTCCCATATAATCAATAATGAGTCTAGGAACACATATATTTGCTAGAAATGTATTCTTTGTTTTATAGTACCAATCCTTTTATGTGACTGCCACAAGAATAAGTAGATCCTTATTTAAATGAAAAATGAATTTGTTAGTAAGCCTGAAAGAGCATTTTGATTTTTTACAACTCAATGAAGGTTTTGTGATTCCCATTCATAAAGAAGGGCATGGGTAAGAAGGGTCGGAAGACATTTCGTTATAATAACGACAGATTCCACTAAGGATTCAGGGACAAATGTTTGTCTCCCAGCAAAATTTCAAGTTCTATCAAGCATATTTAAATTATATTATAATTTCTGTTAGCATAAGAGAGAACCCCACTGAAACTTTCTTTTTTTTTTTTTCTTCAGATTTTTAAGATCTCTTTCCCATTCCCTTTTTTCTACATTTAAAGTATAAATAGTCTCAGGAAACTCTGCTGACATTGTTAGCATTTGGTGATTTGTCGAAAATAGGACTCTAAGAAGATGTCAGAAGGAATAAAAAGCAACAAAATAATAAACAAAGCTCATTTGGCCTCATTTGTTTGTTATTTATCTGACTTTACTGCCTAGCAAATTTCACTTGCATTTGACTCATTCTGACGTATGGGGGAGGGGCAACTTAGTTTTAAGAATATTTCCTGGGATTCAACTTAATATCATTTTTCTTAGTAACTATTTAGTATTCACCAATGTCTGTAGCTTCCAGTGCATATGGACATTTTTTACCGAAGTCCTACTAGGAAATCCCATAGTGCAAACTCCCTTCTAGTCTGAAAGATAAAAATCGGGTACTTTGAAGTTTCCACTTAATGTTTAATTAAATACCTTGAGCTTATGTTACAATCTAGATCTAGGCTCAGGAGATTTCACAAAAATTCAGTAGAGTTGTTTTAGGGATTATAAAGAATAATAAAGATTGTTTTTACTCTATCTTTTCTAAATTAACTTTAAAGACCATGATCAATTGGGATATGTTCTAGACTTCTATCTCATGGAGGGAAGATTGATTCTATTTGATGCTAGCCTATTCCTGAGCTGGGTATATGATCAGAGTAAAAGAACTAAAACCAAGATCTAGACTATGTTAGTATTTGCTTAAACATTCTGGGTCCCATGTTTAGACTAGTATCTTCAAATAGAATTTTAAATATATTGTGATATTTCCTGCTAATAAAGTTTTCTGTAAGCTAATATTTGTGAATATAAATTTTAGACACAGAGATTTTAAGTTTAAAATGTATGCTTATTTCGTTATTTTGTTGTATGTGTGTGTATGTGGGTGTGTGTTAGTATATGTGTATATGTGTAGAGGTTATGGGTTATAAATTTAACCTGAAAATGAATGTGTGTCTCACTGACTTTAAAACTTACTGCTTTGCGTACACTGGCAGGCAAAAGAGCTTCCAGAATTACCCTGTCTCCACCTCCTGAGTGAAAGGTTTCAGATGCTAGGTATAGGAACTCAGATCTTTGCTCTGGCAGAGAAAACACTTTACAAACAAAAAACACTTTACAAACCCAGCCTGCTGCTCTTATGGAATAGGATTCTAATTCATGCATACTATGTCTTTTTATATAAAAAGGATATAATTTAAATTAACTATGTTAGAAATAACAACTATATTAGAAATAATAATTACATATAATTTAAATTAACTAGAAATAATAAAAATAATAATTACTTTTGATAGTTTGGTGGAGCTTAATGTAAGGTTTGGTGTTTTTTGTTTTTTGTTTTTGTTGTTGTTGTTGTTGTTGTTTTGAGACTGTCTACGTTTTGTAGATATTCTGACCTTGAGCAACAATCTAGTCTGGTATAATACAGATTAGCCTTGAATTCCTGCCTGATTTGTAAAGATGAAGATTAAAAATATAAATTGTGTGGTAGAATAAATGGCTTTATTGTTGAGATTAGTTTTCACTATCCTGTTTTTTTGTTTTGTTTTTTTTTGTTTTTTTTTTTGTTATTCCAAGGGAATTGCTCCTTCTATATCTGTGAAGAACTGAGTTGGAATTTTAATGAGGATTGCATTGAATCTGTAGATTGCTTTTGGTACTCTCTCTTCTTAACTGCTACCTTTAATATTATATTTCAAAAATTCCTATATCACGCACAATTCCTGTGTAACCTACATCTTTCTCTATGCATAAAGATGTATCACCTGTGTACCATGAAATTTACCAAAATAATGATAATTTTATATCAGCTCTTTACAACCAAAATATGCCAAATTACTATGAATATCCTTATTTTTATGTTTTTATTGGTTTCATGCATCATTTGTAAAACATTGCTTTGAAAATCAAATTTAGGCCTGGCAAGAGAACTCAGTCATAAAAGTATTTGCCTTGCACACATAGGGACCAGAGGTTGGTCTACAGAATTCTGTGAAATGCTATAGGCAGCTTCCAGTTAGAGTGGAGACAGAGACAGGATGTTCCTTTCTGCTCTCTAGCCAAGTAGACAAGCTTAGTTCTTGAATTCCAGGCAAATGAGAGATCCTGTTTCAAAAGACTAGACAGTATTTCAGAGAATGCCACTTAAGATTGCCCTCTGGCTTCCACACACTTGCACATACATGTGAAAGTATACGTGCATACACATGAATAAACACAAACACACATGAATAAAATAAAATTTAATCTAAGCCATAGTCATATAAATGATATCTTATTTTGGTTAATTTATGAGGACAGGAACTCATTGACATTTGTATGAGTTCTCAGTGGAATGAATACTACTGTACACAGATGAATGCCTATAATCTTTGTACAAATAGTAAAATTTTTAAAAGTAAACATACACAAAATGTTATAGATACTTTTAAAGTATATAGCACTGCATATTAACACTTAATAAGTTATAACATATTGTGAAAATTCAACATTAAAATATTGTTCAAGTTTTTTTTTGTTTTTTTTTTTTGTTTTTTTTTTTTTTTTGTTTGTTTGTTTTTATCTTTAGCCTCTCAATTTAAAAGAAAAGCCTGTGTGGCTGTGGTATGCCTGTTTGGGGAGTGTTAGTATTTTATCACAGACTCAGCAACACAGAGAGGAATGGACATCTCAATTACCCCATACCGTATATTCAACTGTAGAAATTTCTAAATGTTTGTTAATATAAAAATGAGACTTGTTGGCCTTAATTTTGAAAAGAATTACTATGCACAGTGAAAGAAAGTCATTTCATTTTGTAACACCTTGGAGATGTCTCTTTATATTAACTCATCTCTGAAAAGCAGCTTAAAGCACTGCTATCTTCCATCAGTTCAAGGTTCACCAACGTATTCAGACATAGGCTTGTGATTATTCCTTACAGATCAGAAACAGATGATTGCTTACACACACACACACACACACACACACACACATATATATATCACAAAAGTACAAAAGTAACTATTACATTGACTAAACTTCCTAAATCATTATTCCTTCTGAAACGTTTTTTTCTCTTCTGCCAGAGTCATTATAATAAAAAGAAATGTAAAGGTTTACCTCAGGAGGCATGGGTAACTCTGTCTCTGTGGGTAATTCATTGGAAATTCTATAATGTGTATGGAGAAGAGATGACATGATAATGACAATCCATACCTCCTTAATGCACTGTTTCAGAGGTCAGTTACAGTCAAGACATACATTTTCTATTCATTCCTGTTCATGCTTAAAATTAATAGTGACCCTCCAAACTTGTTTTTATTTATTGCTGTTGAGTTAAGAACAGAATAACAGAGTGGAAAAGGATGACCTCAGTGTCACAGCGGGGAACTTGTTCCATTGAAGTAAAGCTCACTTGCTTCTCCATGAAGTGTACCATTTATATTGTTTCAAAGAGCAATGCATTTGAATGGCCTAGAACCATCTCCAGACAATCACTTCCTGAACGCATACCTTTATCTCTAAAACTACTCACAAAATGAATGATATTGCAACTTTTCATGGTGTGTAGTTAATGTTACAAAAATACATTTTGAAGGCAATTATTGCAAAAAATGAAAAGACAGAAAAAAAGTTTAAAACTAATAGAAGCATTATTTCATGAAAAATCAAATTATTAATATATAATACCTTTACTTAAATTAATACCTTTATTATGTTGTAAGTGCTTGTTTTAGCCGGGAGGCAAAAGCATATCATTACCTAAGTATATGCAATTTAACTTTAATTTTATCTAAACAGTCAGAAAAATTTAACTCATAAGTGAAAACATATTTTTTTATTTTTTTTTTTACTTTTTGATACCAAATTATTTACAGTAATTGAGGCTAAAACAGCATATATTTTCCAATAGTTTTTTTTAAAAAAAAAAAAACAGGCTTGATCATTCTGTAAATTAAAGTGTACATTGCAGAATTTGCAATGAATTACCCATACAGACATAGATGAACATGCCTCTTGAGGTGAAACTTTACATCTTGTTTTATGCACCTCTCAGTTTTAAGGAATCAGAACATAAATTTCATTTTACCCAAAGCTTCATATAATTTTGTAACATAAAATTTAGAAACCGACACCTGTGCTTTCAGGAAAATAGAGCAATTAATTTATAGTCTGTCTTACTGTGAGTGAATGAGTATAAATTAATTTTGTTCCTATGTGGTCAGACCAAAGGGAAGAAGACATTCTTAAAGCAGAAGGATTCATGTGTTTTTGTGGACTGTGTCTTTTGACTGCTACCATGGTAACATAATAATTTAAATGTGTAAATAAATATTAAGTAGGCACATATGATGACAAATTCCTGTGAAAACGATCTATATTCCTCATGGAAGCACGGGGTCTATGATTTTTATTCCAGTCTAGTTTACCTGGAGTGTTCAAGTTTTTGTTAAGCTATGTAGACAGAATCTCAAAATTCAGTGTTTATAGATGCAGATAAATTAAAACACATGAAAGCTCCAAGTTCAATATCAACACACCATAAAAATAAATGAACTTTGTTTTCATTTAGACTGTTTAAATATCACCTTGTGGATTTTTAAAGAATTAATAAATACATCTTCATTACTAACTTAGAAGAAAAACCATGAAGTTGGAAAAATAACTCTCTAAAACTTGTTTTTCCATGTGAAGATATACTAAAAAGATGGAGAAAAGAAATGAAAAAAATCTAACCTGATTTAAATGGTTTATTTAAAAGAATAATGCCCACTCTTTGAGTAAGGACAGAACTTTAAAATCCACATATTTTTAACAGTGGTATATGTAGTATGAGCACTAATGTCACTCATAATTTTAAAGCAGATGACATACCTGAAACAATTTAAATAAATCAGTTAAATGTTCAGATCTTACTTTTCAAGTGTAACTTGCTTTTAATATTGTTCCATATTTCCTTATTTAACTGTACAAACATACATATCATTATTCTTCTTACACAGACGATAAAACTGAACTAAGTTAGTCTATATTATTTGTCTAGAGCCATAAAACCAGTATCATCTTTACAACTAAAGGCTGGAAATCAAATTATTTGGCTTCAACTCAGAAGTTATTCTCCATTTGGGACTATGTTTTCAAGTGTAAAAAAAGTATTTCATTTAAAGTGAATTTAAGAAGTCAGCAACTAAAGTATTTCTTTAACTCAGTAATCTCCCTAACAAAAAAGCCAGCTACATTTGAATGGCATACTTGTGTTTCTGACCCATGTGTCAATGGGGCTTTCTAAATGAATATCTTGCAAGGATGACTGCCTTACAGAGGCTTAAAACATGAATACCTGGTTTACCTTTTCTAGGGAAAGGAAAACAAAACACAGCAATGCAAAGCAACTTTTACTTTTGGAAACCAAGCACTTCACCCTAGTCCCTGAAGCTTGCTAGGTAATCTTTGCAAAGGGCAAAGGACCGGGCTACTTTGGATTGCAGTATTGTTCTCTTTTTGCAATGACCATAGAAGGCCCTTGTCTGGTACCTAACAAGCAAATGAAAATGTAGTAGAATATTCTTACAGTACATGATGACAGTTGAGAGGTAAGGCCAAGCCAATGGAAATGGAATGGGCTCTTGAGTGCTGTTTAGATTTAGTAAAACAAAACATTTAATATGAAGAAATGTTGAAAGTAATACAACAACGCATCAACACTGCCGAGGGAGGTAATTAGTTTTCTTAGTTTAAATTTGTCTTCGTAAATTGGAGCTTCTAAGTTAAGAGAAATTCATAAGCCTCGTAGAATTTTTTTTGTCCATAAAAACCACGTATAAAATCAGCAAGAAATGCAGGCTCACATCCTGAGAGGGTGCATGGCATAAATAACGTGTGAAATTACACTGGAAAACATTTCAGGAAGTTTATTTAAATAGTGTGAAAATCGTAATTATGTATCATCCTTGGCTTCATCTGTTCTTGGCGCTACACCAACTGGGGTCACTATGTAGTCTCTCAGACTTACAGGATGCTTATGGGAAATTCCACAGCAGTCATCTACAAAAGCACCAGGCGACACCCAAAAGGGAGGGCTGCCCTTTCAGTAGGAATTGAGTGCTTAATCCCCAATCTTTGCACTTTGATTTTTAAGGAAATAGTTTTAAAAGAAAGAACTAAACAAAAACTTTCTTACAATTTCAAAACAAGATCTCATATATTTCATAAGGACAATTTAAAATAAAACAGTCCACGATATTACACCTTATTAAAAACTATATCTAGGCAGCATTTTAATTCTCCTTTATTCTATAGAAACTTTATTGTTTTTATTCACAAGGCTTCCCTCTGTCTTTATCAATAGAATAGTGGTATATAAATGTTAAACCGCTAAAAATAAAAAAGTCTAAATATTATTTTATACACATTAAATTCTATTAAGATAATGTTCCTTATGGAAGATTGAACTGTGTTAATAGATGGCATTAATGTGAACCTATAGGGAGAACTTTAAATTGGTATACAAAAAAAAAAATGAATGTTCAAGTTGCTCATGTGTCCTTAACAATAAAATAATCAACTGGATAAAACAGAGTCAATGATAAAAGAAGTAAAAATCTCAGAATAACAGCAATAGCTCTTTAGGTATTTTGTAACAGGTTTTCTATACTTACATACCACATAGATTATGGTACATGAGATGTTCCTAGGGCCACCAGCCAAAATAATTCGAGCCAACAAAATATCAGACTTGCTTTTTTGTTTGTTTATACTCTGATTGTTACTAGATACAGTACCATGCATTCTTGCAAATGTTTTGAGTGTATTCATAAATATAAATTATTTTAGTATCATTCAAGCAAAAAATTTCACTCAATAAAAATGCAACATAGTAATCAGATTTATTTCAAGTCATTATAAAATTTCAGGGATTTTTAAGTAAACTTTTAGTGACTATCACTTAAAATTTGAAGTGCTGTTTCATTAAATATGTAATTTCATAGTGTATTCAAGTGCCCTTACGTTTTTTTTTTCAGTTGTCCTGAATAAAGTATTAACTACATCCTTCAGAAAGTGACTATTAACATAAATGAATAACCTTAAGACACTTGCCATGCTTACTGAAACTCACATGTTTTTCTGGAAGTGCACATTCTTGCGCAGTTTTCTTGATATCATTTATGAAAGGGCATTGTTCTCATGTTTAAAACAACCCCCCCCCCCCCACGACTGCCACCCAACACTGACCCAAATACAAGAGGGAAATTGTCAATCAAACTGAAGCGACTGTCAGACAAAAAGTTTTAATTGTACTTTCATTTCTGACTTTATGTCTTTTTAGTCTACTGAAGCTCCAACAATGTCAATTTAGGCATGCTGTCTCAAATGATCCAGCTCCCAACTTCCCCAAAGAGACTGAGTTACTCACACCTACCTTCAGGATATGGTCACTTCAGGGAGGTTTACTGTTTTGCTTGTGAGACAAAATTAAACATACAGATACTTGTCCACCATACATGAGCTAAAGAAAATCACCTGAATGTGTTTCTAGTTGAGAAACTGCCATTTAAATAGTTAGGACAAATTTTGTCTCATGGAGAAGTGTATCTTCAATGTAACAATAAATAATTTGTAAGATGTTATTTCACTTAAATAACCTATGAGTTTTTTTTTAGGTTGAATACATCTATGTATTTGTGAAATACAATGAAAATTAGGTTTATTTATTAAAAATAATTATTATAAATTAAAGTGTTGACTCTGGATGGCCTTTCCCGTTCTGCTCCATGCTTTGTCCCTGTATTTCCTTTTCTTCAAATTACTTTATTTATATGAAAAAATAAAGTGTTGATTAAATTATGTAATAATCAGTTCCATTAAACTTAAAAGATGGAACCTGTCTTTTATCCTAGTACTTAGGTGCAGAAGCAGATATCTGTGAATTTGAGGTTATCCTGGTTACCAGACTAGCCAGTGTGACATAGTATGACACTATCTGAAAAAGAAGCAGAAGAAGCAGAAGCAGAAGCAGAAAAATTATATTATTATTATTTGAATCATTTAAATAAACTTATCCACATAAATTTGTTTTATTAAAAGCATGGGGATACTATGCTTTATTATGTATTATGTTACCCTCATAGAAGATTCTTAATTTTATCAGCATAATATGGACCTAAATGTACCTAATACCAAGAATCCTATAATTAACATTTTAAAGTTATTTTAGAAAATACAGTTGCACTGTTTACACCAATTTTCTCAAGGATGAATTCAATCCCAAGGTGACTTTGTAATTTATACAGGGGAAGAGAAAGAAACGAAAAGCAAGCAGAAGAAATGGCTCTATTACACTGACATGAAGACGAGGTGAAACATTAAGCCATTGCTGGTGTTGAGGATTGTATTGACATACTGAATTATTTTAATCTTAATTAAAATGATTGTGCTGTGTGTGTGTGTGTGTGCGCGCGCGCTTGCACTTTCTTGGTCCTTAATTAACATAAGCACTTAAAAAACCAAAGTGGCAATATAAAAATTCATTCATCATTTATAATGTAAATGGTAGCCCTAGGGAGTATGTATTGCCATAGTTCCCATGTAGATTGGCTTATATCATATTGCTGATGAGACTGTCAATCAGTTAGAGGATAACCAGGAAGGAAAGCATTAGGCAAAATATATATGTTTTGAAGTGCTGTATTTTCTTTTTTCTGTTTTTTTTTTTTTTTTTTTTTTTTTTTTGGAAGGAAAGGGTTTAATAAATCTTAACTGAAGCTGAGACAACGGAGGACCTCTGATTATTGGCTTGATCTCTTGGCTCGCTCAGTCTACTTTCTTTTTTTCCTACATTTTTATTACCTATTTTCTTCATTTACATTTCAAATGCTATCCCAAAAGTCCCCTATGCCCTCCCCCCACACTGCTCCAGTACCCAGTTACTCCCACATCTTGGCCCTGGCATTCCCCTGTACTGGGACATATAAAGTTTGCTAGACCAAGGGGCCTCTCTTCCCAATGATGGCTGACTAGGCCATCTTCTGCTACATGTGCAGCTAGAGACATGAGCTCTGGGGGTACTGATTAGTTCATATTGTTGTTCCACCTATAGGGTTGTAGACCCCTTCAGCTCCTTGGGTAGTTTCCCTAGCTCCTATATTGGGGGCCCTGTGCTCCATCCAATAGCTGACTGTGAGCATCCACTTCTGTGGACACATGCTCCACTATGTTCATAGCATCCTTATTTACAATAGCCAGAAGCTGGAAAGAACCAAGATGTCCCTCAACAGAGGAATGGATACAGAAAATGTGGTACATTTACACAATGGAGTACTACTCCACTATTAAAAACAATGAATTTATGAAATTCTTGGGCAAATGGATTTATCTGGAGGATATCATCCTGAGTGAGGTAACCCAATAACAAAAGAAGTCACTTGATATGCACTCACTGATAAGTGGATATTAGCCCAGTAACCTAAATGCCCAAGATACAACTTCCAAAACACAAGAAAATCAAGAAGGAAGACCAACGCATGGATACTTCATTCCTCCCTAGAATGGGAAGTAAAATATCCATGGAAGGAGTTGCAGAGACAAAGTTTGGAGCTAAGACTAAAGGATGGACCATCCAGAGACTGCCCCACCCGGGGTTCATCCCATAATCAGCCACCAAATGCAGACACTATTGCATATGCCAGCAAGATTTCGCTGAAGGGACCCTGATATAGCTGTCTCCTGTGAGGCTTTGCCAGTGCCTGGCAAATCCAGAAGTGCTGTATTTTCTTGTGTCATGTGTATAAATTATTGAGTGATGGTGAACTTCCCACATGCGTTTAGAAACTTTCCTTTCTTCCTGTATGACGTAGAGTCATGACTCCTAATAAGTATAAATTTAAGGGTGACTGACTAGTAGGTTTTGTTTAAGCACAGAGCATTGAGACTTTAATTATAATTTCCTCTAAATTTTCTAATGTGACTACACTCATGTGTCCCTTCCTTGATGATGTACATGGCTGTTCAAGATCAATGAGGCAAATAATCTAAAATAACAGACACCACGTAAATAGTACATCTCCAGCTGTGTAAAGATTTATGAGTCTTTATGAGAAGGATTCACATTTTGATCCATTGGCTTGAAAGTACAATATGAAGTAGTACAAAGAAATCCAAGGAAGATAGAGATTTGCAAGAATTAACAATTTCTGTGGTTCTTTTTATGTAACTGTAAAAAAGTAATGCATGTTTGATCTCTGTTATTTTTTCATATTAACCTTAACACATGATTCTGGGCTTGAAACTCAAGTGTCAACAACAAGCAAGTTATTCATAAATTGTGTGTGTGTGTGTGTGTGTGTGTATATATACACACACACACATATATGTGTGTATAATATATATGTTAAGACTAATCACAAATTATTTTATCATAATAGGTTAAGAAAATATTATCATAATAACTTCATTAATTATTATTTACTTTACTTCTGAAAGTAATTGACAGGATTTAGTCATAATAAAATGACAGTTAGTAAACCTTAAAAATTGCCATATATATCTTGCAGCGTTCTTTGATTATTATAGCTGGCAGACATCACAAGAAGCTACCAAATATGTTGTGTTCATTTTTGTGGCTCGTGTCTAGGCCCAGAATCATATGCACAGCCTCGTGCCTTATCACCATGTAAACAGGAGATGAATTAAACAGTCCAATGAGTCAGGATGAGCTCCTGCTATACACAAGCTGCCTACTGAGCTTCCTTCCAAATTTCATTTTGATTTTTTCCCTCATTTTTCTTAGTTCTTTGAGAGTTCCATATGTGTTTTTGTAATACTCATTTTGAATTCATTTGTGTTCAAAATATACAAGAATAAATATGACCTTAAACCTTGTGTATATCTTCTTGGGAAATTGTGTGGGGATTTTTTGTTTTGTTTTGTTTTGGTGGAATTTTATTTTGTTTTGTTTTGCTTTTTGGTGTCAAAGATAAAAACCAGGTTTATTTATTTAGACTCCAAATTATGCCCCCTTCCTAGTCCCTCCAGGAACTCTGGTCCCAGAGTTAGTCACCATATCCTGTTCCCCTTTGCCTCTGAGAGTGTGCTCCCTCACCCCTACCCTCCCAACACCTATCCACTCACCCCTACCTTACATCTTCCAGCATCCCCCTTCCCGGGGGCATCAGGTTTTACAGGAATTGACACATCTTCTCCACTGAGGCCAGACAAGGCCTCTTCTATATGTGTAGGGGTCCACGGAGCAGCCCATGTGTACTCTTTGGTTGGTGGGTTTGTCTCTGGGATCTCTGACAATGTCAAACACCACTTCCAGAAGAGAGAAAAGCGTCACTGTGGAGGAATGGAGCCACCCATGTACCTTCAAAATTTTTGACCCAAAATTTTTCCTGTCTAATCGAAACAGCCATGGCTATCCTCTGCGAGACTCTACCCAGCAGCTAACTAAGACAAATGCAGATATTTACAAGCAACCATTGGATAAAGGTTGGGGACCCCTATGGGAGAGGTAGGGGAAGAACTGAAGTAGCTGAAAAGGGTGCCAACTCCATTTGAAGAACAACAGTATCAACTAACCTGGACCACTCAGAGATCCCAGAGACAATGACAATCAGTTTGACTTTTAACTTTCAACTATCAATGCGATACCTTTTTTTCCTTTTAAAGCATTATACATTTTAATTAAAATAAAAATATTTTATTTTCATCTTTCCAGTTCTTTCCAGGTCTCTTTCTCTAACCTCTCCCTGGTTACTAATCTCCTCACACTCTCAAACTGATAGCCTCTTTTTCTTCGTCTTTGTTATTCTTACTTGCAGGAGTGTGTGTGTGTGTGCATGCTCATGTACACACACATAAGCACAAAAGTATAAATATAACCTACCAATTCATTTTTGTTGCTTATATATATGCTAAATTCTGGATTTTTTTTTAATAAATTGAGTGTGAAACAGCCTGTGTCTTTGTTAAGGTTTCATTGTTGCTAATTTCTTTGCTTAAAATGTCTCCCAAAATTATTCTGACCCTATCTGGTATTTCTATCTTTTACCAAGTTGTGACTTACTTGTGGAAAAAAAAGCGTGCCAAATAATATGTGGTAAAGATGAAAAGGGGTTAAGTTTCTAAATTAATGAGGCTGCAAAGACTGAATCAATTCCAGCAATTGGCCTGACTGTGAAGTTGAAAGCCAACGAAAAGACCAGTCAAGTGACTTAGAATCAGGAGTGTGCTATTTCTTCCACAGTTAGAGATTTATTATAAATAAATACTGAATATAAATATTTTAGAGACATGGTCGTTATATAAGATGGATTTGAGCAGGAACACATGAAACAAGGTCATGTACTTCTATGCTGACAAAAAAAAAAAAATTATGTGCCCAAAAGTTCACAAACTTCTTAGCTTATTTTCGGTCAATGAGCAATGACTAGGTAAACCTTATTTCAGTGTCCATGGTGACCTATGTAACTACAGTGAATATAAATTGATTGGATATACTTTTTCACCTGCAGATTCAGTTTTATTTTACTTACTAGCATTCCAATATATTATTTAAAAAGAAATAATACTAATAACTGATTTTAATATTAAGACTTAATATTATAAATATTAAAATTTAAATTATAATATTTTAAGGACTTAAAAGTATTTTTCATGTATTAAGAACATATAAAGCTGCAAGTTCCTGACACTAGATTTCCATTGATTTTTGAAACATTTCCACAGTGACAGAGGTAGTAATATCTAGTCAGAATAAACATTACAAGTAAAGAACACACATGGAGTCATTTCCGGAGAGAGGACATACCTGAAATGGAAATACTATAAACACGGAATTTATACACTTATTCTTCAGAAAAACTTTCTGTAACTTTTTTTTTTATCACTCTGATGACCATATCTTGCTGTCTTAGTGCATAAAGTTCATAACCTTGTGGATTTCAGGGGCTTCTGAAGAAATAATTACCCACTTAGACTTTGATAAAGGCTTAGATTGCCATTTTCAGGGACGTTGGACACTAGCCACTCATAGGTTGGAAAGAGGAAAGGAACAAAGGATTGTATTCTGTGAGGGAGTCACTCAATACCATTCTGATGGGTTCATGATGTCATAGATATCATAGAAAGAAGGAAATATAAGAAGGAACGAAAAAGTAAAGAGCTGCAGTTGCTGATAACTTAATTATCTGCCACCATCAGTTTAGAAGGGCTTTTCAACATGTCCCAAATGTCTACCAAATTTTCAGCAGTAGTGACAGCAGATTTTTAAGTGAAGCTAAAAAAGCAGCATTCTTTCCAGAGTAAAACTCTGACAGACTATGATGAATCACCTTATTATCGTGGCTCACATGACAAATGTACTTGATCAGTCTTCTTCCTGGGAATAGTTGAGTTTATTCAGAGGCAAAAGTTGAAAGGAAATGAAAACCAACTTGCAACCCTAAGTGTGATACATCAGTATTTATTTAAAAGTATTCAAGAGAAGTTTATCAATTACTGTTTGTGTCAACAGAAAATACTTCGCCCATTCCTTCAATATATAACCTTTTTTGAAGATTTATTCCAGTGACTTTTTTAAGAAATGGAATACAGATCAAAGAGGAGATATTTTAGCTTTTCCTTATTTAAGTCCCTCTGGTTATGTGTCTCACAAAAGATCCTCAGATGTAGTGCCAATGCCAATTTTCATAATGCAGTTGCTGAACATATGTAATTCTATGCCTCGTATAAAGAGTTCTCCATACTCACATATTTTTATATGAGTTTGGAAGTCAGTGGAATTAACTTAAGTTAGAGAATTGTTAATATAGTTAAACTACAAAATAATAAATTTTTGTATATTTAAATGAATAATAATATACTTAGAAATCAGAATAACTGCCAAAATAATTGTGTTAATTTTAATGGCACTATTTAGGACAAGTTATAAGTATGCCTTTTGTTTCAAAGCTTTAAATAAATCTCTATGAGTTCTTAAATTTGGGTCATTTTTTATCACTTAATTGTGGAAGGTTAGGTATTATTATTAATTTTTTCAGAGATGATAATGTAAGATTAGCTGTTGAGATTAGAATATCTCCACAGAAAAATATGAAATGCCATAATGATCTTGCTTGCATTATAACCATGCTAAGCAAATATGAAAATATTATCATGTTTTGTGATTAAAAGTGGCAGCACATTTGAGGAAATGAGCAAGTTATAGAGCCCTCTGTCTATAACACTGTCACTACAAGCAGGTGAACACACACTGTCTCACTCAAGATTAGTTTTGGAATATTACAGTGTACCTATGTAATAAAATGAATGACATTAGCACTTCGGAATTTTGCTAATTTTGGTAGACTATACAACATTCTGTTAGAACGGAATTGATGTATGTGTGCAGAACTATAACACAGTTTTTAAAAAATATATATCTGAAGAATGTTTCTCCAAGATAGGCACAATTAACACAAGAGGAAGGGAAACAACCAACAGGAGGAACCTTGGGATAAACAGTCTCCTTAATTTATATAAGAAGGTTTGGAAAAGTGCAGAGGAAGGATGCTAATCAGATATTTAAAGAGAACCAGTGAGTGAATGCTAGTGTTTACTTGTTTTGTTTTGTTTTGTATCGTTTTGCTTTGTTTTGTTTTGTTTTGTTTTGTTTTGGTTTGGTTTGGTTTGGTTTGGTTTGGTTTGGTTTGGTTTGTTTGGTTTGGTTTGGTTTTCTCCAGAGGTTTTCATCTAGCTAGGGCATCTATGCATGAACTCATGCAATGGTGAACTTCTCATGGTAACTATATACATTTTTGTTTATCTTAGTTTTTTGTCATTATTTTTTTGAACTTGTATTATAAGATGTGAGGATATACAATAAATGTAAATGATATATTGGAGACCTAGTATAAAAATAAAGTGATTATATATTGTATTATACTGATATTATAGTATATGTGCTTATTAATATTTGCTTGTCTACATGTGAGAAGAGAAAACCATCTTAGAAACAATTAACCCTATTAAAAAAAAGAATGTGACTAGTGTCAGTTGATGGTGACACACATCTTTAATCCCAGCTCTCCGGAGGTAGAGGTAAGCAGATCTCTGTGATTTTAAGGACATTCTAGTCTACAGAGCTAGTTCCAGCAGAGCTAGGGCTATCAAAACAACACCACAACCAACAACAAAATGAAAGAAGAAAAGAAAGAAACTAGAATGTACCTAGGGAAGCATCACCTATCAGCAGAGCACTAACTGCCTCTCAACAAGTTATCGTAAAACTAATTAAATGGTAATGAAATATTTTTTAGTATTTGTTGTTGTTTGGTTTTATTTACTAATTGTCTTATATATTTATTAGTTTTTTGTTTTGTTTTGTTTTGTTTCGTTTGTTTGTGTGTGTGTGTGTTCTTTTGATTTGATACAGAATTTCTCTGTGTGAAATGAAAACTTAATTTTGAGTTTTTTTTTTTTTTAATCAGCTTCTGGGTATTAGTTTTACAGGAGTATAACTAACCTTTATAATCCACTATTTTGTCTTTATCCACATTTTTTCCTACTCCCTCTCTCTTTTCATTATAATTGCTCCATTGTCTCTTATTTATGTCGAATGACTTGTTCATTGCAATAGTTATGGACCTTGGAGCTTCATGGCAGAAATGTGAAGCAAAGTAACAAACACTTCCATTTTTCATGAGTTGTGCTATCCAGTTCCAATTATTTTGAGCATCTTGTATCGAAAGTAGTCAGAGAAGAACACAATCTGACAAATAACCCAGTCGTCTTGGACTTCATTTCTCGAGTGCTGTGTGTATGTTCTGCTTAGTTTAGCTGCTCTTTAGTGTGTAACGTTGGAAGTCAGTAAGAAGTCAAATTCAGAGACGATCTAAATGGAAAACTCAGGGTTGGTCACGCCTGGTGATGGGAGTAAGTTTGACAACTATTTAGAATGTAAGTTGGAGCAGAATGCACAGGACTCACTCTGCAGCTTCATTCATCAACAGACCATATCCAGAAATATAAAGCAACATATTGCGGAATTTGAAATAAAATATTGCAAAGTTTGTTTTTAGTTTGTAGATACTAAAGCTCTGATATTTAATCTCCAGTTTACTTTGGCGTGGTGTTTTTCGATCAATGTTCATTATACATTGATTGACATATGCTTCATGAAAGATAAACTGTTGGAATATTTTTAATAGTTACTGCACCACTATATATATATATATATATATGTGTGTGTGTGTGTGTGTGTGTGTGTGTGTGTGTGTGTGTGTATGAATTAATTGCCAATATATTAAGTAGCAAAATCTAATAACATAACACAGCAAATATAAGTATAGTTAAAAACACTTAAGGATTTGACTTAAAGTACTTTACCACAAAATAACTTATCACAAAATAGTTTGTAAGTTTTAAATATATTAATTATACTAGGAAGATAAATGCATAAAGGCAAACCAATAAGACGCATTACTAAGCTTTTATTTGAATAATGCTGTACAGGTATAGTTATAACTTATTTATTAAATCTGTGAAAAAAAGATCTGCATCTACTTTTAAAATGGAACAGGATAAAGAATATTTATTGTAAAGAATATTTTGCATCCAAAAAATCCATATTTAAAACCACTATGAAGTTTTAATTTCCAAGTCAGCCTTTCTGTTATTTCACAATCTTCAACCATGGAATCTTGACAACTTATTCATTTCTGTAGTGCGTGCTCCTTCCACCATGATTGGCTAAGTGAGAGAAAGATTTAGATCTTTTCATTCTCCAGCAATATCTCATGCACAGATTTGCATATACCAATGTATCTCATAATCTCAACACACTGAGATATACAACGATCTCAGGGATGACTAAGCAATTTTAACTGTAAGACACCCAACTATGCCAATTACTAATAAAATGTTGTAGTACATTTTTAAGTGGTGTTATTGCTAACTAGAGTCTCTTAAATCTGCAAACACTAGCTGGAAAGTGACTTAGATATGATTATCACATAGTACAACATGCCTTGCTATTATTAAATAACATGAAAAGTTATTTTGTAATTATTTAGTTATATTACATTTAATACAATAAATGAAATCACAGAACTATTCTCCAGGCCACCTCAGAGTAGGCTTCCATGAGTATATTTTGCTTTCTGATTTGCACTTTTTCGAGATTTGTAACATAATCTGATTGTAAAGTTGTATATTAGAACTTTTCTTAGTTTTCCTGGTAAATAACCCATTGCAGAGGTCAGCACTTCCAGGAACACCATGGTTCCTGTGACCTGATTGCTCCTACTTTGTGGACATCTTATCATGGAGTGATCTGTCCTTAAGGTTTTGCTATTACTGGCATCAAGGTGATTGCAGGTTTAGGACAATTACTGGAGACTTTCAGGCATCTTTAGGTGATTTGGAAGAGGACATTGGTGGGAACTGCTAACAGTAGGAATCCATAGTTACTGTAATGTTAGTGCTTTCAGGTCTGGGATAATGTAGGCTAAGTATCATGCATTTTAAGCAGATTCTATTTGCATAATTATCATGCCTATGTGCAGAATAAAGCAGATACCTGCCCCAAAGTAAAGGAGACAAATACAAGCTAAAGTCAGCGGAGCAGTTCCAGCCTTCCTCTTTGTTACCTTGTGGGCTAAAAAGAAGGGTCAGTGCTTTTCTACAAAATGAGTTTCTAAGCCCCAACTGTAATTGGACTTGAGAGGCATGCGAGTGACCTTACAAGCCTTAATTAGAGCTAAAGAGAAGATTGCAGGACAGAACAATTCTAAAGAGAAAGTAAAACAATAGGGTTTGATTGAGGCTGGTATATCCTTATCAGAGACTCTAAGTCCTATTGAAAGCAGAGAGAGACACACACAATAAAAAAGTCCGGTGAGCTTGTTTTGAAGTTAAGAAGAGACTTCAATTTACTAGTTTAGATGTTAGAGACTCTAACACATGAGTTCAAACTCAAAAACGAGTTACATGGGTGAGCAGACTAATTCTCAATGGAAATAACGCCTTTTACCCTAACATGATGTGTGTGAATTTGTGTGTGTGTGTGTTTGTCTATGTGTCTGTGTGTCTGTGTCTAGACCTGCATGTTTAACAGTATAAGTAGCATCAGACCAATATCCAAAATCAAGTCAAATCATTGTGGGTTAAATTTTAACATGTGATTTGCAAATCCTAAGTGAAAGCAACAGAATAGGCCCAAGACACCTGAAGACCAAATTCTCAGCACAAAAGTAGATTTAATTGTCCCAGGGAGCAGGAAATAAAGACAAAGACAGGAAACAGAAGACAAGGGAGAAGTGAAAGGAGACAAGGGAGAGGAGTGGGTGGGATGTACAGGGATGAAATACTTAGGGCTGCCTCTGCTAGAGAGGATGAGGAGGTTCAATGCAGTTTATAAAAGAGTCAAGGGAAACTCCTTGTTAGGATGAGATGGTGTGTTGTGCCTAAGTATGTTAATAAGGGTAGGGGGCTTTTAGTTTCTGTACTTTAGTACTCTGATAGCTGAACATTGGTTGTCAGCCTCAGGGGGAGGGAGTAGGCCAAAAAGGGAATAGACATTGGTCAGCTAACTTTAGGAATGGAATTTAACTGTTTAGGAAGGCAAAGGATATAGAAGAAGGTCAAGGTCTACCAGAGCCATGTTTTCCATGCTCCATCCTGTGAGAGCCCTTTAATAAGGATGTGAAGAATGTATTCAATTCCATTGTAGTTGACATTCTCATAAAGAGTGTACTTTTTTCAAAGAGAATAAGAAAGACTAATTATGATATGGCTGCCTTCTGAGAGGCTCTGCCAGAACCTGACAAATACAGAGGCAGATGCTCACAGCCAACCATTAGACTCAGTTCGAGGTCTCCAATGGGGAACTTGGAAAAGGGACTGAAAGAGCTGAGGAGGTTTGTAGCTCCATGGGATAGCAAGTGTCAACAGGCCAGACACACACACACCCCTCCCCCCCAGAGCTCCCCAGTACCCATGGCTCATATGTGGCAAAGACTGGCCTTGTTGGACATAAGTGAGAGGAGTGGCCCTTGGGCCTGAGGGAGATCGAAGCCCCAGTGTAGGAGAATCCCAGGG
This sequence comes from Mus caroli, assembly GCF_978045245.1. Classification (NCBI taxonomy): domain Eukaryota; kingdom Metazoa; phylum Chordata; class Mammalia; order Rodentia; family Muridae; genus Mus; species Mus caroli. The sequence goes on along the minus strand of NW_028227272.1, from coordinate 64,206,953 downwards.
CAGGAGGATGGGAGTGGGTGGGTGGGTGGAAAGTACTCTCAGAGAGGCAGGGGGAAAGGGGATGGGATTGTGGGTTCTGGAGGGGAGACATGGAAAGGGGATAATCTTTGAAATGTAAATAAAGAAAATATCCAATAAAAGTAAAAAAAAAAAAAGATTAAATATCTGCTGCAACAAATCTTCATATGGGGAAAAAGAAAAGAAAGAAAGACTAATCATATAAAAGTTAAAAAGTACATTAAGTAGAATTAAGAACGACTTGACCCAAACAAAATGGCTCTGAACTTTATGTATTTACATTCACATGTAGACCTAAACTTTCTCCTCATCCTTTTTCCTATCTTATACATTTGATCTTATACATTTACGTGTTGAGGAATTAATGTGCACAGGTGAGGAATGTATATAAACAAACACTCACGAAAAAGACTAGAAATCACCTTGCACAGTTAACCCAAACTTTCAATCAGAGCTGGGGCACACAGGTACCTTCTTTCCTGATGTCACTGTCATAGTACAAAAATAGAAATGGTTTGTGTCCTGAAAGGCTCAGGTTATCTGTTGAGAAAACTGGTGTTCTTTTCTGTTGAAGAGTTTGTGTCCCATCTTAGGTAAACAGTCAATAAATGTGACATGTTTAAAAGAATCAAGTCGCAATCATTTTAAGTATTGCCAGTTCACGTGTCTATTTTAAATTTAATTGTAGTTTTCTGTAATCTGAGTACTGAAAGTGTTTTCCTGCCTTAAAAGTGGTGGATGGTAAGCAACATCCTGTTTCTCACAATCATATCACACAATGTGAGCCATTAATGAACAAATTGAAAATGAGCTAAAGCCCATCTTTAAATAGAATTCTGATTTTGAGCATAGGCTGGCACAGTTTAAAATGCTGCCATTGCCTGAACAGTTTCAGAATTTAGGCAGGGCTGAAATTAACATACTTTATCCTAATAATAAAGTACTCCAAATATATGGTAGTCACTTTATTATAAAATAATGGCAGAATTTTCTTATACTAAAGTCAGAGAGTGCCAATCTCCCTGTAATTATGGTGTTAACTTACAAATGTGCCCTCTCACAAGAATCTAGGACAGTCTACAAATAAACAACAACAACGACGACAAAAAAAGAAGCAATCTGGGCTCACTGCCCAGATTATAACAAATATACATAACACAGCAAAGAATGAGAAAAAAATACTTATGAGCACATTTGAGTTTATGGGGTGGGGGGGTACATGTAGCAGGTCAAAACCAATGTTGCAAATAACAATGGGCGGTTCATAAATCTACTTTGTATAAGCACTGTATATCTGAGATTTCCTGCCCCTTCTAAAGACTCTTAGAGACTTTACAAAGGCAAGTATCTGTTTTTCCATTTGTGTGTATGTAAGAGACAACCCAAGGAAACTGAAATTTACCTAAATTGTGCAGATCTGCCTTAACCATGTTAATTAGAAAATCAGCAACTTCCAATTAGAAATTCTACCTCTCAAAAGAGACATTATGTAAAATGAATTACAGTTTTATTGGTAAATAGCAGTGTGGAATTGTTGTGCTACATGCCCAAAATTGCCAAAAATTGTTCCTTAATGTGCTATTGATGTAGCATTCCAGCTTATTGAACTACAAAACACTGCTGCTTTCTTCCAGTTTTAATTTTAAAAAGTTTAGTGTAATTTTTTGTGCTTTGCCAAGTCAAAGCATAACAGGCAATCATTAAAAAAAAACCAACCAACCAACCATACAAACAAACAAACAAACATTTCATACTTTCAACACACAGTTCTTGTGGATTTTATTGAACTTCAGCTTCACTAATAGTTTTTCATTATTTTATGTGATTAACTTCATTATTTACTCATTGTAAACACTTTAGTGTTCACTACACATATAGACATTCCTCCAAACACAATGGGACTGATGCACATATGACCCACTCAGACAGCTCAAGCCACATGGGGTCACAGTGCTGAGAGTGAGAAATGGACATGAGTTTCCAAACCTAAGAAGCAACCTGCAATTGGCACCTACCATCAATTGGCACCTACCATCAAGGGGCAAACTAATCTTCTCCAAGGGACTCTCACTGATCAGATTCACTACACTTCTGCTTAGGTAGATCCCGTACAGAAGAGAAGATTGGCAATAAAGAAGGAACTCAATGGTATCCCTTTTTGTCTCAATGTGGCTTTGTGTGAACTCTTTCTTTTTAGACTTTTGCTTACTTTTGCTTATGTATTTCTTGTGTGTGTATGTGTGTGTGTGTGTGTGTGTATGTATGTGTGTATGCATGTGCACGTCATGCATGAGAGAAAGAGAGAGAGAGAGAGAGAGAGAGAGAGAGAGAGAGAGAGAGAGAGAGAGAGAGAGAGAGAGAGAGAGATTCTCAACTTTTTGTTGTGTTTTGGTTTGGCTTAGCTTGGATTTTTACAAACAACAAAAAAAGAAAGAACAAAGGATATGAGACAGGTAGGCAGGAAGTTGAGAGAATCTGTAAAGAGTTGGGAATGGGCAGAAGAATAGATGTAGGTTTGTCTCAAGGTACTCAAAACCTAGTACACAAAGTATATAGACTCTAAGGGATGCTTGTTCGTAAACTGTAGTTTGAAGTATTCAGTATAAAACACTAAGGGATGCATTTTTATGTGCATTGGAAATTTTGTGAGTCAAATTACAACAGACACTATCTGTGTACTTTCCCACTTATAACACTCATAAGGCATTATGTCGATCCTTCCTTTTAGATTTGTAATGTCTAATCTTATCCTTCAACTAACATATATAACATGTGCTTCCAACCTTGGGTTTTAAGTCAGAGGTTTGGTGACTTCCCTACATGCTTGAGCCCATGAGTTCAAATTCTCACATAAAAAAACAAACAAACAAACAAACAAAAAAAAAACGTTGAGAAGAGCAAGAAAAAAGATCACAACACCCACAGGTTCAACTTTTCATAAATATTTCTGCTGCTTCTCTAATCTGGAGGCATGTGGGGGAAAAATTAAAGTTCCATTTTTCAGTAGAGTAAATGCTCTCCAATATGATGTCAGTGATTTAATTTCTCAGCTGCACTTTTTACTATTTTAATATAAAACAGAAATAAAAGGGTTTCCAGACCTACTCTTTATCTGTAGACACCACATGATTCATTGCATAGCTCCTCAGATACTCTATCAGTCATCCTGGTTCTCAATAGACCTGCACTGTTGAGTTTCCAGATCAGTGTATTTATATTGATTCATCACTTCACTGAAGCAAAGCTTCATTAGTTCTAGAGTGTATGGTAATGTTCAGATCTTAGATGAAACAATAAAATAACACCAAACATTGATGATACGTTATGTCATATTTGATTGATTGTATGCTAATGATAAGAGATAATTAACCAAAATAACCATCTTCAACTCACTAACAATATACTTGGAAAGATTTTGTCTATGTAATTTTATATACTTACTGCTGGCCCTGTTTGATTTGGTTGCATCCATAAAGATCTCTGGGGAGCAAAGGAAAATAGAGCTTGCCAAGACAGATATGGTTTTGTCTACTCTGCCGTATTTTATTCATTGCAAGCTTTGAAGTGGTATCTCTTTGAAACTAACATTTGTTTTCTTTGTTTTGTTTCTTTTTATTTTTAGGTAAGCACATTAGTCATTCCTGTATAATCAGACTGCATCAAGGTAAAACAAGAAAATGTGATACAATATATACATGTATACATTACATGTATTATATGGAATCAATGTTTAATATGTAAGAAAATATATATAAGAAAATTTATATATAATAATATATATACATTTATAATATATAATTTTAATATTTAAGAAAATTGATGTAATATCTGAATATATAAATAGAAAAATTGTCATTAAGTTTTTTGTTGTTCTTTTTTGCTGCTGAGACTCAAAGTTCATATACTTCAAACTCTTAACACATATATGATTAAAATTTTTATAGTTCTATACTTTATTCTGGCACTAGCCATTGGAAATTCTATTCTATCAGAATATGTTTGAAATATAAAAATGTTTTGTTATCAATATACAATTTAATATTTTGGAGGATATTTTGAACATAAATATAAAGAGAAATATAACAAAAATTTGCAGATTTGAACATAGTTCTTGCATACATTATGTATAAAAGAATGAGTTTGTAAAGAGCATATGCATGACTTGAAGAACAAATCTGAGTAATATTAATTGGTGTTATTTATCATTCTGAAGATTCCTTATCATCACATATGAAATAAGCCTTTCACGAAAAGAATTAATCATGTCTTAGGAGAAATATGACTGGTCTTTAAACTTTCTAATAGAGCTTTCCTACCAGTATATGGAATTCACAGATAAATTTAATTTTTGTTTGTTTATGCTAAGAGAAAGAAACCGTGTGATCATATTTGCGACAGAACACATGTTCTAAGAGATTTATGTGGTGTTTAGTATATTCTATGTGTTTTTAAGGAACTCCAAAATAACGGAGTACTTTCTTTACGTGTATATTGATTCCTTCATGTGGACTAGGAATCTAGAAGCATACTTAAGTTTGCAAAGGTTCTATTCACTTATATTTTGTGTACTACAGGCAAAATTTTCATAAGCAAAATTAGATCAATTTGGAACAAAGGCAAAAGGTGATGGTTAAATAACCTACACAGCATCAGAATTAAGGGCACTCGAGCCTTTGCCTGCGAGGAAGGGGAGGGAGAAGGTTGAAACCCATTAACCAAAACCAACACACAACCAATCCACAAAGCACTTTTAATTAGAAAACCCTGCATCATCATTTATAATTTTATGGAAATAATTTTCTAATTTATGTGACAAAGGCATTCTTTCTTCCCGTAGCACTTGAACCTTGTCATTCATGGGTAGTTAACATTTTACTTTCATTGTATAGTAACTTTGCTAAAGAGATGGTTTGCCAAAGGCGATCATTTCATAACATTTTCACATTGAAAATTCTGTGTACATATGGCATGCATAAGTATTTATAGCATGTCAGTGAACTAGGAGAAGAGTGTTTGCATCTGTCTGCCATTGTCCTGGCTCTGGGTATGTTGTCTTTTCCTTCACACTGAGATACACTGGGACTCTGTTAAGTCAAGCATTTTGTTGTCACTGTTTTGTTTTAAATTGGGAATGAATATTCAATTTACTAAATACAGTCAACTTCTGTCAGTATAGGTAGGTGTCTACAGTGTAAGCAAGTACAAATTAGGCCCTTAGTATTTTCAGTCATGAGTCTTATGAAAACACATAGCAACATCTGTCCTGTTTGACTAAGAAAGACTAAGGCCACATGTTCTCCCTATTTGTAGTTGCAAGATTCATATCTTTAGATTTGAAACTCTTATATAGAATTACAACATTATTTAATGTTAGTTTTCTATAGCTTAGCAGTCTATCAGATGCAAAACTCAAAGATTTATGGTGGATTACACATTTTTAACATGCATATTTTATTACACAATTTCATAAGTATCCACTATGTAGCCTGGCCACCTCCTCCTCTCCCTCCACCACTCCTACCAGAGGTTCTTTCACCCTGTAAATATCTTTCTCTAGATATTAGTTTTGGTGTTATGAGGTGTCGGACAGACTTTAATGAGAGCATATGTAAGATTTGATGTTAGAAACTAGGTATTGGGATATGGTGAGCTCACAGTGTGCCATACCACTCACTCTTCCATGATCTTTCAGTTATAAAAAGATCATTAGTCTGAGGTCGTTTGAGTCCTTCATTGCCAATGTAGGAGTCGGGTGGTGTGGAATGACTTCTCTGGACCCAGTGCTAGTATACACATCTGCTGTGAGTCTGACTGCCTTGGCAGTGTTATGCTTAGAAGAGGATGTTTACTGAATGAGTGGTGGAGACCTCATATCAGCTGGAGTATGCTGTTTGGTGGTCCGGTGTCTGAGCGATCTCAGGGATCCAGGTTAATGGAGACTGCTGGTCCTCCTACAGCATCACCTTTGTCCTCAGCTTCTTTCAGCCTTCCCTAACTCAAAAACAGAGGTCAGCTGTGCCAGTCCATTGATTGGGTGCAAATATCCGCATCTGACTCTTTCAGCTGCTTGCAGGGTCCTTTGGAGGGCATTTGTGATAGATCCTTTTTTTTTTCTCCTTTGATTTAAGTTTTATTGCATTATAATGAGAAAGGATACATAATTTCAATTTATCTGAATTTGCTAACATTTAAAAATATATTTTGAGTATAGACTTACATCACATTCTTCTTTCCATTTTGTACCCCAACTCCTCCCGGAGAGCCATGCCCCTTTTAAAACCTTCAATACATTTCCTTTTGATATCATATTCTTTAAAATTTATAAAATAATGTAACAATAAAAGTGAGTATTATAAAAGTTGTTTGATATAAAAGAACAATCAATTGAACGTTCCTATGTAGATGTGATCTACAGCAATACTGAAAATATATATGTTTTTCTCAATATGAATTTTAAATAACTCCAAATATATTAGCTGTATGATATCTTAATAACCACTATTAGTTTTTTAATAAACATAAATAGATGGTTTGTTTGTTTTGTTTTTTTATAGAGCTTAAAATCTTGGCGCTTACTGTGGTACAAACCGAAAATATGAACAGTTTTTGGACATTGGAGTTCATTGTAATAAGACTGTATTTGAATGTCCCCCATATCACCAAAAGATTTTACCTCCATAGTAAATAAGCTAAGAGTTCACAGTTCTGCTGGGCCAAGGAATGAATTGTAGGCACTATTTTTGGGTAGAGATTTCCTGCTATGGATAAAGCTATTAAACTTGAGTGATAGACCATCTTTTTTTTTAATTAGGTATTTATTTCATTTACATTTCCAATGCTATCCCAAAAGTCCCCCACACGCTCCCCCACCCACTCCCCACCCACCCACTCCCACTTCTTGGCCCTGGCATTCCCCTGTACTGAGGCATATAAAGTTGCACAACCAATGGGCCTCTCTTTCCACTGATAGCCAACTAGGCCATCTTCTGATAAATAGGCAGCTAGAGACATGAACTCCTGGGGGTACTGGTTAGTTCATATTGTTGTTCCACCTATAGGGTTGCAGATCCCCCCAGCTCCTTGGGTACTTTCTCTAGCTCCTCCATTGGGGGGCCCTGTGATCCATCCAATAGCTGACTGTGAGCATCCACTTCTGTGTTTGATAAACCCTGGATAGTCTCACAAGAGACAGCTCTATCTGGGTCCTTTCAGCAAAATCTTGCTAGTGTATGCAATGGTGTCAGCGTTTGGATGCTGATGATGGGATGGATCCCCAGATATGGCCATCTCTAGATGGTTCATCCTTTAGTCTCAGCTCCAAACTTTGTCTCTGTAACTCCTTCCATGGGTGTTTTCTTCCCAATTCTAAGAAGGGGCAAAGTGTTCACACTTTGGTCTTCGTTCTTCTTGAGTTTCATGTGTTTCCCAAATTGTATGTTATATCTTTGGTATTCTAAGTTTCTGGGCTAATATCCACTTATCAGTGAATACATATTGTGTGAGTTCCTTTGTGATTGGGTTACCTCACTGAGGATGATGCCCTCCAGGTCCATCCATTTGCCTAGGAATTTCATAAATTCATTCTTTTTAATAGCTGAGTAGTACTCCATTGTATAAATGTACCACATTTTACACACACCTTTTCTTATATGAATCTAACCTGTTTTCTGTGGGCTACGTCCCATTTTGTGAACCTCAGCAATAGTGTCAGCCTTGGGACCTCCCCCTGAGCTGGATCTCACTTTGGGCCTGTCACTGGACCTTCCTTTCCTCAGGCTCCTCTCCGTTTCCATCCCTGTAATTCTTTCAGACAGAAACAATTATGGGTTAGATGATTGATGCTCCTAACCCTAAAGACACTGGAGGACCCAGGGAGTTTAGAGGTCAGGGGTTGGGGGTTGGTTGAGGTAGGGGCATCTACATGGAAACTGGGTGGTGTGGGGAGGAGGTGTGAGATGTGGAGCAGCCAGAGGGTGGATGTGGAGGGGCGAGGAATGGAACATGGAGTGTAAAAACATGGATTACAAATAAAATTAAATTTAAAAGAAAAAAAAAAAGAAGTTTTTAGCCCCACCCCTCATCTCCTGGCTCTTCCCTTCTTCCTTTCTCTCTTCTGCAATGTTCATGGATTCTTAAAAGAATTATAAAAATGTTTACAGACCTTTTACAATACAAACACAAAGAACCTACAAAGGAGGATAGTGTAGAGAGAGGAAAGGATTACCTTAAGGAAACAGAGACAACTCAGCCTCAAAGGTTAAGTGAGGGTGGAAAGAGACTATGTTGGTGTTCCATAAGTTGGAATAGGAAGAGGAATGGAAGATGATGGAGAATAAGGAATTTGGAAGAAGGTAAAAGAAAGCAAAGAGTGTATGAGAAAAATCTAAGTAACCTACAATTAAGTAACCCAATTAAAAAGCATAAAAAAGAATTTGAAGTCAAAACCCTGCACAACTTGATCTTACAGCTTAGAAGCAATGATTCATTAAATAAAATCTCATGCTGTGTGTGTGTGTGTGTGTGTGTGTGTGTGTGTGTGTGTAAGCTATATAGAAGTTGTTGGTCTGGTAAGCCTCAAAGGCTTACAACAGATACAAGCTTACAAAAAGTTGTATAGCAATTAACCTGGAAATGGGTTGGAAGATGCTTGGTAGCTCTCAGGGTGCTGCATTATGTCTACATAAAGCTGAGTTAGTGTGATTATGTAAAATCATTTATGGTATAAATCACTGAACTATAACACCAAGTAGATAGGCAAATATAGGCAGAATTATAGTACTGTCTTATAGGGTAACTAATCAATTATTATTCTATTTGGGCCTTTTTTAATAGGAGGGAATCCTTGCTGTGTTATAAACAGTCTCAAATTCATGACTGGTGTCATTCATCTCTCTCTCTCTCTCTCAATAAAATATAATATATATTATATTAGTATAATAATATATACTAATTATTTTGATTCATGTCAGATTGCATATTTGTGTATTTTAAGTAAAATTTTCAATTTTTTCACAGTGCCTCCTATTCATAAAAAAAAATGAGGTAAATTTCAGAATGTAATCAGAAAATGTGAACTAAAAGTTAAATAATTTGGATTTATTATCCACATGTAAAAAGATGTAAAAAGAAATCACTGAGGAATTTTGAACAAAAAAAAATGTTGGTTTTAAATTTTGTGGCAAGCAATATTTTAAATTTTCTTTGCCATATTTCTGTTGAACTGAAAATGAAAGTTTAACTTAGTCATCTTTTGATAATTCTAAGTTATAGCTTGTGTCAGATATCGCCACATGAAATGGCCTAACAAAATAACTCTGGAAGTGAAACTGTTTCTAGACATCCCTTTTGCAAAAGCAGCTAATGTGCAAACAAAGCGAAAAAAAATACATAAAATATCAATAACAAAGTATCTGTCACCTCCTTCTGCACTCCAGGCTTCTTGACATTTTCTCCTAGAATGCAGTGAATACCTTAACATTACATGTTATTTAGATCCTAGCTCACTCACACTTTACTTAATTCAAGTATCCAAGAGTACGAGATCTGTGTGCTTTCTCCATTTGAAGGCAAAATGTGCAAGTGAACACCAACTATGATATTATGTGTATAAGACTGATAGCTATTTGGTTTAGCAACATCTGTTGTTTGATGTACTTCAAGCAGATGTTCTTTCTTGAAATTCCACATGCAATTTGATTTACTCTCCTGACATGTGACCTTAGCAGATGAATACTATTGCTATTTAGGCAGTGGAATTAGAATTAACAGTTGTATATGCCTTTGTTCAAACAAATTTCTGTAGACCGGGTCAAACATCATTAACTTTTATAAGAATGACAATGAGCAAAGTCTTTGAATCACTTGCTCTGTAAACTGATATGGAGTGCTTTCATTTTGCAGGCCATCTAAAGTCAGATTTTTCAATTAGCAGTTCTTTCTTTTAACGCTCTTGGAGAATTAATGAAAACACAACAATATACATTCACAGGCTGTTCTTTCCTATGCCTGCTGTTGTATTTCAAACCTGTCACATTATATGAAGCTAAAATGAGAAAATACACAGGAACAGACACCACTGTTTATTTAGTCCCTATTCACATTTGTGCTGCAACTCACACACACACACACACACACACACACACACACACACAGAGAGAGAGAGAGAGAGAGAGAGAGAGAGAGAGAGAGAGAGAGAGAGAGAGAGAGAGAGAGAGAGAGAGAGAGAGAGAGAAATTGACCACACTGTTGCACTGTTTATTGTGGAACAAATTTAGGGCATAAAAGTCTCAGTATTAGAGTATTATGATCAAAGTTTTGTCTCAGTACAAATGATCATTGAAAGTTAATTGAAAACAGGTGTCCTTAAAGGGTTATACAATTACTTAATATCAAAATGACATTAAATTCTAGAAAGATCAGGATGTCCAGTAATGGCATATATTTCTTCAAGGGAATCTCTTCTTTTGGGTTAACAATACAGTGAAGTCTAGTGACCTTTACAATGCAAATATGAACAATTTGAGGTTATCATAATCTTTCATGCATTGCTCCTTAAAAGGGGCAACCTTAATTGCTTTATAGTTTCAATTTTATTTTAACCTCCATTACCTATAATATCTTCTTTGAAGCTTGAAATTAACTTTTTTTCCTTCTCCTTTTTCCCTTTATTTTGGTAAGCAATGATTTTTTTTTTCTGTGACCCAAATTCTGAAGGGTATCATGAAGCATAGACATGACTAATCAATATGATAAAGTACATCTTTATTACATTAGTCCATTTATCACTCTCACTGAAAGAGAATCATTTTTGTTTTCTGTAGGGACCATCCAAAGACGGACTGTCCTTTACATATAGAAGCAAAACTAATGTTATTGAATGGTACAATGTACACTCTTTAGACACACCTGGTAATGAAATCTTTATTGAATCATTACTTTTAGTTTCTTATTAACCTAATACTTTTGTGATTAGTTGATGGTCATCTACATGAGCTATGACATAGATAACAAAACTGTAGCTTTCGTGTACTGATCATGATGCTGCCAAATGCTATGTGTAACCGACCTAATTCAGGTTATAGGGACAGACAAAACTAGATCAGTTGACAATACCTGAATTAACCTTATATTTCTTTCTCTACCAAGTCTCAGTGTAACAACCTGAATACACCATGCTTTCTTAGGCATTAAATGTGTTGCTCAATGACAAACTCATATTGATAATCATTGAGTTATGAGACAGTGCAAATGCACATTTCTTTACCAGAACAGTAAGACAGCAAACACTTTGGCCTTTGTTTTCATCTAATTAAAAGTTGTCACCGTTTTATTGTTTAGACAGTATAAACTTGTCATCCTCATTATGAAGTGGAAATCAAATGTAATTGTAATAAATGTATGAGCTCAAAGATAGATACTGAGAAAAAACTTTCAGAACAAACTTTGGGAAGCACTCTTGGGGATTCTCTGTGACCAAGCGGTCCCTGCTCTGCTGTAGTCTATTGTGCTGAAGTAAAGTGTGTTCCACCCCTTAAGGTCCCTTTATGCTGGAAAGATGGTTCAGGGGTTAAGAACACTGACTGTTCTTCATGAGTTCAATTCCCAGCAACCACATGGCGGCTCACAACCATCTGTAATTGGATCCAAAGCCCTCTTCTCACAAAACAAATAAATAAATCTTTTTAGAAAGCCCCTTTACTCTGTGAAGTACTTGCATGTATTTAAGAAAATTATAAATGCTTTTATTGCTACTAATGTGTTCATTTAGCTGAGTGTCTTACAGAAAAAAGTTGTGTATCAGCTGAATATCAAATGTTACACAACAAAAATTGATGCTGTTGGACTATGTGTTAAAATCGTCTGTTTGGTCCTCTTCTATGGTACAAGGCAATGTGAGTAGTTTAGTAAAGAGAAAGAGAAATTTAAAAAATCATGTTTTTTTTTTAAATGTGATTTTTAACAGTCTGTTAGATCATTAGAATTTAAAAATACAATTGTTTCTTTCATATATTAATCTTCATTTAAAACAATGTATTTTTTCTTGCAGAATCTGTTAATTTTTAGATGTACAGGAAGATAATTTTCTAAACAGTTTTCTAAATAGTTACAGCATACTTTAGAACTGCTTTGTATAAGAATTACAAGAAACATAGGTCTCATATATATATATATTAGAATGTATATATATATGTGTGTGTATATATATATATATATATATGAATATATCTCAACAACAGGATTTTCTTAATTGTGCCTTTAACCCACCACTCTACAGCTAGATGTTGGCTACAGAGACCAAGTGTCAAATTTCATTTGTTTTCTGTTCTCATTTTCTCCACTTTCTCCACTCTTATTATGTCTTTGTCAGTTGTCATATTTACTTTAACAATTGCACAGGTAACATATATGCAATAACATTAATAGATTCTGTAATTTTGAAAATGTTATAGTAAGACAATATGTAATTTTTCAACATTTAAAATATATTTGTTTATTTTGAAAACTGTTTTTATTGAAATATAATCATATCACATTTCTCTCAAGCACTTCTTAAGTCCCTCTCTCCTATTCCTTCTGCAAACCATATGGACACAAGCCCCAAAATTGGACTCACCATGTTTAATTTATGTATTTGTGGACATATACACACATATGCATACATATATTTATATACATATGTGTTTATGTAACAATAATAATTAGTAAAAAGAGACTAAGTTCTTCAATTTTTACTAGTCTCTTACAAGAGCAATAATAACTCCATAGTAGTATCAACATTCTGTTTAAAAATAAACTCTTCCTTCCTCTATTTAATGTCGTACATCTATACAAGTTGCATCCAATTGTCAAAAGCCCATTTACCATAGATATTAGGTATCTATAGCAGGGACAGGGATACCACAAACTTCTTATTAAACAACAAAAATATTTTCTACAGTTCTTTATAAGTCTAAATTCTTTATTTCCTGATGCAAACGAAGAGAGCGCTTCCCTCTGGAGACTTTACAGATGATCTATTTTGGACTGCTTCTTCCATTTGCTGTGGCTGCTAGTTTTCATTAGTTTCAACTACCTGGTTCATGGATGCTTGCATCTTCACCCTGTCTTCTGCTCTGTTCCCCAGCTGGGCATTTGAGGTGTGTTCAGACAATTCAAAAATCTCTCAACTCCTCTTTCTCAGTTTACTCACCTCCATCACAAGGTTTCAATAAACCCTCCCAGGCTTACCCTTTCTTTCCTTATGAGACAGCATAGACGGTCAAGGAATTCAGACCTGATTCCCCTCTTCGGAATTTTTCTCCCTAGAACTGGACTATTTTGTAATTCACTTGCCATATACCTATACCCTGTGCATCTATAACCTAGATCTAGAAACGTCTTAGGATTCCCCATTCTCTTTATTATTCTTTACAATCACTGAGTATACTTAGAATATATTAAAATCAGCATTTTACAGTAATCTGGAGTAGCAATAGACAGTTGTTCGTCTTAATCAGAACTAGGTTTTCTGAAGAAGATATTTCAAATGTGTATTCAGGATTAATTGAAAAATGTAATAGTGAAGAATAAAACATTCCTGTCCTGCATTTATTTTTCAAAATCAATTGTACTTGATTACTAACACTAAAGAACCACTCAAGTTATATATGTTCTCTTGATCTTAATATTTGATCACTATTTTCTTGAATGACTTAGGTCACTCTCCGATAGCTACAACTTCATTTACTGACCCAATAGATTGTTTAGCACTTGTTTAATATTTGCAAACGATATGACACTCCAAGAGCAATTTCTTTTTTGTAAATGAATACTTTTAAAATGAAATGCTATTAACGATTCACAAAAGTAAGGAAAATGTTATTTTAGGCTCCTAATTGTCATTTCAAGCACTATGGGCGTTTAAAATAAATAATAAATAAATAATCGTCTGCACAAAACTTTAAAACCTGTATGTGATCTGCATACTCAATGAGTTCATAGTGATCACTCATAATCGATAGGTAAGGAAATTATGACAGAGGGATCATGAGATTTATGGAAGGACCCTGGAAAAATCAATACAACTAGGCATTGACAGAAAATGTCAATGTCTTTATCAGTTCATGTGGAAATACTCAGTTTCTGAAAACGAGTACTAGCTGTAACCCTTCTTTTAAAATTTATTTATTTATTTATTTATTTATTTATTTATTTATTTATTTATTTATTTACTGACATCTTAAACGCTGTCTCCTCCAGGTCCTCACTTCACAGAGACCCTTCCACATCTCCCCTACCCTTGTTTTCTGAGAGGATGAGGGAACCCAGCTATCCTCCACCCTGACACATCAAGGTGCTACCAGAGTAGAACGTCCTCTCTCATTGAGGCCAGACAGCCCATCAAATAATCTTCAAAAAATTAATACTGAAAGCAAAATATGACATAATAGGTATTGACATATTAGAAATCTATATTATAATTTATTGCTGTGATTATGACTCATTTTCATAGAAAGAATAAACTTGTCACTTTTATTACTGTTTGGTCATCTAGAATAAATTTAGGATAGAACAGTTTTCCTGTAGATAGAGATTCTTTTCATATTTCCAACAGGACTTTGGAAAGTCATAGGAAGATATCTGTGTGAGAGAGATAGAAACAGAGACAGACTCAGAGAGACAGAGACAGACAGAGAGACAGAGAGGCAAAGAAAACAAAGAGAAATTGTGAATGAGTATGTGTGTGTGTGTGTGTGTGTGTGTGTGTGTGTGTGTGCTTGCATGTACGTGTGTCTGTGTGTGTAGAAACAGAAAGACAGAGTCAGGTAGGTAATTTTTCAAGTCCCAACATCCTGTGTGGTAGGAATAATGGAAGAGGGTTTGTATAAACAAGAAATGTCATGCTCTGTAGCAATGAGATATTCTGAGAAGAACCTCAGATATGGAATCAGATGAACTGGATAAAAATCTAGACTCACACCTGTAACACTGAATGAGAATTATTGTTTATTTGAGCATGTTTTCATGTGGCATACTGAGAAAGAGTTCTAATATTTCTGTCTATATTGAAGTCTATGTAACAAGAGTCTCATTTAAACCAATGTTTAAATGGAGCACTCAAAAGTTTTTCGAAAGATTCTCCATGTTGCTGAAAAAAAAAATCAAAATATGGCTCTCAAAGGAAAAGAGCTACCATTATTTCCCATCAACCTTTATAATCTAACATAAATTTTATTCACACCTGCTTCTTGTCGACAATGTCAAAAAGCAGTATTGTAACAGCCTGGTAGATACTGTCACCACCCAGAAAGTCATGAGCTACCTTCTTGTGGCACTATTTTAGAATGTTTTACACTAGCAGTACTTTAATCATTATAGCCAGGGTTATACTTTTTTCCTCCCAAATAGTGTCTTTCTCTGCTCTTTCAGAGTGACCTTTTCTTTTAGCCTATTTTGGGTTGCTCTCCCTTCCTGTCAAATATTCTTTGCTAAAAATGTTTTAAACAGTCCATTTCTTATCTGTGATCTTTAAGACTGGATTTCTCAGTATTTTTTTTTTCTGTCCTCACTCAGACACAGGACACTTGCCACAAGCTCACAAGCACAGAAATCCTTCTGCTCTATCTTGATGGCTTCTATACTTTCAACCTGCCAGGCTCTCAGGGATCCACCTTATTTCTTCCTTCTCCCTCAGGAAGTAACTCCTGCTGTGCTCTAGCAATCCAATCATTTCAGGTACCCAAGTGATACAAAATAGTTTCCCTTTGTGTTTTTTGTACATTTTATTTTATTGTTTTACTTATTCACTTACTCACATCCTGCTCACTGGCCCCTCCCAGTCACCCCTTCCACAATCCTTCCCCTTTCCCCCTTCACTTCTCCTCTAAGCGGGTAGGGTAGCCCCCCAACCCTGCACCCTGGAAATTCTAGCTGGACTCACCTTTCGGGTTTTTTGAGAAGAAAATCCTGAAAGAGCTTAGCTCTCGGTTATGGGTAGAAGCATCAGTGTATGCTTATGTTGAATAATGTTATGTGAACATAATACAGCTACAGCCCCCTGGAACAAGGATGCCCTTAGAGCGTATCTCTGAGGCTTCTTCTTAAGTAATAATTTATGTAAGAGACCCCAGACTGTTGTGGGTGGTGTCAATCTTAGGCAGGTGGGCCCGAGTTCTGTAAGTAAAGCTGCCTAGACAAGCTATAGAGAGCAGGCTCCAAGCCTCATTCCTCTGGGATCTGTTTCACTTCCTCCCTCCAGGTTCCTATCTTGAGTGTCTGCCCTAACTTCTCTAGATGATCAACTGTAAGCCAAATAAAACTTTTACTTATTGCAATTTGGTTTGGTTAAGCTACAACATCCCAAAATGCACATGCATATACCATTTTATTTCCCTTTATTAAATGCTTAGTAATTACAAACCTAGAATTTGAAATAATGCCTTGGATTCTGAGGGTCACTGCTTCAGTAAATACCTGCGTGGAATTGGTAAATCATGTAACCTCAGCGTTTCAATCTTCATGACAATAAAACAGAGATAGTGTGTTTTCCAATAATTGTAGATGTGCTTAGAAGAGAACCCAACATACAGTAATGCAAATTACTGATGAAATTTTGCTGGGCTATCATATAGAGCAGTCAGTCCTTAGTTTACAAGTACATATTTACTCCGCCAACGTTGTTGCTAATTTCTAACTTGAATAAGACCTGGTTGTTCTTTCGGATTGATGTTCACAAAGGTAAGACTTGCTTAGTAGACCTATTAACTGTGTGCGTGTGTGTGTGTGTGTTCGAATAGATAGATAGATAGATAGATTGATAGACGGACAGACAGACAGACAGACAGATAGATAGATAGATAGATAGATAGATAGATAGATAGATAGATAGATAGATAGATAGATAGATAGATAGTAGATAGATGATAGATACATAGTCTTTGATAGTGTCAAACTCTTCAGTGACTATGTATTCAGTGAATTAAAATCTGTCAGTTCTTGCTATCTGAACGTCTGCTGTGCTGCAGCCCCATATGGAGGTCACTGTCTGACCTACCAAAGTACTTGGAGCACATGAGAATTCTAGGGTCTCCATATATGTATGTGTTCTTTCAGCCTATGGGCCACTATCATGGTTGATTTTTTTTTTCTCAGAACGCTGCACAGATATTAACTGGTAGAGCTATCATATCCAAATTTAAATATCCTGTGGATTAATTTGTTGTCTCAATATTCTGCTTTTAACTTTTCCTTCACTATCTGAATATATGACTGAGTATCAGGTTGAATTTCCTTGTATATGAATTTGATTCTAATGTCACCTGTTAGGGACGATGTGTTTCTTATTTATTATCACATACTGGAAATCTGTCAAAGTATGGTAGATAGCAGACATTAAACATAAGATTAGTACCAAGTAGTTGTATAGCAAAAGTAAGCATGCCATGTTAGAAAGTAATATGTGGAATTTTAAATAAATTGTCATGTGTTAAAAATGGAACTAAAACACCTCAATATTATATGACCTCATGAGGATTCATTATGTGCTTGAAACATTTTTTTATAACATAAACATAAAATAAGAGTCTTCATCAGGACATTAGTTTCATTCACTAAAACTTCTGACTCATTCTTTTCTTTTCTTTTTTTAATTTACTATTTTTAAGTTCACACACAGTACCTTTTCCCACTTGCAAAGGGTCAGGATTCATTGTGGCACTGCATTTTGTTCTCTCCATCAGAGTCTCTTCTGTACCACATCTTCCTTTCCACCGCCCAGCCCCCATAGCCTACCTTCTGCTCTCACCGCTCATGTGACCTCATTAACCACACCTGCCTTCCACATCTCCCCTTCTCCTTTCAAGATCGCCTATTTGGTACTGTGGTCAAAAAATCTATTATACAACCCCCATTTCTAAACAGGTTTTGTGTGTGTTTGTGTGTGTCCACACTCTATCCACTTTTTGGGAAGTTTTAGACTGTGGTCACCAGGCACCCTGGCTCCTGAGACCAAGGTGAGGCAAACTAGCATGAGACCTACCTAGAGATAGGAGGAAGCTTACTTCATAATGTAGGCAGTAGAAGGAGAAAAATAAAATGTAGGGACAGAAGCGACCTACTTTCTCCAGACTTTCAAGCTCTTCAACGACTCTGCACTGCAGTGAGTTAAAAACTGTCCCTCCTTGCACTCTAGGCTCTCTCATCTCTTTTCAAGCATGGATTTGTTAATGGATTAATACATCTGTTTTCCTGGCAGCTCCACAATCCAATCACTTCTCAGAAGTGCCATGGGCTGAAGATGAAGCTCTCAACTCATGAGCCTGTTAGTTTACTCCATCCTCCTATATAGCATATATTGTCACTGTCTGGACTTCTTTCTGCCCAAGCCATAATAACCTTGAAGGGCAGATCTTCCTGTTTCCTCTGTGTAGTCACTGCTTCAATTCATTTCTATTGCCCTAAATCCCAGCAAGCAACAACTAGATATGTTGTCAATTTCCTGGTTTCAGTAAACTGTTTAATGATTAT
This sequence comes from Mus caroli, assembly GCF_978045245.1. Lineage (NCBI taxonomy): Eukaryota > Metazoa > Chordata > Mammalia > Rodentia > Muridae > Mus > Mus caroli. The sequence continues at coordinate 64,188,431 of NW_028227272.1, read as the reverse complement.
GAATGTTCTCCCTCAGCTCTGGCAATGCCCCAGGAAGGGATAATTAGGCTTTTTTGGTGGTTGTGCCTTGTTTAAGCAGTTTACTCTTTTTTTGGCAATCTGAACTCTGAGAAGCTATCTGGGAGATAGCTTTGTTGCAGTCTTAGGAAGATTTACCACTGGAAGAACAGCAGCTCTATAGACATAAAGCAAAGAGATTAAGAGGTTGTAAATTAGTGCACATTAGCTTTGTGATTTTACTCAAGAGGATTATTTAATTTTAAGTAACTCTTTTAAAAGTCACAAGAATGTGCTAACCACTCTTCCTACTGTGCTTTTCAACTTATTTAATTTTTTCATCCTTAAATTGTATTTTGATCATATTCTTTCCCATCCCCCTCACAGAGAATGGTCAAGAAATTTAAGACCAGGAATGTTTCAAACCAGACTTATTTCTAGCACTGAGAACAGGAAGTGGACATGGGATTCCCATCCTTAACCAATAAACTTCTTGCAATTGGTATTTTCTGGGAAATGGACTATCAGTTTTTTCAACTGGTGTACCACTGAGTGAATGAACCACACTATAGTGCAAGCTGCATCCACAGAACAGCGTAATAAGGACTCCAAGAATTTTTAAATGTGTACTTTTAAAATATTTTTTCAGATTAGTTTTATATGTTTTAATTTGTTTATTTTGATTGTTTGGTTTTTGGTTTGATTTGGTTTATGGTGTTGGTGTGTTCTTCCAATGCTTTTTGTTTGTTTGTTGTTTGGTTTTTTTTTGTTTGTTTGTTTTGGTTTGGTTTTGGGGGGTTGGTGATTGGATTTTCTAGTCTGTTTCAATGGTCTCCTCCTGTCTCAAGGTTACTCAAGTTACATACAAGTATACTGATATCATTTCTATGATACTATTACTCTCCTTATCATACCATGATCCCGCCCAATACAAAAGTGTATACATGTTATAAAGAAGGAATTAAATACAAGGGAGATCTGAAAACTGCATATGGTTGAAACAATGTAACCGGTCTCCACATAAATCGGTCAGTTATTGCTTGTAATTTTCATTACTTCATCAGTTTTTAAATGGCACATGATTATGTTTTAATATTTTATAAATGACAAGAGTAAAAATAGTCATGGTGCAGGCAGGGTGCAGGGAGTATTTTGATGCTAAAACTGAAGAAACTGCAGGAAGTATTTTCCTGGCTTGGATTTACTTGCCAAGCCCTGGACTGAAGTTCATGAGATGGAAAGGAGCGATGACTTCATAAGTACCTGTGTGCCATTCCAGCCCTGCAAAATCAAACCAAACACAACACAACGAAGCATCATTCTCTGCCTTTAAATTGAGGGAACTTCACAATTTATTTGTAGTTAAGATAACCAGAAGTACGTGGTAAATGAAGTCACTGGTTTTGAACAGTTTCTGCTTCTCCTTACTCCACTTGAGCTTCTCACGTCTATGAATCTTCATATAGAAAGACAGGACAGGAAGGAAGCAAAATAAGCAAACACAAGCAGAACAAAAAGGGCCATCATTGTGTGGGTAACAGCGGACAGAACTGGACTTGACTTTCCATAGTCTTACACCCTAGCCCTACGCCTGATGGTCAATCGGAATGACTCGCCTCTGCAGCTTTTTCTTTGTAGATTCCTTTATAACAGCCAACTGAATACAGTTCCTGCACCATGACATCAGAGAATGGAGGTAGGCTTTTCTGACACAGACACTAGAGCACAGTAGATAATGCGCAGTGAATAATATAAATGCCATATATAAAAATATATACAATTATAAAAGCCCACCTTTAACACCTAAATGAAAAAGGTTTTTAAAAAACATTTCTTGGAAGTCTGACTCTATCAGAATGTAGATTTCCTAAAACTCAGTTAAGAAATTTGTCTTAAACAGATTTTATTCAGAAGACCACTGGCATTAGGTAAAACAATGTAGCATTTCTGTAAGGAAAAAAAAAAAATCAAGATTTTTTTTAAGTCATTCTGGTAAGTTCTTTGCTTATTGGAAAGCCCTGAGAGTCTAGGCAGCAGAGATACTAAGAATAGTGCAGTGTAGAATTGTTACAGTGGAGGGTCATTAGCTGTAATCAAGGCTAGCTTAGCTATAGTACAGGAGGCAGAAGGAGAATTTGAACTTTAGCCAGATGAAGAGCCGCAGACTGCAGAGGCCATCTGGTTGCCTGAAGTCAGGCGAAATCCTGGTCATTGCTTTTTATTTAATTTAGAGTAAGTCTTTAAATTCAAATTCAGGAAGAATTCTTTCTACTCAAAGGCTGGGAATATCCCATCAAATACCTTGTTACTATTGTAAAGCATTCTAAGCCTATCATTTCGGAAACGCCACTGTCAGAGAACCTAAAGTACAGAATGACATATTGCTGTTCAACACCAGCAAGTCTGAAATCTCCATATTTACTCAGATGTGCGCCATATGCTGATATTTCCCTTTTTTGTCTTCTGAACAACAACAAAAAAATTCCCTATCCACTTAGGAATATGCTGAATTTAGTTTTATTCTACTTAACAGTATTTGTTGAACTCTGTGATGTCTGAGTTCTTGAATGCAATAACTCTTGTCATTTCCTACTTGCTGTCATCTAGAATCATCATTGCTTTCACTTTCTAATAAGTTAACCATGGCCCGTGGCTTAATAAATTTAAATTTAACTTTGTTCAATAAAAATATATCGCACATATATTTCCATATCAAATGTGTCCTGTTTTAAATCCATAGCAGCTACAAGAACATGTGCAAAGTATTTTTGTTATCAAAGACAAGAATGGACAATACTATTGTTGGATATGTGTTGAGAAAGTATATCTTTTGGCTCAGATATACTGCTAGCAGGTGTACCCCACTGCCTATCATTATGTATAATGATTCACTGGAATGCAGCTGTGATCCTTTTTGAAAAATTCTCTGTGGCTGCTTAACTCTACAAGGGCAGAAATCAGTAGGTATACTAAAATAAATGTGTGTTTCTAAGAAATGTAAATCATTTAGAATATAAATAGATGATAGGCTGATCTTATATATACAGCAAGGTAAATAGATGCTAGAACTATAGTAGTGATAGATAGATAGATTGATGGATAAATAGATGACATATCAGATAAATGATAGATGGATAAATGTAGATACATGTTAGATAGATATAGATAAATAGACAGATAGACAGATAGTATGGGATAGATTGATCAACTGATGATAGGTAGGTTAGATAGATAGATAGATAGATAGAAGATAGAGATATAAGATATAAGGAATAGATAGATGAAAAACAAACCGATAGAAACTCTTGCACCACAAACCTAAAATGTTCTCCATAAAACATTTCTATAGCTATTGCACTAAGTTCTATTTGACCTTTGATTCTCAATTTTTAATTTTTCTAGTAACGTATACCTTTGGGTACATTTCTATCAAGGTCCTCATCTTTTGCCTTGGTCTTTCCTTGAAGTGGAATAGCCTTAATTGTCCTTTTCAGATTAAGTAGGAAAACTGTTGTCATGAGTAGTTATCTTTGTTGTCTAGGTCAAATTGAAGTCATGCATCCTCTCTATGTAGGATACTGAATATAACAGCCTCTGAGGCCAATCTTCCAGCCAAAAGTATACTATAAATCAACTTGGAGTTAAGAATATTTTCAGTTTTTCTTTATGTTTGTTTATAATTAATAATAATATATAACCAATGCTGTTCAGTGTGCTCCTCAGTATTTTAAAGTTCATTTTATATTTACGGACTCGATTGTACTTTATATGCAAATGCTCATTATACTTTAGAAAAGCAATATGTTAATTTGATTAATTTCTTACCTTAATTTAATCTTCTGAAATGTCACCTGCCATTCAATCTACACACCAGCTATAACAAAACAACAAACATTACAAAGACCCGAATCATTAAACTTCTCCTACTCAGATGACAGATTTGACAGGACTCATTTCATGCACATATGAATACTGAACATTTTAGAGATGTAGAGTTTGTTCTCTGACTCCAATCCCTTCGTGAGCTTAAATAATGAACTCTTTACAATAAAACTGTTCATCTAAATTAAACACCTGGGAATGGTGATTTCATTTTTCTATGTGCTTTGCAGATTTTTTTTTTGAATTAAGCGATTTCTTTTTGAAATGCTGAGGTTCACCATAAATAAATCATAGCTTCACAAGTATCTTTTGTAGCAACTCCTTGTATCTAACATGATGCCACCGCTTTGAAGGAGCTTGTTTCCTCTTGTCATTGCCTCTGGTCGTGGGGAATGATGAAGATAATTCTGCTGTCTAGCCCTGTGATATTTGGTGTTGTCTGTGTTGCTGGTAGGATGCCATATTTCCTTTATTCAAAGCAGCTTCCGTCCCTTCTGTCCACTGACACTGCGCTTTAGGGGAAGGAAAGTGTACAGCATGAAACTGGAGGCGAGAATTTATTCCTGAAGGCACAGAATTGAAATTAGCATGGTTAGTTGGGGGAAAAAAATCAACCCAGGAATGGAGAAAGGAGATCAGGTGTCTGTCATATACTAATGCTGGTTGTATAGATATTTTAGGTTGTGTCCTTCTGTGATCCAATAGCCACAACTGGTTGTCCTATCTTGGAAAATAACACATGGACCTCCTGTGTGCCCCAGCAAGGCTTTCAGAAACAGTAGCATAAGACGAAGATAAGAGTGGGAAATTTATCACTATCCTGTAGAAAGTCTGGGAGTCTTTAGAGGAAAAGGCACACAAAGAAAGGGAACTGTTATGTTTTGCATTTAATAAATTAACTGTTAGCAATGAAACAATATTTGGGAGGCAAATGATAAAAGCTTAGGAAATCTGGAAAGATTAGTTTAAAAAAAAAAAGATTGGTATGGGGCAAATGCAAACATACACCCAAGAATCCTCAGGAAAGTGACCTTCAAACAGACAAACAAGAACAACAAAATAAATAAAGAAAAAGAACTAGTAAAACAAACCCTGCAAATTGTTCTGATAATTCTTTAACAATGAAATACTACTTTCAGTTTAACTGGTATCCATGTTAAATGTTGATTTCAGGGGTAATGATAACTGCAACACTTTCCCCCCTTTGGATTTTTTGAGACAGGATTTCATAGCATAGCTTTAGCTATCCTGGAAATCCCTCTGTAGACCAGTCTGAGCTTGAACTCACAGAGATCCTCCTGGCTCTGCTTCCTGGATGCCTGTACTAAAGCCATGTGTCACCACTGCCCAGTTAACTGGTACATTTTCAAATAGGGCAGCATGTGTTCTTTTTCTCAGTGCTTGTTTCTTGGGGTTTTACATGGAGTTGACTCTAACTGGCATGTATTTCTCCATGTGCTGCTTAATGAGGTTCCTCAGTTGTATTTACACTAAGAGGCTATCCCGTGACCTTGCATAAACCTCAAGACAGAAGCAGGCATTAGCTTATTGGGAAATTTCTGTCTTCATATAAAAATTGGGAAGTTATATTTTAGTAAATATGAGAGATATGTATAACCAGATTAGTTGAATATTATTAATGAGTTTTGACTACAGTATATCTTTTAATTGATGTTTATAAATAGACACACTCCCTGTTGTTTTGTAATATAACATTTACAAAACTTCTTTTTTTGATGGAATTTACATATGGCACATCAGGATGATTAAAAGCCAGCAGTCTTTTCACAGCATGGCAAAAAATAGGATTTGATTTATCTTCATGCTTCACCTACCACTTGCTGTGACAGCACTTTTGAAATTTTAATATTCTCATTTCTCATAAGGAGTTTGTTATGTAAAGTCTTATGTAAATAACATTTTTTAACATTTCTAAGTATTGTTTCGAGTATCTTGTGATAAAACAAAATTTATGCTTACTTCTCTGAATCGGTAATAATTTCTCAAAGGCACAGTGCTATCTGTTTTAACATTTTGGGGTGTTGAAATTACTAATGCTGTGGGCACACAAATATTTTAAGGTTCACAGGATTTGGCAAATGTAGAATGATCTACGATTGTCTATATTATAATTATTAAAATACCTTTTAGTTGAGGATTTGGTAGAATTCAACTTGCTATTCCAGTAACAAGATGAAAGCTGATTCCCTTTTTTTTTTTCTTTTAAATGTGAGATGTATGGAATTAAATACATGTGTGTGTGTATGTGGGTTACACAATTGTAATGGATGTTGGTGAGAGTACAAATACCCCCATTTACTTGTATAAGATAGTGTCTGTGAGGACTTGTGTAAAACTGTCTTTCTATGAGGAACTGTAAGATAGCATTTGTGCAGGTGCCTGTGTAACAATGTATTTGTGTGTATGATTCTCTATGAGGTAGTGCTTATATGTGACTGCTTTTAGGTAAGTTCCTGTGTGTGAGGGCCTTTGTATGATGACATATGTTTGAGTGTTTGAGTGAGACAATTCCTGCGTGTGACTGCTGTGTGTGAGTTTCAGTGTATGACAGTCTGTGAAAGGTAGTGCTTATGGGGGTCACTGTGTGAGTCCCTGTGTGTCAAGGCCTTGTGTGTTTGCTCCTACCCATGATGGGCCATGTGGACAGATGTATTCCTATGACAAGTCAACTTTCTTTATACATAGAAAAATATTCTCTTGGCATTCATGTTTTAACATATCAGAAATATAAAGAGTTTAACTAGATTGAAAATAAAATTTAGGTATAACAGACTATAAATAGTTTTAATAATTTTCTTTCCAATTCAATGTAATTTTTTTTACCAGTTGCCATGAAGTAGGAGCTAATTATCACCAGAAATTTTATGCTATCATACTTGAGGCTTATCACAGCTATGTTTATGCTTTATAACTGTGAAAATTTTGGATTTAGGGAATTTATTAGAAGGTCAGTAATTATAGAATATATGAAGTGGCATTGACTTTTGAATATATATGAAGACACTTGATGTGCTTTGTAAATTTTATTTAAGATCTATTTTATTGTGAATTAAAATCTAGATATTTAATATTACTTTTAATGCTGATAGTTAAGTATTTTTTCATGTGCAAAGGTGTTCTCATAAATGACATCATAGTGATATCACTCACCATCAAGATAAAATGCAAGAAGTGACTCCTTTAAATGCCATGAGATAGTATTATAATTAGAACTCTGGCATACATTGTGAATTTCCTAGTGAACTAATGAACCATTTTATTTATAATGAAACTGCTTTCATGATCAACATTCTACTTTTATCCCATAGGATGGTGAAACCTCAAGAAATGACAGTGTTGTAAGAGTCAGTACAGGTTGAGATGCTATGGCTCCTTGTGAAAGCCAACTTATGCTGAGACACAGTTTTAGCCCTTCCCTCTCACTTTGACCTACTGCCTCTCTCACTGAAAGGAAAAATGCCTTCTTTGTTCATGGTTATTTTATTTCATGGGGAGAACATAAAATTCTTGAAATGCTGGTAGACATTAATATTAACAACCATAGTTGGAGGTCAGGGACAGATACAGACTGTGGGTTATATAAATGTTTTATCAAGAATACCGTTGCCAATATGATAGTTGATGTAATCTCTAGTGATTTCATAATAAAAATGCAGTGTGGAAATCACTGCACATTCACTGTTACTGGGAAAGATTTCATCCCATTGGATGTTCGAAGGCTACTGTCATTTGAGTCTGATGTGGGAAGAGAGGGGCAATGGCTGGGATGAATGAACAAGTGCTTAATCAGCTACACTGACCTTTAAGGACTGTAATGTCGTGAGCTGAATACATTATATTGTAGAACTACATATAACATTGTGTAGAAGAGATATAAGCATTTGACATGTATGCTTTTTAGGACTAGAAGTGGAAAATCTTCCTAATAGGACAGTAAATTTTGAGTTACTTTGCCTACTTCAAGAAATCTGTCTGACTGAGAAGTCTGAATTTAGTGTTCCCCTGAGGAATTCACAACACACATTCTTTGCTGTAGTTGATATTTAAGGAATTTATGTGATCATAACAGTATAAGTCAAAGTTATTGGGATTGAACTTTTAATACTTTTAGTTTATGTGTTCCACTCTGTGTGTTTCTGTGTGTGTGTAAGTCAGCCTACCTGTGATATAACATACATATAATAGTCGGAAGACAAATGCAAAACTCAGTTCTCTTGCAATCATGTGAGGTGGAGACTCAACATCAGATCATCAGACTTGATAACAAGTTTCTTTATTTGCTGTATCATCTCAGAGGCCCCAGATTAGATTTATTTAGAATCTATGAGATTCTTCCAATTCTTCAATAGACATAATGTCATAAATTTACTAAGTTTGGTCTTCCATAAAAATGAAATAGATGAATATGACTGAGAATTATTAGGTACATATCCAAACATGTCTCAAAGGTTCAAAATCTCCTAATTCTACCAAGTAAAATAGTATAGTTTATCATGATACTAAAATGAAAATAACTTCCTATTCTGTTTCCATCTTTAAAACACCTGAAGCACTCAGAGTTTCTAGAATGTTCCAAAGTTCTTTTTCATTATATAAAACACTACTTACAATCCCTAGCTCTTACAGTCCTTGCCTTAAACAAGGTTACGTGCTTTTATGCTGTGATTTTTTTTAAAAAAAAAAAAATTCTCTTTTCTTTTACTATGTTTTTCTTCAGTTCTATTGTTGGAGAGCTCCATCATTAAAATTTAATCAAACCCACATGAATAGTTCAAGCTCTTGTCAATAACAGATATTTTGTCACAATGTGTCTCTATTGAAGCATTTTTATTATTGAAGAAGCGATGGGGATCACTTAGAGATAGGCTGTGTTTTAGATTAATCATCTAGGAGATGTAAGAACCATTTCTAAGATAAGTGAAATTAAATCATAGTAAGTTGGATAAAATCAAGGTTTCAACTTTAGAAATAGTTTTAATTGTTTCTATGACTTTAACATGAGAATGTCACACCACACACACACACACACACACACACACACACACACACCCATAATCAAAAGAAAAACCTAAAGTTAGTCTCTGTCAATTTTTATCCCTGCATTTCCATTAGACAGGAACAATTCTGGGTTAAAAATTTTGAGATGGGTCGGTGGCCCCATTCCTCATCTGGGGAATGTTCCTATCTACTGGAAGGGGACTCTATAGGTTCTATCTCCACTTTGTTGCATATTTTGGTTACAGACTGAAGAAAAGGCCATACAAAGACAGTCCCCACCTAGTCATCCATCACGTCTGCAGACACCAAACACTGACACTATTGTTGACGCCAGGAAGAGCTTGCTAATAGGAACTTGGTATGCCCATCCCCTGAGAGAATCTGTTAGCACCTGACTAATATAGATACAGATACTTACAGCCAACCATCAGACATAGTCCTGTGACCCCAATGGAAGAGCTAGGGTAAGGATTGTAGGAGTTGAAGGGGATTGCAACCACATAGGAAGAACAATATCAACTAACTGAACCTCCCCACCTACTGCTCCCAGGGACTAAACCACCAACCAACAAGTATCCATGGAGAGACCCATGGCTCCAGCTACATATATAGCAGAGAACTGCCTTATCTGACAAGTTGGAGGTAGGCCCTTAGTCCTGTGGAGGCTTGATAATGCTAGAGGATCCTTAGCTTAGGAGGATGCTAGAGCAGTGAGGCTGGGGAGGCTGAGTGCATGGAGGAGCACCCTCATAGAGGCAAAGAAAAGAGGGGATGGAATGGAGGATTTGTGGAGGGAAGACCAGGAAGAGGGACAACATTTGAAATGTAAACTAATAAATTGATTAATATTTTTTTTAAAACAATCTAAAGTTAGAATGAAAATGATATGGGCTTATTCATGCCTGATTCATGGAATAGATGTAACTATTTTGAGAATGAGGAATTAAGGGATTGACCTTTGGTAATAGACACATAGGGTTTTTATCAGGACATTTGTATTTTCTGATTAAGTGTATTTTCAAGGAACTCTTACTTGCAAACTTCATGTTACCACATTAAAAATTCCAAGTAAAATATCTTAAGGTTCCATCCATTTTAAACTAAATCATCGAGATATGGGTAGCCACAACCACTAAATGTAAAGGAAGCAGTAGGTAGCCCTGAAGCTCTTTAAATTCCAAGGAACTAACAAAGTTGAACTGCTACCTCTGCCATCTCATCTACATTGTAGACCATTATAGAACAGAGCAGTTTAGAGAAACACCTGCAATACCTTGCTTTTATCCCCATGAGCACCTTCTTTTTATGTGAGTCTTAAGACAACTCAAAACAATCTGTAAGCCTAGTTAATGATGTCTCATACTTACATTCATGCTGCTATCCACAATTTTCACATTAGAAATCACTGTGCTGAATTTTAGGGTGGAGTGTTTGATTTTAGGGATGATATTCTTTTCTGCTATTCCAAAGTTTATTTTTTATACTTATAATTTTGAATGATATTTTTCACGCTTGGTACAGTATTCTGAAATTATCAAATATTGTCAAGTCTATATTTTATACAAATCATTCATTACACTGGGGACTATAATGTAATATTGTGTTAGATATGATGCAATGAAATATGACAAAACTATTTTGCACAAATCCAAGGCCAAGGTACAAGTAGTTGTAGCATCTCTAGGAACATTTCTTCTGGGACCATCAACGGCCATCTTTGCCCTATATCCACATTTGTGCATTTTATTCATAATACTCGAGTTCTTTTTCTTCTGCCTTAAAGTTAGCAATCCCTTTCAATAAGGACCTAATCTGATTAAAATTCAAACCTAATTATCTTTATTGATTGATCTGTTTATGCTATGACACAGAATGTTGTTTTGTTGACATGCTGACATTGAGCTTGTCAGCCTCCTAAGTGCTGGCACAGTAGACGATACTGAAAGAATTACCTCTTTCAATAATGAGCCTAGTTTTCCTAATGACCAGTGTGTGCAAACACAGTTACTTTCAAGGTTAGAACTTCTATATATAAATTTGAGTTGGCAGGGAGACACAATTTAATTCATCAATCTAATGAAATAGCATTGCAAATATATGATCTTAAGCTTTCTTTTAAGAATTATAAGTAAATTTTTATTGAAATATATACCTTTATTTGTTCATGTATTTGAATACCTAGAGATATGATATATTTTTATAGAAAATATGATATATTTCCATAAATACAAATGGACAAACTTTCACATACCTTATAAACCAGACATTTATACACATTATATTTTAAGATTGATGGAAACTAAAAATATTTTCAATTCTTTATCATAAGTTTCAAATATACACAGAGTATTTACACTCTAGTGGACACATATTATTCAGATAGACCACTGAGAATAAATTCAGAGAGCTTAGATTAAATAATGCTAACTGCATACAATGCGCCAGGCACAGTATTGCTATGACCATTTAACTACTGAGATAATTTAACTACTGAATGAAATTTGTAGATTGAATATAAACTACCCATTTTACAAATTTTCATAAGTCATGGCAAAAAAATTGATGATTTTTTATGTATCCATTAAAGTGGGGGAAAAGGATTAAAGGACAGATAACGAAAGAGGAGAAAAGGACTGAAAGAGAAACAACAAAGAATTGCTGACGGACGGGAAGTCAACCAAGAACTGCTATAGTAAAATCATTCAGAAATTAAAAACAAGTGGGAAGTAGGAAGAGAATAGAGGTAGGAAGGAAGAAAGAATACAGAAAGGCATAATAATTAAAAGTTCTATCTGTTCCTTGTGGGAGATTGGTCACACTGACCCACTCTTAAATCTCTGCTTCTACTACTTATTCAATCATTCAGCTTTTGCTCAGACCCATTTTTAATCAAAGCCTCCAAAAAAACTTTTCCTTTCTCTTGCATATCTATTAAATCTTATTTTCTTAATGATTTCTCTATGCCTGATACTGTCCCACAGAAGATGCTATGATGTGATGTTGCTTGGAAGCCTAGAGATATTTGATTATGTTTTCTTGAAAATCTACTTCTATTTGCCCAGGATAGAAAGTTTACTGATAGACCAAAGAACAGTTTAAATATTTATACCATGATGAAACACGGAGTTTGATTGAAGTTAATAGCAGAAATAAGGACATTTGACAGGCAACGATACCACTCATGCAATCTTTATTATCCTAATATACATCTTTATGGAGAAATGCCATGTATCCCAAGTCTTCACCCCCTAGAAGGGAATATTAACACCTCAAATCTTGTGACTGTCTCCTGAGGGCAATCACAGTTGCTAATTTAAAGGCAGGAAAGGCAATCAGGCCTGAAGGACAGGATTCTATAGCAAAAGCTATGTGTATTTTTGGTTTCCAAACAAATGATTTAGAACTACCACTGTGTTGAGTAAGAGTGAATGAAAATAGAAATGAGCATTTATTAGATACTTGGATTGGATTGTAGGAACAGGGTCAGTGCATTCCGTGCATAATAATTTAAAATGTTCATAACACTAGGATATAGAAAATAAAAAAATCATTTTTTTCTTAAATTGAAAAAAACTTGACATGAAACTTCATACCTTGACTTATAGATCTGCTTAATTCTAAAATCAATGATATTAAGACAAATTCTATACGTTTATCTTTAACTGCACATAATATCAATATCAAGCCTTTGACCTAATGATTAGATAGTAATTCCTTCTCATAGTTTCTGAGTTTTATGAAACTTAGTAGTTTTCAGGACTGTTCCTTACATGCACTATACACAACCACTGTTCATCTCTGATACATATCTCATAAAGAAGGACTCTTCCTTAAGACCTTGTGTGAGAGCTGATTCCCAAGACTTATTCCATATGAACACTCAACTCTAAAAAGGAAAAGAGGAGAAGGAGAAAGAGGAGGAAGGAGAGGAGAAGGGCAAGGGGGAGGGGGAGGAACAGGAGGATTTCTGTATAGGACACAGCCATAGCACTCAGAAACTCAAGCAACCAGATACTCTCCATAAGATCTGCACAGGACTTGCCAGTTAACATTCCTACAAGGATGACAAAGGGATTCAAGCTATTGAAGCTATTGGTTGTCAATGGTTGCTAGACTGCTAGGCACAGTGTTGCTGTGCTGGGATTGTCTTTGTCTCAGCTCTTATAGCCACTGATATGTGGGTCTTCTCAAGTGAATATTTTCCCTTTTGTCTTCTTGTAAGAAATTTTAGTAAAATTCAGTGAATTGGACAAAGCAAACAGAACCCAGAGAACAAATCACCGTAAAGGCAGTCAAGGAACTATTTCAGAAGCAGAGGAGATTCGTGTGAGCAAGAAAGTCGGGGTAACTGCTGTGAGTAACATCAAAATCCATTATATGAATGTTAGAAATTGCCTAAATAAATAAATAACATTTAAAGAATACTTGAACCTTTACTTTATTATCCATTATTTTTGATAAACTAACACGAGGACCCAGTATGATTTCATTTCAATCCATAGCAATAGACCTAGAATTATTTTTCATTCAACTCCCAGTTCTGGGAACAACTTGTACTCTTAGGAGAAGTTATTTACTTTCTTTTAATTAAAAGGGATTATACTATAGATTTTCCTACCATGATTATGTGAACCACCTACCTGCAGGAATGACTCTTAGGGATGTACCAAATTGTATTTCCACTCTGCCTTTATGCTCAAGTCCCAAAGATATAGATTTTTTTTCCATACTGTGCTGGTGATCTGATGAGGATGTTCTTCAAAACTCTAGCATCCTGTTGAGCAAATCTCGGGGATCCATTGTTGTTGTTTTAATCTTGACTATTCTTTCACTTTTTAAGGTAATTAATCACCTGCAGAGATATTGAAGTTTGGCTGGAAAGTCTAGATTTTTAGTTGCTTCATTGATTTTATTTAAATGGAAATTTGAAGAAACAATTAGGACCTATAGTCATGACTTTCCATTTTATTTCCCTTAATGAAACATGGGATGTAGTAGAGAGTTTGTTCAGTGGTTAATAGCACTTACTATATTGGCAGAGAAACTGATGGCATTTGGAACAGATCACACCCACCTTTAACCCCAGTTCCACAGGATCTGATGTTGCCTTCTGGCAACCATGCATGGATCCCCACACACATGAGCACAAGCCCACACACACACACACACACACACACACACACACACAGAGAGAGAGAGAGAGAGAGAGAGAGAGAGAGAGAGAGAGAGAGAGAGAGACAGAGAGAGAGAGAGAGAGAGAGAGAGAGAGAGAGAGAGAGAGAGAGAGAGAGAGAGAGAGAGAGAGACTGAAAACTAAACATTCAAATGAAAACACAGAGGAAGATTATGTTTTTTCTCCTCTCATCTCCAGTCTCTCTGATCCCTTTATGTTCAGAGCAGACCAAGGAATAACATACCCCGAGGATATATTTAGGTTAAGTAACATTAATGAGCAGGGCCTATTTATAGATATAAAAAGAGCATTACATTAAAAAAAGACATCAATAACTAAATATAAGACCAAAAAGATATAGAGAATTGCAGGTATTACCTGAAGTTTCATAGACATCATAATGTCTATCACATCAGACCTGCTTCAGTGATATTATTTCTGTGTAATGACTGTCTATTCTAAGTGACCAGTGAGGCACTGATCTGTGTACAACATAAAGAGAAGGTAAATAAGGTCAACAGTGGTGGATGTAATCTTATATAATTCACAGAATATTACTTAGAAAAATATCACAAGACTTTATGTCAAGACTTCATTTTTTAATTTTTATTAGATATTTTCTTCATTTACATTTCAAATGCTATCCCAAAAGTCTCCTATACCCTCCCCCCACACTCCTCTACCCACTGACTCCCAATTCTTGGCCCTGGCATTCCCCTGTACTGGGGCATATAAAGTTTGCAATACCAAGGGGCCTCTCTTCCCAATGATGGCCAACTAGGCCAACGTCTGCTAAATATGCAGCTAGAGACAAGAGCTCTGGGGGTACTGTTTAGTTCATATTGTTGTTCCACCTATAGTGTTGCAGACCCCTTCAGCTCCTTGGTTACTTTCTCTAGCTCCTACATTGGGAGCCCTGTGTTCCATCCTATAGATGACTGTTAGCATCCACTTCTGTATTTGTGAGGCACTGGCAAAGCCTCACAGGAGACAGCTATATCAGAGTCCTTTCAGCAAAATCTTGCTGGCATATGCAATAGTGTCTGCGTTTGGTGGCTGATTATGGGATGGACCCCAGGTTGGGGTAGTCTTTGGATGGTCCATCCTTTTGTTTTAGCTCCACACTTTGTCTCTGCAATTCCTTCCATGTATATTTTATTCCCTATTCTAGGGAGGAATGAAGTATCCACACGTTGGTCTTCCTTCTTGATTTTCTTGCATTTTGGAAGTTGTATGTTGGGTATTCTAGGTTTCTGGGCTAATATCCATTTACCAGTGAGTGCCTATCAAGTGACTTCTTTTGTGTTTGGGTTACCTTACTCAGGAAGATATCCTCCAGATATATCCATAGCCTAAGAATTTCATAAATTCATTGATTTTAATAGCTGAGTAGTAATACTCCATTGTGTAAATGTATCACATTTTCTGTATCCATTCCTCTGTTTTGGAACATCTGGGTTCTTTCCAATAGGGCTGCTATGAACATAGTGGAGCATATGTCCTTATTACCAGTTGGAACATCTTCTGGGTATATGCCAATGATTTTGCTGGATCTATGGGTAGTACTATGTTCAGTTTTCTGAGGAACCGCCAGACTGACTTCCAGAGTGGTTGTACTAGCTTGCAATCCCATAAGCAATGCAGGAGTGTTCCTCTTTCTCCACATACTCGCCAGCATCTGCTGTCACCTGAATTTTTGATCTTAGCCATTCTGACTGGCATGAGGTAGAATCTCAGGGTTGTTTTGATTTGCATTTCCCTGATTATTAAGGATGTTGAACATTGTTTTAAGTGCTTCTCAACCCTTCAGTATTCCTCACTTGAGAATTCATTGTTTAGCTCTGTACCCCATTTTTAATGGGGATATTTGAATTTCTGGAGTTCAGCTTCTTGAGCTCTTTGTATATATTAATACCCTATCAGATTTAGGATTGGTAAAAATTCTTTCCCAATCTGTTGGTGGCCTTTTTGTCTTATTGACAGTGTCTTTTGCTCTACAGAAGCTCTGCAGCATAGGCCATTGCTGTTCTGTTTAGGAATTTTTTTCCTGTGCCCATATCTTCGAGGGTTTTCCCCACTTTCTCTTCTATAAATTTCAGTGTCTCTGGTTTTATGTGGAGCTCTTTGATCTACTTAGACTTGAGCTTTGTACAAGGAGATAAGAATGGATCAATTCACATTCTTCTACATGATAACTGCCAGTTGTACCAGCACCATTTGTTGAAAATGCTGTCATTTTTCCATGGATAGTTTTAGCTCCCTTGTTAAAGGTCAAGTGACCATAGGTGTGTGGGTTCATTTCTGGGTCTTCAATTCTATTCCATTGGTCTACCTGTCTGTTGCTATATCAGTACCATGCAGTTTTTTTGTTTTGTTTTGCTTTGTTTTGTTTTGTTTTGTTTTGTTTTGTTTTATCACAATTGCTCTGTAGTACAGCTTTAGGTCAGGCATGGTGATTCCACCAGAGATTCTTTTATCATTGAGAAAAGGTTTTGATATCTTAGGTTTTTTGCTATTCCAGATGAATTTGCAAATTGACCTTTCTAATTCGTTGAAGAATTAAGTTGGAATTTTGATGGGGATTGCATTGAATCTGTAGATTGCTTTCGGCATGATAGCCATTTTGACTATATTAATCCTGCCAATCCATGAGCATGGGAGATCTTTCCACTTCTTAAATATATTACTTGAAATCCTAGCCAGAGCAATTCTATAACAAAAGGAGATCAAGGGTATACAAATTTGAAAGGAAGTAGTCAAAATATCACTATTTGCAGATGATATGATAGTATATATAAGTGACCCTAAAATTCCTAAACCTGATAAACAGCTTCAGTGCAATAACTGGATATAAAAGTAACTTAGACAAATCAGTGGCCTTTCTCTACACAAAGGATAAACAGGATGATAAAGAAATTTGGAAAACAAGACCCTTCACAATAGTCACAAATAATATAAAAAGCCTTGGTGTGACTCCGACTAAGGAAATGAAAGATCTGTATGACAAGAACTTCAAGTCGCTGAAGAAAGAAATTGAAGAAGATCTCAGAAGTTGGAAAGATCTCCCATGCTCATGGATTGGCAGGATCAACATTGTAAAAATGGCTATCTTGCCAAAAGCAATCTACAGGTTCAATGCAATCCCCATCAAAATTCCAACCCAATTCCTCACTTAGTTAGAAAGGGCAATTTCCAAATTCATCTGGAATAATAAAAAAAACCTAGGATAGCAAAACTATTCTCAACAATAAAAGAACTTCTGGGGGAAATTACTACAGAGCAATTGTGATAATAACTGCATGGTACTGGTACATGGTACAGCACCAGACAGGTAGACCAATGGAATAGAATAGAAGACCCAGAACTGAACCCACACACCTGTGGTCACTTAATCTTTGACAAGGGAGCTAAAATGTCAAGACTTCATAGTGAGTAGAATGAAATCTGTAGGATGGCATTTTTAACACATTTTTAGACTTTGTAGCATTATTCATATACCACTTGTGATGGATAAAATGTCCAATATAAAATTAATTTTCTTTTCATTTTTATATTTAGAAATAGACATACAATTGAGAAACAAATGTGTTGCATTTATTTTATTTTGATGAATATATGTAGATCAAAATTACCTACTCCAGTGGAACTATGTTTTGCTATATAAGGGCAAAACTGCATTTGATAAATGCCTTTTCTTCAAGCTGGTGATAGCAGATCTGTAATATAATATCTGAAAAATGGGTAGCGTAGTTCTTTGCAAATATTTGTTTAGTGCTAAGCACTTAGAAATTTTGGCATGGCGATTTCATAAAATTCAAGCTGGTATTTATGATTGTTTGAATTATACAGTGCAATGGATGGCAGCAATTAACTGAGAAAATATGAAGTGAATTATCCAAATAATTAAATCAGAGGCTAAGCTGTAATTACATAGTGGAAATCCACTTGCAACATTTATTAATTCAGCAACCCTTCCTTCACTTTTATCATCAAAGGCACTCTGACATTATGGAAAGAAAGCTGAGCTGGCAGTCAGGAATGGCGGGTTATTCTGTCTTCTCAGAGCAAGCCCACTCAGAGTATGACATTAATGTAGGTGTTTTGACTCCAAGATGTGAAGGAAATTGATAAGTCCTTGTATGCTTTCCTGCTCACAACAATCCTAGGAGGGTTTATGTGGTTGTTAGAGTTTCTAGGGCAGGGACAGTCACTTTCCTTACAACCTGCGACTGGTTGACCACAGTGGGGAGGAAGACCACACATCCTTGAATATCTGTGGTTGACACAAAGTTGTTATGATGGATGAAAAAGTAAAAGAACACAAAGTTGTATAGGAGATAAATGGATGTACAGCTGGGAGGAGTTGAATTGAAGTCAATGACAGGGGCTGTCAGTATTACAAAACTCACTAGGTGAAATTTTCTAAGAAGTAACAAAAAAAAAAAAACGTAGTGTAAGAAATCACAGGACATGTTGAAAGAAGACTTTAATAGTATGGGCATTTATACAAGAAATTATTGATACCCAATAAGATTCATAAAGCTCACCTTGACACTTGTTAAAATCCACAACAATATCATTACTATATGGATCGTATGGCCTTCGTTCATTGTCCTGGCTCTTAAAATAAATTAACCAAAGCAAATAACATCAAATGTACAGCATCCTTCAGTAGGAAAAGCTGGGACAGTTGAATCTTAGGTGAATGACCACCACATAATATGGAAATTCAAAGAGACAGGACTTTTATGCTGTTCGTGAACCAGATAATTGGTGTCCTACTTGTGTTGTAGACTAGTCCCTGATATTGTGCTAGAAGGAAATGCTCTCCTGACCATACCAGACTTCCTTTCATTGTCTATGAAAATGGGTATAATGTAAAAATGAAGCCACTATAGCCAGCTTCTTAACGATATGCTTGCCAGGCATGCCAGATATTAGAATTGATTATTATTTTGATAAACATGTTGCTTATGAGTTTAAACATCCTAAGAGATAAGGGATGCATGATGTGGCTAAATTAAGCCAAATGAGCTCTCTTCATATCCTGTAAATGATTGCTTTGCTAAGGAGCTAAATCCCCGGGGTTTCTAGTGGTTTTGTTTGTTTGTTTCCCACGGGGGAACTGGCATAATTCCATTTGTTTGCCTTTTGTGCTTTTACAAATATTCAAGAGTAAACTCTTAGAGTCTGGTAGGTGTGTGCTTGCTCAAGCTTCATGCATTCTTTTTTAAGTGAGACCGAACAGCTTATCTTTGTTTCACAGAACACCACAGAGGACATAGAGTGCAGTCTAGTCCAGAGAAAGCCTCCAGCGCTGCTTGGGAAGATTAAGACAGTGCTGAAAAAGGAACCCTTTGTCTAACTGCAAACTGGAGTGAACACAGAGCTAGAAAATCCCCTCCCTGCTGTCTTCGCTCTCAGTCCGTGGCCTGCCCGAAGGGCACTGCCACTCACGTATTATCAAATGCTGCTGTAGTCTGCTCTCTGAAGTGGCACTGCCCTGTGATATTAATGGTTCACTGTTGCAAAGGAAGAGGAGCATCCCAGGCACTGATCTACCTCTCTAATGGGAAGACCTCCCCACTACACTTCTCTATTGCTTATACAGAGCTGATAGGAGAAAGGATGGAGGTTCATTTTAAGACATCTTCTAGAGGATTTTATTTTTAAGATTTCAAAAAGTCACATTAAGGACATTTCTAAGATTTAGGGGATAAGCTTTTGAAATAATGTTATTTTAATCTTTGCTTCATTGGAACAGTATATGCTATGGGATCTGTTGAGCCTTCAGCACCCCCAGACCTCTGTATCACTGTTAAAATAAACAAGTACCTTGTTAAAAACCAAAAAAACCAAAAAACAAAAAGAAAAAAAAAAAGCCCACAAGATTTCGATTTCAACTTGCTGGCAGTTGAGTTGGAAGGCCCATTTGCTCTTCACAGTTATCCTGAAATTCTCCAGATTCTGCTGGCTTTCATTGGGTTTGAGCAATTTCATGTTATGACCTCAGAGATAGAATGCCATTGTCTAAGATGCTTAACTAATAGTAAACTTGTAGCCTGTGGCTCTGCCTAAGGATAAACGTGAGCCACCCTGACCAACATGAAGAGGATCATTGCAGTGGTGAGATTCCAAAGTTTAATTCATTATTTAGAAGGTTTGAGGAGCAAAAGAAGTCTAGAGACTCAGTGCTCCCATTTGCAACACATTAAAAACAATCAGGATAATGATGTAAAGCAGACAGGGGCTGTCCTGGGTGTCTAGAATATGTAGCATATAATTTGAGGTGTCACATTAGAAATAACCTAGGCTCTTACAGACAAGTTTAAGGCTGAAGGTTACAGGGAGGCACATTTTTCTATACTCACAGCCCTATTTTTTGCTCCTTTGTCTTTATTTTTGTATCCTGAAATGTCGATGGAGCCTTGCTTCCCTGCTTCCTAAATTGCCTTCAAGTATTAGAAGTCTTTGGCTGAGCATATAATTAAGAGAGTCCAAATGTGAGCACTGAGGAGAAAGGTGTCTAATAAAGTAAGTGGCAAATGTGAATTTATTAAAGTAGGTCGCGTCATACATTGTAATAACCTTCCTTGGCATATCTCGTAACGTGGGAGATAAAAGTAATGAAAGCACACGGCATACTTAAAGCTGAGAAAGGCATTCCTTGTAGTTCTGCCTAAGAGGTGCCTATAAATTAATTGCATAAATACCTGAACAAAACGCTGGTCATATAAATCTAATGAGCATAATCGATAAGTGTGCAGCCTCTAAGTGAAAGAACCTTGGGTTCAGTATTAGCATGTTTGAAGTATTTTGGTAATGACATGCTCACATTTGTGGAATGCATTTTCTGAACCAGGAATGGAATTGCACAGGGAGGTGCAGACCAATCTGCAGAGGTAACTCTAGTGGAATGAAAGTAGTGATGGAAGCCTACTAATATTAAGATACAGAGCACAAGGAAAGCTAATACAATCAGAAAAGCAAATCTGCAAAATACCAAATTAAAAGCACATTCGTGACACATAGGTGTCACATTTTAATTATTAATGGTTCTTTTATTTGAATGCAATTGCACGCAGAGGTATGAGAGGAACAATACGTACATGCACATAATCTCCGACCAGTGTTTTGCCATACAATTTACCATAAATGTTAGGTACAAAGTGCACCCTAACAGACCAGAAGCAGCATCTGGTGTATTTAGATACTTGGTGAGAGAAAAAACACAATAGCTAATAAGCAGTTTTTAATTTTTATATCCTTGATTATTAAAGAAATTTAAAGGTCTTTAACTGAGCCGTAAGGTGACAAAAAGGATATTCAACAACAATAGTAAAGACATGCATTATAATGAGA
Organism: Mus caroli; assembly: GCF_978045245.1. NCBI lineage: Eukaryota > Metazoa > Chordata > Mammalia > Rodentia > Muridae > Mus > Mus caroli. The sequence goes on along the minus strand of NW_028227272.1, from coordinate 64,166,998 downwards.
TGTATTGTGCTAAGCGAAAGATACATTGGCTTATTTCATAGTGCATAGGTAAGTTTGGATCAGGGAAAGTTAGACTAGACTTTTACTGATAGAGTAAGAAGTAGTCAGTAAATATCTGAAATAAATATGGAAAAGAGAAACAAGGCCAAATCTCTGATATTTGCAAGCTGTGATGTTTTAAGTGTGGTCAGGAACACTAGCATGAGAGCAAGAGGAGTTGGCAGAAATAGACAGCTTACTCCCCATCTCAGACCTGTTCCTTCAGAATGTAGAGTGTGGGTCCTAAACAATCCGTTCCTGCGATTGCTGTGTGTGACAGGGGTTACATCAGCAACTTCAGGAATCATTGCAGTGGTGAACTGATCATGGGAAAGTAAAGGCACTCCCTTCCTAAGGTTTTATACAAGATTTACAAGTAACTGATTGAGTCACTGCTTTTATTGACCATTTCTAACTGAAACTGTGTTTGTTTATTGTAAACAAAAGAGAAAGCTCATAACTTGATCAAAAAGGTTTTATCTCTCCATCCCTATAATTTCCTGCCAGGTCCCGACCTTAAGTTAAGCTCAAACCCTAACCCCCAACTCTATATTCCAGTCATAGACTCCTCAAACTCTTCTGTCCATAAAGTTTACTTTATAGAATTTGTGTACCTGTCTTTACCAAGGTTCAAAATAATTTTGACTTTCTCTACACTAGCCTAACTTAATCTAAATATTTGAAATTAATAATCATTTCTGTAGAAACCCTACAGCTTTAAGGATTTTTAATTTGAAGACTGCTTTCTATATTTATTTATATAATTATTGATGATATTAATATGTCCGATCCTGCTGGACTGTGATCGTCATTTGGGAAGATCATAGTACCCTCTGATTACATGATAATTTGCTGGATTGATGAATATAATGTAACTATTTCTTCAATTTCATTTCTTCACAGTCCCAGTAGCGTGTTTTGACATGAGATTGAAATCTCATATTTTGTAAGACAGAGATGAGAGATTTCCTTTCTAAATAATGCTTTTATATCCTTTATTATCTACCTATAACTAGCTATGTATTAATTATTGAAAAGTTATTATCGCCAATGTGTATCTAAATGCTTAAAATATTATCCACTCAGATATTTTAGTCACAAAAATAAGAAAAAGAAAAAGAAAAAAAAACCTTAATCCTAAGAGGAAAGGAAGGGCATGCTATATCTTAGCATAGGATCCAATTTGATGTGTGTATAGGGTAGTCGTTCACTGATTCCTCTGATGAATTGTTCATAATTGTGACCTTAGATGACATTTGACATATCTTATCAAAATTTAGCATCTGAGAAAATCAAAGATAGCAAAAATGAATGAAAGGAGCTTAACACAGTTTGGAAGAGCTTTATTTTTTTTTAAATTTGCATTACATATGGAAGTACAGGATGTGAACTGTCGTATGTTTGCTCAGATATGCTTCTGAGCAAAAGGGCACATGAGGACTGTTTTCATCTTATCTGCTGAAAAGTGGAGAAGATTTTATTCTTACTCTATTTTCTCTTTCAAAATACCATCTCTGGTGCTGTTTTTCAACTTGGAATCTGGAGCTCTATTTTCAAATTCTAAGTGTGCAACTGTTGTCAGTGTTTCCATACATACATTAAAATTTAGAGCAAGAGAAAGGCACTATGGTGTGACCATTATACCAGTTGTACTAGCATCTTGTATGTTAAAAATGAATGATAGATGTGTTATGCTATAGCTAGTGTATGTCGGCTGTCTTACATAGTTGTCTTTATATTTGATGCCTTCCAAAGTTTAAAATGCTACACTGTGCTTCCACCACACTCACGTACGTTGGCATTTACAATGCAAAGTAGGAATTTCCTACAAGAAATTGAATACTTTTGTTTGTGATTTTTGGCAGTTAGGATGCTGCCAAAAATAGTGACAAGCCAGGTAAGATGAATAGGTATCAGTATTTCTTGTCTTTCTGTAGTGTGAATCAACTGATTTAACAAAAACATATAATACAAAGCAATGATTTTGTGAGCTGATGTGAATAAAAGGCAAGAAAGAAACGAATCTACTTTGAAATATGGAATTGACTTGTACCCTAATTCTGCTTCTGCCTTTTAAATTGTTCAATATATTTCCAGGGAAAAAAATTACATTATATGAAACATGGAAATACTTTATAATTTCCTTTTAAATATGCCCTCGGGTTCCTATTTGATTTGAGAGATATTTCAAACTATTCTTCTAAAGTTGCATTTTAGAAAACTTTAATACAGAGACATTAAAGTTTAATTTATCTGGCTGGTAGGATGGCGAAGTGGGTAATGCACTCGCCCATGTTAGCAGAAAGAGCTGACTGAGTTCAGATTGCTAGAATCAATGTGATGCTGGGTATGGTGGCAAGCCCCTTTTGTCCTAGTAATCCCATGGCATGACAGGATGTAAGATACCTGCTATTCTCTAGGCTACCCATTCTGGCATGCAGGGCAGAAAACAAGGAGCAATGTGGAAGGCAGGAACTAACACTCATGACTTCTAATTGCACATATTGATCTAACTGTACCTTCACTCTCTGAAGAACACACACATATGTGCACACTGATATCAACACATGCACACAAGAACAAAATGTAATTCTTTTGTCAATAAAGCTATACATTTACATTACAAATACTGCCCTAATATGTATATACACAAATGCACTCACAAAGTCACATGTATGTTTATGGATCATACTTTAATTTTTATTTCAAAAACTGAACAAAAAATTAAGTATATAAAATCTAAAATCAAGTGTACTGTAAAAAATAACCTAAATATGTTATCTAAATGCAGTTTTGATATAGCTATATAGGTTGTAATTTCATACCAAATAATTTAAAATAAGTCAAAAATATTGTGTTACTTTTAAATATTCTTAGCTCTTTTAAATTCAATCTTTTAAGTTCAGATTACTGTCAGGATGTCTTAAAATAAATTAAAGGAGTTATGAAATATCAGTAAATTGTGAAATTCTTTGTGTCTTACAGTGAAATCATTGAAAATTAGATTTTTTTAGAATCAATGGGACCCAAGACTCATTTCTAAAGAGCACTGTGGTTTTTATCAACTCACTCGAGAGAGACCACAGTTTGCTCTAGGTCAGAAAAGAAATGATTTATTACACAATTGCAGCTCTCTGAATAGCTTTACAGTCTCTCATTAAGTGCGACAGTACAGAGAATCGTTTACTGATCTTTTTACAAAGCTTAAAACGTCCTACGAGTGCTTAGGCAGCTGTACAGCAGCTTACAGATCAGGACAGGCATCCAAATGAATGATCGTAGAAAACAATTCACAGCGTCAATGTGAATACATGTTTTGGATTTTGACAATATATTTAGTCAAATAAAATAAGGTTCTTTCATCATGAACAAATTTGAAAGGTATTCAAGCAGGACTCCAAAATCATTTATTCTGAATTATTCACCTTATTATTTTAATAGCATTTTCATGTCACTTTGCAATAACTTTGTGACAGCACAACAAAACAGCAATACCTGACCAGGCAAGGGTAGGATGAGCAGTACAAATTAACACTCCTATTTCTACTTCAGGAACTGACAGATCAGATGTGCGGGAACATTCATTTAGTCACTCCCACACCAGCATGATCTACAAAGTAAGACCCTGTCTTACCCCTGCTGTTGAATTAGGTAAGGCTGAAAGAAGCTGAGGAGGAGGGTGATCCTGTAGGAGGACCAGCAGTCTCAATTACTCTGGACTCCCGAGATCTCTCAAACACTGGACCACCAAACAGGCAGCATACACCAGCTGATATGAAGCCCCCAACGCACATACAGTAGAGGACTTCCAGATCTGTGTTCATTCAGAGAAGATGCACCTAACCCTCAAGAGACTGAAAGCGCCAGGGAGTTTAGAGGTCAGGTCGGGTGGGAAGTGGGGGCATCCATATGGATATGGAATTGGGTGGGGATGAGGTATGGGATGTAAAACAGTCGGAGAGTGGATGGGGGCAGGGAATGGAATATGGAGTATAAAAAATAAAAATAAAATACAATTAAAAAAGAAAATCATACAAAAATGTGTAGTAATAAAAATTCACACTACAGTTTGATTTTTTTCAGCCCATAAATATGAAAAATATGACAGCTAACGTAATATGTAGAATAAAATATGCATGTTATATACAAATGACAAACTTTGTGTATTCAGGGCTGTTTCCACAGATAAAGCCAAGCTCATATTTAAATTATTCAGGAAAAACTATGGTATACGCTGAACATGTGTGGACTTTCATTTTTTTAATCTTTATTCCTGAAGCAATAAACAATTGTAAGTATTTGCATAGCCTTTACATTGTATTCAATGTTCTAAACTTTTGAGATGACTTTAAACTCTGAAAGAAACTTCCCATGGTCTATGCAACATTTCACATAGGGACATAGGGATACACATATCCTGGTATTCTGGTGCAGAGAAATGTCTGGGATTCAAAACGCATGAAGTCTGAAAAGCTCTTCATATCCATTCTGTACGAATAGAAATTTATATGGGATGCTGGTGACTATAAGACAACAATAGAGAGAAGAAAAGCATGGGAAGAAAAGAATAGCATCAGAATAAACACTCACACACATTGAAATAGGCAAAGGAGAGTGTTTCAATTCCTAAGTGTGAAATAGAAAATTAATTTTAAAAGTTCATTTTTAAAATAAAATCAAGAAGGAAAACAGAAAAACAGGAGTTTCCTTTTTTTTTTTTTTTTTTTTTTTTACAAAAAATAGAGTTCTCTATTTTGAAGTAAGGAGGTCACACATTCACATCACACGTGTAATAAATGCATCTTATTGTGACAGTTTTTCTTTCTTTTTTTTTGGTTTTTCGAGACAGGGTTTCTCTGCATAGCCCTGGCTGTCCTGGAACTCACTTTGTAGACCAGGCTGGCCTCGAACTCAGAAATCCGCCTGCCTCTGCCTCCCGAGTGCTGGGATTAAAGGCGTGCGCCACCACGCCCGGCTTTTCTTTCTTTTTACATGTCTGTTGAAGATATTGGCAGACAAGGGTGTCTTCAGGCAAAGCTTCTGAATTCTAAAGAAGAGGAACATTTTTTTTGGGGGGGGCACTCCTGTCTCTTGCTCACCTAAGATATACAAATAACAACCAGCTCTCATTTGTGTGCCGTTCAGAGTTTTCATAATGTGTAAGAGGAAGACAGGAAAGAAAAGATAAAGAGAGAAACAAGTTATGCTTTCTTCTCAACATCACAGCAAGTTAGACCTGTAATGTACCAAAGTGATTCACATTTGCTAGAAATAGTTATCATAAATATAAAAACATCTTAAGGAAGAAGGCTGTCTCTATAGTATTAATATTTACATTTTGTATAAAATGAATAGTGAATAAAATTGTTTCTGTCAAACTATGGCTAGATTATTTACTTGTCTTTGAGAAAATTGGAAGAAAACAATAATTGTATTAATTGCATGATATAGTGTAAAATGACCTTTTTTCATGGTGGCTTTCAAAATATCAATCTAGCGTGTTAATATGATTGTATTTAGTTTTGCATCTAGAGAAGATTTATAATGTGCATAAGGAGTTAAATCAGAAAACTAAAAAAAAAAATGAAATTCATAGGATCAATCATGCCAGAAGTTTCCTACAGTAATATTTTAGAGTTATCTTCTATGTTAATGTATGAATATTTGTACATTATCATCTAGCAGATACATGATAAATATAACTGAGCTTGTATTATCCAACTTAGAATCTATTTCTACTTTTCAATTTGGATTGAAAAGTGATCCCAATATTTAGCATGTATGAGGTTCCAAGCAGGGTACAGATGGCATCTTAACACCATGCCTATGTTTAAAACATCTCTTACATTCGGAAGTTTTACAGGCACCAAAACAATCACAGAGAAAAGTGGTCTTTAAATTTTAATTTTATCAAAATAAACCAGATCTCTTGTATATAAAACATTTGCCAACTACAGATTTCTCTTCAATAGGAATGACGCCAAACACACTTATAAAGGCCAAAAAAAGCCTGATATGTATGCATTTCCTCAAGGGAAAGTTTGAGTGAATTATCTTTGTTTGGGTTGTAATACTTTTGTTGACATATGTGGCTTGTAGAATTTTAAACACATTTAATATAGTTGTAGCTATTTTCTAAATGTATTTGGATCCTTTCTATGAATTATCTAGTATGTTATTTATTATATATCGAATTTGTGAACATATCTTGAATAAATACATAATGTTAAGTATGTATAATTATATAGCTGAGGTTCTTTTAATGTGAGCATAAAACTTTCAGAATACACATACAACTTCTATCTATCTATCTATCTATCTATCTATCTATCTATCTATCTATCTATCTATCTATCTATCTTATGCTACAATTCACAAGTGACAAATCAAAGTTGATTTGTTTGTGATTTGAGAAACATGACTCTTGTTAGACTTAGGCCTTCCAGGGCGGCAAAGGGAAGGAGGGATTTGGGTGGGTTAGGGGAGGGGAACGAAATAAAGAGGGCAGGATCAAGTATGGAGGGAGAAAGGAGAGGGGTCCAGAGGGCAGGGAGAATGAATAGACATATGCGGCAGTATGGAATGGGGACTGGGGAGAACCACTAGAAAGTCCTAGACACCAGGGATAGGGGAGGCTCCAGGAACCCAACGGGGATGACATTAGCCAAAATGCCAAACAGAGAGGAGATGAAACCTGAAGAGACCACCTCCAGTAGTTAGACATGCCCCCACCCCAGTTGAGGGATGGGGCCAACCACCCATCTTAAAATTTTTGACCCATAATTGTTCCTGTCTAAAGGAAATACAGGGACAAAAAAATGGAGCAGAGACCAAAGGAAAGTCTCTCGAGAGACCAGTCTGCCTTGGGATCCATCCCATGCACAGACACCAAACTCTGACGCTATTGCAGATGCCAAGACATGCTTGCAGACAGGAGCCTGACATGACTGTCCTCTTAGGGGCTCTACCAGCAGCTGACTGAGACAAATGCAGATATATCCAACCATTAAACTGAACCTAGGGCTCCTACGGAAGAGTTAGGGGAAGAACTGAAGGAGCTAAAGGAGATTGCAACCTCATAGGAAGAACAACAATATCAACTAATCAGACCCCTCAGAACTCCAAGGGATTAAGCCAGCAACCAAAGCGCATACATGGGCTGGTCAGTGGCCCCTGCTACATATGCAGTAGAGGACTGCCACGTCTGGTCTCAGTAGGAGGGAATGCGCTTGGACCTGTGGAGGCTTGATGCCGTAGAAAAGGGGAATGCAAGAGGGATGGGGTGGGAGTAGGTGGGTGGGTAGGGAGCACCCTCATAGAGGTGAAGGGTGAGCAGATGGGGTAGGGGCTCATGGAGGGGGGACCAGGAAGGGGAACAACATTTGAATGTAAATAAATAACATTAATAAAATATGAAAGAAAGAAAACCTTGTTAGAACCCTAAGGTATAATCTTTATTTGGTGTTTGCCATACTTTTGTATGATATTTCTTTTAAATATGTAATTCAAGAAAAAGCAGGCCCTGATCGGTTTACGTTTACTATTGGAAATAAAAGTGTGCCACGGACAACTTTAAAAGGTTCTCCTAGAGAAATTAATATAACTACGCTGATATTGAAACACAAAGACAAATATTTTGAGTAACACTGCAGTGTTAAGTTCTCAAATGCATAAAAGTGAGTGTTTGTAGTTTAGAAGTATGCATGAGGATTCTGGGGAAGAGGAATTATTCCCAGAGATGTCTTTCACTCTTCCCACAAATTATTCTTTCCTGCATCGGGCATTTGTCATAGCTAAACTAGGAAACCATAAAGAGATTATGGTTTTATCAACAGCCTGATTCTGCATCAACATCAGCTGCACCAGCAAGATGACCTGCCAGGCTACTGGGGCCATGGAACTCGAGTTTCTGGCAGTGGTCACTATGTTAACATCACTATTGATGGCAGTCCAAGCAAGACAGAAATTGCCAAGGAATGAGCTGAAGTGCTAGATGTCACTTTAAAACCACAGAGGACGGCAATGAATGAGTGAAAGAAAGGAAACAGATTCAGACACTTGGCTTATTTCTTATATTCCTACTGCCAAGTACAGCCACCGTGGCCATGGGAGCTGGCACCACTGGAGAGGCAGACAGGCTTGTGAAGGAGTTGGGAGGAAGGACAAGTCAAGGCTGACAGGGAAACAAAGACCACCAATGCAAATGCTGAGCTGTGCAAGCAGCAGTGTCTCTGCCTTTCCTTTCTTTTAGTGGAAGCATTCCTTCTATTACTTCCTATACTCATCTCAGAGGAATGCTTGCATGATAGAGCAGTTCAAATAGTCTTCTGTGTAAATTACTCATTTTTTTCAGTTGTCCTTTTAATTTATTTTTATACGTGTTTCTTCTGTATTTGAGATTATAATAGATTTACATGATTTTCTTCTTCCCATTCTTCCCTCTGAACCTTCCATTTTACCTCTCCTTTCTCTTTCAAATCAATCCATGGCTTTTGTTTTTCTCTAATTGTTGTTACATACATGTGTGTATGCTCATATTCAAATGCATTCCTAATATAACCTGATAAATCTGTATACGGTTTCTTTTCCATGTGTTTTCAGGACTGATGGTTTGATGATGGATAATCAGCATGTATGTTTCTCCCTAGGAAAGATGGCTTCCCCGCCTCAAAGTGTTCCAAAGTGGGTGGAGAAATCTTAGGTGGTGTCAACACTACACAGAATAATTAAATTTTGTGTCCTGAACCTAGAAGGATGACTCGGCAGTGAAGAGTATTTGCTGCTCTTGCAGAGAGTCCAGTTTCTGCTACCAGCCTTCACTTGCCAAATCATGACTGTGTATAATTGGAGTTCCTTGAGATGAGAAGCCCTCCTCAGCCTTCTGCAGGGACCATGCATACACATGGCGCACATATCCATAAAGGAACAACACTCATACAGCTAAAAAAGAATAAACCTTAAGAAGAAAAACTCTGAATTGTATAGAAAAATAGCATGTCAGCTACTACTGAACCCAGGTTATGTGTGCAGTTAGTTCTTATTGCATTGGTACTTGGCCTTGTCTACATTGGAAAAAAAATATTCTGTTGAATTCTACTCTAGCAGTTGTCTCAATAGCTGTATGTCTATTTCTTGGATGAGTGCTTATTGCATAGTTTATTTCTCCTCAAGAAAGAGGAACCAAGGCTATTGACTGACTGAATGCTATGCAGTATAGGATGCCACTGAAATTATTATCTCCGTGTGGTGTATTTGGTAATTATGCATGCTCATGCTAACTGATGCTAGATAAACTTATTTATAGTGCATTATACTGTGCTTCATCATCCCATGTTTCTTTCTTATGCATTCTTTTTCTTATTTTGACACTTACCACAATATATAATAAATGTTATATAGAAAGAACACGTTCCTCACTGTCACCTTCTTCCATGTTTAACATATGGTAATTTGGTGTTCCAAGGGAGATTTTTAGACTATTTGGAGGGAACTGCATGAATTTGTTCCAAAAGATGTATCACTCAGTCTGATAACATGGAGTGAAAGAACTCTGACTTCTTAAAATATAGTCAAACCGAGAGGAAGAATTATACTTTTTCTCAGATGAGTTCCTAGTTTTTGATTGGAATCTCCTTCAGAGCAGAAACTAGACACATGCATGTCACTGCCAAGCATCTTACTATGTGCTAGAGTATTGTAAAGTGAATATTGTTAGGCATTAGAGCTTATTTAAATTCATTCAATTCATTTCAAGGGGCTATAATAAATGAAGTGCTATGTATTTTCTATTCTTATTCCTTTTCTTGAGATGTGATTATAGTCCAATACTGTAATGTTTAGTGCGCTAGTAACTCTGAGGTAGATTTGTAAGCGAACATGCTTGTCTTGCTGCGCTCGCCACCTGAGTTTCATTCCTGGGACCCACCTAATGGTAGAAGAAGAAACCAACTCCTCAACATTGGTCTTTTCATACCCTGATATTCAACAATTTTGCATTAACAAAAGTATAAAAAATGGTTTCTTAAATTTAGTGAAACTGCTTTATTTTCATTATGCTCAATTTGTAAATCAAAAGTGATGCTATAATATCATGTGGGACAATAAAATACCCTTTATAAGGAAACTATTAAAAAGTACTGCTGTACTTAGAGGTACAGCACCTATTGATTGAACTTAGTAGTTTGTGTAAACCGTAAAATTGTTAGGGTGTAATAGGACGGTACTAAGTTAAATTTATTCACAATGCAAGGAAATCTGGCAATGTGTTTACTATAAATCTGCCCATAATTGTTAGTCAGTTTGCAGAGCTGAATGAACAGAGAGAAGTGAGGATTTGAGAGGAACTCAATTACCTAGCATTCCTGAGTATTTTCTGAATTAGAAGACTATACTCCATATTGCAGAAACACAACATTTGATAGCAAAGGAAGGAACTGATAAAAACTGGGGAAGGGAACTGAGGAAATCCATGGATACTGCTCAATTGTGTGTAAATGAGCAAAGAAATAAGAGACACACCAATCTTTCATATTCAAAGATGTAAAAGTGTGTATTTACACCTGTATTTATTATTAAATAAAATGTTTAGGGGTGAGCCTTTTATGAAAGTTACATATAATTATAACTATGTCAAAGGATGAGAGAATTTAAGAAGGGAACCACAAAATTAAATTACTCAAATAAAAGTATAAAGGGTTTACTGGGGTTAACATTTCATAGTTTCAGAGTGCATGATCAATACTGTATTTGAGTTACTGTGTAATGCGTGCTTCAGATAAGTTACAAACCACTAGTTTCCTTTCAGCTCAGTATATAAGAAGTAAAGTACTAACATAGAATCAATAAAAAGGACTATATTAGATATAAGTACTACTGACTATTTTCTTCATGTAGTTTGGTAGGTTCATACGACATCTTAAGAAGAGCCCAATTGTATTCATGGTCACCAGAAACACTAATGGTACTTCTCCCTTTTCTAGGAATTTAAGTAGTAGCATAATTTCAAAACAGTGAGTCAGCTTCTTTGCTTACTATGAAGCCACAGAAGACAAAAACAGCCATTAAAACACAGTACTAAAAATGGAAACGTCCAGGGTACTCCTCATTTACACAGTTGGCAGCCAGTATCAGGAAATGAAGCAAAGAAGCTAAAGTGTCTTAAAACAGTGATTAATCTAACCCAAAGGACAGCCATGCAGGGTGATTGACATAACCTTATATAATGAGCCAGGAGTCAGCAGCAAAGGGAATTTTTCCAATTCCTCAGAATGTATTTTCTGTATCCAGAGGAGGAACTACTGTTAGATGAACCGCAGAATCTTTGTGTATATTCAAGTATTAAATCTATCCAAGAATAATCTAACAATATCCTCTTTATTCCTTCTTAATTGATTAGGTTTTTATTTTTTGTAAATTAATTTCGTATTTTCATAATGCACCCCCTTCTTCCTATGGTGTCAAAGACCTACGATTATTCTGGGAGACTGACATTTAGAGCGTACCGTCATTCATATTTGGCTCCTGAGGCATCCTGTTTACATATGAGAAAAACTACAATGTCATATTTGCTAATAGTGTCTGTCAAAGGAATGCAAGCATCTGCAAGGTAAATCTACCACATAAGTGATATCAATTAATAATTATATACATGAGACCATTTTACAGCTTAAAACCATCTTTCTTAAAGGACATTTATTACATTTGATGGATATCAATTTTTCATCCTAAAAATAATCTTTAGCTGTTACAAATCTTCATTAGTCTTTGTAAATTAGGCCCTTCTGGTCCATAAAGTGATAAAAGATTTAAGGCAGGTTATGACCAGGTAGTTGTGACACAAACTGGTAGATACATGTGCTCTAAAAATCCTTGATAAATTATCTGTTGCATCATCAATCCATGGAAAGTATTCTAAATTTTGTGTGAGTCTCACCAGATATGTGATGGAATAGAGTGTGGCTGTGAAGGAAAGAGAGACTTATGTCACGATTTTAAGTTTACCTGAGTAGGCATGTAGGTCCAGATGTTTCAGAGACTTCCCCTCTTCCTGTGTTTTCATCTACAGTACTAGTCACTTACTATCTGGGCGTGTTCCTATCCCTTCTTTGTTTGGATCATTCTGCAAACTAATTATACACAACATTCTTAATTAGACATAAAATTCTCATCTTAGATTGAAATCTGTACAGTAAGATAAACCTAATAAAATTTTAGAATTTATTTTTAAGGCACTCATATTTTATATGAATAACTTTCCTCAATTTTTTTTCAGTTGAGTTATAAAATTTAGAAAACTAGAATAATGCCCTTAGAGTGTGACATTTATGAAATTTTGATTTATATCATTTCAGTTGTTTTCTTGTATGCTGAAAGTTTGTAGATCCCTTATCTACTGTAGAACTGTTGTGTATGTATGCCATGCACTGGCAACAAAGGCAGAATGAAACTTAACAGTAGAAGTTAATTAGATTAAAATTGTTTTAATGTTATGTTTTTAAATATTGATGATTCTTTGTTCATATCTCTATGTTGAAATGTATAGATTAACAGTCATAGCATATAAAATTCTTATATCAGTGTGTTTTTTCATACTTTGCTGCAAAATATTGGTGATGAGCACATATTGTAGCTTTCTACAGGATTGAACTTATTGTCCCTTTAATGTAGACTTCTGTAAGCCATCTATCAATTCTATTGTACATTTGAAAATAATCCATTTTAACTGTGAGTTCATTGTACAAGTAAAATTAAGCCTGGTTTATGAGATTATCATTTTATTAAAATTTATGAGAATATTATAAAAAAATTTATAAGAATTCTTACTGTATTAAATTTCAAATACAAAAAAAGATTTAAATGTATGTAAACAAGCATACATGCATTTAAATGAATATAAACTTGATGAGAATATATATATATATATAATTTCTGTTAGGGAATTATTTTATTATATTTATTTATTACTTTTCTGATGCTTAGGGCTGAACTCAGGTCTTTGTTTAGTACTCTTACACTGAGATAAATCCCCAATCACAGTAAAATATTTTAATAGAAAAATGTCTCATGGCAGAAATGGGAAAAGTATCACCTTTAACAAAAGGCAACAATGGCTTATTTAAATATCTAAATGCCCAGAACAATGCAACCTATAGATGCATGCTTTTTGTGTCCTTTTAAAAAATCCTTTTGAAAAAAAAATCCTCCTTTTATATCTAAGACAGCTTTCAAATATGGAACCTTCTTTTCTCACCCTTCAGATGCTGGACTTGTGTGTTTGCAACCTGCCAGTTAATGTCTGTGATTTTGATGGCTGCATTTACATTATCTGTGACCATTATAACATTATGAAACAGCAGATTAGACAACCCAGGCTTTGAACTTGGGCAATCCATTTCTTTGGCTTGTTATTTATTATAAAACAAAGTCTCCAGATTAATGTTCAGAGATAAACTACTTCAGGACATTCTCTAAGTCACTCTTACGTTGTCTCTCGACTTATTCGATTTAGAATGTCTGGGCCTACTCATACTTAATAGCATTAGATTGATTGCCTTTATGCGGTGTCTACAGACAAGGACAAGTTTCCAATAACCTCTCCATATCATAGGTACCAATTAAGTCTATTGCACTAATGCACATAAAAATACTTATCTATTAAACTTCTGCTACTCTTCTCAGCTGTCTAGGATGATGATGGGTTCATTCAGGTGATAACCGCTATACAGTATTGGTCAAAGATCCCCATGCATTTGTCTTTGAAGCCCTCTGCTCATCATTTTACCTAGTTTCCCAAGCCATGAAAGATTATACTTTGTTCAGAGCAAACCTTGCCTTTGAAACCAACCTCATTTTTGGTCTTCAGTCCAGGGAAATGTGTTAGGATTGGATATAGCCTTTATATGTTAGCAGTGGAAATGGGAGGTTAAATCTTGATGCTCACTCCTGTCAATCAATGCTTAGCATAAACAGGGGGAGTTTGCTTAAGAACATGGTTTGCCTCTGTGTCTAATTAATGCATCCTTGGCTGAAGTGCTGCTAATGTAGTAAAACTTTGGGTCTTTGGTACTAACAGGGACTTATTTATTTGTTTATTTACTTATTTTTACCTCCCAGCCAGACCCCTCCTGGTACCCCACCATGAGAGTCCCTCCCCCAATTTGCTTCTGTCTGAAAGTATACTTTGCCTGAATGAAACAGTGTAATTTACTCATTTTCAGCCCACTTGCGCTCTGCTTTCCAGTTCTGAGAAGTGATATGTAGTCACAAGTATGTCTTTCTGTTGCATCCTCAGAAGTTGATCACAGAAATATGTTCCCTCACTGACTGAACCATGCACAGATCCACAATCTACTATCTTCTTGTGGCATTACTGATCTTTAAAGACCAACTTATTTGTCTTCTTTTAAAGTATAGAAATGTTCAACAATAGCCAGATTAAATAACAACAGACAATATTCAACTTGGTATAATGTGTAACAGAAAATACTTAGAAGACACATCTACACATGCAAGAATTTCTCTTCTTTTATTCTGGATGGGTACATTGAAAGTGTCTGTCTTTTATGCTTTTTGTTAAAATGAAGTGTAACTTATGTCAAGACAGATACATTCAAAATCTATTTTTCCCCCTGGAAATCCATGGCTGAAGCCGGTTCTGCTAATCACTCCTATCAGTTCTGCTAATCACTCACTATCAAGTTTTAAATGACACCAAAACATAGCCATAGTTCAAAATAGAAAGACCTCTGAACATCTCTTAACTTCAGGTCTCTCATTTCTAATCATGTCAAGTTCTCTTAGATCTGTGGGGTTTTAATATAATGCATGGGAAATGTCAACCTTGAAAATGGCATTTCCTAATATGTGCTTGTATTCATAGTGAATCATGTGAAACCAAGTAGTTAGACTTCTCACACGGTAAACTCTTAAAATCCTGTTAGATGTTACTGAGGCCACTGCTGAGAGCACAAACACAACTCTTTTCAGCAGTTTCATCATTGGAGATAACTTTCACTGGTTTTATAATTACTTGCAACTAGAGGCAGACAAGGCTGTCATCTAGTGTCTGTACCTCAGAACTGCAGGCATACTGTCCTCAAACCTGAGAAAAAGCACAGCTCCTACAGACAGTACAAATGGATTTGAGAACCAAACTTACTGGTAATGACTAGGCAACATCAAATCTGGGTATCTCTTCTATGTCCTGTTACACTTGCTAATCATCTGACACATCTTCGACGATGAGTATGAAGTACTCCTTCCCAAACTCACCTTAAAATGGTACCATGTAAAACACACACACTCACACTCACACGCACACGCACATGCACACACACTTGTGCAAGCACACCTCCAATACACACACACCAAGGCACAAAGACATGTAACTCATAACTAGGAACCAGTTGTCCTTTAGTGAAATAGAACTGTGAAATAAAATACAAGAGGCATTTTTATCATTTTTATGTTTATCATCCTAGGATTACAAATTGAAGCATTGCAAACCCTATTTTGTTTCATATTTTCTTCCAATGTTACATTTTTCTATAAATGCCAGCATTTTGAAAGATATGATTTAAAAGATGCATTCAGCTTTCATAAAATTATTAATTCCTGCTGACAGATAACTATTAAAGTAAGATACCTCACTCTCTTTCTTTATTCATTCTTCATATAGAAAAATAACCCTCATTGTATTTTAAAATAGATGATTATAATTCAAAAAATGTTACTGTGAAAAGACTCCTCCACTGAAGGAAAAATATTGGAAGTTATTTTAGTTAATCAAATAGTTCACAAAACCAAATCTTTCTAGAATAAACTAGTAGAGAAGATATTTTTCTTTATCATTGATATGATATAAAATAAAATAAACACACATAATCTGAGTATTCTATGAATTATGGCTGTATTTTAGACTAATAGTAAGTTGTGTAATTTACACTATTAATTACTTCTTCATAAACTACTTATACTATGGTATAATTTAGCTATATGTAAAAGATGAGGATTGAAAATACTAAAATATTTAATATCTTAAAATCCATACTGTTGTCTGTGAATTCTATTGTTAAAGACATTTTTAATTTTTTTAAATAATCAAATACTGTCATAGCATTTTGTCCTTACTGTGACAAAATTCTTGACAGAAGCAATTCCCTGAAAAACAAACAAACAAACAAAAAACAGACAAAGTCTATTAGGGTTTACAGTCTGAAGGGATACATTCCATCATGAGAAGAGAAAGGACAGTGGCTGGATTAGGAGCTCAGCAGCTGCTCACACTGCCTATCGGTCAGGAGTGAGAGAATGGAGTGGAAGTGTGGCCAGGCTATTAAGCTTCTTCTTCTAGTGAAGCCCTTACCTTCTAAAGGATTCATTGCTTCCCAAACAGCAGCACCCAGTGAGCCTACAGGTAACATTTTTCATTCAAACCACACCATATATCCTGTACCAGTTCTTTCATTGAACCCTTTCACAAGACCAGGTTACTACTTGTCACTTTTAAAGAACTCATGTATGTTGTATATATGAATTGCATGTTTTGCTTCTTCTCAGACAGTCAAGTCTTCCGGTCCATTGAAATATCCTTCGCACATGATAGGATCAGTTCACACTTCTCGATTCATCTTTCCTCATTTTCCACTTGTTTATAGATTTCTAGTTTAGAAAGGCATCAAGACAGCATATGTTCTACTGCATATGTACCGCCAATTACATAAAAGCTTAAAAATATCAGTAAGGATATTAGGGGATGTTCTAAATGATGAGTCAGAGGGTACTATAGTCACTCCTGACCTGAGAGAAGGCAATGGATAGATAATTTGTAACTTCATAAGCAAGGTAGGGATTTGGTTTTCCTTTAAAATAGGTTTTCAATCTGATATGGTGAAGATGCACTGTAATGGGAGTTAAATGAGGTTAAAAAGAGGGCAGAGGTAAAGTTTTTTCTTCTTCTTTCTTTTATTTTTTAAATACTCTAAGTAGATCAAGACTCTGGAGTTTCTTTTTGAATAGCACTTCCAGAGGGGAAATTTATATGCAGCTCAAGTGTTTGAATGTATAATTTATTCATCAGCATCACTTTCTCGAGCTATTCTTCACAAAATAGCATCGTGAGACTCCGCAATGGAATTTGATTGTGCAAACTGATACTACTCGCCTGCACTGATAAAAAGGGAAGTGATGATTGTATTCTTATTCTATTGCATAATATGAATTTAAATTTCAATTACATCAGATTAAATATTCGGCTATAAGCCATCTTCATTTAACATTATTTCTGATTAGTTTCTAATTTCTGTTGCTATTGATAACAGTTTTATACCTTCTCATCTGTGATTGCATAGTAGAGACATTCACACACTTCCCATCTATTTATTTGTGTTTGGAATTTAGCAGAGTTTTGAAACTCTTAAAAACTAACTAAGGGTGAAGCATTTCAAATTAAGATCCCCAGTATTATAAGAATTATAATGTAGAGTCTGGCTTAGTGAACTCTACAGTTGTTAAAAGTGTGAAAAGAATCTCAGTCCTGTTTTATTTTCTTCTAAAAATTAATAAGAAAAGAACTTGATCTTCAGATAAAGTACTTGTCACACAAGCCCAAGGACGGGAATTCTCACCTCAGCCTACCCAAAACTCTGGGCTGCTACTACTACTGCTACTGCTACTGCTACTGCTACTGCTATTACTATTACTATTACTATTACTACTACTACTATTACTATTACTATTGTCAAGAGCCAGATGTAATTGAAACACTGGGATGGAGTCTGAAGAAGGAAGCATAGGAAACCACAAGTGAGTGAGTATCTAAACTAGCAGTATGAAAAAGAACAGGGTCAAAATAAGAGACCCTTTTCACCTCAATGAATGAGGTGCAGATTGATCAAGGGCTTCCTATGTCAGCTGTAGGTGTATCTTGCACATACACTCATATCTGTGTTCATACACATGAAAACACAGACACACACCACACAGAGATATAAAAAGAACAATCGGTCAGTAAACTCATTAAAGGTTTCCTAGGTAGCTTTAGAGGAAATGGGCATAATCAAATGGAAATCATTTATATGGTGTGTGAGTAGTTTTCAGAAACTAGATTTGAGTGATGAACTTATGTCATAAATCTTACAATTCACACACACACACACAAAGATTCAATGCTCTGGTAACTTCAGTCATCTCTATTTGTTCTTTTTCTCATCTTTCTCATCACAACTCATCCATCCCCAGTATTCCACTGACCATGACTTTGTTCTCACATCTCCTCCATTCTTTCCCTGATCCCATTGTGTCTTTAAAGACGCTGTTCTTATTTAGAATCTAATTTTCTCTTCCTGTGTCCTCTAATGGCCTTCTATACAATCCTTGTCCTCAGCAATCCCATCCTTTATGGTAATGTCAGACTATTGTGTCTAAAGTGTAGATTTAGTGGGTTCATTCCATGGTTTCTTGTTGCTTAATGGTTAGTGTCAAGTTTGCTAATATGTAATAGAAGAGCTATTGATTTATTCTGGATAATTAAACTTCTGATTTTCTTAGGATAATGGTAAAACGTACACACTGAAACTGATAATATAGTTTAAACTGTTTCTTTCCAAAGATATTTTAAATAATGTATGACTTTCTCTTTTTTTATTATAATTAATTAATTCTCATTTACATTTCCAATGCTATCCCAAAAGTCACCCATACCCTCCCCCCAACCCCCCTACTCACCCACTCCCACTTTTTGGCCCTGGTGTTCCCCTGTACTGGGGCATATAAAGCTTGCAAGTCCAATGGGTCCCTCTTTCCAGTGATGGCCTACTAGGCCTTCTTTTGATACATATGCAGCTAGAGTCAAGAGCTCCGGGGTACTGGTTAGTTCATAATGTTGTTCCACCTATAGGGTTGCAGATCCCTTTAGCTCCTTGGGTATTTTCTCTAGATCCTCCATTGGGAGCCCTGTGATCCATCCAATAGCTGACTGTGAGCATCCACTTATGTGTTTGCTAGGCCCTGGTGTAGTCTCACTAGAGACAGCTATATCAGGGTCCTATCAGTACAATCTTGCTAGTGTATGCAATGGTGTCAGCGTTTGGAGGCTGATTATGGGATGGATCTCTGGATATGGCAGTCTCTAGATGGTCCAACCTTTTGTCTCAGCTCCAAACTTTGTCTCTGTAACTCCTTCCATGGAAGAATATAGGCTCAGAATTTTTATTTACAACACACATACACATAGTGTTCTAGGCATGTGTACAGGTTAAGAAATATTTTTGTTGTTGTAGTGTATTTAACTATTTTCATGCACATGGGTGTGGAATTCATGATCTAGATTGGTTAATCTAAATATCCCAGAGAGGCTAATATTTTCACTTAGCTAAATAGTTATCAGTGGCTATACCCTAATGATGACATTTAGAGATGCCAGGGTATATGTTCCATATTTGTATTTATACTACTTATTTTAAACTTAAATAAATTATTTATATCATTCATAATTGTGAAACTTTGGATCTATGTGACTACTGACAGGTTATTATTTTTAAGCCATGTTTGAAAATAACAACCTACACTTAAGTTACAATTTGGTCCACTTTTTTATAAGCGACAATATGAATAAAGGAATTTACACAAGAGCTTGGTGACACTCATGCTAAGTACTTCCTTGGTTCCACTGAAGAAAAGGCTGAAGGAATAATCTGTTTGGTCTGACTTGAGTTGTGGCAAACTGTGGGTGGTAGTTTAAAGGGTGGTTTGAAAATTATCCCCTAAGGAAACTGTCGGTTAAACAACTTTTAGAAGATGATTGGAAGTAACCCAAAGGTGTTGGAAGGAAAGGTTGTTGCGGGTGGTAAACGGTGGCTTGTGGCTAGAAACTAATTAGTATTGCATAAATTACTAATCAAATTTCCCTTTTCAAATGGAGATATGATTTATTCCAGAGAGGGTCTTGGTATAATTGACCTAAATATTGACCCATTTTTGCTATCTATCTTAGTATCATATAAAAGACATTTGATAAATGGGAGTTTGTCAAGCGACATTTCTAGTTGGTTTCATTAATAAGTTCACATTTATGTCAAACTATGAAGCATTATGAATCAACTAACAACATTTTGCAAATACACCCCAAAATTTAAAATTCCTTTGTTTATACACATCTAGATCATAAAAATGAAATTCACAGGTATGAAGCATCCTATAATAAGGTATGTTGAAGCCTAAATACTCAAAATTCATTCTCTATTATTTTTATATCTCTAGTCATTCTAGTGTTATAAAATATAAATATATGGACATATATGATTTAAAGACAAGTCATTTATTAGAATTCCAGATTGGCTCTTTTTTGTTCTTGTTTATTTTGCTCACCTTTAATTTATTGCTGAGGATATTGAACATAAATTTTCAGTAATTGGAGTGGTCTTAGATAATTTGAACATAATATATTTTACAATATTTAAGAAATACTGATTTTTTGAAATAATTTCAGACCCATGAATTTATATTGCATATGAATTTATTAGAGGTAACTAGTATTTATATTTGAATGTTTAAAAAACATCTCAAAATACTGTTTCACTATTCAGACCAAATAGAAAACAACCAATACCTTCCTTATCAAAAAACATGTATCTGTGCTCAAATATATTTAACATCCCTTTAGGCAGGACACAGTGATTAAAACTTCAATTTAAAGAATAAAATGAACCATTTTTCTTCTGCCAACAGTGTTAAATGTAGACATATAAGAATTAGAGTAAAACTTTCTTGGGAAGACTAGGTGTATCAAAACAACAACAACAACAACAGATGTTGTTGGATGAGTACAATGTTATGAAGTAGGAGAAAGAAGACTTCTTGGTGGCTAAAGCAAGCTTTAAGATAACAAATCATTAATAGCAGGATTCCACGACCTCTTTGTATTTGCAAAACTATGGAAAACAACCCTATGTTAAATTGTCTTTAACTTGGCAAGGAACTGAATTGAAAGCTGCAATACTTGAGAGAGCTGGCCTGAAGATGAGTAAACTTGCTTACTCAAGGAGAACTAGGCTGGCATGCCAGTATCTTGAGCAATTAATTACTCAAGAAATTTCTATGAGAAAAAAATGCAAATAAAAGCGTAGTATTGAGGAGTCACATACATTTTCAGTTTTAGCTCTATACTCTGGTATTACCAATTTTAATCCTTATTATTTAATCCAGAGTTATTCCTACACAATTGCTCAGTATTCTGGAAGAAAAAAAAAAAAAAAACCAAACCAGTAAGATAGAACAAAGCATGAAAAGTTACAATAGGCCTAAAAATGTAATTAAGTGTGAATCAAACATACTTTGAAAAAGTTGTACAAGCAAACGGTAACTGATTAATTAGCCTCCTTGTTAACAGTGGATATGTACAGTTAGTTATTCAGTGCAATAGGAATATATGTATATCACAGATAATTAATATTAATGCTAAAATAGAAGAAATCCATGTCCTCACTGTAAATATTCTCCAAGTTCAGGTGTGAAGAGGATGGTTTTGATGGAGATTTTTGTCCTGGTTTGTAGACAGGTCTCACATGGCAGTTGATGAGTTAATTAAAAAAAAATCCTTGATGCAATGCTTATCTGTCCAAACTTATATTTCAAATTCGTCTCTTCAAAGACCATCACATTTTTCCATGCAAATTGAGGATCCTCAATTCAGATCGTAAATGGGATTTATAATAGGATCATCAACTATCATTCATAGAAAATATTGGAAAAATTCTAGGAACTTAGTAGCAAACTACCTGGTTTGTAGATGTTCTGCCTCTCTACAGCCTCTCTGGAATCTATTGATAGGTTAATTTACCATCTTTTTTGAACATGCCTTTCTTTACTTGCAAAGTTACAGTAATGGTGATAACTTAAAACATGTTGATAACAGGCAAGGAAGTGTTGGATAAAAACTATAAATATATAATATTTATAAAATATTATAAATATTTATAAAATATTATAAATATTTATAATAAGTCAAAATATAAATATATTGACTAAAAGAATGCTTGGATTGGTATGACTTGATGGCAGGATCTTCATAGTGTCTGAGATGTGTGTGCATATCTGACGCTCTACAGATTTAATGATTTTACTCATTTTGTCAATTCAGTTAAGTGGTCTTTAAGAATCAGAGTTGGATATTTTTAAGTGAATTTATTTAAATTTAATAATAATATGCAGCCTCCAAAGACTGCATAGACTCCATTGTGCAGAATTGAGCGTTTCTAAATTTTCTAAGTTAAAGAGTTTGTATGCAGTGACTTTTCTGAAGAAGGGGTAGTTAGTGACCAAAATTGGGAGAACATTAAAATACTTTTGCATATTTTAAAATGATATCATAAAAACAATAAAGATTAAAGCCTTAGAGAAAGTAAAACTAGTACAAAGGTCTGTATTTCGGATCATTATAGTTGACTGAAATTAAAGTTTCAAGCCTTAAATCTTTTAATTCTTATAATCTTTGGATTATAAAGAAAGGTATTTATTTTTGAAGATAATTATTAAATGTGAAAATAAATGAACTTTTCAATTACACATAGAGGAACAACAAAAATTCTTGTAAAGGATAATATACCAATGGATAGCCAAATTTCTAACCATTTTCATATATTAAGACAGCTAAAATTTATCTGTTTAAATGAAAAATTAAAGGAATGTGCTTACGCTTTGAATAGAGTTATTGAACAAGAGACTAATAAAATAGGAAGAGTGAATATAATCACAATATACCATATCCCTAAAGATTTTAAAATATAATTAACACTGAAATGAAATCTGAAAGCTTCACATATTTTCCAATGGATAGACTGCCCTCATTTTTAAGCTATATATTCATTTAGACAACAGCCTACTCAAGTAAAGTTCTTTAATATCTCACATATACTTTCTTGCTCCATACAGGCAATTTTATCCAGCATATAATTGAAATTACTACACACAATATCATTTTAAGTATATCAATTAATGACTAAATATGTTTAGGATAAAATCAACCAAATGATCCTCTAGATTTCTCAAGCACATCCAAACATAGAAACAAATAAACATGTATATATGTCATGATATTTAGTGAATTATTCCTTTTGTGTGTGTGTGTGTGTGTGTGTGTGTGTGTGTGTTTTGTTTTTTGATACAGGGTCTATGCTGTGGCTTTGTTTGGCCGGGATACTGCTAAATAGACCAGGTTGGCCTTGAACTCACAGATATCCACGTGCTTTATGCCTCCTGCCTCCTAAGTGCTTGGATTAAAGGCATGAACCCCTACACCTAGCTTGTTGCATTACGATGAATGGACTTGTTCTTGTAAAATATATTCTGATTCTGATTTCCCCTACTTCATCACCTCTCCTAATCTCCCTACTTCTTTCAGTCTTTGTAGAAAACGAACAGGCAAATACAAAGAAACAAATCTGAATTTAAAAAGAAACAAAGCATGAGTCACACACACAATCACACCTTCCAAGAAAAATTAGAGACCATAATACACAATAAAAAAGACCAATAAGGTAAAATAAATAAGTAGTAAATAAACAAATGCTCAAACGTAATGTGAGACAGAAGAATATCTCACAAAATACTGTTGATATTATTTTGTGTTGACCATCTAATAATGCTGGGTATTGGGCTTGCCCTTAAATATGGTTTGTATATATAATGAGAGTCCATTTGAGAAAAATAAATTTTCCTTGTAAGCAGCTGTCATTTTTTTATTACGTATTTTCCTCAATTACATTTCCAATGCTATCCCAAAAGTCCCCCATACCCTCCCCCCCCCATTCCCCTACCCCCCCCCACCAATTCCCACTTTTTAGCCCTGGCGTTCCCCTGTACTGGGGCATATAAAGTTTGCGTGTCCAATGGGCCTCTCTTTCCAGTGATGGCCGACTAGGCCATCTTTTGATACATATGCAGCTGTCATTCTTAATGAGCTGCTTGGTTAGGGATAGGCACATGTCTACTTCCCTCTCTCAGTGCTAGGATCCTAGCTGTGTTGAAACTGTGCGGGTTCTCTGAAGACTTGCACAGTCTCTGTGAGTTAATATATGCTTCAGTCCTTTCTGTACTGCGTAAAAGACACAGTTTGGCTTTTTATGATACTCTCCATCCCCTCTGGCTCTTCTAATAATTCTTCCTCCTCTGATGCATAATTTCCTGAGCCCTGAGTGGAGGGATGTGAGTATTTCCTTGAGAAGTGAGTATTTCAAGGTCTCTCACTCTATGCACATTGTCTACTTGTGAGTCTCTACATTATTTCCCATCTACTGCAGGAGGAAGTGTCTCTGTTGTAGGCTGAGCATGACACTGAACTATGACCAGAGAAAGTGTCATTAGGAGTCATTTGATATCTCCTTCCTTTCAGCAAAGCAGTAGTGTTGCCCTTTTCCCTAGGTCCACAGCTCTCTAGTCTCAGTTCTTGAGAATCACGTAGTGTATAGATGAGCCTTCTATCATGGAGTGGAAGTGGCCTCATGATTGAAAATAAATTAAAGTGTCAGAAAAACAGTTTAGACAATACTGATAGTATGACACTGTATACATTTTCTACACTTTAGTCTTTGGTAACTAATCTATCTACCTTACTTTTTGAGAACATTTATATACTAAATTATACATTTTTAAAGTGAAATACAAAATTAGCAGGTAAATAAAATTCTGCCAATCATTTATCTTCACTTATGTGAAGTAATTTCAGAGCTCAACAATGTTAGGATACTCAATATCAGAAGAGAATGAGAGGATTTTCCAAGATTTCTAAAGCCATGGTATTGAAGCCTGTACTAGCTGACAGTACTTGATAACTTTCGTGTGAAAATGACAATATTCCTTTTTGTACTACATGCTCATAGCAGTGCAGTTTGAAAAACGACAGAAAGAAAGAGTGAATGATGCCAGACAAGACATATAACTCGTTCAAATATGAAGTATTTTTGTGAGGGCAGAGCCTTATTTTTAATTTCATTGTATGCATGGCTGCATACTGTGATTGAATGAATGTGTGTATGTCCTTTGGCATGTATTTGGAGATCAGATGAGAGCCTTGTGTTGGTCTTTCCTTCTGCTTAGTTGATGCAGATCTTCATGCTGTGTGCAGCTTTGTGCATTGTGCTTTCTTGTATTAGGATCCCAGAGAGTTTCCAGTGCTCTGTGACTACAGACTCATGCTATTGTTCCTGGCTTTGCATGGCTTTATGAACTCGAACTTAGAACCTTCTGCCTGAATGGCAAGTACTTTATACACTGAGCCATTTCCCCTCACTACTGTGAATGTTGTAAAGAATCTGAAAGACATTGACTCTACCTTAGTCTCTGAAAACTTCAGCCTGGAAAGTCCCTAAAATTACAGCAAGAATCTGTAATTAATGTCATTATTTCTGACATTCAAAGTTTGAGCTGCTTCTCAGCTATGTCCTTGTGGGAACTCTAAATCTCTTAATCAATCTCATTTAATCTTTATTGGAGAATGAACTTGAAAAAAAGACTTACAAATCAAACACAATTGTTTCTGTACAGTTATCAAAATCTGGGGTGTAGGATATCTTGAATTGGAATAGAATTATTCTGAAAATGACATTGGAAGTGAAATCTTGGAAAGATTTGCAGTTCTAAGCATGAGTTTGGTTCCCCACTCTTAATTATCATGTTGGATAAGTCGCTTAGCCCAGCTGAGCCTTATGATCTTATAATATGGGAGAAAATAAATGCCTCATTTCTCCCGCAGTGCTGTTGTTAAGATCAAATGAGATAAGGCATGTATGAGAGCTCAGTAAAACTTCACCCATGGAAACATAAATGTTATCACTTGTTTGGTAGACATGATACTGCTTAATGAATCATATCTAAAATGATGTACCTCTTTTTTTTAATGGATCTCATTCTGCAGCTCAATCTATGATTTTCTTTATTGGGAAGCCACTGCTAATTAAAGTTGCTTGGTGTTCATGCTGTTCACATTTGTCCGGCTTTTTCACCTATCAGCTACTCTTAGTAATTCCTGAACATTTAAAATGTACAGCAGCAGTCTGCTGCAGAGTGGCCTGTCTCACATCTCCCTGCCTCACGCTGTGCTTCCACAATGGAGCCTGCTGAGACAAAACAGTTTCACAGTCTTCTTGGGGTGAATTACTCTCCATTTATCCTGGGTAAAACAAATTTTCAGCAATTCATTGGAAAAACCTAGCCTAAAAAGTGGAAAACAGAAAACAAACAAAATCAACCAGATAACCCACAGCACACACATTTTCTCTGGGAATTATTTTCCCCTCCATTTCTCTTAAGGGAAATGTAAAATAAAAGGATAATTACAAATGTAATATTTTATATAATACCCAGGGATATTCATGAGTTCATGAGGAAAAAAAAAGATTCAAAGACTAAATAGATTTATACTCATGCGCACAGCATATCCACCTTATGGCAATACAGATAATCATTTTTGGATATGCCATTATCATAAAAATGAATATAACATACAGTAAGGCTAATTAAAACCTGCATATATTAAAGCTAAAGGAAATTTGGAGCTATAATTTCAGTCAGTAAACATTAACATTCACATTGGAGATTGTTTTAAAATATACTGATAAGTATTATTTATGGATAACCACTTTGACTTATTATAAAATATGATATTAAAGAGATTGTAACAATTGCCCTGAACTGACCCTCTATACTAACTTCTTCTTCCTTTTTCATAGGTCAGGACTTAGGATTGTCCTTAATGCAACTTAAGGACTCTCCTGAGAATGGCCTAATGTAAGACAATGTACTTGCCACGTGAATGCTTACTATATAGACAATAGAAAGAGCAATTAACAGTGACAAAGAGAGCAGTGTGTCATATGAATGAATGTTCAATTTTTATGTCCCTAACCTTGCCTCCAGTTTTATAGTAGTCACAATGACAAAATAGCATCTGTTTTATTGAGACAATTTTAGGAGTGAAGAGATTTTCCAGATAGTGTCTTTTGGCATGTAAATGGTCAATAGAATGTACCAGAGGTGTGTCTCTGTGAGAGGCTAGGACATTTGACATAAACTAAAGGTCATGAGTTGACCCTGTGACTAAAGATGTTGATGTGCAACATCAGAACTTGGTATCAGACACTCAGCACCCATAGCTGGTAAGAAGTGGGTGTCTGCAGCAGCTCACATGTGATGCCAGTGCAGAGAAAGGAAAGCCAGTAGATCTTTGAAACAGTGCACATATGTACACTAGCCAAGTCAGTGAACTTTGAGTTTAAAAGTGAGAGAACTTAACTCAATACATAGGTGAAGATGGATCAAGGAGACACAGGATCAATGTTGGGTGACTTTACATGTATGTTCATGTAGTTGAATATGCACTTGAACACATCCTTGTGCACACATGAGAATATGTACATTAACACACACTACACACAAACAATAAATGGATACATGAATGAAGAATGAATATGTAACTAAATAAATAAATAAAATTAATTCCAAATCCAGAATGTCAGTAGCACGGCTGATATCTTCCCATTGTTTAAAAAAAATGAATGTGTATTCAGGAAAAATTAATGTATTACAGCAAAATCAGTGTAAATATAAAAATTATATTCTGATCCAAGTATTAAAATCTTGCTCTTGCCCTACATGGTGTGACTCAGGAGCAGAACTTAAATGGAACATTATCTGGTGGATGGCTCTGTGTGTGTGTGTGTGTGTGTGTGTGTGTATGTGTGTGTGTATCCATGCATTAGTGTATTTGATGATTACACTATATAACCCAACCCTTGATCTCAAGTATGTAGAGATTTCCTTATCTTTTAAGCCAACCTATTACCAAATGGTTGTCTTCATACTATGTGATTATTTTATGTTCATCAAGTGTTTCTGCTAAGAAATAGTTTCTGCTGAGAAATATTCACAGCGACAAGAAGAAATATTGTTGTAGTACAAATATGGGAGTGGACCATAGGTCAAAAAATGTTTAAGAATGGGAAATTTGTAAAGCCTGACACTGCTCAAAAATTACATCACAGAAAATGATGACTTATTTGCTAATAACAATTGTCACAAGACTATTTTGAAAGAAATTCAAATCGAGGCAAGAAAAATACAAACACTGATTAAAAATCTGACCATTGTCTATGACTCATAGAAAAAAAATGTTCTAAAACTCCAGTATTTATTTAGTAGAGCTGGGAGGTGACCGGAATATGGTTAAGGATGCAGAAATGATGTCTAAAAAGCATGCCTTCTAGTTGATTGGAGAAAGATGTTCATCCCACACTGACAGTTAAGTTTATGGTTCTAATATTGCAAAAGGGAGGAATGCAGGCAAGCTTCAGTAAGAGCCTGTGGATCTGCATTAACATTTCATATGCTGAATTTAATAATGCATTCTTCATGCTAAATAACTTTCTGAAACTTATTTCATTTGATTCGAGATGTGATTTGAGAAGTGCCAATATGTTAGGCAATCTGCTGCCGAATTGTCTGTTTTCATCCGAGTGCTTCTGCATCATCCTTAGCTGCATTGCCTACTGGTTTTTAAAGTGCAGCAAGACCCAGCACGTTAGAGAGCTTAAAGCTCTTCTTCAAGTAAAAACAGTAAGCTACAAGTATTGTTTTTAGGTACATCTGAGGTCACTAAGAAATCATCAATAACAACATCAGACTGGAATTTGCTTAAATGTGTTGACTGCACAGAGAACCAATTAGAGTCTGCTGTGGAAGCAAGAATCATCAGGGACTACTGTCTACACATTAGGGTTTCTAGAGTCTAGGGGACACCTCTTCAGTCCATCTTGTGTTGCTTTGTGCACAGCAAGCTTTACTGGCAAAAGGAAGAAAGAAAGAAAGATTTCATTTTGTCTTATGCTTCTAAAACACTTTTCCAGTCCATGAAGGTTTTGAAGAAGGTAGTGGATAGTGGATAAGCTAAAGGAGCAAAGCATATTTGGAAAGAAAATGTGGAACTATTTAATAAACATTAAAATTTACTACTTCCCCATTTGTTTAACATAACGTCACACAGGTGAGAATTACAGCCTTATTTATGATTTCCCACATGCATCTACTTTTCTAGACATATGTAAGTTACTAAACTTAAACAATATGCTACTTAGATCCAAAAGCTGTATTTATTAATTTTTCTCTAGAAAGCAATGGTAATACAATTTAAAGTGCAGGAAGTATTATCTCCATGTTTACCTTATTGAGAGGCATCTATATTTAATAAGTATATTCCTGGCATGCAATTTTCAAATGCCTCGGCCATTGACCATCGTATACCAAGGATATTGCTGGGCCCTTATAATTAAGGTTAAAGTCTACCATTGTCCAGACAGCTCTCTGAGCTCAGCATAAAATGAGGGACTCCCTTTTCCAGGGCTTCTCCTCTGACCTATCTGGCGTGCCCCAAACCCCCAAGAGATGCAGATGTCACATAGCCTCGGTAAAATTACAGGTTCAATTTCCTTCCTTCCCCCTTCTAAAGCCTATTTCCCATCCCTTCCTCCACTCTGGCCCCAAGAACTTGCCCTACAAGTCCTTGGATGTCCTGGAATGCCTCACCCTGCAATCTAGGCATTCACAGAACTTTAAAACTCTTGCCACTGATTTTCCTTTAAACCCCTTTCCTCTCTCTAAAGTCCATATGCAGCCCTGGTTGTACCCTGAATAAAGTGTATTCGTACAAGCTCTCCCCAATAAAGGTACTGCACAAGCTGTTTCATTGAATGCTGTCTGGGAGAGTTGCTTCATTAAAGAACATAGGTGAAGTTGCCCATCTAAAAGAGCTGTAATACTAAGATACCCTAGAAGAGAACCTCAGTCTCTTTACTCTGGCACTCACTCCCAAAGAGACCTGAAAAAATCCATCCATTCCCACTCTTGCTTCCTTTTTTAGCATGATTTACATCAGGTTCTGGACACC
This sequence comes from Mus caroli, assembly GCF_978045245.1. Taxonomy (NCBI): domain Eukaryota; kingdom Metazoa; phylum Chordata; class Mammalia; order Rodentia; family Muridae; genus Mus; species Mus caroli. The sequence continues at coordinate 64,137,030 of NW_028227272.1, read as the reverse complement.
CCGAGAGGGAGGAAGGAGAGGATATAGAACCACAGCTGACCCTCACAAAGCATACCACACACACATGTGCCCCGACACCTCACATGTTATTCTACGACTGATCAAGTGCAGTGTATGAATACAATAACAAATGAATACACACATGTAAAGAATCTAGAAATAAAAACAAGAAAAAATTAGTAAATTGATATAAAAAGTTTATTATAAAACTATAAATGATTTTAAAATGCTAGTATGTGAAAGCAAAACAAGTCTAAACATGAGGTTTATGGTGGCAAAGTCAAGTCAAACTGAAGGCTGAGATCTGAAAATGACTGAAATGACATTAAACAGCAATGAGTAAGAACAAACATCAAAAATATGATTAGTGCGAGTAAAATGTCGCAATGGAACTACACTGAAAGAGGACAGCTCTGATCACCAACTGCGCTAACTGTGTTTTGTTTTGTTTTGTTTTGTTTTTTTGTTGTTTTGTTTTGTTTTGTTTTTGTACTCACAGAATACAAGGGAAAATCCCAGTAGTTATTAGTGTGGACCCAGATAGAAAACTAGCAGCTATTGAATATATTCAAAGCTATGAGTAAGACAAATTAATATCACTTAAAGCCAGGCAGTGGTGGCGCATGCCTTTAATCCCAGCACTTGGGAGGCAGAGATAGGTGGATTTCTGAGTTTGAAGCCAGCCTGGTCTGCAGAGTGAATTCCAGGAGAGCCAGGGCAATGAAAATTTACTGTGTAAGAGAAACCCTGTCTCAAAAACAAACAAACAAGCAAACAACAACAACAAAAGATTACTTAAAGTCTATCTTCAGAGAGTTTCATGAAGGATACTCTTAGAAATAACTCACAGGCTACATATTTTGTTTAGATGAGAAAAAAAGATAATAGAATAAGAAGACATTGTGTTTCTGGCTGTTGGCCAATCATCTTTCAGAACATCATTCTAGAGCATTTACCACATCCATTAAAAACAAGGTGATGGGATGACTGGAATGACCACCAGGGCAATTTACTTTGGTCATTATTTTTACATAGCTATTCTTTGGTATATACACAATGATCATGTTAAGGTTCAATACAGTTTCTTAAAAATACCTTGGGAGATCTTGAGGCAACAGGTACGGGGGTTTTAAGAAGGTGAATGCTTTCCAGTGTAGACCACAGAGATCCATTCCCTAAATAATTCAGAACTCTAGATTGAAAGCAAGAAAATCACCCAGACAGGTAAATGGACTAGAAAAATAAACACACAGAACTGAAGAGTAAGTTGAATAAAAGTAGCAAAAACAGTCTCTTATTAAGAAAACACACTTTTCATTACTGAGGTTTCTGACAACAAAAGAGCAATTTATACAAGTTGCATTTTGTGTTAGAATGTATGCTTTTAGAACTGTTATGAAATGAACAAGTCCTTGTGGGGACAAGAATTTAAGAAAAGGCATTAAGAGCTAACAGGTGACAAGGGTCTGGAATTCAGGTGATAAGAAATTATTTGTGCAACACAAAAGAAATGTACCATATGAAACAGAAAAAAAAAAGTGGTCTGCTAACCAACACAGTGTCCTAGAAAGCTAAAATAATTATTTTCCACAGTAATGAAATTGAAAATTTGAAGCATCCTTATAGTGTAGAGAGACCTAGAAAGAAATTTTATGCAGTGTGTGGCATCTTACAAATAAAGATCAAAATAAAACACTTGGAAATTAAATTTATTTTCTTTACCTCATTGTTTGTGGTCCTTGGTGTTTTAGAACTTTAAAATAGAGGTATTTCTAGTGGGAACACAGTAGCACTGTGTGAGATGATATCACACTCTTGTTCATACAGAGAATATGTCACTGCAAAATATTACTTTTCACTGAAAACCAACAGTCAGGAATGCAGATCCTTAAGACGTATGCCATCTACAAGGGGGCAAAGCACAGCAAAACATCTAATATCCCAGAAGATACACTTAGTTTGCAAGGCATTCTACCAGTGAGCTATTTGGCTATGTTTTCCAGTTTTGAGTGTGTTACTTCTGTGATAAATCCAATGTGTTGTTCTTGCCTTTCTTGCCAATGAAACTGAACCCTTTTTGATGCTAAAATTTGTGTACTTTACATATCTGTGAAAATTAAAAACAGTCGAAGATTATCCATTTTCTTAAGAGTATGTACTTTTGGAAGTCTGGACAAGTAAGGTATATTTAAAACGCAAATATTATACTTGAGATGCTGGAATCGTTTACATTCTGAAACTTCAGTTTAAATAGAATTGCCTCACATTAAAGCGCAGTCGGGTTGATCGTGTGTGTGATAAAAACTTGGTTTATTTATTTATTTATTTATTTATTTATTTATTTATTTACAGATTTACGTGACTAGGATTTTTGTTTTGATCTTGTGGTATATACGGAAATCTCACAACCGCCTTTATAATTTGTGAAGCTTTTGCAGCAACATTTGTAAACACAAGGGGATGTTTTCACTCTTTAGTAGGGGAAGAGCAGATGGTTGGGACTAAGGGAATCGCTCCTCCGTGTTTAATAATGCAGCAGGAGGCAACTGCAAGCTAACTTTTCACCAAGAGAGGATCATTTTATAGAGCATCATGGGATCGCTTCAGCGAGAATGGCGCTCCTTCAGATGGGTACCATCTGCATGGGGGCAAGTCACAGCAAAATATCTAATAATACCCAGGAAATACACTTAGTTCCCAAGGAACTCGGCACGTGGAAAGCAATTTTCATAAGAGATGGCAAGCTGCTGATAAATACAGGACCGATGGATAAAATGTCAGTAATTCTGGAGAAAGGTATATAGCAGTTAAATCATAAGAAACCAGATTCAAGAAATGAAGACAGTTTTGGACCCATTGCGCTGGGTAATTTAGGTCAATTAATGCAAGTCAGAGTCAGATTAGAAGAGGTAACCTCAAATGAGGAAATGCCTTCATAATCTTGTGTGGCAGGATAGCCTGTAAGGCAGTGTTTCTCAACCATCCTAATGGTTTAATACAGTCCCTCATGTTGTGGTGACCCCAACCATAACATGATTTTCGTTGCTACTTTATAAGTCTATTTTTGCTACTCTTATGTAAATATTTTTGGAGATGGAGATTTGACAAAGGGGTTGTGACCCGTAGTTGAAAACCACAATGTAGAACATTTTCTTAATTAGTGACTGATATGGGAGGGCCCAGCCTGTTGTAGGTAGGGCCACCCTTGGGCTGATTGATGCTCCTTCTAGGTCTTATGAGAAAGCAGTCTGAGTAAGCCAAGGGAAGCAAGCAAATAAGCAGTCCACCTCTATGGATTCTGCATCAGCTCCTACCTGTTGGGTAGTCTCCTACCTGTTGGAGTCTATTCTGACTCCATTCAGTGATGGACTATGTTGTAGAAGGATACGCCTAATAAAGCCTTTCATCTCACAGTTGTTTTTGGTCATAATGTTTCATCACAGCAATAAAAATCCTACTCTAGACACCATTATTGCATATAATAAGAAAGAATATAAAAGAGTTATGGTATTAAGAATATTTCTACTTTGTTCTGTTTTGAGACAAAGTGTTGATTTGGTTTTCAAAAGAAAAGGAAAAACATCCACTTTTTTTTCTTTTTTAATTCAGATTCTTTTCTCATACAATATAATCTGAGTATAGCTTCCCCTTCCTATGCCCCTCCAAGTTCCTGTCCACTTCCCTTCCCATCTGGATCTAGTCCCTTTGCTGTCCCTTATGAGAAAAGAGCAGGCTTCTAAGAGACAACAATAAAACATAACAGAATTAAATACAGTATGATAAAACAAAAAATATCATATCAAATTTTAACAAGTCACAGAAAAATAAAAGATCCCCAAGAGAAAGCACAAGAATCAGAGAAGCCCACTCACTGACACATTCAGGAAATCCATAAATGTTCTCTAATTTGAAAGCTCTAGTACATGTGCAGAGGACCTGGTACAGACACATGCAGGCCCTGGGTTAGCTACTTTCGACTCAGTTCATATGAGCTTTGCCCAGTTGTTATAGAGGGACTTCTTCTAGTCCTTCCTGTCCCCTCTATGCCCTCCAATTCTTCTGCTTCCTCTTTTGCCCTGTTCTCTGGGCTCTGAGGGGAGGGATTTCATGGGAACGTCTAGTTTAGAACTGTGTGTTTCAAGGTCTCTGTCTGTTGTCTGGAGGTGGGTCTCTTTATTTTTCTACATTTACTGCAGGATAAAGCATCTCTAAGTTAGGCATCGATGTAAGAGTACAGTAGAATATGATAAGGAGTCTTTTTATTGCTTTCTATTTCGGGGGATTATTGATTGATTGATTTAGCCAGTTATTATTTTACTTATTCACTTTACATCCTGCTCACTGCCCCCTTTCCAGTCACCCCTTCCCATAATACTTCCCACATCCCCTTCCCCTTTGAGCAGGTGCCCCTCCCCCAACCCAACCCTGGTGCATAAAGTCTCTGTGAGGCCTGGTACATCCTCTCCACTGAGGGTAGACAAGGCAGTCCAGCTAGAAGAACATATTCTGGTATATAGGCAACAGCTTTCAGGATAGTCCCCACTCCAGTTCTTTAGAGCCCATATGAAGACCAAGGTGTGTATCTGCTACATATGTCCTAGGATGCCTAAGTTCAGCCTTTGTATGTTCTTTGGTTGGTGGTTCAGTCTCTGAGAGCCCCAAGGTTCCAGATTAGTTGTTTTGGTTGGTCTTTCTGTGGAGTTCCTAACCCCTTAAGGGAGATAGTCCTGCCTCCTGTAATTCCATAAGAGTCCCCAAGCTCCATCTACTGTTTGGCTATGGATGTTTGCCCCTGGCTGAATCGGCTGCTGGATGCAGCCTCTCAGAAGACAGCCATGCCAGCTAGACTCCTATCTTCAAGCATAACAGAATGGCATTAATAATGTCGGGGATTAGTGCTTGCCAATGGGTTTCAATCTAACCCTGCTATTTGTTGGCTTTTCCTTCATCTACTGTTCAATCCCCTATCCCTGAATTTCTTGTAGACAGGATAAATTTGGGGACAAAGGTTTTGCGGGTGAGTTGATGTTCCTATCACTCATTTTTAGTTCCTACCTGGCTACAGGAGGTAACCCCTTCATGATCCATATTCCCAATGATGTTAGTCACAGCTATGAATATCCCCATTGATTCTTTGGCACTTCCTTTTGCAGGTTCCAGCGTGACTTTGGTGGGGGCAGAATGACAGGGTTCCTACCTCAGGGACAGGGCCAGCTGATGTGGGCTTCCATGAGTGTCAATAGCTGCTATGGCAAAGGCTTGTTTATATAATAATGTACTTGTTTTACATTCTTCCTTTATGGAATGCCCTCCCTCTAAATATTAATGATTCCATGATAATCAGACAGCAGGAGTCCAGCAGACAAAGGGCTATTTACTGTTTTAGCAAAACTGTAGCCCAGTCTGGCCTTGAACTCTTGATCCTCCTGTCTCTGCCTCCTTCAGCAAATCTTACCAGCTTGTGCCAGCAGTTGGGACCTTCAGGACAGCCTTTAATATGAGTTCAATATATATACATATATAATTTCTCAACTATGCAAAGAATAAGGATGCAATATGAATTAGGAGAATCTTCATGAATCTAAAGGAACAAAGACAGCTGCAATGATGAGTCACTTTTGCCTTAAAGATACAAAGGCGGGCAGATTCCTGAGTTCAAGGTCAGTTTGGGACACAGAAGTCCAGGCCCAGGTGTGGTAGAAGTAGTAATTTCAGGATGGAGTCTAGTTTATTATCATCTGTACCTGAGACAGAGGGATCTCTGAATTCTTTTGCAATGTTAAAGGGAAATGCGTGCTTGATCTCTTCTAAGAAAGAACTGGGTCACCTGATGCTGATTCATAGAATCATCAAAAGGAAACCTGGAGTAAATGACTAGATTGATTGTAAAATAAAAGACTGGGCTTATGATCTGCAGATGACTGTCCAGAGAACTTTTTTAAATGGCAGGAGAGAAGGGCTCAAAGAGCTGTCTTGAGCAGAATAAAAGAGAGAGTTTTCCAGAGAAAGCAGATCTTCAGGAAAAGCAGTCATAGGGAAAGAGGGCAGAACAGAAACGAAAGCAAATGGGAAAGCTGTCTCTAGCAGAACACAGGCTTTGACCCATGAATTAACTTTGAGTCATTTGTTTCACTTTTCCCAGACACCCCTTCCTGAGAACACCTCTCAAAGCCAAGACTGATCCTTGGCATCCCTTAACCCAGTTCTCTGTCTCTTCCTGGAGATGTCCCCTACCTCTCCATGCCAGACAGTTGCAGATATCAATTCATTCTCGTGGCCATCTGGCCATCCCTCCTGTCTCTCTCCCTACACCTGATCCTGAACTGCCTCCTGCTCCATTTACATACACACACACACACACACACACACACACACACACACACACACAGGAGCAGAAACATACAAGTAAGAACAGTGTTGGTTTCTTTTCAAAAGTTGTTGTGGATATAATGCAGAGAGGCTTGAACTATGTACAAAATTTCAGTTATTACCAACAATTTGAGACTTTGTGTTAGGTGGTTGAACGCTCAATAAAATGATAGGTTTGGATTTGATAATCCTCAAGCTCCAGTGGAGGTTAAAAGACTGTAATTCCAACTACAATATAGAGTTATAATTCTGCCCTTAAAATATAGCAAATTCCTAACAGTGGCCTCTCTTCTCTAATTGCTAACCTTTGCTCTGAAACCACTATAACTTTTATATCAGGTAATTCTAACAGAAAGGAGCATGAGCACTAAAAGAAAATGAAATGAGTATGTTATGCTGCCAAAAGGTGTGCGACAAATCAGGTGTCTTCCCTAAATGCAGTGTGGCAGTTCAGAAAGGTCACTGCTATTGTGAGAATTGGAAGCAAATTGGAAGACAATAGTTCTCCATTATTAAACTCAGTAATTCAAATGGGAATTCAATGTGACTCTTAAGGGTTAGGAATGATTTGCTATGTAAAAACTAGCAAGGAAATTGGATAGTTCTTTTGATATTAGTGAGGGCCTAGGTGTATACTGATAATATGATGGATTAAAATGCATATACATAAATATGTATATATATGTCTGTGAATAAATAAAGTATATAGGCAAGTATATGAATTTGTTGAATACAGGGCTAGTAATTATTTTTACTCTTATATCCGTACCAAAACATTCTGTTTTGAGCATTTTAAATATAAGTGATTATATTTAAATCCCAGATAGGGGATGATTTCCTTTTCTTTTTCCATTTATTTATTTATTTATTTATTTACTTATTTATTTTACGTATAGATCACTGTCCCCCAATCCCTCTTCCCACCCACATCACACAGTCAGTACCCCCCATCCCCTTCTCTTCTGAGAGGATAGAACCTCCCCATTGCCCCTCAGGTATCTTCTATCCATGCACATCAAATCTCTGCAGTGCTGGGCATATCCTCTTCTTTCTGGCTGAAGCCAGACAAGGCAGCCCAGTTAAGGAAATGGCATATTTTTGAGTGGTGACTAAACAGATTATAACAGGTTTAAGTGTCAAAAACACAGGAACAAAGTTTTTCCATCAATACTTCAGAATCATTTTGAAGGGAACTTTTTATTAAATAGATTTTTGCTTCCGTAGGACGGCTCTAAGAAACCAATGGGCCCTTTTGTGTAATAGGCTGTATCGATAGAACTACTAATTAAGAGGAAATGTGGAAATAATATTTGTACAAGCATCATAAATGTTATGAACATTAGGGGCTTCAGAGACTTCGTTCTCCAAGGAGAAATTGAGGAAATACTGAGTTTCTACGTTGCTGCAAATTTTGAGGTTTCTGATGGGGGGAGGGGTTGAGAAGATTGGAAAGTATGAGTACATAGGTGAAGTAAAATCCAATCTGAAACTAAAAGGAAAGCCTTTTCTAAGTGCCGATACCATGGCTAGCTGGTTTTGGATTTGTTTGCTTTTTGTTCTCTAGGACACAATGGTTTCAATGTAAGAGAAAATACTAGCAATGGAGACCTTCCAGAGTTACATGTCGTTCTTAAAATGAATAAAGTTACAAGGAATCTATCATGGTCTGATACAGGATAGGATGACATTTGTGTGGGAAATAACAAACGTAGTATCACAAACCAAACAAACAAATAAACAAACACCCAGGATCATGAATATATCTCACTAAGTCATTTCTTTGAATATTTTATGGTAAGTGTTTAGATTTCATCTATTCTTACACATATTTCTTTCCAAAGCATATAACCGAGAGAGAGGGGGGGTGGCTTTAAGGAATATAAGCTTATTAGATGACATATTATTTGAGGTTTTTGCAGATAATGATTATGTGTATACTGTTATAATCAAAGAGAAGAAACACGTGTCTAACCGCTCTTGCTGCTTTTATGGTTTTTAATTGAAGTCCAATAAATCTTTCTGATAGCTTCACATATGAAGACACACTTTTGACAAAAAGAGGTCTTTCATTATGATTTAAAATAGCACATTCTAACAGCTTGATTGAGTACCTGAAGCCGTGTCTTCATTTCAAGAGTTGAAACTAATAATTAATTTCAAAAGCAGAGATTTCTACCTCTTGTAGGTATGAAAACATTTTAATTGCTTTGATAATTTGTTTCCCACTATCTTGCAATCTCTGGAGAGTAGGAAACTAAAATACCAACATTGCAGAGACTATGAACACAGACAAGATGCAGAATAAAACTGTTGAACAAAGTGAAAGATGTGTGCATTTTATATACAGATTTATTTTTAGAAATAATGCTTGAGATATGTACCTTCCCCAGATAGTTCCATCAATGTGAAGTTATCTTAAATGGTGGAGTGTGACTGCAATTTTAGGTTGACTTAGGTGGTTTTGCAATTGTGTCTAACCTTTCAAGGGCCATATGCCTTTAAAAGCTTTTCAAGCTTCCTATATTGAATTGCTACTTCCATAAAGTAATTTTTAATCTCTCAGAAATCCTGTGCCCCTTTATAAAAACTTCTAATTAGTTAGTCTTTCTTACCTTCCCTTTCAAAAAAATCATCACAATATTTGATATATCATGAAAATACTGGACAATAGAAGGCTACAATCTTTCTTTCTTCTAATTTATATATTAAGAACATATTATATAGAAAAAACCCGGAAATAAACATTAAGTTAACAGCAAAAATAGTACATATTCTTCTTTTCTCCTTTCCTTCTCCTTCTCCTTCTTTTCTCCTTTTCTCCTTCTCTTCGCCTTCTCCTCCTTCTCCTCCTTCTCCTCCTCCTCCTCCTGCTCCTGCTGCTCCTCCTCCTTATTATTTATTTATTTATTTATTTATTTATTTATTTATTTATTTATTTATTACCATGTGTGTGACTGAGAGAAAGACATACATAGACACAGAGAAAGAGACAGAGACAAGAAAGAATCTTGATACCTTTCCTAGGATTACCTGGAATTTAACTATGTAGCACAGGCTATCTTCAAGATTGTGACCTTCTTGCTTGACCCCCTCTGGGCCTAGATTATCATGGTGTCTCCATACATGCTGAGCATTTGACTTGTGGATGGGCTAAGTTTTATTCAATGGCTAGAATACTTCAGTTGTAGAGGCAGACAGAGATCCAGAAAAATCAAGAATTTAGATATGCTTATCTCTCAAATATTTCTATTCTGGGAATTAGATCCTACAAGCAAGACAGATGGTGAGAATGATCACAAGAATGAATGCTTTGGCTTTTCTCACAGGTCTCGTGGTCCTGCAATGGGGTGTAACAAAAGTCTGCTTGCTTTCTTGCTTTTTCTACAGGAGCCTAGTGTTCATTCCTATTAAAACACAGTCACACACATACATCAGAATGTGGACAATAATGGACTCATTGATGAATATGTTTATTTCTTGTGACATTTTCTTGAAGAAAGGTAGATGCTGAATTCACCCAATTTTATAGACTAAATAAAATTTATAGAACAACAGTGTCTCGTTAAAAACTATTATTCCTTAATCAAAGAATTATTTATAAAATAAATATACTATTGATTGTCCTAATTTCGCTGAAACCAGTCCATACTCTATTTTGATTTTTTTTCTTTAATGATAAACTCAGATGAATGTCAGGTAGCATCATTCATAAAACACACTAAAAAGTTACTCTCAGGTGGCAGAGTGGTGCATATTTTAATTCCTACTCTTGGAGACAGAAGCAGCAAGATCTTTGTGATTTGAACCAACCCTGGTCTACATACAGAGTTCCAGTCTACCTTAGGATATACATTGTGACATTGTCTCAAGTTAAAGAGTATTCACAATTGGACCTGTTGTCAAAACTTTAAATGAAAAAAGTAATATATATATATATATATATATATATATATATATATATATCAACAGAAAGGTAAAGTCATACAAAAATTCACTATTTATTTTTCAGATGATTAAGTGTATATGTGCAAGGCAAAAAAAAAAATTAAGTAATTACCCCAAGAGCGATCATAAAGCAAATGCTCTAAGTAACAATCATGTTTACTTTAAGATGAGAAGATAATGCCAGCAATATTAGGCATGGTGTTTTTACATCCAGTGCGGGAGAAAGAAAACACACAAATTGTTTGACTATTCAATATTTGTTTAACAATTCATATAATTCTCTCAAGAGGATGAGAAAATGTTAGATCCTTCTAGAAAAATGAAAAATTTTAAAATCTCATTGATGAATATGCAGACATTATTTCAGCATTAACGAAAGAAGACTGACAAAATGTTGCACATAAATCTCCAATGTTCATTTAGCTTAGACGGAGTGATATATGCTTATCATAAGATCCAAATATGGCAATGATAATTCAGAATCTGAAGGATGACAACGTTGGTCCTCATAATTCACAGCTCTATTTTAATGCACAGTATCTTATTCTTTCACCTTCTTTGCCAAGCATTACTAACTTCTCATGAGCCATTTTTCCAAGGACCACACAGAAATTCAAGACATTATGCACACTTGGATATTCATATAGTTAAGGAAATAATCCATGACTCAAACATAATACTTAAGTCAAGTATCGTGATTCCCTCCTGTAATTCTACTCCATCTGTGGCTGAGGCCGGAGTACTGCCAAATATTTTATAATTAAGGTCAACGGGTACTATACAAAATGATAAACTAATCCTAAGCTGTACTACTACTGCTAAAATAATAATGATAATAACAATTAAATTTAATCACAATTCAGTGTATTTGCACATTTTACCAGTCTAACTGTCACCTTCAACCGAGTAAGACTGATTTCTTAAGGAGGCCAGTAAAGATAAAATTAAACAATACAAAGATTTCTGAAGGTTAATCCTAGGACACGCCACACCCAGTTGAAACTTCTCAAATACTTCAAACCCTGTGTTTTCAGCTGTAACTATCAGTGCTCTGCTCAGGCCCAAAACAATTTGCTAGGCACTTCAACAGTAGTTTCTACCACTATTCATGTTATAGCTAGCAGAATAAATGCATGTGGAATGGGCTTGGAGATCCTTGGGAGACGTACTTGTTAAATGTAACCTGAAAGCCGACTTGAAATGTTCCCCTTTTAAATTTATTTTCCCAGGGTCCTAATAAATGAGAGCTGGGCTGCCATCCAGGTTTCTAAGCCACTAGAGCCTGATTGTTTTCTATTTGTTTCAGTGTTTAAAGCCAACAAAAGCTGCATTAAAACTGACGGTGCCAAGTAGTAACAAGCATACTTTAAGCATAGCTAATGTACAAACCCGTAGCCCCAGGTTGTAATATTTCAAACACCACAGAGTTCAGCAACTAGCTTCTTTGTTACAACATTTAGTGAACAGAATACTTTTAATGGCTTGTGTATATAAAAAAACTTTAGATGGATAGATAGATAGATAGATGATAGATAGATAGATAGATAGATAGATAGATAGATAGATAGATAGATAGATAGATGGCTTAACTATTGTGCACGCTCTATATTTCTAGTTATGTATTTACTTCATAGAAACTTGTATTCTTTAAATAGAGTAGATAGATCCTCTATGATAATGCATTCCTAATGGCAGTCCTTCACATCCCAGTTTTACATGGGGGACACAGAAACACAGCAGCTCTCTGAAACATGAACTATGCAATTATGTATTTACAGTGTCAAATGAAATTCACTCACATACCCACTTACATATTTTAAATGAATGAATTAAATAATTTTAGTTAATAAATCTTAGAACTTTTTATTGGACTGTTTTGGAGACAAACTTATTGCATCCTATCATGACACTTCTTTGCTTTATATTTTGTTTCATGTGTTTGTTTTGTTTTTTGTGTTTTGTTTTTCCTTTGAGTCAGGAATTCTCTATGCTCTCCTGTTTTGTTTTGTTTTGTCTTGTTTTGTTTTGTTTTTTAACTCAGAGGCATCCACCTGTGTCTGCCTCCCATGTGGGATTAAAGGCATGCACAACCAACCCAGACCTCATATTTCTTCTTTTGAGGCAGAGGAAGTTTCTGTAAAATAGATGCTGAATTTGTCTCATTATAACATTGTATATTTGCGGGGTTCATTTGCACTAATTTCTCATTAACAATGAAAATATGCTAAGGAGTGTACATTTTAAAGTTAAAAGTGAAGAAGTCTGATATGATTATTACTGTTAGAATTTACATAAGTAAATATGTAGGGTGTGAAAGCAAGGGCATAAAATACATCCCTGGGACATTTAATATTAATCTGCTTTGCATTTTTTCTCTGCACTGTATTGAGCTGATACAATTCCAGTGTTAATCATCAATTAACCTATATTAAATCTGTCTAACGATTAACAGAAATAATCCCCATTATGTTTCTGAAGTTTTGTCTCCCTGTGTTCATGGAAAGAAATGGGAGACAATGAGAAATGTTTCAAGTATTTGGGAAGAGTCCTTGACCCAGTTAACAGATAATGTAAATTCTCTCATTTTATCCCCTCCTGTTTAGAACTCTAAATACAGAGGTTCAAAGTATTTTGCATAGAAATTCTCTATTTGAACATAAAACATTTGAAAGGCCCCCAAGTATTATATATTTTAGAAAATAGTAATATTATTAATCACTGTAGTGCCAATGGCTTTACATATGTGCAGCTATTTATTCTGTTTAAAAATAATGCTTGTTACTTATTTGTATTTCCAGATTTTTAAAAAATTCTTTGGTATATGTAACAATTTTAAACATGTACTTTAAACTCTCATGAATTTCTCATGAAGACCAAAACCACACCTTTATAGAGGTATTAATACTGGGTATGTTAATAGTTCCCATACTTACTCTGCACTTCACAGATTACAAACATCAAGTATCTAGAATCTTAATTGGCAGCATTAGAACTCAAAAGTTGTCAAGGCTTGACTTTTTTCTATTTATTTTCTTTATTTCCACACAAATACAATTTTGTCTTTTAAGATATATATTGCAAAGGAAGGAGCATGAACAACTCAGGGGCATGCTCAAATGAAATAGGAAAAGTAAGGTGTGAAAATAAAACCCAAAAAATTAGTAGTGAAGTACTTGAAGTTAGGAAGGGACTATTTAGTTCTTTTGAAAACTATTGTTCATAAAATTCTTATTATGGCAACTTCTACAGCTATTTTCTCACCTAAACTGATATTTATGGGACTATTACTCTCAGTAGTGTTGATGATCTCTCTCTCATATTTCTCTGTCTCTCTCTCTCTGTCTCTGTCTCTCTGTCTCTGTCTCTGTCTCTCTGTCTCTGTCTCTGTCTCTGTCTGTCTCTCTCTCTCTCTCTGTCTCTCTCTCTCTCTCTGTCTCTCTCTCTCTCTCTCTCTCATCCCCAATGCCCCTCTCTCTTGGTGTGCCTAGATATAAAAGTATTACTGGCCACAAATCTTTCTCATGCACCCTTTTTAAAAATTATGTAGATGTATGTTTCTCTGTGTGAGGATATGTATTTATACATGTGGAGGTACCCAAAAAGAACAGAGACAACTTATCTCTGAACTGAACTTGGAAGTTGTTGTGAGCTCAAGGTAGGTGATTGGAACTGAAGTCTGGTCCTCTGTCCATGCAATATGTCCTTTTAACTAGTTAGACATAGTTTTACCTTACAAACCAACTCATTCTATTGAATGAGAACAACACCTTTAGTTTAAGCAGCTCTTGTCCAGAGCTATAACTGTAATACCATGTGATTTAATTTCATATAAGATTATTCTGTTTTCATAGTTTGAATAATTTCAGTCTATAGTGAGGCATGATAGCACTTGTAATCTTAGCACTTGGGAGTGTGAGGCAGGAGGATCAGACCGTTCATGTCATTCAAGCTATGTTTTGAACCTGAAGCTCACCTGAACTATATGACACCCAGTCTAGAAAGGAAACAAAGATAATTTCACAAATAAATGTCTTCACGGCTACCACCTAAAGTACTTATATAATGTAATGATCGCTAACCTTTTCCTCTTACTTCAAGATGTTATAACATCTTATTTTGATCTTCATTCTAAAACTAAGGTTCATCTCTGTGGATGTTTTTCACTATTTCTGTCTTAAATTTCTCCTTGGATTCATTCTTTCACTATGAACTTGACTCAGTGGGGGTTTTTTTTTGTTTTTGTTTTTAAACATAATTCATTTTATTAGTTTTTCTTTTTTAAAAAAATTAATCTTATTTGTTTATATTTCAAACAATATCCCCCTTCTTGGTTACCTCGCCACACATCCCCCCATCCCATCCTTTTCTCCCCCTTCCCTGTGCCTCCATGAGGGTGCTCTTCCACTTGCTCACCCACTACTACCTCACCACCCTAGCATCCCCCTATCCTGGGGCATTGAGCCTCCACAGGACCAAGGACCTCCCCTCCCACTGATGTCAGTGATCCATCCACTGATACATATGCATCTGGAGCCATGAATCCCTCCATGAGCCTATTTGTTTGCTCTTTTGTATTTTCTCCTTACTTCTATCAAATATTTTATTTTTATTTTCTTTCATTATTATCCTCAAATCTTCTATTTGTGTATTTAAATTTGTTTAAGCACAAGTGTGACTTCACATTGATGCACTGTCAGCTGAAATTTGAGTGCGCCCAGAAAAAAATACAAAGCTACTCAAATTAAAACTGTCAGCAGGAAACAAATTCAAACATGGTCTACTCAGTACCTACTATTGTGATTCAGACTTTCACTTGGAATTAATAACACTTGTGATTAAAGGCTTTCCATTTTTATTTTTTTCTTTCTTCTTTCTTTTTTCCATTTTTTTTTTCCTTATTGAACTGAATCAGTACAAATCTGTTAATACTGCAAAGGTAAATTTGGTTAAAAGCATACAATTGGGGATTCAAATAAAATGTGGTTATATAAAACCCTTTTAATCTATGTTCTTACACTCCCTGATGTTAGATTCTAATTCAGAACTTAATTATCTGCATAACTACTATAAAATTCTGTGACAAATTACCCTAGGAAATACAAGAACATTATTTAGGACAAAAAGAGATTTTAAATTAGCTAGCTTTTGCTCAATGGAGTAATACCAGGTCATCTTTACTTTGAAACAGAATTTTGATTTAGGGAGAAGTAGAAAAGATCATAGAAATCATTAGTCATACTTTAATAAGTGATAGGCATCCACCTCCTGTATCTAATAATAAATCTCATAATACTATTTAAACAATGAGACACATATTTTTTCCTAGACTTTCTGTTTTTGTTTTTGTTTTTTTTTTTAATTTTTCGTTATTTCCTATTTAAAGTTCAGTAACAACCTGGCCTTTCTGTGTGGTGCCCGAATACACAAAATTTATAACGAGATATGTGTAATACAGTCTTCCTGTTTGAGTCTCATGAACAAAATTAATCTGGTTTCAATAGCAGAGTTTGAAAAGTGTGCTGGTAGAAGCGTCAGTAACAGTAGCATCAAGATCAGCAAAGGCACTTTTAGAGGTGACATTTTGCAATTAATTCTGGCAGAGGTGCTTGCTCACTTTCTCTCCCTAGTACAATTTACATTTGACCATTGACAGTAGTACACTTTTTCTTACATTGCTCTTTCAGTGTTTCCAACAAACTATTTTCCTCTTATCCTTCTCAATTCTGGGACTCAACTTTACAGAACTTGCTTAGAGTCTTGTTCTTTCTTTGAAATGTCTGACACAGGCAAAGTCCTAGAAAAAAAGCCTTATGCTCCATGTTATGGTGTCTAGTACAACAGTATTTACATTATTTATACATTTGGTTCTTGTCCTTTTCCCTACTCGCTGATAAATGAGTAGCCTGAAAAGCCATGGGTTTCTTTCTTTCTTTCTTTCTTTCTTTCTTTCTTTCTTTCTTTCTTTCTTTCTTTCTTTCTTTCTTTCTTTCTTTCTCTCTCTCTCTCTCTCTCTCTCTCTCTCTCTCTCTCTCTCTCTCTTTCTTTCTTTCTTTCGGCATTTTTATTAGATATTTTCTTCATTTACATTTCCTTTTTATTGGATATTTTCTTCATTTACATTTCAAATGCTATCCCAAAAGTCCCCTAGACCCCCCCCCACCCTGCTGCCTTACCCACTCACTCCCACTTCTTGGCCCAGGCTTTCACCTGTACTGGGGCATATAAAGTTTGCTAAACCAAGGTTCCTCTCTTCCCAGTGATGGCCAACTAGGCCATCTTCTGCTACATATGCAGCTAGAGACATGAGTTCTGGGGTTATTGATTAGTTCATATTGTTGTTCCACCTATAGGTTTGCAGACTCTTTTAGCTCTTGGGTACTTTTTCTAGTTCCTATATTGGGGGCCCTGTGTTCCACCCTATAGATGACTGTGAACATCCACTTCTGTATTTGCCAGGCACTGGTAAAGCCTCACAGGAGTCAGTTATATCAGGGTCTTTTCAGCAAAATCTTGCTGGTGTATGCAATAGTGTCTGTGTTTGGTGGCTGATTAAGGGATGGACCCTTGGGTGGGGCTGTCTCTGGATGGTCCATCCTTTTGTCTTACCTCTAAACTTTGTCTCTGCAACCCCAACAGAGGAATGGATACAGAAATTGTGGTACATTTACACAATGGAGTACTACTCAGCTATTAAAAACAATGAATTTATGAAATTCTTGGGCAAATGGATGTATCTGGAGGATATCATCTTGAGTGAGGTAACCCAATCACAAAAGAAGTCACTTGATATGCACTCACTGATAAGTGGATATTAGCCCAGAAACCTAGAATATCCAAGATACAACTTCCAAAACACAAGAAAATCAAGAAGGAAGACCAACTCGTGCATACTTCATGGGTTTCTTTATATGTAAATCCTTGGCACCTAATGCAATGCCTTAATGGACCCCAGATATGTTTTTAAACCCTGAATTTATGAGAGAGATACAGTCTCTTAGGAACTATCATCATGCTGAAACTCAGTGCCTAGTGAACCTTAGTGCCAAGGATGTAAAATGGACAACAGCATGGTTGTGGAATTATGGGAGACACAGCAAATATCACCTGCCTTTCAACATCCATTTCACAACCTTGCTTGGCAAACACAACATTCTAAATGAATTCTTTTTAGTTATATTTTTCTCCTGGATTTCTCAGATATAAACTGCTGTGTTTCGTCAGGTTTAAGAACAAACTCACATGTCATCTCATAGGAGTCCGTCAGACTTTGTGGGTAACTCCCTCAGGAGCCCTTGTGCTGTTACTGAACTAAACATTTTTTGTTTGCATGGGGAAAAAGAATTGTGCATTGTTAGCCAGGGACCTTTTGGACTGGCTGAACACCTATTCCCAAACAGATCAAGTATAATTTTATTAGTACAGTCTGTGTTTCCTCCTAATTTGGTGTCACTATGTGTTGTTATTTTTTTAAAGTTTTTGTTTCTTTGTTTGTTTCCTGAACCTCCAGCAATTAAATTTTCAACAACATGCTTAAAAGCATGCTTGGAATTATTTCGGCATATTTTCTGGTGTGTTCTTCTGGATTCATCAGTACAACCAAAAGTGGCTAGGCTTCTTACATGAAAACTACTTTTTAAACATTTAATTAACATCTTAATTGACCTTTAAAATTATTATGGTATTAAAATTATGTTAATAGTTTCCTTTGGTCTTATGTCTCTTTGGAGTTTTAGTTTTGAAAAGATTCAGATTTAGGAAATATTTTCCCAAACAAAATTTGTATTTAAATGTAAAGAAATTAGAAACTTAAACTGAGATATTTGGTTTTGTTGGTCCTGTTTGGCTGTCCTGGGTTATTTTGCGCCCCTTTCCTAATCAACACACATGAGGGAGAAATGATGAACATTGTATAATATTCATAAATGAAATTTACATAGTGTTTACATGATTATAATCTTGAAACATTTCATTGAAGACTCATGATTATTCAGGGAAATAGGCTGAGCTGATGACAATGTTTATAGTGAAGGTCACATTTAGAGGTTGTCTAGACAACTCTCTTGAAGTACTGTGGCTTGATCATAATAAGCCTCATATCAAATCATGTTTGTTCCTATAGTAAAATTTTATCATCACAGATTGTTTGATTTCTTCATTAAGGTAGTTTCATTTTTTTAACACAGTAACAGACAATGTAGATTTTGAACTTCTTCATGCATGCTATATTATTTAATCCTCTGAAATCTTTGTGGATGTGGATGTTTCTGACACCAGACAGTAATATAAATATTAATCTTAATGTTTAAAAATTATTTTAAAAATAATTATAGATATCATTGGACAAAATGCTCAGGTGAAAGCCTAATCATTTATACTTTCAAAAGGTTTATTGAATATTTCTCCTTGGTTCAATCTCATCAAAGATCAATGCCAGCATCATTTTTTTTTTTTTTTTGCTGAGATGTTAATTAATTTCTGCCAAGATTCTACAATGCTTATATATCCTCCTAATGTCATCCATCATGATTCTAAAGCAAGGGGAATTCAATCCATCACTTCTGGATTCTGATAGAGGGCTAGGGAACACAAGTCATCTTCCTAGCAGTAATCAAACAGCTGTGATACATGCCACCTTGCGCCTGCGTCATCATGTAATAGATGGCTTTCCTGTTCAGGGAAACTTGCCTCAAATTTTTCAGACAGATGGACTAGATGCAAAGGTTTCATTTTGTGGAATTTAAGGCTGTGAACTAGTTATTGACAAATACTGCATCATCAGTTCCAGTTGAAGACACAGCCTAATAAGTAGAACATTGGCACTAATCCTTATTTAATCAGCCTTAAAATGGTAATTTCAAATTGATGAGGGCACAGGGAATAGATTTTGAACTCATAAAGTGCTACTAAAAATACCAGTAATATGTGTATACAACCCAAGGATGAAATTAAAGAGCCCCCTGCACATATAAGAAGAAGAATAAATTATTAGAAGCGTGACAAAAGTACAAGTGAAGGACTTCGTAAAAACAGAGAAGCAAATTCCTCTGGTCTTTCCAGTAGCACAGATTCATGTTTATATTCTCAAGAATTAATCCATGAAACAAATATTCATAGGATTAAATAAAAAGGGTTTTTTAAAGAAGGTATAAGTACCATTGAGGACGCTGTCATTTCTGAAGACAGTGTAATCATACAATGAACACATTTGAAGGCTGGAAGGGGGTTTAGAGCACTTATTGTCCAATCCTTTCATTTGATGGATGAGCAAAGTAAACAAATTTAAATTATAGAGACAGTAAGTTGTAAGGGAATGCTAGAATACAATTTGCCAGCCCTGCAGCCCTCTTTGTTCCTATAGTTCCTCTAGAGAAAAAGGAAAGAAAAGGAAGAAGAAGAAGAAAAAAAAGGAAAAGGGAAAGGAAAACGAAGGAAGGAAAGAAAAGAAAAGAAAAAAGAAAGGAAAAGAAAGAAAGGAAAAGAAAGAAAAGAAAAGAAAAGAAAAGAAAAGAAAAGAAAAGAAAAGAAAAGAAAAGAAAAGAAAAGAAAAGAAAAGAAAAGAAAAGGAAGAAAAGAACACTGTGTCTGGCAGAATGAACCCTATTCCCAGCTTCTGGCTATCAGCCCTAATATGGCAGTTAGCCATAATGTTATAAGGCATACCAATGTGTCTTTTAATAACTTTCAATATTCTCCATCCTCTATGCATAGTTCTTTACAACACACAGTTTCCACACCTCCAAACACCTTGCTCAAGTGAAACACTTAAGAACATAAGATTAGGATTCTATTTTCTTCTTTTATTGGTTATTTTATTAATTTACATTTCAAATGGTATCCCCCTTCACGGTTTCCCTTCCCCAAATTCCCTAACATGTCCCTCTCCCCTTGCTTGCATTAGGGTGTTTGTCCCACCCCTGCACCCACTCCCTTCTCTATCATTCCTGAAGCTGGGTCATAAAGCCTTCACAGGATCAAGGGCCTCTCCTCCTATTGATGCCAGATAATGACATCCTCTGCTACATATGCAAGTAGAGCCATAAGTCCCTCTTTTTGCCTGGTGGTTTAGTCCATGGGAGCTCTGAGAGATCAGGTTGGTTGTGCAAGATTAAATTATCTGTGTGTTGTTTGAATCAGGTAATAATATCAAAGATGCTCATGGGTTCACCAATATACAAAAGGCATTGATGCTTTGATTACAGTGTGGACAAAAGACATCTAGAAATAAGAAACATGAAGAAGTTCAGAAGGTAATAAAAGATTAAGAAGTAATTCTTAGAAACTTTACACAAGTTTTACAAAACTGATAAGCAACTACTAATTGATTTGATTTTTTTTCTATTTCCAAACAAACAAATCAATGATTTAAACTGCTCCAGTGTAATTACTTTTCAGCTGCTAAGTAGAGAGGTAACACCAAAATTTTCAATGTTCTGTGCATTTTCAAGTAGTGTGGGTAGACATGAGTTCTATCCAAATGTTGTCTGATTAAATCTTATTTTAAAAGTTTTTCAATATTAGAGTTTGCAAGGCATCATATTTTGTATTAGTAGCTCGGACTTAAAGTGACGTTTTATGAAGAAAAGGACAGACACCCTTCAGTCAACACTTCAGAGATAAACAGAAGGTTCATAGGCGGATCAGCTCATAATTTGACCTTCATGCTGTTACATTAAATGATAAAATGTACAACATTTTTATCTCATTACCATGTATCTTATCCCAAGTATCTTATCTGTTAAAATTGGTGGAACATAAATATTTCCTGGTTCTTAAAACTCTAGCCTGACAAGTCAATTATGAGCACAAAATCATGAGTATTCAAGATAAGCACTTGAATAGCCTTGTGAAGTGCAGGAAAGAAAGAATACAATCATAGAACCTACTTCAGTAGAGTAAATCATGGTAATTCAGTTATATGCTATTATTTAACAGACATCAAGTCTTTTTGGATTCTGACCAAACTAATTATACGCTATAGAATACTCTTTAGGATAATTGAAGGTCTATCTTACAGTTTTTTCTCTTGCTTTGTTGTTTTCATTGATGTTAAATCTAATTAGAAGTTACTTTAGGATAAGTGATAATCATATAAACAAAACCACCCCAAATGAAGTGAAAAAAATTATAGAGGCATGCATTTAAGCATTTCCTTATTTGCTTTAATTAATCCCATCATGCCCAAGTTAGATTTATATAAAATATAAGTTTTTCCAGAACACCTATTACATTAACATAATTTACACATGGTTAAAGAATTTTAATCCAGCAACATGCAACCTTCTCTGGCAAGGGGACACATTCAAAGACCTTCAGAATCTGTGAGAACTGGCCATTAGGACACATTTCCTTCCATCTGGCTTAAATACAGGCAAACCCTTAGTACACACTTTAATCCCCAAAATGTAGGTAATATTAGTTTGTAGAAGGAAGCAGCCATGTTTGCAAGTTACATCTAATTGAGGGACAGACAAAGTGATGAATTAGAGAAAGATTTCACAGAATGAGTGAGGAATAAAGTGTCGGGGAGGGTATGGAGGACTTTTGGGAGAGCATTGGAAATGTAATTAGGAAAATACCTAATAAAAAAAATTTAAAAAAAAAAAAGATATGCCCAACTCTCATGAGAACAGCACAGCGAGAAATGTGTATGAGTGAGTATGAGTGTGTGTGTGTGTGTGTGTGTGTGTGTGTGTATGCGTGTGTGTGTGTGTGTGTGTGAGAGAGCGAGAGAGACAGAGACAGAGATAGACAGAGATAGACCGACAGAGACAGACAGAGACAGAGACAGACACAGAGACACAGAGATAGAGTCAGAGAGAGAAAGGGGGAGGGAAAGAGAGACAGAGAGAGGAAGAGAGAGAGAGTTATAGTGGAAATTTTTACAAAAACAAGTGACAGAGAAAACAAGCGGGACACAAGTAAATACAGAAAATGCCAGAAAATGAGAAGGTACCAGAAGATTGGAACAAATTGTCAAAGTTAGTATGAGGCCATGCAGAAGTATTCAGTCAGAGGCTGAGACTAGCAAGCTTGGATTAGTCAGCTTGACAAGGAGATTTGAGCCAGAAGGGCTGAGCAGAACCAGCCATCTGGAGTTCAGAAAGAACTGGAAAGGGTGAAATTATTCACTCATAATCTTCTGAGAGAACAATTATATCTGGTGATTTAAAGAAATATTTACAGCATATATCACTTTATTTCAATGCAATTATGAGAGTAACACTCCACTAACCAAATTTTCTCTATGTTTTCAAAATCATCTCTTTTGTTTTCTTTAATATATGTATGTGACTGTGAGGTAGATATATGTACATGCATGCCTTCATATGTATAAAGGCATGTATTGTATTTTTGGATCCTGAGCAAACTAATTATACACTGTAGAATACCTTCTAGGATAACTGGAGGTCTAACTTATTGTTTTTCCCTTGCTTTGTTCTACGGCTTGTGTATGCATGTGTATAGATGTGATTGGCCCCATGTATATAACAATCTTCCTCAATTTCTCTGACATCTTATTCACTATGGTGAGGGCTCTCAATCAACTTTAGAGCTTACCTAGAGTTGCTAGTGTCTCTATCTACTTTTCTCCAGGGACTTCCTGCCTCTGTTTTCCCAAAGGGAAAACTACAGGTAAGTCTAGATCTACACCCAACTGATAGCCTCATGTGAGTTATGAGAATCTAAATTCCAACCTTCTAGAACATATGCCAAGTGTTACAGGTTCCTATCATTGTGAAGCAAAATTTGATTTTTTATTATTAGATATTTTCTTTATTTACATTTCAAATGTTATCCCCTTTCCTGGTTTCCCCTCCAAAAAACCCCTCCTCCTATCCTCTCCCCCCTCCCCCAACACACCCACTACTGCTTCCTGGCCCTGGCATTCCCCTACACTGGTGAATAGAGCCTTCCAAGGACCAAGGGCCTCTCCTCCCATTGATGACCAACTAGGCCATCCTCTGCTACAAATGCAGCTGGAGCTATGGTTCCCTCCATATGTAATCTTTGGTTGGTGGTTTAGTCCTGGGAGCTCTGGGGGTACTGGTATATTGTTGTTCCTCCTATGGGGTTGCAAACTCCTTCAACTCCTTGGGTCCTTTCTCTAGCTCCTTCATTGGGGACCCTCTGCTCAATCCAATGGATGGCTGTGAGCATTCACTTTTATATTTGTCAGGCACTGGCAGAGCCACTCAGGAGACAGCTACATCAGGCTCCTGTTAGCAAGTACTTGTTGGCATCCACAATAGTGTCTGGGTTTGGTGATTGTATATGGAATGGATCCCCAGGTGTAGCAGTCTCTGGATCATCATTCCTTCAGTCTCTGTTCTACACTTTGTCTCTTTAACTCCTTCCATGGGTATTTTGTTCCCCTTTCTAATAAGGATCAAAGTACCCACACTTTGGTCTTCCTTCCTCTTGATTTAATAAATGTACCACTTTTTCTGTATATATCCCTCTGTTGAAGGACATCTGGGCTCTTTTCAGTTTCTGGCTATTATAAATAAGTCTGTTATGAGCATAGTGGAACATGTATCCTTATTACATGTTGGATCATGTGAAGCAAAATTCTTAACCTTTTGTTTTATAACATAACTAATATTTTTGATATATTGGATACTGAATAATTAAGATCATGGCATTCATCTACATAGCACTTGGATTTATTAAATATATTGAACACAAATTTACTTATAAATTCTTTAAGTTAAAACTATTTTGTGTGTGTGTGTGTGTGATGATGATGATCAAAATCATGCATGGTAATTAGGAAGCATCTTTAAAAATCCTTATAGAACTTGGAAACACAATAAATTTATCATGAAAAAAGTTCAAAGAGGAAAAATGTTATGAAAATTTTTATAAAGTTAAAAAGAGAAATGTCCTCAGCAAAGTCATATTTATTTGACAGTTAA
Source organism: Mus caroli (assembly GCF_978045245.1). Classification (NCBI taxonomy): domain Eukaryota; kingdom Metazoa; phylum Chordata; class Mammalia; order Rodentia; family Muridae; genus Mus; species Mus caroli. The sequence goes on along the minus strand of NW_028227272.1, from coordinate 64,112,800 downwards.
TTTTTAAACAATGTATTAGTCATATATTGATGTATGCTTATCATTAAAAAACTAACTGGCTTATTACATTGAAATCAAGTTGTTTTTTTTTTTTTTTTAAGATTCTTAATTTGCACTGTGACCAGTAATCCTGCTGATTATATGTATAAGAGCAGTCCTAATTGATCATGGCATCTTTTGCTATAAATTGCAGAGAAGGAATGATAGATTTCACAGGTTGATTGTGCCTTAATGATAGATTTCACGGTGTGAATAGAAAAGGGATATATAAACACACAGGAATAAGGTAGTTACATAGATTCATTATGCATAAGTTCTTTTCTAATGCATAGAGATGCATTGATAAATCGAATGTGAGACACAAAGAGAATATTAAGTATAGAGAAAGTCAAAGAGTTTATCAACTACAGCATCTATCCAAATTTCTTGTTTAAAGAAGGTGTGTGTGTGTGTGTGTGTGTGTGTGTGTGTATGTATGTACACATGTGTATATGATTTAAATGTAACAATGAAAGCATATTTTACTAAATAATTGCTTACAGTTTCATTCACAAAATTGGTTAAATGAAACTTGAATTGATATGAAGCTTATAGTATAGATTTCACATATATACATACTTATTTATACTGGTGTTTCCTATATTTACTCTGAGTTTAAGGAGAGAAACTTGTGAAGATGCAGCAGTTGGCAAAAGGTATTGTCCTAACTTTATAAACCACAATAGGTCAATGAACATGAAAGAGAAAATTTTGTGTTGATAAGGATGATAGGATTCAATGACCAATTAACTAAATACTATCCATTAGGAGACAAATTTTGATTCTCTTTTATAGGTTTTTTTTTTCTTTGCCAGGTCATAAGAAATTAGGTGTGTTAGAAGGTTTGTATGTCTTGTGTGTCTTGAAGCCATCAATAAAAAGGATCAGAGAATATAGGAAACTAGAAATATTTTGAAGGTAATAAAATAAATTTTAATTTTATGGAATAAGTAATATGTAGTCTAATGCTAGGCATATGCCCTCATATCAAGGTTGGACAATGTATCCTGATTGAAGGAAAAGGGTCTCAATCATAGGTTAAAAAAAATTCAGAGACAGCCCTTGCTCTTACTGTAATCCCACAAGAACACCAAGCTAAACAACTATGACGTATATAGAGTGGACCTAGGTCAGATCCATGCAGGGCCCTGGTTTTTGCTTCTGTCTCCATGAGCCCCTGTGAGTCCTGCACAGTTGATTATGTGAGCCATGTTCTTATGGTGAGTTAGACCTCTCTGACTCCTACATTCCTTGACTGCTCACTTACCTCTGGATTCTCTAGTTGCACCTAATGCTTATCTGTAGGTTTTTCCATCCACTTCTTTTAGTTGTTGTATGACACATAGTCTTACTATGATAGGCTCTGTGAAGATACCTGTTTAATAACTCCCAAAATGACTCCACATAAGTACTTCTGTGTTGATAGTCTATGTAAATGCACAGACACACAACCTCTTAACTTTTCTGTCCTTTATGCATCCTTCAAGAGGATGAGGCAATTCCTGTTCAAGATGAACTTATAAACTTGGTATCATTTTAGAGAATTGGGGAAATGAGTACCTTCATTTACAAGATAGTTATACATACAACTATAGCCAGTTAAAGATATTGATACAGATGTCTTTTACTTAAATAACTGTGCAGCATTTGTTTAGACATTTATACGCATAAACGAGTAAAAATAGAATTGCACTCACTATGTGAGTGATCGATTAACCATTTACATGTAGATGTTTTTATGATAGATCATATCCTTGTTTGCTTATGTCATATTTGCTGTTTACTTGATGTACTGATCTTTAAGTATTTCAGTACTTAAATATTGGAGAGGATTCAATGGAAGAGGGACAGAAAAGAGAAACAGAGAGTAGAGAAGAGACAGAGAGACACATACAAACACACACACAGAGTGAGAGCAAGAGCGAGAGCTAGAGCGAGAGCGAGAGCGAGAGAGAGAGAGAGAGAGAGAGAGAGAGAGAGAGAGAGAGAGTTTGATTTTCCAGAGTCAGCATAATTTTCTGTTTTGATGAAACTGACTCACTAGCTTATATTGTACCTAGACAGTTCTCTTTCAGGTTATAAAATTCGAAAGGTCCACAAATATTTAGAATAGTATTATGTTCAACAAAGTAATCCTGATAGATAAATCATTTGCATGTGTTCTAGATATACTTGGTACCAGTATTTTTCTTTTTTTAATATTTTTATTAGGTATTTTCCTCATTTACATTTCCAATGCTATCCCAAAATTCCCCCATACCCTCCCCCCACACACCCCTACCCACCCACTCCCACTTTTTGGCCCTGGTGTTCCCCTGTACTGGGGCATATAAAGTTTGCATGTCCAATGGGCCTCCAAATGCTGACACCATTGCATACACTAGCAAGATTTTGCTGAAAGGACCCTGATATAGCTGTCTTTTGTGAGACTATGCCGGGGCCTAGCAAACACAGAAGTGGATGATCACAGTCAGCTATTGGATGGATCACAGGGCCCCCAATGGAGGAGCTAGAGAATGTACCCAAGGAGCTAAAGGGATCTGCAACCCTATAGGTGAAACAACAATATGAACTAACCAGTACCCCGGTACCAGTATTTTTCTAACCATCAAAGTAGTATCTTATCTCTCACTTTCACTCTCTGCTCTCTGACACTCCTGCTCTCTATCTCTCTATCTCTATCTTTTTACTTTTTGAGGACTGAAACAACTTTCTTAGACTAAGATAAATTATTTTATTCCTTTAAACACATTGGGTTTAGTGGCAACAGTAATTCTGCAATTCCCATGATGTTACTCTGTGGGTGAAAGTCTGGAAGTATCTGACTCTTTCCAGAAAGCACATCTTTTATCTAGCTAAGCACATCAACAGGCTGCCTTCCACATCTTGGCAGATCATGTAAAGAGAGACAATATTCTCAATAAAACTGTCAAGAATGCATTGGATCGGGACATATCCAGCAATAAACTAGGGATAAATAATTTTATGGAGAGGGCTCTATACAGACTGTCTGGGAAAGACAGACTAAGAACCATGTAAGAACAGATTGTGTCAGAGTTGAGTATAAAATTACTTTATACAGGAAGAGTTTTTACATACAATGTGATTTGTCAGACACTTACTACTGAACTAATGAAATTTTAAAGAGTGATAATATGTAATAAATACTTAACAATGACATATTTCAGATTTGATTAAAAAATAAGTAGTGGAATAAAAGCTGATTAGAACACATTTATATTCTTCAAATTAAATAAATTATATGGTCCTGTTATGGTCATCCAAATTATCTAAAACCATTCTGAATTTTCAAAGCAAATTCTGTTTTGATTTGAGACAGGATTTCACTCTTTATCCCTGGCTGTCCTGAAACTTGCTTTGTCAATCTGGATGGCCTCAAAATCAGAGATGCCCTCCTGCCTCTGTTTTCCAAGTGCTGAGTTTAAAAGTATGAACCACACCACCCAGCTACAATTTCTTTATAAAAACATGAAGCAATACACTGTGAACCATTTATATATTATAATAAATATTAAAATGTATCACAAGATTAGTAAATTTTCAGTGTTGTTTGTACTTTTTGTTGTTTACTTAATGTGCTAATCTTTCATTTATTGAAATGTGTGCATGTGTGTGTTTGTGTGTGTGTGTGTGTGTGTGTGTGTGTGCAGAGAGAGAGATGATGAGAAGAGAGTGACAGAGAGACAAAGAAATAAAGTGAGACAGAGAAGTGACACATGGAAAGACAGAAAAATGAGGGCAGTTATTTAATAGAGCCTACATAATTTTCTGTTTTGGTGAAACTGTAACTCACTACTCTATATTGGCTATTTTCTCAACTATTTAACTATTTCTCAAGCTACATATTTAAGAGGGTTCTGTCAGAAGATTTTTCTATGCTTAATCTTTGAACCATTGATATAATTCTTCCTGTTCAACAGATTATATAAAATAAACAAGGAATTCCTTTTTTCTTGAGTTGTTTTTGCTTCAAAACTCAGTGATTTCAAAACTCAATTAAGTAACAAGAACAATCAATGATTCAATAATTACAATTTCCATAACAAAACTCAAATGAGGTTTAGTATATGTCATTCTAATGCATTTTGTAAAATACAGTATTTCAAAATATAGTGGGAAAGCAGGTAGAAATGTGGCCTTTCTGAGCTTTTATTATTGAAAATTATAATGCAGATGAGTCATAATTTAAATAATAAATGTGTAACAAGCATTATTTGTTTAAGGGATATTAATTGGTAAATTACTACTTCTATAGTTTTCATAGTACAAATTTCGTAACATTGGTTAAAATGCCTATCATCATAAATGTTATTTTTTGTTTTATATTTTTACAGAATTAATTTCTAAAAAGTAATCCCAAGACAAAGGCTGGCTCACCTATCTAGTTTCATATTTTGATAATAAAGTGTGTATGTTTTTGTGTGTGAGAGAGTGTGTGTGTGTGTGTTTGTGTGTATACATACATATATGTTTCTGTAAATAGAGACCTGCATAAATGAATGTTAATATTTATCTTCATAATTTTATACGCATAATTTATTTTAAATTACTATTTTATTTTCAATAAAACTTCTACTCAGCCACATATGTGAGAATAACACCTGTTTCTTATTTATTTTTCCTTAATTGAGGCTTCCATATTGTCAGTTCTCAATGTACAGAAATCTGAGAGCTGAAAAATTTTTATTTTATTTGCAAGGCACTTTTTACCTCATAGGAAGAACAAAAACATCAACCAACCAGAACCCCCAAGAGCTCCCAGTCACTAAAACACCAACCAAGGAGTACACATGAATGGACTCATGGCTCTGGCTACACATATAGCAGACTATTGCTTTATCTGGCTTCAATGGGAGGAGAGGCCATTGGTCCTTGATGCTCCAGTGTAGGGGAATGCTAGGGCAATGAGGTGAGTGGGAGGGAGCACCCTCATAGAAGCGGAAGTGAGAGGGATGGGATAGGGGGTTAGCAGAGGGGATACCAGGAAGTAGGGTGATAACATTTGAAATGTAAATAAATAAAATAACCAATAAGAAAAGAAAAATACTTTATCAATTCTAAGGCTTTTCTTTTTCTATAATCAAACCTCAAATTGTTTATTAGTGCTTTCAACTTTCAAACGTTGTGTGTATTGTAATGCATTGCCCTTTAGTGTGGCAGTATAACATATCATTTTAGTTATTTTGGAATTTCTAATACTCTCACAATGGAAAGTCCTAAGAAACAGCTCCATTGCTCTCAGGCCTGAATGCTGAGAGAATTCAGTGATCCACACTCTTGTTCAAAACATCTCAGTGACAAGATTCAAACACAAACAAACACACATGAACTAGTATGCAAGTTTAATATAAATTATAGCAGGTTTAGATATTATTAATGAATTTGCTTTCTAGGCCATGAAGGAACTCTATCTCTTATAAGCTCTTTAAACATATATTAATATACAAATCTCTTAAAAGAAATCACTACGGTTTTAAATATGTACATATTAAAGGACAAATATATCCATAAACAATGACAAATTATCTAATAGTTTTCATGAAGATTCATTGAATGCAGAATAAGTACAATAGTTTTTAATGAGAAAATTGAATACTAAAATATTCTGCAGAAGTAGCACTGTAGTAATTATTTTATTCCTTATATGTTTTAGCTATTGTAATTTAAAAATCTCTTGTATCAGTATAATTTAAATACTGAATTATGAAAACAGATGTTTAAAATTTCTGAGACTTCTGATGATAGACATTGAAGATGCATGTTTTTGTTTCTAACTCTCACTGATTGTTGGATAACAAACATCAGTGAAAAGGACGAATTCATTAAAGATTCATGTAAAAGAAACATTCGATGACACTGGGCTTGTCCACCTGACTCACGTGAGACAAATTATTTCTTCATTTGAACAGTGAGGATTCAGCTCATGTTCTTGTACATGTTGGTAAAGCACATACTCCCTATTGATACCCACAAGATGGCATATTAATTTTAAATAAGATAAGCAAAACTTGTTTTTAAACCATGGGGACTTATGTTATAAAATCAACTATACACTGATAACATTGTACACATATCTTCTGCATACTTTTGCCTGGCTGTCATCATCAGAAAAACACTAAGACAGTCTCATGCAAATCATATGCAATTGAGAAAGATGGGCATTCACTGGCAGAGACAATTCTTTCTAATATTCATATTTCCCTCTTTATTATGCATTAAAACCCACACTTGCCATTTTCTGTGTGTTAATTTTACGTAATTTATTTAACCTCTTTCTGTTTTAACATCCTGTGTGGTAAGATGATGATAGGAATGTTGTAGTGCCAGTGGCTGATATATTGTAAGGTTAGACGTGATTTTTGCCCACACATGTATCTGTGCCTCATTACACAAATAGGAAACGAAGGAAAATAAAGCAAACACCAATCACTAAATGTTACAGGTACTGCCCTAAGTTGTAAATGAGAAAAAAATACAAAACATGAATTGGGAAGAGAGGTCCCTTGGTATTGCAAACTTCATATGCCCCAGTACAGGGGAACACCAGGGCCAAGAAGTGGGAGTGGGTGGGTAGGGGAGCAGGGCGGGGAGAGGGTATAGGGAACTTTCGGGATAGCATTTGAAATGTAAATAAAGAAAATATCTAAGAAAAAAAAGAAAGAAAAAGGTATCTCAATTCAGTAGGGATACACAGATGATACTTTAAAAAATATCAAAACACAAGCAAAGGGTTCTCTGCTAGCAGCATGTAGTGTCTCTTTAGTCACTAAGAGTCCATGGCCAGTGGATGACAATGTAAGAATCCTTTGAGACAGCATGTTTCATAAAATTGTAGGACTGGATATAAAACCATCAGTTTGATCAGGGCTTTTAAAACATATATGCTACCAATGTCAATTAGATTTCTTTGTAACATAATATTGAGCTTCAAATTGTCCAGCAGAAAAGAAATCAAGAAGTGAGGGAAGACAAAATCAGGGAAGGAACAAGACAGATTTTTTCTGTTGGATATTTTATTATTTACATTTCAAATGTTATCACCTTTTCTAGTTTCCCTTCCAGAAACCCCCTATCTCCTCTTCCCTCTCTCTTCTATGAGGGTGTTCACCTACACACCCACCCACTCCCGCCTCCCTGATTTGGCATTCCCCTACACTGGGGCATCAAGTCTTCCCAGGACCAAGGGTCTCTCCTCCTATTGATGTCCAGCAAGGCCTTCCTCTGGTACATAGGCAGCTGGAGCCATGGGCATCTCCATGTGTACTTTTGGTTGTTGATTTAGTTCCTGGGAACTCTGGGGGATCTGGTTGGTTGATATTGTTGTTCCTCCTAAGGGGCTTCAAACCCCTTCAGCTCCTTCAGTCCTTTCTCTAGCTCCTCCATTGGGGTCCCTGTGCTCAGTCCAAAGGTTGGCTGCAAGAATCCACATCTGTATAGGTAAGAACCTAGAAGAGCCTCTCAGGAGACAACTATATCACACTCCTGTCAGCAAGCACTTGTTGGCATCCACAGTAGTGTCTGGGTTAGGTGACTGTATATAGGATGGATCTCCAATTGGGGCAGTCTCTGGGTGGACTTTTCTTCAGACTCTACTGTACACTTCTCCTTATTTCCTCACTTGAATATTATATTCCTTCTAAGAAGGACTGACACATCCACACTTTAGTCTTCTTTCTTCTTGCACTTCATATGGTCTGTGAATTGTATCTTGGGTGTTCTGAGCTTTTGGGCTCATATCCACTTTTCAGTGAGTGTATAACATGTGTGTTCATTTGTGACTGGGTTACCTTGCCTAGGATGATATTTTCTGATTTCATTCATTTGTCTAAGAATTTTGTGAATTCAATGTTTTTATTAGCTGTGTAGTACTCCATATTATAAATGTACCAAAATTTCTGTATCCATTCCCCTCTTGAGGGACATCTGTGTTCTTTCCAGATTCTGGTTATTATAAATAAGGATTCTATGAACATAATGGAGCATGCATTCTTATTACATGTTGGAGCATCTTTTGGGTATATGCCCAGGAGTGGTATTGCTGGGTCCTCAGGTAGTACGAGGTCCAATTTTCCAAGGAACTGCTAGACTGGTTTCCAGACTGGTTGTACCAAATTGCAATCCCACCAACAATGGAGGAGTGTTCTTTTTCCACATTCTTGCCAGCATCTTCTGTCACCTGATTTTTGATCTTAGCCATTCTAACTGGTGTAAGGTGAAATTTCAGGGTTGTTTTGATTCTCATTTTCCTGATGAATAAACATGTTGAACATTTATTTAGGTGCTTCTCAGCCATTTGGTATTCCTCAGTTGAGAATTCTCTGTTTAGCACTGAACTCCATTTTTAATAGGGTTATTTGGTTCTCGGCAATCTAACTTCTTGAATTCTTTGTATATATTGGATATTAGTTCTCTACCTGATGTATGGTAAAGATCTTTTCCCAATCTGTTGGTTGATGTTATATCCTATTTACAGTGTCCTTTTCCTTACAGAACCTTTGCAATTTTATGAGGTCCCATTTTTCGATTCTTGATTTAGAGCATAAGACTAAGACAAGTGAATGTGGTTGTATGTGTAGCTTTCTGTTTTCCTTTTTAAAATTATGTATAATATAAATTGCAAGATACCTTGTACTCTTTCGCAGTTATCAAAATTATCTATTATTCACCTTTAAAATATTTATATAAGGAGTTAGTCTTTATAATTATATGATACTTAACCATAAGGCAAAATTATGATTAGAAAAATTGTATATCAACATGAATGTATCTTTGTAGATACTAAGACACTGAGAAATTAATCATTTATTGCTAATTGACTTGCAACAAAGGTTGAATAATGGACTATTATTTTCACAGTGCAAGACATTTGAGGTTTGGAATTGTACTAGGCTTTGTAGTTAAGCTGAAAGGTCATAAGAAAGAAAAAAAGAATTAAATAAAATTATGTGACTGTTCACCTCATGACAATAATTACAAACATCCCATTTAATATAAATATAACTAATCTATCAACTTACCATCAGTCATCACTGATGTCTTTTCAGCTGCAGGTATTGCTGGAAATATTAAATTAAGCAGTCTAATTTACAATGAAATGAAACGAATCTCAGTAGAATAAATCAAATGTCTCACCCATGAAGGGTAATTATCTTTCTTTTTCCTCAAAAAAAGAAAAAAAGAGACATTCATGACTGACTTGTGTCTTGTCATTCTTTAAAAAGTAACGGAAGCTATTTCTAAGTACGCTTTCCTATGTCTTACCTGATTTAAAAAATATTGTCAATAAAACAGTAATTAGTCTGTCAGTTACTATCTACAGCAGGTGGTTTAGTATATAATTGAAAAATATCAATTATTACCTCAAAATGTGTAAACTGCAGGGGTTGTAATTATTACAATGAATACTTTGCTTCTAACCTTTAGCACTGTGAATTCTATGGTTAATGATACTACATTTTCAACCTTTCTTTTCTTAAAAGCAGCTAGGTTTACATAAAGGGGAAGGTGAAAGTGCCTGCTGGCAGAGTATGTCTCTATGTAGCTTAGCTTCAATCACACAGGCCAGCAGTGAAACCCATTATGGCAGATGAATATTTAACTGTCATAGTGAACAGCTATGGTCATTCAAATGGTTTGCAGAGACCGTGGAGTCAAACTGGAGCTTTTCTGTGAACTGCACGTAGGCATTTTATTAAAATTGTTTCATTAGTCTTAGTAAAAGCTTTGCTCTATCATTTTAACTCTTGGAAACAATAGCACTAAAGGAAATTGTTATTAAGATACTTTTAGTAAATATTACTTCATTATTTTGTGTTTAGAAGCCTTGTATTCAGAGAGCCACTAATGGATTATTCCTATGGACTATAGCTTCATTTAAAAATAATGACACTTGATTTCAGACTCTGGCCTTGTCATCCTAATATCTTTCAAAAAGCATTTCACCTTCCAAAAGCATCTCATGTTCCCTAAGAGGAAACAGTAATGAGCACTAATTTTCAATTGTTCTGAGTAGTTTCTGTCCTTTATGAATCCCATTGTGTTTGTTTCTGTGCACATGTAAATACAGAATTTGTTTAGTTTTATAAATATAAGTGTTATACCTTTGTGCAAGCATATTTGTTGTGACACACACATATTACATATATGTGTATATATATATATATATATATATATATATATATAAAACCAAACACACACCAAAACTATATGTGTGTACATATACATTCTTATACATCCATATAAATTTATATTTACATATAAATACATATTTATATAGTATATAAGTATATATGTAAATATTTCTCCCTTCATATATATACATTGAAATATTTTATTGCTAAATGAAATGTAAGTTCAATAATCATCAAAAATGAGAAAAAAAAACCACTACATTGATAGCAATGATTTTTATCCAGTAGTTTATTTTGTACTCTGAGGCTATGAAATGATCAACTACATAATGCAACATATTAGATGTTATTTCTGCAAACACTCTTAAATAAAAATTACTATGACTTGTTTATGGACTAAATGTCATGAATTCTGTTATAGTTTATTATATGTGTATATATATATATATATATATATATGTATATATATATATATATATATATATGAAGTACAAATTCAACAAGAAAAGAAATCAAAACAAAAATATATAAAGCTTCAAAAAGTAGACCATACAGCAAAGCAATGTCAGCCCACCAACAATTCATCTCATATTTTGCTTTGAAAAGAATTTCAAAATTTTTATTGGCAATATGAGCTGGTTAGAAAATTGGGACAATTGGGAGCAATCAAATGTAGTAAACAGTACAGCAAACCCACAGCCCCGTTGGTAGGACTCTTTACTGTATTCTGATTTCTCATCCTGATGAGGTTCTCTGCTCTATTTCAAAATAACCACTTGCTAACACTTCCCCAAGCACTGGAGTTGTTTGAGTGTGGAGCCGAACAGTATGAATCAGTAGTAATAAAAGCATCAGCAGGATTCATTTGCAGCCTCCTGCCGGGAGACACTTTACCTTAGCCGCTCAAATTATATTGAATTGTAATGAATGAAGAAGTGGATCCCTGCCAGGGAATAGTTTGTAACTTGGAAAAGTGAATATAATTACACAATAATTTTGTCTTTGCAGAGGGTGCGTGTGCTTCAGGACTACCTGATGTTATTTACAGCTGTTACTCACAAGTCTGTTTAGTCATCATGTTGGGACATCAATCAAACCCAAGGCTTTTATGTCCTTTTTATTTCTGCTTTACTGCTAAGCCAGAAATACAGTCGCATCTATTTCACTCCTAAAACCTAGCTAGGATTTCTGCACCTTAACTTCTAATACCCCATTGCAGGTTATATTTACAGATCACAGAACTCTATATTATTGAAGGATTTTTTATATTCTGTCTACACCTCCCCCAATATTTTCTGTCTATATCTGTTTATTTAAGAGAGGAGAAAGGTTATCTCACCTTACCCGTTAAGGACCATTGCTGAAGTTACAGGAACTTAAGTAGGATCTTGTAGCAGAAACCATAAAGGAAGACTGCTTGATGGCTCACTCACAGCCCCATACTTTCTTTCAAGGCCCTAGGTTAAGACTGCCAGGCAGTGGTGGCACATGCCTTTAAACCCCGCACTTAGGAGGCAGAGGCAGATAGACTTCTGAGTTCAAGGACAGCCTGGTCTACAGAGTGAGTTCCAGGACAGTTGGGGCTACACAGAGAAACCCCGTCTCAAAAAAAACAAAAAACAAAAACAAAAACAACCCAAAAAACAAACAAACAAAGAAACAAAAGAATGATGTCATCCACAATGGACTGGACTCTTCTAAGCATTTTAACAGTTCAGATACACCCCCCTTCAAAGGCCAATGTAATCTAACGAGGTAAGGTTATTTTCTCGAGAAATTCTGTGCTGTGCAAACTAGTAGTTAAGGATAATAAGGAAAAAATGCCATAATTGGACTCACACAGTTCTTTAAAAGATATGTCCAAATTAGTTTCTTCTTTATTTTCTATTATTTTTATAACTTTCTTAAACTTACATATCATAGTACCATTATGTATATAATATGCATTAAATACAAAAGAACTATCTTTATTATTTTATTTAATTTTGAGATTATAATTACATAAGTGTTTTAATGTCTCAAAGCAATGTAATAATATATTAATTATTATCACAATATATTGCACATATTTATTTGAACTAATATATTCTATTTTAGAAAAGAGTATATAACTTTTTTTTCATTTATTTTAATAAAAACTAATTTAAAGACATATAATAGCTAACTTTCATTCAACTACTGCTGACCACTCTGAACAACAGATGGTATATTAAACTCACTAGCTGGTAATAGAGTCATATGTGAATTGTTGAATAAAGTTTCCTTAGAGAACACATTAAGGATTATGATTTTTGATCAGACATAAGATATTTCAGAAGAATTACTTTTCAATATTTCACAGGGAAACACGTTTCTTCTCTACAGCATAATATCATTTTTAACAAAAACAATGAATAAATTATCTAAAAAAATAAAACTGTTGACTGATACAAGAGGGTAGAAAACGGATGGAAGAACAAAATGAGAAAGGAACTGAACAGAAACACTGCAAACAGCATTTGAATGTTTGAAGTTTTACACAGAGGCTGATATGAATTATTATCAGCTAATAATAAATACATAAGTGAAACCAGTATGATTACTAAGGCCTTATTGGGATTAAGTATATTGGGTAGTTTACAGATAGTTTATTATTTAATCACTACAAAAGTTAAACAACCAAACAAACAAAAAACAAACTAAAAAAAAAAAGCATTATGATTTAATCATTTCACAATAGTTTTAAGCAGATGTTGAGAACATAGACAGTCTTATGTAGGCACATTTCTAAACACATGGAGATAGGTTAGTTAGTTTATTCAAAGACTAGCTAATATAGAAGCCACCCTTTGATACCTGCTTACAGCAGACCTAATACTTGCATCCCGAAAGTGATAGGAAGTGAGCAGACTGGTTACACAACTCTATTTCAGTAAGCTTCTCTTGTTTACATACATACACACACACACACACATTGGAATAATGAAAGAACATACTTCCCAGAAGAGTTACGACATTTCAGTGAGTTATTTATGTCAAGTACTCTTCATTCATGCTTTCCAGTCCCTACTGCCTCATCTCTGTAGGGATTGGTTTGTTATCTGAACTAACCTGAGGAATGGAAATAAAGCAGGTGAAATGATCTGGATGGATTCCAGTTTGCTGTCAGACACTTTTTCCTGTGATAGTTTACCCTTTGTTACTTATTGGAGGAGTGTGGATTATGTGAGACGTGTGAAACTGGCTCTTGCAATTTCATGCCTTTAGGAGAGTCAATTTCAGGTTAATCTCTTTGACCTACTCCACATCCTCTTCCCTAACAACCTAAGAAAAACTATGTTTAATTTCTATCTAACCACAATCTTTAATCATGAGCCTTCTATAGGAATGAGTTCACCTACTCTCATTCTCTTGGCACACACTGAGTTCTTCATGTAGTGCTCATTACATTTCTGTATCTGCGGGAAGCTGTCGTTGCGATCACTAACATCCTGAATGTGCAGATGCAACCCTTTGGAACAATGGGTATCAAAGGTTCATATTCATAAAAATCACCTTACTATCTCATTTTAAAATTGTATATCCTGATATTTCAGCTGCAGACAGCAATTAATGTCTCAGATGATGTCCAGTAACCTTCATAAAAAATACACATAGCTAACGAAGCAAATTTATCCTGTACAGTCCCAGGAAAGAATTTGAGCATGCTACTATAAGTAGAACACTTTCAAGCATCACATTAAGGGTTTCTTAATAGCTAAGTGGTGTAGTGAAGGGTCCTGGACTTGATGCTTAGCCCCATGAGAGAAAAAAACAGAAAAGCAAAAGAAGAGAAATGCTTTAGAATAACTCAGTTCATACAGTATGTGTAATATTATACTTACATTAAAAAGATAAAGCCTATCATTTACTCTTTGAAATCTTGATGTGTTAGGATTTTTTATCTTTAATCACAATTCTTTCATATAACTCCCCTTACTCCTGCACAACTCCTGAATAGTCAGAGACATCTTTTACTATCTCATTCAGATCCACTGCAGAGCCTTCTGATAACTCTCTGCCACGAAGTGAAAGAATTCCCAACTCCTTTCCCACACTATTGAGGCATGAGTGTGAACACTATCCTACTGACTATATTTTTTCCAACTTGCTTTTGGTTTAAAATAGAACACTCATATTAACTTGATCTCTTTTTTTATTATTCAAAGCACTGAACTCCAAAACACCAAGAGCACCTTTATACCTTCTTTCCTCTGAATACCTGACATTATTCATCCCAAACAATTGCTTGGCTCTTTGCTAGAGATTCAGACCTTTAATCCTTGTATGAACTTGTATGTATCCCCAACGCCTATGGCTTTACTAGTCTACACAACCACATCTACATCACGTGGAGGAGCTGCACCTCACACACACACACACACACACACACACACACAGTTTTGAAAAACAAATGAATTTTATGTCATAGAAACACTACTGAGATTATTAGTCTATTGGTGTAAACATAAAAAAAAATTGTTTTCATGCATTCATTAAAATAAATGTTACCGATTTTGAGAAGCAACAAGGTAGGTCACAGAAACATCTGGATTTTATATTAGTAGCTGTCTAAATTAGATAACGAGTATTTTAAGACAATAAAATTGTAAGTCTCTCATTTTGTTGAAATGAATATGATGAATGTGTATGTACATACATGCTGCAATTTTGGCAAGTACAAAGAAAATTATTTCCAAACAACTACTGTGTATAAGTGTTCATAACTTTTCTGAAATGTTGTCTAATTATTCATAGTAAATAACACCGACATTATATCGAAATTATAGAATATATGGTTGCATTTTATTAGTACTTTCTAAGCATCCACAATGTGGCAAGAACTTAGTCTCCTTAGGCAAGACTTGAAAATTCATGTTATAGCCTTAGTTATGTCTTGTTTTTATATTTTCCTCTAAGTCTCGTAGATAACTTCAGATGTGAATTAATAAATTATCAGTAGTATCAAAGTAAGAAAAATGCACCATTTAATGCAGTGTTTTGAGCAGTCACTCTATTGGAAGAGGTTCATGACATCTGATATACACAAAACCATTTTGGACAGTTCCTTGAGGTATGGCAAACTGTCTTGCCACCATATGGTTTGAAACTTCAAGCACAGTGCATAAATTATGAAGTGCTAAATTTAGGTTGCCATCATGACAGTAACACATTCAGAGATTCCCGTGAGGTAAATGTCTTCATTTCATTATTCGCATAATGGTATGCTTTTGTGAGTAATTTGGAGATTATCCAGTGTTTACAATATGTCCCAAGTTCACAGTCAATGTGTTTAGATTCACAGTAGGAAGAAGATTTCATAGAAGGCTGGTTCAAAATTATATGTCTTGAAAATATAATGCATTGTTTATCGGGAAACTTAATATGATCTATCATGTATTTTGAATAAAACCCTAACAGAAAATAGAATAACTTGAGTGTTGTTTTTATTTTAAGGCTTTTGTTAATTCCACAGAAATGTGTGGAACTCTAGAAACTTGATGTATGAAATATTATGAAGTATGTATGTCTTCCTTCAAATCTATTGACAACAACATTATAATTGTCAAAGGCAGCAGTGACAACATAAATATTTGAAATTCATTGTTTCTTTGGATTCGAACATTCTTATTGAACATAATCTTTGTGGTTGAAAAATATTTGTGGCTGTTCAATATTACTTGTTTGTTTGTTAGTTATAATTTGAAAATGAAAGTAAATATAACTTCATTTAGCTTTAAAGTCACACCTTGCATGAACAGTCTTTCTGGTGACTATCATATCCCTGTTTTAGTAAGCCTGCTGAAAATATTGGCAATATTTAGGATTTTTAAATCTGAGAAATGTTGCTTTCGGATTCTATCACCTCATAGGAGGATATACACCATTGATGGATACATTCTATATTTACTGTGTTGCTCTCCTCATATTTTTTTAATTTTTTTAAGATTAAGTTTTTCACTGAAACTTGAGCTTGCTGATCATATCTACTACAGCGTTGGAGAACCCCAGGGGTCAGCCTGTCTCTTCCTCACCAGTCTAGGCTGACAAACATACTACAGAGCGAGGCTGTTATATTTGAGAATCCCAATATAAATACAGTCTAGGCAGGAGAGACAAGCACTTTACAGACTGAGAACTCCTTGGCTTCTTGAATGATTTTCAATTATTTGGTTTCTTTTCAATATTTTTGATGTTACCAGAGGTGTAATTGTACACAGTTCTGATTACAATTTATGTTTCCAGGAAGAAGTCTCTCTGCCATTCTGTACATATAACTGATTGTAAAATAACTATAAAAGAAAGATAGTAAAGTTACATGGTAATATTATTTGGACAGTTTTTCAATCCACTGTATCCTAGAATCATATATTATGCCCAACTAAATAGATTTTGATCATTGCTACTATAATTATATATTTTTGCATGTAAATGTCACATGCATGTATTTTCCATAATCTCTGTGTTGTAAATAAAACCAATCACTGTGACTATAAACACACACACACACATATATATATACACACAGACACACACACACATACACACACATGCACACACATACACACACACACATATATATATACACAGACACACACACACACACAGGCACACACACACACATATATATATGTACACACATAGACACACACATACACACACACACACACACACACACATATTTGTTCACTTTTTGAGAAACATGATTAAAACTGTCTTAAAAGCTGTGTAATAAAAGACTTACAAAAGGGCTCAAATAGCCAAAGTGATAACCACCAAGCCCGGCAACTCTGTTTGATCACGAGAACTCATGTGATAGAACAAAAGAACTGATTTCTGAAAATCATCATCTGACCTCTGATGGGTGTGCCGCATGACACCTGTTCCCTCTTGCAATACAAGTAAATATAAAATAAAATATTATTATAGATATGAGTGTATGTATTTAACATTTTAAATAAAATTTTATTCCTGGGCCTCTTACACTAACCTAAAAAAATTAAAAATTTTCTGTAATGAGGATGTTATTAAAATCAAATCATTCAGTTAATGAGAATTAAGGCACATAGTTACAATACCGTTTTAGGAATAAATTAATACTGACAAAAATAATAGTGGATGTCCTTAAATTTCTTTCTTTGGAGATTATCATAAAAATTAATTCATGTGTTTTATCTGTTTTAAAACGTCTTGATTAAAATAATGAATGTTCTGTCATACCAAGTGCACAAAATTTTTGCAAGAATAAAGGACTAAGAGACTGTTCTAGGAATAAAACCTCAGATGTTCCCAATTTTTAAATAAGTATAACAAAATATGTTTTATCACACTGCCTCTAAGATTTCATATAATAAGACAATGTATGGATGAATAGGAGCTATCGTTACAAAAATAAATACAACTGCTCCTTGTCCAATCATTATAATTGCATGGGGGTAGGGTAAAGGGGGCTTTGGGGATAGCATTTTAAATGTAAATGAAGAAAATATCTAATAAAAAAATAAAAATAAATAAATAGATAAATAGAAGCCATATTTTCCTGTTCTGGTTTAGCAGAATGTTATAAAAATTTTAACATGTGTTCTTTAATCTTATTTAATAACTTTCATATTATAAATGCTAAATCCAAAGAAGAAAAAAAAGTCATTCTAACTAAATTGCTTTTGCCATTGTAATTTTATTAGTGTATTGATGAAATAATTTAGTAGCCATTTAGAATTAAATATATAGAAAAAATAAGTGCACACAGTATGAGGAATACTATGTAAAATAATGTGTTTATAAGGTACAATAATTATTTTCGTTGAAGTCTGGAAATTGTGTTACTTAAAATACATTTCTATTTGTTAGGTCATTCAAAAGATAATTGTGAAATGTCTGCTATACTGCTCTAGAATTGCTACCAAGTTAAAAAAAAAAAGCTAAAACAATAATCATCTTCAAAGGCAAAAATTCACATAAAACTCAGCCATTTTAGTTCTACTTCCATGGTAAATCTTTCCCAAAGGTTTAATTGTGTGTCTTCCCATAGTTATATTTAAGTAAAATGTAACTAATGATGGCCATTCTGAAATGGAAAAACAAATTCTCATAAATTATTAGAATAAATCATGTATTATACCTAAGTTTTCCTAGTACTCAAGCAGAATTACTAACTAATGTAACTGAAATCATATCTTAGTATTTTGTTCTTGACTTTGAAATAATTTCCTTTTCAGAGCCACGGGGAAAATTTACCATTAAATTTACCTCTTTTCAGAAGAGACATAAATGATAAAAGGGTAATAACTTAGCTAATAGTACCCAATAACAGAATTCAGACCTCCTCCTTCTGATTTCAGAGATAGAGGTCTGGCTTTCACTCAAGAGTGTGTGGACACTTTGCTCCTTCTTAGAATTGGGAACAAAACACCCATGGAAATAGTTACAGAGACAAAGATTGGAGCTGAGAGGAAATGATGGACCATCTAGAGACTGCCATACCCGGGGATCCATCCCATAATCAGCCCCCAAACGCTAACACCATTGTACACACTAGCAAGATTTTGCTGTAAGGACCCTGATATAACTGTCTCTTGCAAGGCTATGCCGGAGCCTAGCAAACACAGATTTGGATACTCACAGTCAGTTACTGGATGGATCACAGGGCCCCCAATGGAGGAGCTAGAGAAAGTAACCAAGGAGCATATCAGAAGATGACCTAGTCGGCCATCAGTGGAAAGAGAGGCCCATTAGTCTTGCAAACTTTATATGCCTCATTACAGGGGAACGCCAGGGCCAAGAAGTGGGAGTCGGGGGGTGGGAGGGGAGTGGGGGAAAGGGTTTGGGGGACTTTTAGGGTAGCATTGGAAATGTAAATGAAGAAAATACCTAATTAAAAAATAAGAAAAAAAATGAAAAAAAACAAAAACAAACAAACAAACAAACAAACAAAATACATGGCGAAGGGAAAAATCTGTCACAAACCTCTTGGTGAAAATAAGATCAAAGCAAGGACACTGGCCCAATAGAATCAAGAGTTATCAAAGTCTTGGAAAATTTATCCAAGTTAATGAATCTTGTAGTAACTTAGCTGGATATTACCAGTGTTACTCAATGCTCATTAATACTCAATACCTTCATTTCAAATGGAAAGATATGAAATGCAAATTTATCCGAATCATATAAAATGTTTTTGAAACACAATGAAAAAATACATTGAAAGTATATGACTATACATTCTTGACCCGTTTCCAAATTAGTACTATTGCATTTCTGTGTTTCCTAAATTATTCATTACATGACAACATGCACAAAATGTATTCAGCTGAAGTTATAACATAAGTATATTTTATTCTTTACATGATTGATATTTAAAAATATGTTTGTGGTTCTTAGGAGGTGAGGGAATTTTCTTCCTGAACAGAATTTTACTCGTTTAGAGAAACAGTTTAAAGGTGTGTTTTATGAACTACAGAGATTTTATGTTTTAGAATTTCTACTTATCAAACATGTAGATATAGTTCTTAAAACATAGATACATTCTAGAATATTTGTTTATTATGAATTTTTCTGTCTTTTCTTTACTAAGATTCGTTTTCACTGGTCTTACCTGAAAAACCTTGCTAAATACTTTTTAAAAATTTGCTTCCATGCTTCAGTTATTTATGTCCTTTTTAATCCTGAGGCTTATAATTTCATCTTTCTTACCAAATATACTATTCTTCCTCTTTCTCGTCGGTCTTAAATATTTTCGTTGTTTTTTGGGGGGGTTGTTGTTTGCCTATTTGTTCCTTTTTGAGATAAGGTTTCTCTATATAGCGCTGGGATTAAAGCACCACCAATACCAGCCTTATTCTCATCTTTTTATTTTCTTTTATTGAGACTGGCAATAGGTCTCTAGTTTATCATTTAAATTATCCTCCTATTAAAAGGTATCTCGTATATCCCTGGTAAATTTTAATTACCAAATTTTATTGCTCCTGAAAAAAGTTGAGAATAGATATTGAGTTATACACCAATAGTGCTATAAGAGAGGTATTGTTTTACGACAGAGGCAGAGGGTAGGAAACTTTAAAACACTGATTTCAAGGATCTAACTATAATTCTAACCTCATCAGGACATGATAAAATGATGAACATAAGATTAAGTATTTAAAAACACTCTATGTGCCAAACCACCACAACTCCTTACTCTCTGAAAGGTTGATAAGACAAAAGCTTGGATCGTATATAAATGAGATGACTAGATAAACATTCAGTTATTATGAACTTTATTCATTCAGAGAAGGTTTAATGCACATCTACTAAATGATAGCAGCTGAGGAACATTCAAGCATTCTCTGTAGCCCGTAGAAGTCTCCTACCTTTCTGTCTTCCAACCACACTGTATGTAAGTCCCTGTACATCTGTTAATTTTATATTTGTCTACCTATAGACTGTATTATAGTATATGTCATTTTGTACTAATCATCGTTTTTTAAATTGCTAAATTATTGAACTAAATACAATCGTTGTTTCTGCTGGGAATCCAAGAATTATATCCCCTTTCATAAAACTTACCCTCCAAAGGATGAGTTTAAGAGAACTAAAGATTGGATTTTGATTAAATTTGTATTGATTATACAGAGTAGATGGTTTATACATGATTATTAGTTCCAATCACATATGCGTAAGGACCGGAGAGCTGTCAAAACACCATACACTAATATGGAGACTACAGGGTATATGAATGCATAACATTTTAAAGCTAGAAAGAGGAGCTCATGCCTGTGTGCTTGGAGCAGACCTCAAGACAGAAGAGGTTGGGATCCAAATACAATACCAGGAAAATGATTCCATATGAAGATAGTGTCATGGTGTCAGCAAGAGAAACCCAGGACAGGTAAAAGACGTTTACCACAGCACCCTACATGACAAATTATGTGAAAGAGCCTATTGATGCTGGGATCAACTGGGAGTTTGTAACAGAACTCTCTGGGGAGAGGAGTGAAGTTAGATTTAAGATTAGAGTCAACTTTCATCAAATAATTTCTAATTAAAGACCTTTACACCCTGTTTCTGGTTAATTTTGGAAGGTCCCTGCCCTTTCTATATCTAGTATATTTATTATTACAAACAGTCCTCTGAATCAGACAAAACTAGAAACAAAATTAGCCTGAGATCACAACTGTAGCATTTTGCTTTGATAGATGAAATCTTGGTTCATAATTTGTTGAAATTTAAATCAGAACCTTTGCCATTTCATTAAATTTCTCAGAATATTGTTTTAATGTATTGTAATATATTTCAACCTTTAAGTGAAAACTGATGTTCATATTTTAAGAAGACAACTAGGAATATAAAATGCTGCTTCATGTATGAAATCACCCACATGTGTGTATTCATGGAGGCATACATGTGAAAATGTGTGTTAAATATTACGCATGTATCTATTCCTCTAATTTTCATTCCTAGGACCATAGAAAATTGAGCTATAGGAAGATTTTCTCCCTGTGGATATGTTATCCAATTTCATGTTTTTCCTATGAAAGTATCTCCATTTGCTGCCTTAGTTATGAAGCCTCGAGGAGAGGAGGAGGATGGATTCAATACAGTACTGGAGGATGCCTTCTAAGTGACCTTCAGGACAGATATGGACAGTGTCCTCCCTAAAGATCAAATAGCAATAAATATACAAAAGGAAAGAAAAAAGTCAGTGACATACTTGTCCAACATTAATAGAATTATACTAATTTTGAAGTGATCTGTTGTGTGGAAATTATTCCCTTACATTCAAACAGGCAACATTTTGTCATATAATTGTATAATGTGTATATAGAATGGATATTTATAAAGGAATTCAGTGAAATATTAAAGAAAGATCTTAGAATTTGAAATAATAAATATAAATAACACTACATAATGTTTATCTATATGACAATATTTGACCTACAACACTGGCTGACTTAATGCTAAAGGTAGAACTGACATACCAAATGAATTATGTGGCATAAATGTTACAATTGTCAGGAACAAAATTTAAATGAAAGCAAACTAAAAATACTAAATTTACAGAAGAGAGGATGGTTGAAAATTTTTAAAAATCTTTGGAAAATAATCATAGATGCTTTTCATTGTAATTAAAGAAGAGAAAAGAGAAAAATAAATTATGTGGTAACAATTTTAATGAAACTATTGTTTTCTCAGATAACTTGACTTTATACAATAATCATTCCAACTTTCACATGACTTTACTTCTAAAGACATTTCTTAGAAATGATATTGATGAGGCAGTTATATTGAAGAGTATCTCAAAGAAACGTGATTTCATTACCCAAAGCAGGATATTTTAGCAATGTTCAAGTTATATAAAAAGGAACAGAAAATGACAAAGATAGATCGGACCATCCTTAGGGTACCATTTAAATATAGCATTTGGAAGTGACTTTGAAAGATGTTTACCCTGAAAACAAAGCCAACTCATCAGACTCAGTTTCTTCTCTGAATGCTTCTTGTTAGGTTTTTTTCTCATTGAATTTCGGAAGTTGCAGCAATGCTTTTCCTTACCTTAGGACATTTTTCAAAGAGATTTTTTTTTTCTTAACTACATTAATAATACTTAAATGTGTTGTAAAAAATGGCTTTAATTGTAAAAACAATTACATTGACCATTCATGGTTCTTTTCCTTGGCAGATATTTCTACTGTAAGCTACTGTTCACCATAAAAAAGGAACTAGGATCTGAATTATATTGTGCGTGTGTAATGTAGCATGTACTCTTTCTTGGCAGAATGTGGGCTCCTTCACAAAACTATAAATTCGGCTGGCTGTTTGTCCTTTAGGATAAGATGGTAGTGCCACATACATTATTCAGCTTGTTGAAGCATCCCAGAAATTTTTCTTTTATTGTTAGGATTGTGGCAACAAGGAGAAATTAATTATTTGTTATCACACAAAGAACTTTCATGTTATATTTCCAATTTTGTTCTACATTGAAGTCTTGATTTGCAAATGTGAATGAGAGATTGACTTTAAACTTCCACAGATGATTAGCTGCCAGCTTTAATCAAATTGAGAAGTAATTAGCAAATCAAAACTTGATTAGCTCTTTGCTTGATTTACTAAAATTATAGTTTATGCTGTTTAAATAATGGGGGAGGGGAACTGAATGTACTTCAGCTACAGCACTAAGTTTTGACAGGAGCGAAGTACATTCCTGAAAGTTTTTTAAACTGGAAATATTGCTGTTTCTTTGTAAACTTAGTTCTTTGTTAAATGATATCATTCTACTTTTCTTCATTGAGACTAGTCCTCTCTATAATTTATGTAAAATCATGTAAATTTACTATGTGTGTGTGTGCCTGTGTGCATGTTTATGTAGGTACACACTTATATACACAGTTTTGTGTGATTGGTTACTCATATTTGTTAAGGAGGTACCTCAATATCACATGTGTGCCCCAATCACGCATTCTTCATCTTCTTTCTTGAGTGTTTCTCACTGAACATAGGAGCTCATCCATTTGGCTGGGATAGCTAGAAAGCAAGCATCGAAAAACATTTTCCCAATTCTAGAATCATAGGTGATTATCCCTGATCTTTACACGGGTGTAGGATCTGATCTCAAACTCACATGTTGGTATGGCAATCATGTTACAGACTGATTCATCTCCTTATCTTCTAAATAAATGTATCTTTAGAAGAACTCTTCCTAATATAGCATAGCTAAAGTTTAGTCATTGTTGTCAGTTGTATCCAGAAGAATTTTCAATGTCTGACTGGAGATTGCTTTCATCATATCATGATCGACAAATTAAATTCGTATATATTAAGATACACAGAAAAATTGAGTTTGGGGTTTACTGATAGAAGTCTGAATTGAAATGGAGGTATGGCCTTTTTGGAATAGGTGTAGCTTTGTTAGAGAAAGTGTGTCACTAGCAGGTGGACTTTGGGGTACAAAGTCACATGTTCAAGCCATGCTAAGGGTGGTAGTTTTATTTTCTGCTGCCTGCCCACCTGGATGCAGAACTCTCAGCTCCTTCTCCAGCACCATGTCTGGCTGCAAGTCACCATGCTTCCTGCTATGATGATAATGGACTAAATTACTGAAAGTGTAAGCTGGCGCAGTTAAATGTTTTCCTTTATAAGAGTTGCCGTGGTCATGGTGTGTCTTCACAACAATGAACCCTAACTATTGGTAGAAGGCATGTTGGGTGGCATGTTTGAAGAATATTTGGTATACTTGAATTCAGTCTACCACAACCACTGTGTTTCTGTGCAAATCAAATGTAGCAGAAATTGGTACTGTTGTAGGAATAGCAAATATTCACTATACACAATCATCATAGCTGAACAGCTGCTGGGAAGCACACAAATCAGGAATAAGAAACGGAACCTCAAGTGTCTTTTGGTACAAAAATTCATGCAAAGGACAATAGCCCTTCTATTTCCCACCCTGATGGACTGGGTTTCATGTTTGTTGGCATACGCCTTTTTTAAAAAAATTATCCTTGAAAATACTTAGTTTTGGATGTGGATTTCATTACCCCAGTCATTCTTGTAACTCTTGTCAAGTGTCACCCTAGCAAGGCCAGCTTATAAGAAATGATTAATTGAGTGATTTATGTCATTGTCTAGATATCAAGAGCTGTCATATTCTTAAGGGCCCATCTTTATGTATATGATACCATTGTGCAGGGAAATATTGTGGCCATACATATAGGCATAATTTTTTTGCAACCTACATTTAATAAGGGCTCACCCTCTCCTCTTGCCCACCACCCAGCAGACGTAGTAGAAGAGAAAAGTTACTAGAATTTTGGGGAAGTGGATCTGTTCAGCAATTGTTCCTTCTCCACAGTTCAGTCCCGTGGGAAACACAAGCTATGACTCAGCAGCTGCGGAGTAGTCAGTTATTGAGCCCAGCAGACACCACACACAGACCTGAAGCTACAGTCCAGTTCTTTCGGCTGGCAGACACCAGGCACAAACCAATAGATGTAGTTCAGTGACAAGCTGCTGCAGAAAGCCCATGGGCAGTTCTTAGGAGAGTGTCTCTGAATGACAGCTTTACCACAAGCTGAGCTCAACACTGCTATGTAAGGTTAAGCAAAGCATATACGTCCTTAGAGAAGAAAAGTGAGGCAAAGCAAACAAAACTAATGCTCATTTCTCATCTCCCACTGTCTGTGGGGTCATATTTAGACTCCTTCATCACAGGCCCTTTCACTTGTTTGCAAAATATCCTTTCAACTGTGTGCCCCAGCAAAACTTCATTTGACATAACTGACTATCCCGAGAAACTAGGAGTTCCCACTTCACATACATTTCATATCTATTACTTTAAATTTGGTATGTTTAAAAGTGTTAACACAGCAGTTATTTTTGTCTATCAACTTTTGTTTTGGGTAGCTTAGTTATTCTTCTCTTCCCAGGAAAACCTCTGAGATTCTATATATCTATAAAATCCCTTTTCTGGCCCCCAGAAATAATAATACCATTGAGGGAATAATTCCTATAAAGTGTTCTTTTTGAGTATTTGGGTTTGGTTATGTTTTCAGCACTATCATTTTAGGGTACATTATAATATGTTTGTATTACAAATGGTTATAATAAACATAATCTCAGTCTTTCAGCTGAAAAAAACTTTATAGGACATTTTCAGACGTCGCATTTTTTAATATATAAAAATTCTAATTTTTAGACAAACAGACTTACAGGACACTCTTGGTTAGTGTTTAATAATTTTATGTTTTATATATATTTTAGATTTTTCTCAAGCAAAATATTTAAAATATCCATCAATTTTGAAAATGCCATAATTTTTGAAGCAGTCAGAAACATCTGTGTTTAAAATTATTTTAAACAGCTGTCTTTGATGTGAAGTAATACAATTATAGAAACCTATTAGTAGCAAATAGATTTTTCAAAAAATAGTATTTTCTACATATCAGGGATTGAAGCAAACATTAAATATTTGATGAAATATTAATAAATATTGTAGGAATAAAGTCTTTGACTTGGTTTTCTGCTATTAAGAACTGAATTAACTTTTACCCAGTTAGCCTTAAACTTATGGCCCCTTTTAAATATATCTACTCCCATCATGAGAAGGAAGAGTTAAAAGACAAAACTATGACTAAAATTGAAAGCATGTCTTTACAACATATAGATTTCCTTAAATTTTATGAATGCAATATTGTGCAGTGACCGTGAAACAAAACCCTTAAATTTTAAAGAATGCAACAAATTATTTATTTAGGATAGTTGACATTTGAAGAGATTCAATAAAATATGTTAAAAAGTAATATTCAAATATGATCAGCATTTTTATCATTTATTTCACTATATCTGAAGTGTCTTCTGCCCTGAGTTGAGACTGTCTACTCTTATTGATTAGAAATGTGAAGTATCCATTTCATTACATTCTTTTTTCCATTTCCATGATTGGTTGTAGGACTCACCCCTAGGTTCTATTCTTCTTTTTGTTTGTTTGGGTTTTTTTGTTTGTTTGTTTTTTGTTTTTTCGAGACAGGGTTTCTCTGTATTAGACCGGCTGGCCTTGAACTCAGAAATCTGCCTGCTTCTGACTCCCAAGTGCTGGGATTAAAGGTGTACGTCACCACTGCCTGGCTCTAGGTTATATTGTTTTTTTTTTTTTTCTGGAATATTAAAGCATGGTTTTATTGTTGTTCATGTGCTCAGTTGAGCCAAGATAACAATTTATATATTATGACCTAATCATCATCATATAGTGATAACTTATGATTTCATAATACAATACACATAAGCTTACTACAGTAGAACCACTAATTTGAAATAATTACAAAAAGGTACTCTTGCTATCCAAAATAAGCACTCAAAATAACTCTGAACAGAGAAAGTTAAACTAATAATAAACAAAAAAGAGAGTTTTAACCTTGAAAGCCTTCTTTCTCTAATGGCAAGTGACTGCTTCATAGTTCGGTATGTTTCTTTTTTTTTTTTTTATTACGTATTTTCCTCAATTACATTTCCAATGCTATCCCAAAAGTCCCCCATACCCCCCCCCCACTTCCCTACCCACCCATTCCCATTCTTTTCGCCCTGGCATTCCCCTGTATTGGGGCATATAAAGTTTGCAAGTCCAATGGGCCTCTCTTTCCAGTGATGGCCAACTAGGCCATCTTTTCATACATATGCAGCTAGAGACAAGAGCACCAGGGTACTGGTTAGTTCATCATGTTGTTCCAACTATAGGGTTGCAGATCCCTTTAGCTCCTTGGGTACATTCTCTAGCTTCTCCACTGGGAGCCCTGTGATCCATCCAATAGCTGACAGTGAGCATCCACTTCTGTGTTTGTTTGGCCCCGGCATAGTTTCACAAGAGAGAGCTATATCTGGGTCCTTTCAGCAAAATCTTGCTAGTATATGCAATGGTGTCATCGTTTGAAAGCTGATTATGGGATGGATCCCTTGATCTTCGACAAGATGGTCACTTGATCTTCGACAAGGGAGCTAAAACCATCCAGTGGAAGAAAGACAGCATTTTCAACAAATGGTGCTGGCACAACTGGTTGTTATCATGTAGAAGAATGCGAATTGATCCATTCCTATCTGCTTGTACTAAGGTCAAATCTAAGTGGATCAAGGAACTTCACATAAAACCAGAGACACTGAAACTTATAGAGGAGAAAGTGGGGAAAAGCCTTGAAGATATGGGCACAGGGGAAAAATTCTTGAATAGAACAGCAATGGCTTGTGCTGTAAGATCGAGAATTGACAAGTGGGACCTCATGAAACTGCAAAGCTTCTGCAAGGCAAAAGACACTGTCAATAAGACAAAAAGACCACCAACAGATTGGGAAAGGATCTTTACCTATCCTAAATCAGATAAGGGACTAATATCCAATATATATAAAGAACTCAAGAAGGTGGACTCCAGAAAATCAAATAACCCCATTAAAATTGGGGCTCAGAACTGAACAAAGGATTCTCACCTGACGAATACCGAATGGCAGAGAAGCACCTGAAAAAATGTTCAACATCCTTAATCATCAGGGAAATGCAAATCAAAACAACCCTGAGATTCCACCTCACACCAGTCAGAATGGCTAAGATCAAAAATTCAGGTGACATCAGATGCTGGCGAGGATGTGGAGAAAGAGGAACACTCCTCCATTGTTGGTGGGATTGCAAGCTTGTACAACCACTCTGGAAATCAGTCTGGCGGTTCCTCAGAAAATTGGACATAGTACTACCGGAGGATCCAGCAATACCTCTCCTGGGCATATATCCAGAAGATGTCCCAACCAGTAAGAAGGACACATGCTCCACTATGTTCATAGCAGCCTTATTTATAATAGCCAGAAGCTGGAAAGAACCCAGATGCCCCTCAACAGAGGAATGGATACAGAAAATGTGGTACATTTACACAATGGAGTACTACTCAGCTATTAAAAAGAATGAATTTATGAAATTCCTAGCCAAATGGATGGACCTGGAGGGCATCATCTTGAGTGAGGTAACACAATCACAAAGGAACTCACACAATATATATTCACTGATAATTGGATATTAGCCCAAAACTTAGGACACCCAAGATATAAGATACAATTTGCTAAACGCATGAAACTCAAGAAGAATGAAGACCAACGTGTGGACACTGTGCCCCTTCTTACAATTGGGAACAAAACACCCATGGAAGGAGTTACAGAGATAAAGTTTGGAGCTGTGATGAAAGGTTATATTGTTATATATTGTTTCTGTCCTCAGCATTAGCACCTGTGATAAATATTTTATTTAGTGTCTTAGTTATTACAATTCAATTGCTTTGAAGAGACATCAGGAATAAGGCAACTCATAAATGAAAGCATTTAATTGGAGGGTTGTTTAACATTTCCGAGGTTTAGTTCATGGTCATCATGCCTGCCCAATTCCTGCCATGAAAAGTAGTATTTAATTATGGGAGTATTCAAATAAAAATGCAAAAATTAATCCAGGTTTTTCTATTTTACCTCAACATGCTTCATGTGTCTTTGTTAACAATTTTAAATGTCTGTTTATGTATATGTGTGCTCTATTTGCATGTATTCCTGCATAACAGAAGAGGACAGCAGATCAATTATAGATGGATTGAATCACTATGTAGAGGCTGAGAATTGAACTCAGGACTTCTGGAAGACCAACCAGTCCTCTTAGTTGCTGAGTCCTCACTCCAGCTCCATGCATCTGTTTTTATTCCATTTGTTTAGCAATAGCACTCAGGGCACTCTATTACACAAAGTTTTCTAAACCAGTCAAACATTAATGTCAGAACTTTTAATAATTCAGGTTCTAGTATCAGCCTGCCTATTACGAGGTCACTAGATGAGATCACAGTTGGCAAAAATAAGGAATAATATTCTCAAAATATCCCCCTCAACAAACAGCCATGGAGACATAGATATTAATTTACATATAGTCTTCTTTTTTTAGCTCCAAACATGGAGCATTTCTACAAAAGTATATCAGATACATATCATCTGTAGCCCACAGGGTGAGAACATTTTGCAATGTGAAAAACAGTTTTTTCCTTTTAGCTGACTGCATTTCATTGTCTCATTGATCATGCCAAGAATAGTACCTCTTTCATACTGGTTGCTACTAATATATGTACAGTGTGCATTTTATAGTTATTGTAGAAGCTATTAAAATACTCACACAAGTGATTATTTAATTAATACCATAAACTTACTCAGAAAAATTCACACAAACTATTTGAACAACTCAAACTCTATTTGTGAAATGGACATTTCAGCTCTTTTGAATATTTAAGTGTGTGTATGTGTGTACATATATTCCAATTTGTTTTGAAATGTATTCTAGATTTGATCATAGAGTGTGAAAAAGATAGTAAAGGTTGAAATTCTGTTGTATTGTGTAAACATTTTGGGTTTATTTTTATTTATAGCTAGAAATTTATGTGACGCCACTTATTTAAAACATGATAGCTAGAGCAACAAATGAGTATAAATTTAATCATTACATATTGTATATGATGCTTGTTTGCTGAGTTAGCAAAATAAAAGCAAGCCTCTGATTCTCACTCAGTTGATTAATGTTCTTGTTCAGACAGTTTCTCCCGAGCTTACATTAGTATGCCTCTCTGATTCCCCTAGCAACCGTACATATTTCTTCATTTATCTTCAACTATTATCAATTTACCCTGCATCATCCCTTTCTAATGCAATTTCGCTAATTTACGTCTTCCCCACTCTGGAATTGTTTCACGTCAATCCGGCCTGAACTTGAACACAGATTTTGGCCCATGTTTCTAGGGTGCAACTGAGGTAATTGACAGAGACAAAGACAGTTCACGAAGTTAATTCAAATGTTCCGTCATTTCACTTCCAATTAGGTTCATTGGTACAATACTTTTCCCTATTTAATGGCTTACCGTTATCATCGGGCAGTGCACAGGTTATGCTAGTTTGTCAAATACGTAGTGATTATTAAAAGAGTCTTTAAGTAGACTCGATTTTGATGTTCTAATTGTCCTCTTGTCTTTAAACAGCTGTGCTGTAATTAGTGTTTATTTCAATTTTGCAGCTATTTAAATTTATTTTTGATGCTGTTTTTTTTTAATAGTCCTTTCTTAGAAGTGGAAAGGTTTTAATGCCATGCAAAGGAGAGATGGATGGTCGTATAGTGTCTTCATCTACATTGTCAGGGGAGGAGCTCAAAACCCTACACTCCTGAAGCTAACCTGAGCCATATACACCACCTCGTGTTTAAACATGCTTTATGCATGTTTTCAGGGGTAGCCATCTTGGTACTAGTCTCACTTCTCACTCATAAGTAGGTACACCCTTCTGGGGGGAAGACAATTTCTTCCACTCTCAGCATTCTTGGTTGCCTATAGTTTGTTGTGTAGGGTGTAGCCTCCTAGGCTTTCTCATCCATACTAGCATGTCTGAACTAGTAACATCTAACTGACTGAACAAACTATATTTATGTACATAAGTAAGTGTGTGTGTGTGTGTGTATGTGTGTGATAACAAGTGAAAATAATTTATGATATAAGAGTATATATTTGTTGAAGTCTACTTAAACCTTATGGAACTTCTATATTAATTCAAGTAAAGAAATTATATGGCAATGTCAGCTGAAAAAGATAGGTTTACATGGGTACATACATATATACAAAAGCCAGCCTGCACATTGTAAAGGGGTGCTATCTTTTATTTTCTTGTCTTTTCTTGTCTTTTCTTGTCGTTTCTTTCTTTTCTTTTCTTTTCTTTTCTTTTCTTTTCTTTTCTTTTCTTTTCTTTTCTTTTCTTTTCTCTTTTCTTTTCTTTTCTCTTTTCTTTTCTTTTTTCTTTTCTTTTCTTTTCTTTTCTTTTCTTTTTTCTTTTCTTTTCTTTTCTTTTCTCTTCCCCCTCCCCTCACCCTCCCCTCCCCTCCCCGCTCTTTCCCCTCCTCCTTTCTTCCCTTTCTTCCTTTCTTCCTTCCTTCCTTAATTCTTGCCTGCCTGCCTGCCTGCCTGCCTTTCTTTCTTTCTTTTCTTTTCTTCTTTTTTTTTTTTTTTCTGAACAAGGCTGGAAGTTTAATTCTGCAGCTTCAGTTTATAGAGGGAAGACAACCAAACCCACCCATTGAATCATGCTGCAAAGCAAGCTCAGTGGGTAGCCTCGTCTTCTAAATCCCTGTAAGAAACTGCAGGTGTAGCAAGGTGATGACTCCACCGGGGTAGTTAAGTCCACTTGGCAAGCATTCTAGGTCTGTTTAGTATACTCAAGGCTGAGGAAGGGCACAGTTTCCCCTTTTATGTCTTTTAAAGATGGGTCGTACAGGTAGCTGAATGGTGGTACAAGATTTATGTGTTTTCAATAATCCCATCTAAGGTAAAGATTGGCAAGGTAACTGTGCCTTTCTTAGGTTAAAAGCAACAAAATTATAATTAATGCTCCAAGCAATGTAGAAATTAAAGTCGTCTGTGGGAATGTCCCAGGTATCTAATCCAGCTGCTAATTGGCAAAGATCAAACACAAAGTCTGGCCACCAGGTATAAGGAGGGTGGCTTTGAGAATTGATAGAAAACACTTGCTCTCTAGTAAGCAAGGAGACTACACTCCAGGTTAACTCAGCTGGCTGATAGGAATTTTGCTTTTAACTTTTGGACCTTGTATCTTAAACAGATTGGTTGCCTTCACACAGGATCGCTTTCACCAAGCTCAGCTATTCACCATGGCAGTTATCCATTGCTATGAAGAAATGTATTGAGTGCAAATTCATATGTCCTTCGTGACTTTGGTCTGAATGGGAAAATGTGTGCTATAGAAGGCCAGTAATCAGAAATGGGTCAGAGTGTTTTTGAACTCCTATCAACCTAAGGCAGAGATATACATCAATGCTATGTTTGTCCTCCATGATGGGTAAGAAAGAGCAATATAGACAGCAACCTTTCTTTCTTTTGGGGGGATAGAGTTTCTCTGTCCTGGAACTAACTCTGTAAAGCAGACTAACCTCTAACTCAAGAGTCTGTAAAGCAGACTGACCTCTAACTCAAGAGTTCTCCCCTGCCTTTGCCTCCTGAGTTATAGGATTTAAAGTGTGTGTCACCACTGCCCAGCTATATTTTTTTTTAGTGTTTTTTTTTTTTTTTTAGTTTGGATTTTTATAAAGTAAAGTAATATTCATTAAATGAATCATCTGTCAAAAATAATAGTTTCACTTCTTAACTTCTTACTCATAAATTCGAAATCATCCAAAGCTTTCTCTGACTTTTCTCTCCGGGGTTGCATTTTATGTCACGTTAAGGTGAGGCAATCACTGTTTACATGTGATTTAGATTTGTGCATGTTCTCCCTGTCTTATACTCAGAAAGCAACAGTAAACACACTAGGCAGACAGACTGTTTTATACTTCTTGGTGGATATGGAGAAAGAAATTTCACTTGAACAAAATTTAGTTTTTAAAGCAATAAGAAAAACAAGTTAGATAATAAGTCTATCACAAAATGTGTGCTTTCAACTCAGACACTTCAACAGCTTCAGTATTCTTTGAATTTAGAACATTTCAACATCCTCATA
The DNA here is from genome assembly GCF_978045245.1 of Mus caroli. NCBI lineage: Eukaryota > Metazoa > Chordata > Mammalia > Rodentia > Muridae > Mus > Mus caroli. The sequence goes on along the minus strand of NW_028227272.1, from coordinate 64,079,577 downwards.
GAGAAGAGCTTCACTGCTTAAAAAAAATACAATGACTATTTCAACAATAATCTGCATTTCCACAAACAACTCCATCTCTTCCTTATTTTTTTCATACTTTAAGAATAATTACATATATTCATCACTTAATAGAATTTTGATAGAGTACTTTAATGACAACTGTAATTATTTGTAGAATAAAAAATGCTAACTCAATAGCCACACAAGATGTTTGAAAAAGCCTTGAGTCTGAATCTCAATCTGTTTCCCAGAAGACCTAACCTCCACAGTTTAAGACACATGACAGAATAATCTCCGGAAAGAAATAATCCTTAGGTTTTCTTTTCTCAAACCGATACAGCACAAAATATCCCTATTGTGTTGGATGCTTATTATATTAGAAAAAAAAAATCTTTGAAATTTGGGGAAGCAGTTAATAAGAATATGCACTGCATGTAAATAAGCCTTACCAGTGGGCTGCACACTATGTAGGTCCTGTGGTACCTCTCACTTACCCAAACCATACATTTTCTACTGTCGGTATAAAACTCTAAGGCCTTCTAATGTTGTCCATTTCAATTTTCAAAGTTGGCCTGGCCCTCATGAGGAACCCACCTTTGTCTGTTGTCTGTTGGCTCCCTTCAATTCCAAGTTTAATTTGATTTTGTAAAGCCATTGGACAACTATGGTCCAGTGAGAATGTGACAGGTCACAGACTCAGTCAAGAAGAGGGTTAAATTAAAGTGATTAAGATAAGGAGAAGAAGGAAATATTAATACCCAATGTATAACCTGGACGAACACCCAGGCCTTGCTGCTTATTAAGAGAGACGTGCATTTTGTGGAAGTTTCTTATTTCCCTTCACCTTTCCATGTAACTTCATGAAGCTCTTAATTCTACATCTAGAGGTCTGGAGACATAGCTCATTGGTTAAGAGCATTTGCTCTGCACATGTCTCCAGTCCAAGCATTTAGCATGTAAAGCAGGAGAATTTCTGGTGAGTCCCAGGACTGCCAGTGATGACCTGTCTAAAACCATCAATTAATAAATCAAAGAAAATTAAAATTCTATGTCTCTAAACTCGATTTACATAGCTGTACATTGTGCTATATATAGGGCATCTAATCTTGGTGGTGACTTGCTTTTTCCTTAACAGTGTTCAGGAGTTTCCTGGCCCTGAGAGAAATCCATTTTGGCCTTTTACTATTCTTCTTCCCTCGATAACTGAAGAAGCCTTGTGGGAAGTCCTTTCAGAATTTCATCTCTATCAGTATGGCCATTTCATTGGAGAGGAGTAAACATTTATGTGGAAAATGCTACTGACAGGCTTTCCCAACTGGAATTGATAGAGCAAGAAAAGTCTTGTCTGACACTGGAGGAAGTACTTGTAATTACTATCATGATACAACACTAAGACACTTGCATGGTGAGGCAAAACCTTTAAACAAGAAAATCTACAACATTTAGAGAAAAATAATAAATCATAAATGCCAAATGTAGAGTGACACTAAATGCTTCAAACATAGTGGAAAGATCACAGCTATCAAATATCCCTGTAGCATTTGTACAAAGTGAACAACAACAACAACAACAACAACAACAACAACAACAACAAAGCCTTCAAGTTTACCAGCAAGAAAGCTGATGGTGTCAGTTTTGTGGCTTAAACTTCTTCTGTGTATCTTACAAAGACTGTCTTCCTTATATAGTGGTATTGATCATTAGGTAAAGGAATAGGAGGAGATCATTAGTAGTATCTGTTCATTGAATGGGAGCCTCTTTCAGCTCAGGAGCCAATTGAGTGCAGTGCCTATGACCTAGCTCAGAGTCAGGCACACAGTACCATTCTAGCCAAGCTGGGGTTGTTTGCTTGCTTCTTAAAACCTTTGTTGTCAGTACTGAGCACACTAGGACTGAGTTAACCACTATATATAGTTCTTAAAAGCCAACAGACAATGTGTATCAGTGAATTCATCATAAGTGCAGGACAAGTGAGGGACTTGAACAAAAAGTGTATCTGTCTGGTACTGGTTTGTGGGATTATTGTATAAGAGGAAGTGGCAAAAGTGTTTGGAAGGTCCAGGAGGTGGACAGCTGGAAAAGATATAGACTTTCAGTAATTAGAAAGAGATACACGAGATGGAATTCAAGGAAATAGAAACGGAAGAAATTAGGGAGTGGGTGATAGTTAGATAGTTACTATTTTATGGAGTTTTGTGACAAAGGGAGTTGGAGAGAGGAGAGAGAGAGAGAGAGAGAGAGAGAGAGAGAGAGAGAGAGAGAGAGAGAGAGAGAGAGAGAGAGAGAGAGAGAGACTATCCATCCACTAGAAGGGAATTAAAGTCAAGGGAAGAGATTTTAAAAGGCAAAAAGTCAAATGTGTTTGTAAACTGAAAGAGTACACACAATTGCAAGAAACTGTGGTACTACAATGATGATAGGTGTTAACTGCTGAGTGATAGCTTTGATTTTAGCAGTAGTGAAGGAGAAGTAGAATACATTCACTCCAGCATTTGCATAGAGCTAAACAACACTATCTGCTAGAAGCACAAATGAATACATGTGAAGAGACACAAAAAATTCTCTTTGAGTTCTTTTCTAGTCTTAGTCAAGTCATGAGTCGAGGGTACCAGGCAATGTCAAATAACTGACAGAGGATGATGAGAAAGCCATCTAGGCTGCAGTGAAAAGGATGCCCTAGAGAAACATAGGAACAGCAGACAGAAAAAGAGCCAGTTTAGCTTACTATGAACTAGAGGGTTGGTGTGAAACTTTCAAATTTTCCTCTCTCAGATATAATTTTCATTCCCTTCTTTAACACTACTTGCTACCCAGAGTACTAGTGAAAATTTCATATACATATTTCATACCTAATTGTGCTGTCAAGGAGATTGGATATTTTAAGTCTTCCATTCTTTACATAATCAACTGTAATGGTTGAAACCGAATTGTTGACAGACTGAGTGATGATTTCAACAGTTAATGAGAGACAATGAAAGATCATGGCATTCTGTATTGTATTTTTTTTACACATTTATAGATCATTTATAGTATTTTATGGTCATCCCTTTCAAAATATCTTTTTTGGTGTTTCTATTGTTGTGTGAAAACATAATCCAAGACAACTTGGATAACAAATGGTTTACTTCACAGTGCAGGTTCCAATACAATATTGATGGGCATTATTGGTGGAAATTAAGCAGGAACTTGAGGCAGTAATCTGAAGGGGAGCCATGGAGAAATGCTGCTTATTGGCTTCCTTATCATGGTTTGCTCAGCCTACTTATAGAATTGAAGACCATTTGTCCAAGCATGGTACCCACTCCTGTGTGGTTGAACCAATCCCATTAATAACTAGTCTAGGAAATGACCTACAGACTCTGCTTATAGTCAATCTGAATGAAGTCATTTTCTCAATTGAATTTCCTCTCATCTTCTTCCCAGATAATTGTAGCTTGTGTCAAGATGATAGGGCTTGAAACAATTAAATCCACGTCCATTAAGACAATTAAATCCATGCCCACTTGCAGGCCAACATGTAATTATTAAGCCATAATCCTTCCTTCATGTTTATTCTCATAGTAATATTGCTATTTCAGTATAAATATATTTCAAAATTTAAAAGCCTCAGAGTCTTTAAAATTTCAAATATTTAAAACAATTAAATATCTTTAAAATGTTCAAAGTCCTTCAAATATGGGCATATAGGCCTCATAAATTAAAATAGTAAAAGTACATATTTTAACACTCTAAGCATGAAGAACCAAGGCACAGTCAGAATCATATAAAAGCAAAAGAAAATTCAATAGCAGGGTCCATTTATAGTGACTATTGGTGAATATAATGCTCTATAAACTTGCCTACCAGGCAACTCTGATAGACGCATTGTCTAGGTCTAACCTCCAATAACTAGACTATGTCAAGTTGATGGAAAAGTGAACCAGGACAAGAAATAAATTGTTTAATGGACTAACTAAAGGTCATTTCCTTTGCTGAGATTAGAAATCATAAAAATTGTAAAGAGATTGTTTTATTTTATATAATCATATTTCATATTAGCTTGTTTTTTCAGAGTGTCAATGTTCTGCTGACAAAATAAAGTAAGAAGAAAGCCATCTAAGTTACCTTTCCTTTCTATGTATTAATAAAAGATATACTCCCTTGGTGCTTTCTACATGCCAAGCAATATAATAAATAATTCACACATGTTTATAATCTCCTGTTCTCATATTAAACCTAGTGAGAATTCTTTATAGATAGAAACACTTGAAACTTACCTTACATATATCACTTACAAAAAAACCAAAAAAACAAAAAACTCATGCAACTAAAAAATAATTATAATTCCAATCCAGATCCCATTTTCTGATATGTTAAGGCTGTCTTATCAAATTACTGCTAGACATAATTATAATCAGATCTTGATAAAAATTATGGGTGATCTTCATTCTTGAAGTTTCTTAGTCAATGAATATAAAATGGAGTTCAATGACTTACATTTATAACAGTTTACCACGTTGGGATTTTTGGAACTACTCAAAAGGCCCCCAGTTAAACTATTTTCTGAGTCTATTTTTGTCTTTACTCCCAGGGCTTCTTCATTTAGTTTTCAGAGTAGCTGGTCCTCTTCCATGTAGTTTCAGGATCTACTCATCCTATTCTCATAGATACTACAGTTCAAACATCCGTCTCTAATGTGTCTTTAACATATTTTTGAGTCACTAATATACTAAAATGTCTCACAAACACACCATTATAGCTTCTACAATAATAAGTGAAAGTTACATTTGCCAGTTGTAAAATCAAGTTGCACACTTGACACTTTTATGTGTGTGTTTTATTCGACTTCTCTGCAGCAGGATGAAGATTTTCTTTATCTTTCAAAAACAATAGAAGTAAATCTAGAACAAATAAAACTATTACACTTTTTTCAGTATATTCCATCATAATAGTTTATTTAAAGTTTAGAATTTTTAAGGAAAGATTATGATAGCACTTACAAATGTTTAAGAGAACATTCCTGCATGATTACTATGACTTTCTAGTCCATAGTTCTGCAATCTGTATGTTTCTAAATGTATCCAAATGTCTATATGTCTTACAGTTAATGACTCTAATTTGAAACTACCATCAAATTGTGGATTGGCTTAAAAATTTTCAATGATTCTCCTTTTCCTTATAGAGAAGAAACTGAATGTCATGGTATTAGATATATAAAAGTGCTATTAATTAGTAGGCTTAATGTGATTTTCAATTCTATCTCATAACAAGTTTCTAAACTTATCCATACTATAGCACAATTAAACAACTATGCATACAATGTTTTTTTTCCCTTGAAGTTGTGGCTCTATTGTAATCCTACTATTTTCTTTGATATAGATATTATGCACATTGTATTTTGTAAATTCATGTCTGTACTAATGAATGGCTAGGTTTTATTAGTCTTTTTTGTCTACAGAAATGTTGCATTTTTCTCATTGATTCTTAAGGTATCATGGCAAGAGACAACACAAACAGAATGGAATCTAAACCTGAATCTCAATAATTATTTTTACTTATATAATCTCTTCATTGATTTTTTTCTTTTTTAATAACATGAGAAAATAGTATTTAGGATATAGAGGCATAGTAGGGATTAATTGTAAGAGGCTACACCATATTCAGGTCTGATAATTATAAACAATTGCCAATTGGTATACTATAGAAAGGTCACTAAAACTATCTTGAATTAAAATAAATAATGCTCCAGTAACTTGCAGAAATTGGTTCTATTTTTAAAAAAGGTCTGGATCCAAGTGAACAAATTATTTGATTAGAATTATTTCCTATTTTTTGTTGTTGGTTTTTTTTTTGTTTTGTTTTTTTGTTTGTGTTTGTTTGTTTGTTTGTTTGTTTGTTTTGCTTTCTCCATTTGGCTTTGTTGAGGATGGGAGTTTTATTTTGGTTTTGTTAATTTGGGAGAGGTTCCACCTACATAGCTTACTAGAGAGTCAAATTTGTTACATTCTTCTTCTAACCTCATGAGTGCTAGGATTGGATGATGCCCCCCCTATGAAGGCTTTTAATTCATAAGCTTGGTGGTAGATATTTATGTTCCTACAAGTATGTAATTTCAATATGGTACCCCTGATCCCTGATGGATTCCTTCCTGTGGGGCAAGGTTATATGTCAAGCTCAAAAAAAAAAAAAAAGTAGAGCCCTCAGTTACTAGTTAGAGCATCCATTTCTTCATGAAGGTGTTTTGGGTTACCCGAACTTTAAATGATCCATTTGGCACTAATGCATATTTGAGATTTGTTATAGAAATTATTTAATTGTAATTTTGGATTTCTATCTTGCCTTTGATCCTTTAGTTATGGATGAAAGCCTTTATATTTACAATAAGTCTTAATCAACACAAGAGCTGGGCAGATAGACTCTCTGTGCTATTAGATTATACTTTCCTATTGATTACTTACAATGTTTCATCCGCTCTGCTCTTATCTCCAATTGGCCAGCCCTAGGGGCTATGTTCTATGAGTTGTGTCTTAACTCATGGCAGTTTTTCCTCCTCCTGCTCCTGCAGTTTCCTCCTCTTCATCATTTTATCTCCAGCTTCCAAGCCCAGGAAACCTAAACCACAACTATGTCTCTTTTGCCCAGCTCTTAGCTGTTGGCATCTTTATTTACCAGTCAGAAATAACTTGGGACCAAGTTGTACATGCAGAATCTCTGGTTTCTGGGACAACCAGGTTGTGTACTTAGCATTACAATAAATAGCAAAAGACCAAACCCCAACAGAGAGTGGTGTGTGTGTGTGTGTGTGTGTGTGTGTGTGTGTGTGCATATGTGCATGTGCACGTGTATTTGTGTTTATATATGTGTGCCTATGTATGTGAGTGTGTGTGTGTGTGTGTGTGTGTGTGTGTGTGTGTGTGTGCGTGCATGCTATTTGTTTTCAGGACAGAACACAGACCCTCATATAGTCTAGACAAGCATCATACCCCTGACCCACCTATTGGCCCCAGTGTGTTAGCCTGAGCTGCTTGTTTATAGATCCTCCCATTCATGGGAAGTGACCTCAGTATGTCCTGTGGATATTTCTAGTAGCATCCCTTCATGAGACTTGTGGCTTGTGGAAAGGCAAATCATAAGGGAGTTCCGTATGTTTAGCCAAAAAAAAAAAAAAATATATTTGAGTAGCTTTAGATCTTACTCTAATCATTGGTGATAATTTCTATTTCACCAACGTGGATAGAATATATAGCATATTAGGGTAGTGGGTAGGAGAGAGGGGAAGAAGTGGGTGATGGAATTTTTTATTCTAATTTTCAGAGAACAGCAGACAGTCTGCGACCTTTTAGACTTTCTCTTTAAGAACTTGCCATGTCCAGATCAAAGGAATTTATTAGGCTTTTTAGCACTCATATATATATATATATATATATATATATATATATATATATATATAATCTCAAAATGAACAAATTTCCAAGTACAAAAGAAATGCTTTAAAAGAGTTCTTTTGGTCTGTATTTGAAATTGCCTGCTCTTCTTCAGTTCACAGATATGTCCCACACTGAATGGAGGTACCAGACTACTATGCTTTGATCATTTCACTATCTTGTTTGATTAGTGTTTTCAAACTATGGAGTTTATCAGCAGGGGGCAGGTTGATCTCTATGGCTTATAATGGGCAAAGTATAGGGGAAATAGGTTTTTAGAAATCGTTTAAGATCAATCAGTTTCCTCCCTTCTTTAAGGTTTAAAAATAACATCACGGATAGGTAGAGCTTGACACAAAATGAGATCAGATGTTTCCAAAGGGGAAACTGACCAGCATGTACGGCACACGTCTGGCTTCCTCTTGCCCGTCGTTAGGTTATTATAAACTATCATCAAACTCCTTTTTAAAGAGGGAAATAAAAGGGAAGCATGAGACAGAGCTGTACACTTTTAACTTTCATTTACTGTGCAAACAGAACCTTCAGAACGAAGGTTAAGGTTTTAAAATGGGATTTTAAGAATTTAGCTCTTTGGGGGAAAGTATTGGGCTATGTTGCATGCAGCAGTTTTAACTATTTCTGTGAAATGAGTTATTCATCCTTCTCTAGGGGATGGCCAATTTGCAGTTCTACCGTCTAATACCACAGACTAACGGGAAAATTACCATTGCTACAGATCTAATGAATGCACAAGGGCACATGGAACACTTACATTTTTACTGGTTTGCAAGGCGTCCTGATTGGCGATGCTCTGCAGTTGGTCAGTTGGTTGCAGTATATTTCCTAGGGCAGGTTTCCATTTTTCCATCTGGGTAATTCTCCCTGAGAATGACGACTTTTCATCTTTGGGTAAATTAGATGACATGAGTCAGTTCAATTTAAATGTTTGCTTAATTTTCAATATGACATGAAATTTGTAGGTACAGAGAAAATAAGGATTCCAAGGACCCAAACCTAGTCTTGATTCAAGTACTTTATGCAAATTCGTACCTTCTGAATTTTGATTCTGAGGAAATCAATTTTGTTTGTAGTTATTGAACATCCGTTTTATCACAAACCCTGATTTGCTTCCCACAGCATTAATTTTTTTTTTTAGGTTTTTCAAGACAGGGTTTCTCTGTATAGTTCTGGCTGTCCTGGAACTCACTCTGTACACCAGGCTGGCCTCGAACTCAGAAATTACTCTTATTTCAACATTTTATATCACCGTCCCAACCCCTCTCACCTTCCAAATCTTTTTGCAAGTCCTTTACTTATATACTTTATCTACTTTTTTATATTTATAAATATAAAGTATGCTTATATACTTTATTTATATTCATGTCTTGATAGTCTGTCTTGTGACTCATTGATTTTTAATCAGGAGTTTGTGTGTGACTATGAATTTCCAAATATCCATTCAAGATGATGGTCTCATCTATGGGTACACAATGATGGCCTCTCATTCAGAATGTCCCATGAGCCCAAAGTCTATGAGTTCTGAGTATGACCCCTTGACTCATTCCTTGTCCTTGCTCGTATAATAACATGACTAGCTTTGTACAGATCTAATGCAGGCAACCTTAATTCCTCTTAGAATGTGATGGAAATGGATGTGTTGTGTGCCAACAGGGAACATTTCACAGCCTGTCTATTGTCTGCTCTTAAAGTCTTTATGACCCTTTCCACAATGTTCCCTGACACTTTGAGTAGGTGGTATACTTGATATGTTTAAAGCTAAGCCTTCAACTGTCTCTTATTTGGAGCACTTGAAAAAACCAAAGTCTTTGTGGTTGTTGTTGTTGTTGTTGTTGTTGTTTGAGGTTTATTTTTCTTTTCAGATACCAATAAAGAAGTTTAAAGAGGTATGCTAAGTTAATTACTTCATTTACTTATATTGAGTTATAAATAACTACCATATCAAATGACAAACTTGACAGAATTTTAATTCTGGGAAGCTTTGCATAACAAAATACATAGATCCTTCAGTTAGTTCCTTTTCTCAAAGCTGTGACAAAACACCTGACCAAAGCAACATTTAAAAGTTTTTTAGCAAATGGTTTAGGGAGATACAAGCTCTATTGGTTGCTGTTCATACACATCTGTACTCAGGAACCATAAGGAGACAGATGCTGATCTTACTATTTCTATTCCTGTTATCCATGCGATGGACCAAACCACGTTCAAGGTGTGACTCTCTACCTTAAGTGCACTTTTCTGGACATATCCTCATAGATGCTCAAAGAAGTATGTATTTTTCAGTGTTTCTACATCCAGTCAAACTGAAAGTGATCACCACTAACATCTTTAAAACCTTTGAGGGTATTTTGTGCATTTATAGACATTCTAAAAGTCGTTTTTTTAGTTGATTTAAATAGTCAAAAGCATTTTTTCTTTTGTTGTGTATATGTGTATCCTAAGCATGCATATATGCATTCTGTTGGCATGTGTGCAGATACACATAAGCACAATTGCTCTCCACTTTATTCCTTGAGGTGTGATCTCTTAGTTTAACTCAGACCTTATTAATACATTTGGTTGGACAAGCTATCTGGGTTTGGGGAATCCCCTGGTTTTACTTTTCAAGCCTTAGAATTCCAGGCTGAAAGCCTTTCCCATCTTATGTTTGTAATGATCCTGGGGATGTAAAAATCTGATCCCCGTGCTTATGTGAAGAGTGCCTTAACCACTGAGCAATCCTCCCTCTCTACACTAATACTTTACATAGAAACTGTGAACATAAAAGTGTGTACTACTGTCCTTTGAAATTTCAATGAAAGTAAGGTTTCATATTATTTACACCTTGTAAAATTATTTATACCTCGTAAAACATACAGTAAGTGCTTATATCATTTTCACTGGTTTATATAGCTTCCTCCAAATTGAGGGCAATAGTTGCTTCACAAGTGCAAATCAGCTCTTGCCCCTCCCCTTCTCCTGACTTTTAAATAACTCTCCAGCTGTTCTCAACCCCACCTTTCCTATGTCATCTCTCTATGCTTCCAGCCTTGCCCCAGATGGAACATGTTTACACCCTTTCAAATATATTTTTCTTATCCGTTTGTACAAGCTGTTCTTAGCCTAAGGATTTTGTTTTCCTTCTTGAAGAATCTGTCTGACTGTTTTACCATCTGGGAATGTTTGTGGGTACCAGTTCATCCCACCTTCCCCAATAGTCTTTAACACCACCTCCTCTGTTATTCCCTGATGTCAGTGGGCTGATTTGGCCTGGCGTACTGTGATTGCTGCATCACCTCCATCTCTGCTGAAGTATGGCGATTGTGGAATTCAGGGCATTGCTTTATTTCTGGAAAATCACAAGTCTCACTTCACTCCACAAGCTGAAAAAAAAAATCACAATAATCACCTAGTTCTCTTGTTACTGTTTAGGAACCCTGTTGTTTCTGAAGTTCGTGTCGTAGAAAATGGTACTAACGTCATTCAGTTGTTCTCACCAGATATTTAGTTAATTCATAGAATACACAATTCATGGAAGCAGGAAATATAATTGTATAAGCTCTTTATAAGTTTGGAACCAGAAAATAACTCTTAGTAATGCTTTTAGTAATTTCTTTAGGCTTCATTGTTCCTGTAAGTTTTACCTCTATAAGGATAATGGTCAATACAATCAATACTTACTCCATGTATAGGCTACTGTCAAGAGTAGTGCTTATAGCGTAAAGCAAAACAGACATAAAGCATCATAGGAATTTTGTTACCTGCAGCAGTTTTTAAGCTCATTAGACCTGATGGTTTGTAGAAATCAAACTGCATCTCTAACCTGCTTGCCTTTTCATCCATCAGTCATCACCACAACTGATGAAATTCCTATTTCTTCTCCTATCGTGGATCCTAATAGACATGATTTCTCTTTAATATATTCATCTAATTTTATTTTCTGTCGGCTAATTAACATATAAACTTCATGAAATGGTGAATTTGTCTTGTTTTTGGATAGTTAAATTCACAGAATCAAAGACAGTGTCTAGAATATTGTAGGGAGTTATTAAACATTTGCGAGTATTTAAATAAACAAGGACTGTAGGATTTGTTGATGGTCCATATGTTCAGAGCATTGACTTGTCCAGAGGTTAGATTCCTATTATCTACCTTGTGGCTCACACTCATCTAAAATCCCAGTTGCAAGGAAACCAAAGTCCTCTTCTGGCTTCCATGGGTACCAGCCATGCATGAGGTACAGAGATATAAAGGTAGGCAAAACACACCTACAACTAACTTAAAATTGATTCACCAGGTTTAAACATGTTATTGCTTTCCATTTGAAAGCTCTTTAATAAATGGCATATTCTATATGTTCAGTAGTTACCACCACCACCAACAACAACAACAACAAAAACTAAAAACCCAGCAATGTAACATGCATGAAATGGTGATTTCTGAAATCTTAATATAAATTTTACACCATATCTTTACTAAATATAATTTTGATAAAACCAAAATCATTTTGAATGTTGTGATGTTGGAATCCACATTCTACAAAAATTGGTTTGCCTTGTCTTTTAATCTTTATTGTCCTTATACATTGGAAGTTATTTGTTGGATAAAATGGATTTCTCATAGTTAATTCTAGCTTCAAGCTACGTTGTTCAAAACAAAGAAAAAGGCAGAAACTTACCTCTAACATTTGAGCTCTGCTATCACATTACCTAGCTGCCAATAGTTGTTAATGAAAACAGATCCTTTTACAAAGTGAGTTTATTCCTTTTGTGTCCTTAAAAAAAAAGTCTTTATTATAATTGACCATTTCTCATTGTTTCAATAGCAGAGATAATAAATTTCACTTTAAACTTTTGTTTATATTGTACTCCCCGTCTCAACCTTTTCAAATGGTGTCAGTTCTCATTTCCAAAGAACATAATACAATTTGATGCTCCATGTTCTCCTACTTATGTGTCAAGCCTACTTATGGGATGATGACTCTTAAGCAATAATACTGAAGGTGTTTCTTTCATGAGAAAATGAAATCTGTTAGAGGTAACCAATTTTATCAAGAATCTCATCATTAATAATCAGGTTGTTGAGCATTGGTTATCCCATCTATCTTTAAGGTTCAAGAATGATCATATCATATCTGAGAAACTTAGCTTGGGTCTTCCCTCCATAATGCAGCAACATTAGTGATTCACCTGGTATGCATCCAGTCTTCTGTCTGTCTGTCTGTCCTTATGTATGTATGTATGTATGTATGTATGTATGTATGTATGTATCTGTATATATACCTACCTACCTATCTCTACATCTTATTTTTATACTTCTATCTATATCCGTGTCTCTAAGTATCTACTTACCAACCTATTTACCCAGCATTTGGTGTTAAAGAGAAAAGAAAGCCATCTCTTTTTCTCATTTATTGCAAAGGTCCTACTGAGACCCCTAAAATAAACTAAGAAAACCACAAGAGAACTCTAGTGAAATCCAAATCTTCCTCTTGGGGCTTTCTCTCAAATTAACAATGTGGCAACTGATGCAATGCTGTTTTCAGAATGACTATTATGCTAATCTACTCGCCTCAACCTGCTTAAAATTTGGGAGAAGAGTGGCGAAATGGGAGAAATACTTAAAGTCAGGTAACCTAAAGTTTGGTGCTCTGAAATCTGTTTTCCTCATCCATAAGCGGATATTCTCATTTTACTTTTTCCGTAGACTTGCAATAGAAATTAGGTGGCATAACAAGAGAGTATCACTGTAACTTCATATAGAATTATTGGTTAGTAAACTTTAGGTCTTCTCTATGTTCCTAGGCTATTTAAAAACATATATACGAACAAGGTTGGCTTATTACTAACCTGCAACAAACTATGCTTCTCCAGTGCATGTACACTAATTATAAGAGCTGGCTTAAAACTGGCTATGTGTGTGTCCTGTCTCAATGAGTTTAGCCACAGGTTATGGCTTAAATACCAACAATTTTTAATGCAAGTTTGATATTTTCAAGTTTTTAGAACCATAGGAAATTATCATCTAAATGCTAATAGTGCATACAATGCCAGGGTTTTCCTTCATTCTCATTTTTCTGATAATAAAAAAAAAGAAGAAAGAAAAAGTGACGAACAAACAACAAAACAAAAATACACAAATGAGTCAACCAGCCTCACTGCATTCTGTCACGGAATGGAAAAATAATAATTTTTTTGATGCTCAACCAAAAGAATAATAATAAGCAAAACTAATGTTTAGAAATAGATAATTGAAAATATTTTTAAAAATGAATTTGTTGTTTATGACTTATCTTGAATATGAATGCACTTGACATATCATTTTGTATTCTATGTATTACTTTGGTTCTTCTCTTTGTTACAATAGACAAACATTTTTTTCCAGAAAGAAATCAATGGGAAATTCAAAATTATACACTTAACTCATCTCTTCCCTCTGATAATAAAATTGAATTTTCTTTTATATTTTAAAGCCAGTAAGATTTTCACCTGAAATTATGCCTCTAATTTTAGGTAAAAACTTGCCTGTTCCTGTTTCATTTAGTAAAGAGCTTGATGCCTTCAAACTTATTAACTGCACTCATGTCTACCTACAAATTCATTTCCTGTCATTGTTTTTCTTTCAGTTTTAGTGTTCTCCTTGTGCTTGGTAAAGTTTCTTTCTTTACAAATTGATAATATAAAGGAATCTAAGACTTCATCTCTCATTCCTGTTTTCCTGAGATGACTCTGCAGCCTTCATCGCCAGTGGGGAGCATGTTCTTTCTCCAAAGCCAAAAAAATAAAAAATAAAAATAAAAAGATTATTTCTGACAACATGAAGAACTTTAGCTAGCAAACCTGAAAAGTTCTTGATGTACTTCATGCAATCAAAAATCAACGTCTAAAGGTCTTTTGTGAATGGTATTGGGCACAAAGAACAGTCACCTATAATGTGGAGGCAAACCATTTTGAAAGAGAGAACACTGTTTTTACTAGGATCTTAAAATCTGAGCAGCGATGAGTCAAAGGGCAGGTAGAGGAAGCAGAATTAAGAAGGATGTGTTATTTCTCCTGGGAAATATCTAACAATAATGGGAATAAATCTTTTAGAGAACCCCAAGGAACAAAGCCCCACTTTGACAAAACAATATGCATCAAAAGCAAGTCAGATTATTTTTTAAGGTGATGACCTTTTCTTGTATGCATCCTTAGAATCATCAATCTCTGTGGCAAGAAAAGAGATAAAGATAACAAATTCATGAAATATTCAATGTTACAACATACAGGAGCAAGTTAATATAGCAATTTAACACTGGCAAAATATCTGTTGCTTTTATTATTTCATGCATAGCTTAATTCTTATTGTTTTAATCCTTGACTTTTTCTTTGGTGAAGTAACTACACAGCATTAAGGAAGGTTTGTCCTGGACCTGAGTAATCCAAGATCTCTTCTGCTGGGTGATGCTGTGTGATCTCAGTCCACTCAATTTCTCCTCTTGGATTTAAGTCGCCTCATCTACAAATTGAAAAAATTGCATTGTGTGCTCACTAAGGCCTCTTCCAGGACAAGCTTCTCCTAATGCTCCTTTCTGCTCTTTTCTGCTCCAATGGAAAGAACATAGAACCTAAAATCTACCTTCCATGAATAGAAAGCAATAAATGAGCAGAGCTGTCCACATGCTTTCTCTGTTCTTGTATGAATTATCTTTCTAATTAAACATGAAACTATATCGTTTTGTTGTTCAGCTGTGCATAACTAAATAGAAATGAATTGTACACTAACTACTATAATCCTTTTATTCTATTAACAAGTAGGAGATGCTTCTTCAGTGCTCCAGCTTGCTGCAATCTCAAGTATCCCAGACATTTATTATGAAAAAATGTTACTCAGGGTTCAATAGCCATGATTTTGAAATACCTGCTCTTTCTGTTTCTGAAACTGTTTCAGAATTCCATCCTTTCTCATTGCTGTTGTTCAATGTTTCTGCAATCTGTCTTTTCTTCAAGTTCAAGCAAATCAAATTCAGGAGCTCAGTAATTTGCACAACAATGTACTAATGGCATAAATTAATACAAATACAAGGTAAATTTGTGATGTTAGTGTAAACAGGAAGAAATGTGATGCTAGTGTATAATCTGAAGTTGTGTGCTGTATCATTTTGAGGCTCCAATATTGGCTATAAAAAAGACAGCTGACATGACAGGACCGCTGTGCTCTGAATTCATGGCAGCTGTGGTCACTTATTCAGTTACTCAAACCTGAATAGTGAAGCCAGTCAAAACTTCAGTACAGAGAAGGGAAGGGTTCTGAATTTCCCACCACTGACTGAAGTGCTATTGACAGTTGATGACTTCTAAGAGAAGGAGACTCAGTTATTTTTGTGGCTAAAGTCTCTTGTAAGTAGACCATACTCTAGAGAATGACAGCCAAGTTCAAAGTGGATGAGAGATTGGAGATAGATCTTAGAAAAGCTGGAGTGGTAGTGGGTATAGATGATTATGATCAAAACACAGTGTATGAAATTCTCAAAGAACCAATTAAAATGTTATTTTTAAAGCAGCAGGGTAGCATATTGTGTGAGTATGGGAGCTAGTATTTTAGCAGGCAAGGGAGTGGTAATAGTATGGGCTCCCGTAGACCCTGCTCACTTTCTTTATATCTTCTATCCATGACCTTTCCGAATTAAGTTCTGTGAGCTGTCTTCACTCATAGACTGATCATCCCTCTCAGTCTGTCTTATATGTAGCTGAAGGTCAGGAAAATGTGATTTATTGTGACACTCAGTGATCCTTTTGCCCAAGTAGCAGCATTTGTGCTAAGTTGTTGAAAGATTTGGCCTTTCATAGCTAAAGTAAGTACTGGAGTGTTTTGTTGAACAAAGGACATCAGTTCCTGCCGCTGAAATAATGCTTCTTCCAGAGAAGGGAGATACTTTGGTGTTTCTATTAAATTGGATTTTTCTGCCTCTACACATGCAATAAATCTCTCATCACTTGGAGCAATATAAATAAACTCTGTAACTTGTATCCACACAGACAGATGGAAAGAATGAATAGCTGGGGCTTGATTTCACAGGTTGTGTATTCTGGGATGGAATGTGGTGGAGAGATGGGGTAGATCATTTTTCCTTAGATGATTTTCACTGTTTGAACATTACGGAAGAGCAGAGAGTCGACTTTGTGACAATAAACTGGTTGTCATTTGTTTATATTCTTCTACTTTCATGTGAGTTTCTCCTGTTCCAAAAATAAATGTGACAAATGTCAAACAAATGATTAAAATTAGGAATAAACCTTTTTAAAACTAACGCCTTGGACTCTTCACTTCCACTGGGAACTACTGCTCTTAGGAATATGATATGACATTGATTTTCTATTTTTAATATCCTCTCATTCATTCAAAACATACCTGTTTTCTTTTTATAGCTTGAAAAAGTAAAATTATCCTTTACCAAAAGAGAATTCCTCTTTCTGTGGTATATGCTTGGAAATTTCCTTCAAATCTATATTGCTAATTCTCATTTTATTTCTGCCTTTCATTAAAATCCATCTTTTCTTTCTTTCTTTTTTTTTTAAAGATTTATTTATTTATTATATGTAAGTACACTGTAGCTGTCTTCAGACACACCGGAAGAGGGAGTCAGATCTTGTTACAGATGGTTGTGAGCCACCATGTGGTTGCTGGGATTTGAACTAAGGACCTTTGGAAGAGCAGTCGGGTGCTCTTACCTGCTGAGCTGTCTCTTGTGAGACGATGCCGGGGCCTAGCAAACACAGGAGTGGATGTTCACAGTCAGCTATTGGATGTATCACAGGGCTCCCAATGGAGAAGCTAGAGAAAGTACCCAAGGAGCTAAAGGGATCTGCAACCCTATTGTTGGAACAACATGATGTACTAACCAGAACCCCGGAGCTCTTGTCTCTAGCTGCATATGTATCGAAAGATGACCTAGTCGGCTATCAATGGAAAGAGAGGCCCATTGGACTTGCAAACTTTATATGCCCCAATACAGGGGAATGCCAGGGCCAAAAGAATGGGAATGGGTGGGTAGGGAAGTGGGGGGCGCTATGGGGGACTTTTGGGATAGCATTGGAAATGTAATTGAGGAAAATATGTAATAAAAATATTAAAAATTAAAATAAAATAAAATAAAAGACAGATAAAAAAAATCCATCTTTTCAGGATGGCATCACTCAATTACATTATTTTCAAACATCACTGTACATTATTCTCTAGTTCTTCAACCTGTCGTCTGTTCTTCAGTCCTTCTGGCTATCTGACCTAGTCTATATGATTGTTGTGTTAACTTAGTAAACTGAAAATGCTCTTTTGGAAAGATAACTTAAAGAGTGGAGAAAATGCATAGTTTCATCCGCAGTAGAATCCAGAGAAGGCCTACTGTGTTTGTCGTCATAAGTTTTCAATAAGCATTTACTGAACAAATAAAAGAGGACCGTATGCGAGAAAATATGTCAGCACTCTCAAATATTTCATTAATTATAATTAGAGAGGAAAATATAGATAGTAAACCTAAACTTTGCTTCTAAGCCAGGCGATGGCGATACACGTAATCTGAGCATTTGGGAGACAGAAGCAGGTAATCTCTGAATTCAAGGCCTCTCTGGTCTACAGAGCGACTTCCAGGACACCAGAGCTGTATAGGGAAACCTTGTCCCCCCAAAAAAAATTCTTCTAGATTATTTTAGTAAATCTTAGTAAATTTAGATATAGGAAAATATGAGATGCTATTACACAGTATTGTGGCCAAATAAGACTCTACTCTAGGTATAGAAATCACCTTGTGACCCACTTACTGTCTCTCCAATCATGACCTCTTTTTTAATTGTGATAAATACACATACACACACACTAAATGTGTGTGTATATATATATATATATATATATATATATATATATATATATATGTGTGTGTGTGTGTGTGTGTGTGTGTGTGTGTGTGTGTCCAAGTCCATTTGGTGTTGTTCATATGTGTATATGTTTAGTGCTGACAATTGACCATTTGGACTGGAATGCCTATTAGAGAAGCTCATCTCTGTAGATGACCAACTTTCCCTCTCTCAGCAACCATTTATTGTCTGTAGCTCTTAAGTTTCTCAAAGATGACATTAAGATCAATAACTATATGTAGCAGAAGATGGTCTAGTCGGACATCACTGGAAAGAGAGGCCCCTTGGTATTGCAAACTTTATATGCCCCAGTACAGGGGAATGCCAGGGGCAAGAAGTTGGAGTGGCTGGGTAGTGGAGCAGGGCAGGGGGAGGGTATAGGGAATTTTCGGGATAGCATTTGAAATGTAAATAAAGAAAATATCTAATAAAAATCAATAACTATTATTTGAATTTCTCATACTTTGTTCAAATCTAAAATGTTATAATATGCTCTTGAAGTACCCCTCAGTGTTAGAACATGTTGCTATTATGAATGAAAACCTAGATTCAATAAATAATAAAACAAGTATTTTTCAAAGCTGTTTAGCTCTGACTGGCTTGATTGTTTTAAGTCACTGAAAAGTCTGCAATAAAAACAAAGAAAAAGTATTAAGTACATATTATTTGTGAACTAGAAACAAAACTTTTATTAATCATTTTATTCATTTACATTTAAAATGGTAATCCCCTTCCAGGTTATCCCTCCACCAACCCCTTCATCCCATCACCTCTCTCCCTCTTCCCCTTTGCCTCTATGAGGGTGCTCCTCTACCTATTCACCCACTCCTGCCTCACCCCTCTAAGATCCCCCTACACTGGGGCATCAAGCCTCCCTCCCATTGATGTCAGATAAAGCCATCCTCTTCTTCATATGCAGCTGGAGCCATGGGTCCCTCCATGTATATTCTTTGGTTGGTAGTTTAATCCCTGAGAGCTCTGGGTGATCCAGTTGCTTTATATTGTTCTTCTTATAGGGTTGCAATCCCTTTAAGCTCCTTCAGTCTTTCCTGTAGCTCTTCCATTGTGATCCTCAGGCTCAGTCCTTTGGTTGGCTGTGAGAATCTGCATGCATATTGGTCAGGTGCTGGTAGAACCTCTCAAGGTAGCAGAATTTTTATAACCACATAAAAACATTAAATCCATATTATGGTGCTAGATTTACAGAATACAATTCTTGTTCTATTTAAACTTCCACATTCTGTAAGATTTCACAAATAAATACTAGAATCAGTCTCAAAGTCTAACAAAAACAGATTGATTAGAAAATGGTATGATAGCTTACGGTGCTATGATATTTCCCTTGACTTCGTGTAAGTATGCCTGTTTATCAAACATATTGGGATCAGGCTTCCTGGGGGTAAAGTGGTAGCCTTTGACCATATGAAGTGTCAGGTAAATGGCTGTAAATTATCAGTCTCTCGACCTAAGAGCTTAGAAATAGCTGAGAGGGACTAATGTTCCAGAAACCCAGGCCCTTACCAGGAAGCCCTCTGTGTACATGGACAGAAAGTTACAAAAGCAGTCATGGGAAACAATCTTATTGTTACTAAGTGACAATTTCTCTTTCAAGTGTGAAATAATGGACTTGGTGAATTAGTGTTAGTCTGCTTGCAAATTCTTTCTGCTCCATCACAGGACACTGACTATCCACCTAAAAGTCTGATTAAGAAGAAAAAGTAGGATAGTCTCCAGGGACATACTAATTCCAAGCCTCTGTGAGTGTTTTCATAGATAAATTCAACAAGGTTACAATGTGCTTGCCTGCCAATTTATCTAGATTGCAGAAAAGAGAGGGCTGAAGAAAGAGATATACTTCCTGCAAAGCTAAGAAAAATCTTTTCCATTAGATATGAAGGAAGAGTAACTTAAGAATTAAAAAAAAAAAAAAAGAAAAGAAAAACCAATTTAAACAGAAGATGGTACCACTATCTCCTCAGGCCTGTTCTGAGGTGGTTGTTAGGGGAAGGGAGGAAGAAAGAAAGGTCAAAAGAAGTAAGAGCCTGGGAGAGAGAGAGAGAGAGAGAGAGAGAGAGAGAGAGAGAGAGAGAGAGAGAACAGGTGAGAAGGAGAAAGGGAGGGGAGAGAGAGAGACATAGATGTAGACAGAGACAGAGAGGGAAGGTGGGTAAGAGGGAGAGGGAGGGAGGGAGGGAGGAGGAGGAGGAGGGAGAGACAGAGACAGAGACAGAGAGGGAAGGTTGGTGAGAGGAAGGGAGAGACAGAGGGCAGATAGGTAGATAGATAGATAGATAGATAGATAGATAGATAGATAGATAGATAGATAGATAGATATTTAGAGACAGACAAGAGAGTCAAGGAGATCATAGACATGGAGGATGGAGGAAGGAAGGGCAGAAAACAAGAAGCAGAAGGACAAGTTTAGACAAATTTATGTTACTAGGTTACTGGCTCATTTAAATTATGATAGTTTGCTATGTGCTTATTGGTTTGAATAGTGTGGATTCAAGTTATATTTTAACTAAGGATCCAGAGAATATTTTCCATCACAAAATCATCAGTTCATGTGGAAGCCAAGTTGACCATTCCAACTTACTAGGTCAGCATAGTGAAGGGAGGGACACAGTTAGGTTAGGTCAGCAATAGTCCCCAATAGTGGAAAGAGGCTTTTCTTTTGTGAAGATTAAGTCTTAGTAGGACCTAACCAATACCCCGAGAGCTTGTGTCTCTAGCTGCATATGTAGCAGAAGATGGCCTAGTCAGCCAGCACTGGAAGAGAGGCCCCTTGGTATTGCAAACTTTATATGCCCCAGTACAAGGGATTGCCAGGGCCAAGAAGTGGGAGTGAGTGGGTAGGGGAGCAGGGCTGGGGGAGGCTATAGCATTTGAAATGTAAATAAAAAATATAAACAAAAAAATGAAAAGAAATCTCTTTGTGTTTCATTACCTATCTTTTTGTCTTCTTGTCTTTCTCTCTCCCTGTCTCTTGCTCTGCCTCTCTGTCCTTGTGTCTCTCTCTCACAAACACACACACAGACACCACACACACATAAACACACATAAACACACACACACACACACAATAAATGTAAATAGTTGTATAATGAAATCTACACCTAGAAAGCACCTGCAATTAGAATGACAGAGAAGATCTCCTTGAATAATTGCATTGCATTTTAAATCCAGGGAAAGACTTAGAGGTTATTTATGAAAGTAGAAAAGAGAAATAGGAGAGCTGAGCAAAGGAAGGCAGAAGAAGCAGAGCATACAGGGGTAAGATGGGAAGAGACTAGGTGTAGGTATAAATTGGCCTGTATCCCAAAGGCACAGAGGTCTGGTGCCAGATGAGCATGAAGAACCACCACCAGCACTTTAATCAGAGCTACTGTCTTCCCATCAGGACATGAAGGTCTTGAGGAAAAATATAAATGAGATATAAGATTCCGGGGTGGATTTTTACTCAGCATTATTTAAAAAATTTTAATAATACCACACTCTCAAGTACCTAAAACAAGTATCAGTTAAGAATATGAAACTAGTGCTTTACCATTGATTACAGGATATTTGGAATTTGAGAATTCTTTTTCCTTTACTGAGATTAG
The DNA here is from genome assembly GCF_978045245.1 of Mus caroli. NCBI lineage: Eukaryota > Metazoa > Chordata > Mammalia > Rodentia > Muridae > Mus > Mus caroli. Next base: position 64,057,686 of record NW_028227272.1, on the reverse strand, counting down.
AACTGTACATATTCAAATTATCAGCAATTAAATTTCAAGAATGAGAATTTCATAAAACATAGCAACATATTTTTCTGTTTGTATCTTGAAGTTATAAATGTGTGTTTTGGATTCAAATAGCCTTGGAGATGCTATCCTATTTACCTGGTATTCTTCTTGTCTAATGAATGAATTATTAGGGTTATAATCTCTAATGTATTTTGCAAGTAGTCACTAGAAATATAAACAAGTCAAGAGGAAAAATCGCTATGAAAAATACTTATGTCCCAGAGAGCTTAATGGTTTTATATTTAATTTATCTTATTTACTATGGTGTCTAAGATGTAAAATATTAAAATGAAATGATTTGAATAGATGAAAGCAAACTCTTAATTCGTTTGCGATGCATGTGTATCTCATGTCAGTAAGGAACAAGCATGTTCAAGTGTGATATTACCATGTTTGTAAAGTGTGTCCCTTTAGTCATTTGACAGTGATAGGAAAGGCCTTCTTCACACATGTTAGATATTCTTCCAGTTAACAGGATCTTCTCTATTCTGCCCTAGATACTTACCTAATCTAGGAACTGACAGATTCTTAGGCCTTTGTCTAAGCAGTATACTTAAACTGAACCACAGTGATAATTTTATTCTGAGTGATAATCCATCTTAATATTTTTGGTCTCCTTTTTAAAAATCCAGTCTTTAGTACTCCCAACTTCCCAATTTATGCAAAGTTAGATATATCTTCTCAATGTACTAATCTTGAAGGCAAGCATACCAGAAATCACTTTGGAGAGGTTGATACAAGTCCTAGACTATCCTGGTCTACACGGAGGATCCCATGCCAGCCTGGGACACATAGTGAGACCCTGATTCAAACATCCAGTATTCAACAAATTGTCCTGATTTCCTGCTAAATGTATCTGCTGAACAAACTATAATGGGTCAGTAATCTATATCTATTGCATATAGCCTGACAGTAATATTTATCCAGAATTGCAATTACTAGAGATTTATAAACATTATGCTGAAATTGAATGAAATGTGCCTACATTTCTCTTCACTTACTTCTTAGATAAATTATGAAATTGGCAATTTAAGATTAGCACACTAGGTCTAAAATGAACAGTGAAAATCAATTATCAGTCCATTTATCAATTACTCATATAACACATTTGACACCTCCTATTAGTGCTGGGTTATTGATCTAAATAAAGGAAAATGTTGCCTTCTAAAGACAGTTAGTAGTCTGTGGAGACATTTATGGTTGTTATATGGAACTCAGGTATCTCCTGACATTGTTTCAAGAAACATCAGTCACACTGCTGAACAACGTGCTTTACAGTGTCCCTCACACAGTAAAGGACTATGAAGTCTTGGTTGTCAATGGCACTGATGTAAAGAAGTGATAATGTAACGTAAAGAGATATAATGTCTAACAAACCAGACAACCTCTGGCCTCTAATATGCACGTCATTAATTTAGAAGGCAGATTTTTTTTTTAAAACACCGACTTCAAAGCATAGCAATTAAATTGGCAAATTGAAGAAAGAAAAGAAAAGAAAACAAAACAAAACAAAAAGACCTGATTCTACAATGGAGTAAACCTGAAAGGATCACTGTAGCCTCTGTTAAATGTAAGTGCCTGGAAAATTCCTTGAGAAAACAACATTTACAATGAGGTCTAATAGAGAAATAGGAATTCTCAAGACTAAATCTGTTCACGGAGTCTGATCATTGTGCTTCCCAAGAATAGAAGGAAAGCTAATGGGAGTGGAGCCCAGGGAGACAGTGTGTGTGGAGTGAGAGATGAGGCTGAACTCTCATTGTCTCATGGATATAGGCCTTTTCTTTCTAATAAGAATGTAGACTCCCACGAGAAGAACACGCCAAGCACAGTATTTATTTCCTTTCTCAAGGAAGGTTTTCAACAATATTGAGACATAATAGGTACACAATAACATCTTGCTAACTTGACTTATGAATTTCTTTTCTTAAGAAATTCAATTTCTAGATTGTATTGTGCCTTATCCCAGTCTTGGGGGATGGAAGAAGGCTTGAAAGTCTCTCTGATTAATTCAGGATTGCTTCTAATCTTATACCTAGCCAGCAGGCTGCCATTTGTCTGGCTATAGCTATCTCTATAGGATGTCTGGGGGCTCCACTGCACTTTTTATGTGACCACTCTTAGGAAACCAGTTGCCATTGCTGGAATTTGGATAAAAATCATAGATATCATTATTTTGGCTAAAAAATTTCAGCTAATCCTCTGTTTTTCTCGCTATTGGCTATCCTTAAATTGTTTAACTCACAGGTAAAATGGCCATGCTGCTCTATAAATAATTCTGATTATTTTTCTACCCTGTGAACATTTATTTAATATCCAGTTTAATGTATCATAAATATTAGTAAAGTGTAGAAATATATCATAAAGAAGAAAATAGATTTTATAAACTGAGATTTTTTTCCACTGGAAAACATTTCATGTTTTACTAGTATTTGAATGTATATTCTCAAGTGTCTTGTTAGACGTGAGGATATTATTTATTCAAAAAACTCCGAAATTTATATTACATTTTATAGATTAAATATGCTCCATTAGGTAAGTGACATTTTATCTTTTTCATGGTCATAAAAATTATTTTGAAATGGTTTTTAATTATTTAAATGAAGAAAATCATCTGTATTTTAATTTAGAATTCTGAGTATGTTTATAGAGAAAAATACAAATGTTTAAATTCTGCAGGTTTTACAAACACATCAAAACAAATGAGTATGAGTGGCTATTTAACCTATACCCAATTGGCCTCCTATTAAATATACTAATGTTAATATGTTACTAGATGAATTCATTATTTTTTTTTTACTGTGCTTAGCATATAATGGACTCTCCACAAGTTCCATAAATTATTACTGAATGACACTGAATGGCAGGATGAAAAATAAATACTAGGAAACTAATTTTGTGATATTCCCTGCAATAAAAACGTGACAACTTGACTCTATAAATGAAGATATAGTATATGTCTGGATGCACACACAGAGAGTGCCTTCTCATATTCTTGCAGTAGAGATTTGCCTCAGGCAATATTTAAAATAAGAATTCAAAAATACCTTTCTAATTAACACTTTGCTCCTTCTCTGTTCCCTTGATTCACAAATTACTTGCTCTGTGAAGCTAGCTTGCTCTTCTTCCTCTAAGGCTGCAAAATGGCACAATCTCACATACCCAAAGGTCAGCTCAAGCTCATGTTCCTTTGGCCTCTTGCCACCCAGGGCATAAGGTTCCTGATAGAAGACTGTGTAATATCCACTTCGGATCATATTGGTGTTTAGAGGACTGAAAAACAACAAAATATATGAAAAATTCATGGCCTTCATTGATATGCACACTGTTCTTCGATTTTCATCAGACAGTAAACTAGAAGAACTCGGAGTCTTGTTTGTGTTAACAGAGCCCTCTTCGATGCTGGACAGCTCCTGTAAATAAATGCTCAGACTTGTCAGGGAAAATCTCAACACTGCATACAAGAATAGACTTTGTCACATTGGGGCCTAAATGTAGACAGTGCTTTTCCTAACTGATCACTCTTATTAAACAATTTACATCGATAATGAAAGCACGGAAGGGAGATGCGTCATGAGATGAGGGGTAGCATGTAGCATGCAGAGGCAGGTGTGAGATTTACACTTCATTAGGCATGCTGATTGCATCCGGTATTAAATTCATACAGAGAAAGAAGAGGACAGATACCACTTTGCAAGTATATTGTAAAGTGCACTTCCTGCTTAATTTCTATGCCATGTGCTCCAAATAAGGTTAAACTTCTCCCTCTTTATAACAAACTGTAATGAGCATACTGAGTTGCCTTGCACAGTCAGTGCCTTGCTGTAAGTCATGTATATGTGAGTTAGAGGCACTATGTGATTTAAGACCTTAGAGTAGCACACCTCATTGGAGCTGAAAGTGACCTTAGAAATCGTCAAAAAGCATCTGCAGGAGATGACATCGACATTAGTGGAGTTGACTGATATCTTTGGCTTTCAGGACAGATACTAGAAATGTATAACCACTACAGCCTACTCTACAAATCCACTTTGCATTTTATATATCAGCAAAAGAAAAGTAAATACATACCATGTTTACTTCTGCTATTAGCAACTGAGATCTGGTTCCTGTCTTTGGACCAGTTACTGTAGTGAGCAACTTCCAGGTTAGAATGAGTTGCTAGTTTTGATTAAGATGCCTGCAGAACTGAGTGGTTGATGCCGAGCAGCCGATCTATTTTATGCAGGTGAGAGCTTGTTTGGGATTGTGATAAAAACATGCTGAAGGGCTCAACATGGATTTCGCAACGTCGAAGAGGCAGCCGGTTTCATTTAGCTGTTGATCCGTTGCTTTTAGCCATGAAGGAATGAGTGTACTATGGTTTACAGTTCTCAGAGCTTCATTCCTCATGTGTCTCTGAGTGACACAAAAAAGCAGGCTGACAGCAGATTTATTACATAAAGCTCTGTTGAAAAATTAAACGATACAGCAAAATGTCATAGTCGTCCTCAACAGCTGCTTGTCACAACAGGAGGGAGGGAAGGAGGGAGGGAGGAGGCACTGAAACCCCAGAACATTAAAATGGTGAAATAGATGTGAGGAGAAGAGAGTAGAGCTCCCAATACTGATCATCTCTAATGACAAGCACAGGGAAGTATAGTGAAAATACGTGTAAAAGCTTTGCCTTCCTAAACATAACTCTCAAGTCCTGCCCAGTCTCCGTTAGTTTATCTCCCTTTGGTTTGCTATAATAAATTGCTGTGATGGAATTTACCCAGATTTCCCTAGATCATCTTTTAGTTTCCACAGAAGAGTATTTGAAAATGTACAGTAAGCCAAATTTTGAGACATGAAAAATTCTGGAGCTATAAATGATCAGGAGCCCTCCTTAAAGGTGAATGTCAGAAATAGCTTAGCAATACGAACAAAAGAAACAAAACAAACCAAAACAAAACAAAAATTATTCTTAGAGCTAAAATAAGAAAAAATTAAATTTATTTTATAGTACATCCATTTATGAAATAGGATCAACTCTAAGAGTTCATTAAAAATAAAATCCAAATTATTATACTCTATAGGATACTAACAGAGACTTGATTTCTACCTTATTAAAGACACTTTTGTATATCCATTCTTATCATCATTTCAAAATAGTGATATAATGATTTCTCTATTCTTTTCTTTTCTCTTCTTTCTTTTCTTTTCTTTTCTCTTCTTTTTGTCTTTTCCACAATAAGAGCAGAATGATAGGCAAATAAATATATCTTCTGAGTTGAGAGAACTTTAATGGACACGAATAACATGCCTATAGTTAAAAACTCATCTCATGTCTTTCAGATGTGGGCTAATGATTTTTCTTCTTTATATTTAAAGAACAGGGTTATTATAAAAGGGTTGCATGGTTCATTTCCTCCGCATACTTATGCAGTGAGGTGAAATATTATGAAAATAATAAAATATTTTTGCTGTGAGAACTTCCTAAATAATATGTGTGTAAGGTCATGGAAACATACTTTATGAAGAATTACAACCTGAACATTTAACTTTTCTAGGTTTTTGTTTCCTCAGCAGAGAAGAGAAGGGAGACGGTATATTGATGGGTTATGAATTTTTGTAAATGACTCAGTTTACCTAGTGTGTTTACTCAAACTACATTGACACGGCATTATTCTTTATAGCTGTCTGGTTTGCTTAATTATGCTGTCCCTGTCTTAACACGTAGAAGAATGAATGAATGTAATAGAGATATGCAAGTCTTTTTGATCAGTAGAACCCCTAGTGAAAATCAAATAACTTCACATATAGCATATTAAGCCTACCCTAATTATTTCTCAAGGATGCTCTTAATATAGCATCTCAGATCTTCATAATTACTGGAAAAACAAATTAGTGAATCAATATGATGCAAGTTTCTGCTACAAAGTATTACTGATCTACTCTTTGCAATGCTGAAGGTCAACTAATTTTTGTGGATAATTATAGTGGCATTTAATGTGACAATATGCTCAAATTACCAATGATAATGCATCTCCCCACCTCCCTATACACAAAAGAAAAATAAACTATCATGTACACATTCAAGTTTCTTCTTGTTACTATTAGATACAAAGGAAGCAGGTGAAGAGTTGGCAAAAATCATGCATTTTGCTTTCAGATTTCCCTGCCACACCAGTCAGTAAACAACTTTCAGCAGATAAGTCTTTTAAATAAGTAATTCGCATTAGTATTACCATTCAAACAGTGAAACCTCAGCTGGCCAAGATATGCTTGTCTCTATACTTTGTGTGTCTATAGAGCAGTGGAGATAGCTTCCTACCCACATCTCACTGACCATTATAATAAATAACCAACCAAAGAGCATACACAGGCTGAACCTAAGCCTACTGCACATATGTAGCAGATGTACGGCTCGGTCTTCATGGGGGTCTCCAAACATCTGGAAGAGGTGCTGTCCTGAAATCTGTTGCCTGCCTCCAGACTCCATCCTCCTAAATGGGCTGTCTGACTTCCATGGGAGAGGATGCACCTAGTCCTGTAGTGACTTGTTGTGCCAGTGTACAGTAATACTCAGGGGCATCCTCCGTTCCCCCTGCCACTTCTCAGAGGAGAAAGGAGGGAAGGAACTGTTATGTGAGAGTAGGATGGGGATGGAGGTGCTGTGATCAGGATGTAACGTGAATAAATACATAAATTAAATTAGACCCTATTTGTATTGTAACCTATTGTTGCTCTTTCCATCCCAGTCTAAAACTTCTGCTATATGAATAGGGGAATGCCAGGGCCACGAAGAGGGAGTGGGTGGGTTGGGGAGCAGAGAGAGGGGGGAAGGTATAGGGGATTTTTTGGAAAGGAAACTAGGAGAAGGAATGGCATTTGAAATGTAAACAAAAAACATATCTAACAATAATAAAAAAGAATATATGCCTGTAAGTATATGTAATATATGCCCTAGGTTCTATGTACATGTTGACTCTGTTTCCCTAAGACAAACAAACCAATTTCTTTAGAAATAGTGAGGTAAAACCCTGTTCTTAGGGAATGAGGTGGGTGATAGATTGCTTTGAAGACATTTGAACGGCACTCTAAAGTCGAATAAACTTAAACGGAAGGTAGTGTTGTATCACCAGCCACGTTCTCAGATATGATTCGTGGATACTAATAATTGAAAGCAGATGTCCAGACGCGTGGATGCTGCTACACTAAACAGGCATCTCACTGGACTGTCAAACTCCCATCTCAATGATGTCATACAACTAGGCAGGGAAGACCATAAAAAGGGTGTTCTTATTGAGTATTTTAGCTACTACAATTGCTCTTGAGTGAGAACATTGCCTAAAGGTATGTTTAAGTGGAAGAGGTTGGTAATGGATGGTTCTGTTCTCATCTGGGACAGAGATCATCCTATCTTCCATTCAGTGAATCAAAAACTTATCTTTAATAAGAGAAACATCCTAATAAAATAATTGAAGTGTGTGTGTGTTACTAACATCCTATCTCTAACAAATAAATGAGTATAATTGGAGTCCCAGTTTAAATAGTCTTATGATTTTGTTTGGCTATGGAGATTTTAATATAGACTTAGTAATGTTTGTTTATGCTTAAAGGCATCAGCAAGTACAATTCTATCCATATTAATACACATGCTTTTAGATACAGGCAGCTGTTGACTATAACCCAAGAGTGAGCTATATAAATACAGTCAACATTCCTTCTGTTATCAATTTATTGTATTTCTAACACTAAAAAGACGATGTTTTATCTTAGCCCATTTTTACTTAAATTACTCTTTAGATCATGTCAGTTTTAAATGTGTATGTAATGAAATGATAATCTACATTTCTTACCTCGGTTATTTTATGTGTTTTTTTTCAATTATTAATCAGGTGTGGTGGAGCATGCTTGTAGTTGCAGTTTCATTGTAAGCTAATGCAGGAGCAGCAAAGGTCCAAGGCCAGCCTGGTTCCCAGAGCTTGGTAAATGTCAACAGATACAACTTAGTAAAAACCTATTTCAAAATAGAGGGAAAAGGGTGTGTGCATATAGCTCCAAGGTAGAGTGATTGCCGTCTGGGTGAAGTTCTGGCTTCGATCTCCAATCCAGAAAATGTACTGGATTCATAGAAACATTCAGGCATACATACACATACACACATACATACATCATACATAATAAAACCGAGATTGATCTAACAAAAGACATAGTGTAATTTGATTCACAACCATATACAACGGCGTGGTTTAAATGTAAGCCACATGCACATTTACATAAAATTTTATCATACTGTAGGTATTCTGAAAATACCATTTGAAATTAAGTACTTTGCTATGTCTTTGAACAATAATCTAAGTTTTTACACTTAGTGACACTATGTTTGATGAAAAATACTGATTTTATATCTAAAGAGGAATTAATATATGAGAGGTCGTATCATTTTACCCTAAAATTGTAGATTATCACAATGATAATGTAATTATGTACAATACACAATGTCAATTCTATAAATATTTTCTTTGTATGGTATTATTTAATGTGACAAAATTTTAAATATGGGCAAATAGGTCAACAAAATGTTTAACTCTTTCATTTTGGTTACATTAAAATACAATTATAAATAAAATATGCTTATAAATATTCTATAATAGTTATATACAATAACTAGTAATAATTAGTCAATAAGGAGAATTAGTTAATTGGAAAATTAGAAATTAGTTAATGAGAAATATATAGTGAAATGGAGTTTTGCATCAACTAATAATAGGTATTTCCTTAACAATTTATATAAGAAATGAAAAATGTTAGCCACAAAATTTTAGAAGGAAATAAGGATATTAATAATATGGGTATGTCATTAGTAATGAGTGATTTATTTAGTTTCTTCATCTTGATATTGGAAGACAGGGAGAGCTATTTTACTGTGTCTGTGTGAGAATATAAGATGTAATGTGTGGAGGGCAGATATACCACAGAATTCTCTTTCCTGACTAAATATACCTGAAGACATCAGCCTGTTAGAATTCATTCCTCAGGCTGATTTCACCAAAAGCAAATAGCTATGAATAATAGGGATTATACGGTCATATACTTCAGGTATATATGTTAAAAATACTGAAAACTAGGTAGGAAAACAAAATTCTCTATTTAAAAATATTCAAGAAGAATGGAATAGTCAGATCACCCAAGAAAATATGAGTATTACAAGAGGTAAATGCATAAATGTTCACAATATTACTGTTGAAGGAAGTACAAGCTAAAACTACAATAAGATGCAATACATATTTAATACATTATCTCAACTGAACGGTGCTGATTATAGTGAACTTTGATGAACTTGGAAAAATCTACCAATTGTAGTACAAATGATATGACCACTATAGAAAATTCCATGACAATTGTTTGAAATTTTAACAATTAGCTACTACATAGTACAAAAACATAAATGTCTATCAAGACATGAATAAACAAATTCGCATAAACTTTTGCAATGATTTGGCAGTGCACAGGCAAGAACTATCACTATGCAGCAGCAATGATATTTCTCCAACTTACTAAGGTGAAGGATCTAGGAACGGAAGAACAAATGTTTGACATCTAACATTCTAGAGACATTGCCTGCAAAGTATGAATATAGCTTTGAATATAGATGGAAGTAAAGAGACAGAGGGTGATGTAATCAAATTGTATATTTTAGCTATACATGGAGTGGTGAATGTTATTTCATCTTAATGAAACTAGGTTTCAAATACTATAAACATAAATTAACAAAAAGTATAAAATTTAAGGAAAGTGTAACATATATATATGTGTGTATATATATAGAGAGACATATATATATACATATATATGTATATCTGCATTTATATTTATTGCATATATATTTGAAATTATATACTGTGCATATGTGTATGTGCATATCAGGTCCAAGGAAAATGTTTAGAAATTTTTGCAGGTACAAGTGTTATAAAGGTTTACTGATGGCTGTATTGAGTAGTCGTAGAAGACTGAGCATAAATTGGAAGACGATGTCAATTTTTATATTGAAAATAAAAAAAAAAAGGAGTAGCTGGGCAATGACATGTTTAGAGCTGTTCTTTAGAAATTTTTAACACATGTTGTAGAGATCTGATTATAAAAGATAGTAGAAATGTGAAGATCATTTACAAGGCAATTATTAAAGTACAGAACAGCCTAAGGACATCAAATGTGGCTTAAAGGTAGCAAGAGAGGACAATATGAAAAAAAAAAGTGTAAATTTTTTCTCTCCAGACAGGACTCATGAAAAATGTTTCAACTGAAGCCATAGACGTTTAATAGTGTGGTGCAAATGAAATAAATAAATAAAATAATGTAGAGTCTAAAAAATAATTGGAATTTGGAAATTTACATTTCAGATTCTATCTTTAAGCCCCATGCTGAAAATTACTTCAGAATGATACAGGAGAAAGGCAATAAGCTATCGATAAGGCTTGCATTTCTTTAGATTGTGTTCCATGGGAAAGGTGATAACAGAGCTTTGTTGGGTTTCAGATTGATAGATTAGTGAAAGATAGAACCAGAAGGCCCGTGGCTTGCAGGTGAACTTTAGTGACTTGCCTTCCTGGGAGATACAAATTGAATGTGGTAGCATGTGCTCCACCTGTAACCAAAGCATTTTGGTGGAGAGTCAAAATAGAGAATTTCAAGAAGAGCAAACAACATTGAATTGTTAGCAAATTCTCAGAGTTCACTACTTGGGAAACCAATAAATTATAATAAATAGAGTTGCCACCATCATAGCCAGTAACAAACCTGTGCTGAAGTCTCAAAATGATTGGGAGAATTAAAAGAGTATTGAACAAAAAGAGTGAATGTAGATAAAGAGAGAACAGAGGGCGACAGAGTGGAAATCGATTTTACAGCATCTTAGCTGAGGAGGAGCATGGCTTTATAGATATGGGATAAAACAGAAACCATAACCTACGTAACTTCTATTTGCCTATGAGTAGATTTATAACTGGTTGTCAAGAGAGACAAATATTTCTGGATCACTGGGTCATGATCCTGATGACTGATTTTTTTTTACAAAAACCTGTGCTGTCTGTGTCATTTATGCTGAATAGTCATTGTCTATTACAAGCTGACTCCTCTGTGGTGTGCTGTTAGGGAGATTGCTTGAATGAGAAATTTGGCCTTTGGGAGAGAAAAAGCCATCCTTCACAGACTCTGCAGAGCCCAGAGCTAAGACCCTGTTTTTCAGATTATGTGCAGGCTGTCTTTCAGCCAGCATGGAAGACACATTTTGCAGGTCAGTAAGACTGTATTATTTGGTTTCATTTCACGCACCAATTATATGAAGTCTTGAATTTATGGTGCTAAAAAGAAATATTTGCCCACTAAAGAAATGAAGACAGCTATGAAGCCAAGTAGGAAGACAATGAAAATAATAAAAGTCATTAAGCATGTTTCAATAGTTAACATAGATTTTTAATATTTTAGACACCAGTTATTCCATTGTAACTGAATCCACTAACCTCCTCTTTTATTTCATTAAATCATGTGTATAATTTGCTTTGATGAAATTATCAGTTTAACTCACAATTAATAAAAATATCTATTGATATATAATATTGATATATAATCAGTTATTAAAAGAATTTCCCCTTAGTAACTCACATCCTCTTACTGGTTTTCTCAATTCTATAAAGAAATGTGTAGCATGTAGTCTTGCTACAACATCGACCCCATTATAATTCACTTTTATGGAATGAAGGTCATTGGACATTCTTGAGAATGCAAAATAAGAGAGAACTTTCCACAACTCTCTCCCACTGAACTTGTTCTGAACCACAAAGACACATTTCAAGACAAGTCACTCATTTTTTGGAGAAGTATACACTACAAGAATGAGCAGCTTTTAGTTGGTTTCTACAATTTTGGAATTGTTTTGTGAACCCTTATACCTTAAAAATGATTGGTTCTTTAAAAATTCAACATATTTTTCTTTTAACCAACTACGTATCTGTTTACCACTTATTAGCACAACACTTATCAGCAAGAATGAGTTAAACTGATAACAAGACAGCAAAAAGTTGGTGATTTTACAGACTAACTTCAGCTTCTGACCTTCACTGAATCTATTTGGAGACAAGCTTTTAAAGAGGAAATTAAGGTTAAGTGGGGGTCATAAAAGACATGGCAGGAGCTAAAAAGTAGCAACGATGCCTTTATGAGGGGAAGAAACGCCAAAGCACAAAGAAGAGATGACCAGAAGATGAATACATGCTAGCTAGAGACAAGGCCCAGGAGAAACCAATGTAATTGCTAGCTTCACCTTGGCCAACCAGTCTATAGCTCATCCATCATATAAATCAGTGTTGTTTCAATATGGTGTAATAGTAACATTACTGACTGTTATGGGGGTATAAATTTCAAAATATTCAATGTGATACAGCTAAAGACATATTAAAGTAGTATTTGATTTTACTTTGCTCCTTTGTGATCTCTGCTTTAAGTGTTACGATCCATTGTAAATCTAAAAAATAACACTAAAATATCAAAAGAAAAAAAGCATATTTTATGTCCATTACAGTAACGATGCCTTTGCTTCCTTATCTACCTTTTCCCGGACATAATGAATTTAAGAACACCAACACATCTTCCTAGCATACTGAAATGCACATCTTCATTGACTTAATTCCCTTCAAGTTTGAATAATGCTTCCCTAAAAGTCATAGTGTCCTCAATATTATGCCTCACTAAATAAGAATAAAGAAGACATGTTTCAGTCTTTCAAACACAGTTCAAATCAGTTGGGATAATATTTCTTTTTTAAAAAATTGGATATTTTCTTTATTTACATTTCAAATGTTATCCTCTTTCCTGGTTTCCCCTCTGAAAACTGCATATCCCCTTCCACCTTCCTCTGCTCATCAACCCACCCAATCCTGACCCTGGCCTTCCCCTACACTGGGGCTGAGAGCCATCACAGGACCAAGGGCCTCTCCTCCCATTGATGACTGACTAGACTATCCTCTGCTACATATGCAGCTCTAGGAATGGGTCCATCCATGTGCACTCTTTGGTTATTGGTTTAGTCTCTGGGAGCTTTGGGGGGGGTGTACTGGTTAGTTCATATTGTTGTTCTTCGTATGGGGCTGCAAACCCCTTCAGTTCATTGGGTCCTCTCTCTAGCTCCTCCATTAGGGAACCTGTGCTCAGTCTAATAGTTGGCTGAGACCATCCACCTACGTATTTGTCAGACACTAGCAGAGCCTCTCAGGAGACAACTATATCAGGCTCCTGTCAGCAAGCACTTATTGGCATCCACAATAGTGTCTGAGTTTGGTGATTGTATATGGGATGGGTCCCCAGGTGGGGCAGACTCTGGATGGTCATCCCTTCAGTCTCTGCTCTGCACTTTGTCTCTGTAACTCCTTCCATGGGTATTTTGTTCCCCCTTCTAAGAAGGATCAAAGTATCCACACTTTGGTCTTCCTTCTTCTTGAGTTTCAGGTGGTTTGTGAATTGTATCTTGGGTATTCTGAGCTTCTGGACTAATATCCACTTATCAGTGAGTGTATACCATGTATGTTCTCTTTTGTGACTGGGTTAGCTCACTCAGGATGATATCCTCCAAATCTATCCTTTTGGCTAAGAATTTCATGAAGTAACTGTTTTTAATAGTGGAGTAGTACTCCATTGTGTAAATGTACCACATTTTCTGTATCTATTCCTCTGTTGAGGGACATCTGGGTTCTTTCCAGCTTCTGGCTAGTGTAAATAAGGCTGCTATGAACATAGGGGAGCATGTGTCCTTATTACATGTTGGAGCATCTTTGGGCTAATGCCAAGGAGTGGTATTACTGTGTCCTCAGGTTTTACTATGCCTAATTTCCGGAGGAACCGTTAAACTGATTTCCAGAGTGGTTGTACCAGCTTGCAATCCCACCCGTAATGGAGGAGTGTTCCTTTCTCCACATCCTCGACAGCACCTGCTCTCACCTGAGTTTTTGATCTTGTCTTCAGGGATAATATTTCTTATTTATTGTGTGTACCTGATCATCTTTGCTGCATCCTTACGTACCTTAGAGAACAAGTTAAAAGTGTCTAAACACTTGAGTCTTAAAATGAACTCCTACATCATTTCTGAGATTCTGTGTATGGTATGAATCTGAAGATCATTAATACCTTTCTAAGATGTATCTTCTAATATAAACCAATCATCCTGATTTGTATAACACTTACACTCAGAAAATACCCCTTTGCAATATTACCCTGTTCTCTTTAAGGAACAAATATTTCTCGAAAGTCTCTGCTTCTGTGCAATGAGGATAGGAAAAAGATCATATTTGCATAAATTAATTTTAAGCCAAGGCATAATAGCCACCATTTTAAAGACTGATATCCTACATATTGCGTATGTTCTTTAAATTTGATAACATTAATCTAAATTTCAGGTAGACTTAATAACAGGATGTTTAATCCTTTCAGGTTGCCACATGCTAGGTCATTAATATTCTTTGTGGTTTATGTATTTATTACATATTTTAATATTAGTATATTCTTTCTCTCCTGCCTATTATAGTATAAAGATTATTGTGAGTTATAAGCTTATTATTTACCAAAGTATTGTTCATTCATAAGAATTCTCAAATTTTCCATGTTTACAATTTTGTGTTCTATTAAATATACAGCATACGATAGCCAAAGTGCCCAGTAAATTGTAGATAATCTTTTCAAAATATTACATATAATTTTAGAAACCCCGAAATATATTTTGTGTTGATTTTCCTGAAATATATTTTATAGCAAATTCAATGAGTCATTTCATGATCACATTTCAAGTTAGATATTTTCAACATGAATTTGCTTTCATGGACATCTTATTGTCATTATTCTTTATTAGGGTACAGGTTTCTGACTGTGGGGAGTGGCTTCTGCCACTTCCACATCGTAATACTGATGATAGTACAACCTGATCAAAGATTATGTTAACATGTGCTCTTTTCTCCTACAAATTCATTTTCCATTCATTCAACCAGCCACTCATTTGTGTGTGTGTATATATAATATTTATTTGTACAATAAAATTCTATAAAGTTCCATAAATTAACAATGTTGATGAATGTTAAGTTGTTGTGGTATATGTACAATAACATTAAAATAATCCAGTCACTTTCCCTCATTTAATCGTAAGTGTACTAAGTACTGTTACTTAGTACACTAAATCAAAGGTCTGTGAGTATATGTTAAACCAGACATGGAAAGTGTTAGTAAGAATAAAGGGAAGCCATCGTTTGTTATGTTTCCTTGCTATTGACTATAAGCTCTGTTATCTGCGGACTTCTGCATTGACAGTATACTAGTAAGTAGATATTTACACAGGTTTTGCTTCCCTGAGGGTGGAAATAGGATGGAGAGGAGGATGTGGAGTAGGTGACAAACATGTAATTAAATTTGAATTAGTGACATATTCCATTATTGGATTGATTCTGGATCCCTTTTAATTATTTTGTAATATTTCATCTGATATGCATGATTTTGTGTTTTATGCCTATAGAGTAGAGAAAGGTGGAGAAATGGAAAGATTTATTTATTATTTATTTATTTATTTATTCATTGTGCTGCAATAGCCACTGATCTAAGAGAATCTGTATTGATGATTAATTTGCTTTGTATTGGGAGGTCCCTATTTACCCCTTCATTTCTAATCATTTTCTCAGTTATGCATGCTTAAGATAAAAACAAAATCATTTCTGGGTGAATTAGAAACACTACTCTCGTTGATCAAGTCTTACAAATAAAAAAAATCAATTAAATCTATTTTATTTTTAAGTGAGAGTGTTTTGTCTGCAACTATGCATGGAAAGGATGTGTATGCTTAGTACACAAGGATATCAGAAGAAGGTCTTGGTATCAGATACCCTGTGTTAGGAATTATGAATGGCTATGAATCAGTTCGGAATGCTTGAAATCAAACTGAGTCCTCTGCAAGAAAATCAAGGACTCTTAACCACAAAGACATTTCTGTAGCTCACAAGTATGTAGTTTTTCCTACAGACATTATATACCTAAAAATGAAGAGATTTGAAACAACTGTTTCATTGGATTTCAACATGATGCATGTTGGAAGTTTACTCAGACAGCTTTTTCATAATTCTGATTGACTTGGACCCAATAGAAGTTACATATTAATATCCAGTTGCTGTAAGGATGATGAATATAGTTTAAGGAGATATAATTCACGAATGACAGGCATGTTGCATGTTCAGTAGTATGAACTTGCTAGGTAAAAGGAGAATGTGGGGGATAAGTTCTGGGGAAAGCTTCCTGGGGTTCGAGAGCAGAATTGAGTGGTATTTTTAGCCCTCGGGCATTGTGTGACATTTTCTTTCTTCTATTGTCTGATAGAAAAAGTCTTTTTCACAAAGGAATGTACACACATCTAGCAATAAAAATAATGCACAGAATTTACAGCTGTGTTCTAGAACCAGCACACATGATAACTACCAATGGCACCTCAGTTTATGCCATATTATATAAATCCTGTCTGCCCAAAGTATTTTGTACCATTTTCTTTTGAAGTCTCTCTATTTCAGTCCCTTACATAGTTCAACTGGAATAATGAGGCTGAGGACACATTGGCTTTTGTATTGGTTTTCTTTGTGTGTGTAATGCTATCCCTCAAAGTTCCTTCATTTGTCTAATGGAGGGCACTTTTCTACTGCAGATGAACGGACAATATGTATTGACTCTGCCCTTAGACATGCTTAAGACGAGGCTTATGTGTAAAGCTCTGGGTTGTCTTCTCTGTTTGCCTTTGTTTGTTTGTTTGTTTAGAAATTTTTCTCTAGCAATCCAGTCATCCCTTACTGTATCTTTTGTTGTTGTTGTTGTTGTTCCCTACCATCTTCACACACAACTCTTTTTTAAAGTCAAAAAACAACTAATAACCTTTCTGAATAATGCTTGTTTCTGTGTTTTATTTTTTAAATTAATTTCTTATATTTATGCCAATACTCTTTTGGGCTATCCTTCATCCCCTTTTTCTCATTCACACTTCTCACATCTGTCTGATTTATGATTAAAAATAAGCTTATAAAATATTACTAAAAGCAGAAATAAATTCATAAAAACACCTATCTTACCATTAGTTACCTGATCAGCTGCAAGGACATTTTCAAAATGTTTGTTTGTTTTGTTTTCATTTGAGGCAAGCTAACATATCATTTTTCTGTAAATTTTTTTCACTTATAAGCTTAAATACAAGATGTGAAGATGAAACAGTAAGTAAAATAATTAGCATTTTAGCATGAGGTCCTGGCATGAATTCCCAAGGCTCATGTAAAGCTGAATATGGTAGCACATATGTATTTCATATACAATATACAGATGGGAAACAGAGACAGACGAGTCCCCAAGTTCAAGTCCCAAGTACCCAACGATACTTAGGAGCAACCAAAACAATTTTACTTAAAACAGATGAAGACAGTGACCCTTTGACCTACACATGACACCCTGAATACGCATGCAAATGTGTGTGTGTGTGTGTGTGTGTGTGTGTGTGAGAGAGAGAGAGAGAGAGAGAGAATTTTTAAAAATTATTAATGAAATAGAGTCCTTACTTTTTCCATACATTTCCATTGTTTATGTATTTTTGATATATAACATGCACACAAATTTATCTCTTAATTACAAACATGTAGGACCTTCATATATATGTTTTTCAACTTTGCATGTTGAACCATTTAACTAGATCTTGTTTTCATGACCACTCCCCTGCCACTTGTGAGCATAGCTTATTGAATATTTGTCAACAGTTTGAAAAGTCTTGTGTGAGACCCCTAAAAATTCCCAGTCAAAAAGTCCTAACAAGAATTGAACCAATAAGTCAGGCATGGTTGCACACGTCTATAATCCCAGCACTTGGGAGGCAGTGGCAGGTGAATTTCTGAGTTCAAGTCCAGCCTGGTCTACAGAGTGAGTTCCAGGGCAGCCAGAGCTACACAGAGAAACCCTGTTTCCAAAAACCAATAATAATGATAATGATAATAATAATAATAGACCCAATAGAATATAATTTAAATAGAAATATTCTCCCCTCACAATCAATTCTTTATTAATTCTAATTAATGTCTCCTCATTCATATGTATTTTTCATTGTGGCACAAACCCAGATAGTGTCTAGGGAATATGTACATGACCTAGTTCTCTGACCTCATATTTATTTCTCAGAAGTGTTAGTCCATGTATCTTCCTACAAATAAGCTCTGCTTGGTCATTCTATTTTCTGCAGTAAATCTAATAATAAGATTATAGTTGCACAGATAATCTTCTATAACAGGGTTTTATTCATTTCTGATTCATAGTGTCTATTATTAAACCCAGCTGTTGATGTTTTTGAACAAACTGATTTCTGAATTAACTCAACATTGTGTTCTATAATAACCCTACTTCAGTATTACCATGGGTTGCTCCCAATTTACTTTTAGATAATTAAAGCCTCTCTTTATTCCTATCCAAGATGTCTGTTTTATTTCCCTGAACACAAGGATGTGATTTCATTCATGTTGCTCCAGGGGTCTAAAGTTGATAATGATTTCTCTGCATCTGCCTTCATCGTGTATTCTTGCAATGTACATGCCTATACCCTCAGCCTCTTCTCAGTAGCATTCACTTTCCTACTGATGGATTATGTTTCCACCACAAGCCTTTCCTTGTTGTTTTCCTATAAAGTCAGTCCCTGTGCATGAGAACTGTCCTAACCTCCCTAGAAAATTAGATACTTTCCAAATTCTGACTTGTTTACCGTGATTTGTTACATATGAATGCATCTGCTTCAGAACTGATGGCATCTATAACTATAACATATAAAAACCAGATGTATTTCCCAGTACCTAAGAAAGCAATTTAAAAGTTGTTGCAGAAAGACAAAGAAATCTAGGTCATCAAGCAATATATATGTATGTGTGTGTATATATATGTATATATATATATATATAATTTTCACAAATATATGTGTAAATCTTTTCATAAATATACATATTGTGAATTTTAAAAATAAAAACATTCAAAAATGTTTAGGTTATTTATATCATTTAATATACTCTAATGTAGATTTGTTTTAGATTCACTTAGTTACCTATGATCATACATATGGGTCTGAATGTGGACATAAGAATTCACTTCAAACTCTATCACTTATTAGTTTAGTTTAGGTTACATAGAATTTGTGCTTATAGTGACACACTATATGATTCCTTTCCAAATGCCTACCTCCGAAGAATAAAATCAGATATAAATTTTTGAAATATTTATGAAAATTCTAGGCTTCTGTTTCTTAAGTAAAACTGATTTGCTTCAAAGAATCCAGCTCAAGGTGAGGTCCCAAGGCCTGACACTATTACTGAGGCTATGGAGTGCTCACAAACACGAACATAGCATGACTGCCCTCCAAAAGACCCAACAAGCAGCTGAAAAAGTCAGATGCAGATGTTTGCACCCAACCAATGGACAGAAGCAGCTGAGGCCTGTTGTTGAATTAGGGAAAAGCTTGAAGAAGCTGAGGGGAAGGCGATCCTGTAGGAGAACCAGCAGTCTCAATTAATCTGAACCCTTGAGATCTTTCTCAAACACTGGACTACCAAACAGGCAGAATACACGGGCTGATAGGAAGCCCCCAACACACATACAGCAGAGGACTGCCTGGTCTGTTATTCAGAGATGATGCACCTAACCCTCAAGAGACTGGAGGTCCCAGTGAATTTAGAGGTCAGGTGGGGTGGGGGTATACAGACATCATCCTCGTGGAGACAGGGGGGTGGTTAAGAGGTATGGGATGTGGAACAGTTAGAGGGCGGATGGGGGAGAGAGGCAGGAATAAAATATGGATTGTAAATAAATAAAATTTTAAAAATAAATCAATAAATAATAAATTTCTCTAACTCTAATACATTTCTAAAAGATTATCTGAAGTAAGATAAACAACTATAGCCCGGCGTGGTGGCACACTCCTTTAATCCCAGCACTTGGGAGGCAGAGGCAGGCAGACTTCTGAGTTAGAGGCCAGCCTTGTCTACAAAGTGAGTTCCAGGACAGCCAGAGCTATACAGAGAAATCCTGTCTCGAAAAACCAAAAAAAAAACAAAAACAAAAACAAAAACAAAACAAAACAAAACAAAAAAAACCCCAAAAAAACTAAAAAAAACTAAAAACAAAAAACAAAAAACAACTATCCTTGAAATGTTGAATCATACTTATGATTTATTATGAAAAAAAAAAGCTATGGAAAACAGTTGTCACAGGCAGATAAGTTTTAATCTGTTTCAGGTTGTTTGTTTTGGATGCCTTTTTTAAAAATTTTATTTTAACCTAGATGTAACAAATATAAAGAAAAATCTTCATCTCACGGGAAGGCTGCACTTTTTGAGAATGTCTATGAATTTCATCCTACAGGGACGCACAGTGTTACCACTTGGAGATACCCAGCCCATTATAATCTACTACTACCTTCAGCATGCACACATGTATTCTATAACACAGCATCCTTAAAAATAGAGCAATTATGATTTGCTATTCCGAAGTATAAGGTTGCTATTTTCTCTTCAATCTTTCTGGAAGGAGGCACCTTGGAAGAGTTAGATTCTTGGTAAATTCATATTGTCCCCTCACCTTCCCGTTCTTCCTCCCATGTCCACTGTATCAGAAGCATCTTTGGCACTTTCCCCTTCTGAGTATGTGTAATGCATTTTTATTTCCCTGCACCCAAAGAACACTAGATAATCTCTTAAAATTTCAGGTCTCCTTTCATCAGCTAGAAGGCTAAGACAGCTGGAGAAGTGACTCTGTGCCTTTACAATTTCAAACAGTTAAGGAATGTGAGTTCCTGGAAAAGAATTTGGGTGTTGGCATTTCCTATCTCGATGTTTTAATGTCAGGCACTGAAGTGCCACGCATGTTTCTTGCTAGAAGCATCTAGACTCTAGAATGTAAGAAAGATGTAAATGCAAAAAAAAAAAAAAAAAACAAACCAAACTTAGCTTTTATAGCCTTCGTCAAAATATTTCCTAGTCAAAATGCAAACTATAGTGTTTGTTTCCATGAAAGTACAAACATGACCAAAACCAAAAATGGCTAGTATTTAAAGAAAACCAATTAGATTGGCCTAAGTTTAAATAAAGACCCTGGATATAAGACATACACTTTTTAATCCTAGCACACCAGAGGAAAAGTCAGGTGGATATCAGAGTTCAAGGTAAGCCTAGTCTACAGAGCAAGTTCTAGGACACCCAGGGCTACCTCGAGAAAAAAAAAAAAAAGTTTTTAAAGTAAATGGGCAGTTAAATTTTTAAAAAGTACCAATCTGGTTCTTGTTGTCGTTTATTAGTGTTTAATACAGCTCGTGCATCGTGCATCGTGCATCGTGCATTTCTCAGAATTCTTACCCTTTGCTAAATGCAGTTATCAATTTAATTTCAGTCAGGAGAACTAAAACATCAGTTTTAAAAATCTGTTTATGGTCTTTAGTAATAAAAGATATTTCTTAAGCGCAAGGCTCTTGAGAGGTGCGTGTCAGTTTCCCCACATATTTATTTGAGTTCCTAAAGTCTCCAGAGCAGCCTCTTCCTAACTCCAACTCTGCCGGGTAGAAATTAAATTGGTGAGTTAACAGGCACGTGTTCTTAACCGGGCCTTCACAACCCTGTTTCTAAACCCGATTTGCAGTTTACATCTGAAACAAAGTCATGTTTGACCGTTTCTCTGAGCACTGAAATAGGTTAAAGTGTTTTCTGTGCTCTTCTGTAAATGTCAGTGAAAAATGTCAACTCTGAACCTCGACACAATGTTTGTTTGTGTGTTTGCTGCTTTACACACGAGACTCTCCTTTTAGCGTCTTTCTCCCTAAGAGGCAGCGCTTTGTTAATACGGCGGTGTACAATTTTCTGACAAGTGCTGAACCTATGTGAACAAAAAAATGGTTCTTATTTATGATGTGTCAAATTACTGTTCTGAGAGTAGACCTTTTAGGTTGCATCCAGCCTTTAATTTGACTGAATTTAAATGGCATAAAATGCCTTTTATTTGGGCCTTGGCTGGCATATTATATATCTCATTTCAATGAAAAACATTCACATGCAAATATGGTTTGTTTGGAGTGAGGACAAATTCAACTATCATGACTGATGAAGGCTTTTGATCGCAGTTCTACAAACGGAAACCTTGAAAAAGAAGAGGCTATTTGGACAGGCATCTGCAAGCCCATGAATTATTTACTTCACATTATTCATAAATCTCTTTGAAGAGGAGGTCTTATGAGGTTTTAAGGAGGCGAAATCATAGTTGTGTTGCCAACTTCAGTGTGTGCTCTAAGTGCTGGCTACAAGGGGAGCAGTTGCTTTCAATGCTAAGTCCTCCTCAGCCTGGGAAGTGCATCATATGCCTGTGCCAGCAAGTCCATCCAGGAGCTCCTAGGAACTTGAATCATGTTTCCCATCTACTTCGTATTTCTTCTTTCAGAGTGCACTGGGCTGCATGGCAAAGTTAAATGGGACAGCATAGGGCGAGGATCCACAGGCAGACTGTATCTAGAGAATAAGCAGTTGCCATTCCAACTTTGTAGGGGAACGAATAAAGAGATGCTGCCACACCTCCATCCCCAGAATGCTCCCTCCCACCCTGCCTTTGCACTAGAGCTTAAGTTCAAAAAGATTCCTCTTGCCCATGATTTCCAATGGGCATTGTCATTCTCAGGAATGGATTTTCCAAAGTGAGAGTCCCTAATGGTCACACTGATCTAGTTTTACATTCGATTTACATGTTTGTGAATTTGTTTTCCTTTTTTTAGCTAATAAATTTCTGATAATGGGACTAATGTTAAGGGATGGATCCGTGGCTCCAGATACATCAGTAGCAGAAGATGACCTTGTCTGACATCAATGGGAGGGGAGACCCTTGGTCCTGTGGAGGTTTGATGCCCCAGCATAGAGGGATGCTGGAGAGGTGGGCAGGAGTGGGAGCACCCTCATAGGGAAGGGGGGGATAATGGATGGTATGGCCAGATTATGGAGAGGTAACCGGGAAGGGATATATCATTTGAGATGTAAAGGAAAGGAATGATTAATTAAAACAATAAAAAATAAAACAACAAAAAGAATCTACAAGCACATTGTTCTTGCATTTCACAGTGCATGTCACTCTCTCAATTTGCGTCCCTTGCCTAGAAATATGTTTTGCAATGTGTACAGTACAGACAAATAGCTATAAATTTCAGAATCGTTTCTTCATTTCCGAATTTGACCCACTGTGGAAAGCTAACCACTAGATTTCTAAGAACACTCACCTTGTACACAAGTTTTGTAATGTCTTTTGGCTGGCACAGTGAATATCTCGGGCTCAGACCTGGTTTTCAATGAGTGGGGGGAGTGTTCATTTATAATGTGTTCACTTGAACCTCTGAGCAATAGTCTGAGCTTTAAAATTAATGTGCAGTTGCAGTCTATGTTGATGAGTAGCTCTTCCTGCCCTCCAGTTTCAACTGTGCGGTATTAGATAATCAATGCCTAGAAGGATGTTAGACAAGATAATCTTTAGCAATATCTTGTAGTTCCAGGTTTCCCTCATTTTCTGAAATGATCCCAGATGGAATTTTAGACATAACATAAAATTCAAATGCAAACCACCTATGTAAGTTCAGGCACAGTTTGACTATTTAAAATTTTTGAGAATTTATTTTGTCTTCTTTCCCTCCATATTCAATGTTTTGGAAAACTATAGAGATTTCACATGTATTTAATTTATATGCATAAAGTGGCTTATGAAATTATGGAGAATAGTATTGGGGCTAAAATTTTCCTCCTGCTAGATATATTGTTGATCCATAAGTCCAATGAAATAGAATGTGGCTGCCAGAAAACAATGGGTATGTGTGAAAAGTGTTCCCTGTTGCAAGAAATATTAAAACTGACAGCAAGTTCCCGCGCTTGACCCAGCTACTCTGCCCCAGCAGGCTGTCGTGCCTTACACTGGTGGGCAATGGCCGAACTGTTTTTATTTCGCAGAAA
The DNA here is from genome assembly GCF_978045245.1 of Mus caroli. NCBI lineage: Eukaryota > Metazoa > Chordata > Mammalia > Rodentia > Muridae > Mus > Mus caroli. Next base: position 64,033,621 of record NW_028227272.1, on the reverse strand, counting down.
CTCTGACTCAGAGCTCCAAAATCTCTCCACCCAGCTCACTAAGTTCCCACAGCCACAGAGGGTCACTACCATGTCAGTCCCATGCTTCAACCACCCTGGCCTTAGTGGTGCACATCAGGCAAACCCACACTTTGCCAGCAGTACCTTTCTCTCTGGAACCCAGGCAAGCAGCCACATGAAGGAAAACACAACACCAACTTAGTTCTTGGGCACAACAACTAAAATCCTAATCTTGTATCTAATCTTAATCTTAATCCTAATCTCAAATCTTAATCAGCCGGTGGTGAATCCTGATGGATCCAACATTGAAACCAGGAGACACTAGTAATTACATTTTGTCCTCAAGCTATCCCCCATCCAAAAGGACCCTCTCTCTTCCCTGCTTCCTCTCCTCCCCTATCCAACTTGGAAGTCCCACCTACTAGCCCCGAGATTGGCTCCTTTATTCATTAGTGGATGATTCACAAGAAATCATCTGAGTAAGAGACTCATTCCTCATTTGCAACCCTCATAGCATCAAACTACAAGCAACCCTAGGGCTACCCACAACAGTTCCCTTTCTTAGAAGATCATTTAAGGGTTAAGACCCTGTAGATCTCTTCTCAGTGCAATGCTAGTAGATTTTTCTTAGTAGCTCTACAGTCTCAGTTTCTCCATAAATAGTTTGGAATCAGTAATTTCTGAGCTCAGTGTTTCTATGAATCCTTATACACTAATTCATAGGCATGAAATCTTTAAAAAGAAGCAATAAATTACCTGTTCACCTGTAAAATTTGTTAACCTAATCTTATACACTCTAGGATATGAAAATTATCTATAAAGGCAGCTTGCTTATTTTAAGAAATTCATTTTCTATTTGATTAATGAAATTATCAGTTATTCTGGCCTTGTTATCATTTGAATTCAGATTCTAGACCATGCAGGGTGATCATCACGTAATAGCCAGAAAAAGTAGAGCAAAACATATTATTATTAGCATGTTTCTATTTACAGACTCATTTCCAAAGTAGAATGGAACAGCTTAATGATAGCAGGGGAAAAAAGTATACCTGAATTATAGCCATTACCTTTATGTAATTTATGAGAATGTGAATTATTCATATATAAGATTTATCTGAAAATTTTTCTCTATTATAAACTTAAGCTCTATATTCTATATGTTGTGTTACATAAAATGGATATAATGGTTTTATTAACCAAAACTATTATGGAAGTGGCTGACAGAGCAGCAGGAAATAATCTTCTCACCTGTGTGCAGCAGTAAGAGGCCATGGAAATGTAAGAAGAGACAATTTGTCTGTATATAATTTATTTGTGCTGATCACATAATGTCTTGTACCTTTCTTTAGTAATGTAAGTCCATTGTAAATACCTCTTTAACTTTGATTGCAAGTTATCTGAATATTATATAAACACACAGTTCATGACATTGGCTCTCAAGAGGAATCATGGGTTGCTTTGTTCATAATTGTTTTTGTAGTGCATTTATTCCAGATAATTTGTACCACTCTTGAGACCAAAAAGCTCCTATTTCAACTTTACAAATATCTTACTTCAAGGTATTTGTAACCTAATTTGCTTCCATATGTAAATGCTAGGGCCTTGTTAATTACATTATAATCATGCTATTTGTAATTACAAGAGCTTTTAGCTGTTTCTGCAACCTCCTGTGTGTTCTGTAATGAAGTTGTAATAATGGACACTATTCAAAATAACTTCTCCAAAGAAGACATTCATCCTGGGTTACTGATAAAATTCTGAAGAAATTTCCTACAAAGCTGGTGTGCAGGAATTTAGTTTTGTCCAGTGGCTTTTCTGAAAGGAAGCTCTGAAGGCTGTTCTCCATTTTATTTCTGGGTGACCCAATTAATGTCCCCTGTTGCCTTTTTACCAACCAAGAGTGGATGTTTGTAAGCTCTTTCAGTCCAGAAATTTACAGTAACAGTATAATGATCCACATAAAGATAATGGTCATAAAATCCTGTGAATTCCCATCCATATTAATTATTTAAGATAACCAACATGATGTTTGACATGGAAATCTATATCATTTTTGCCTTTAATTTATTTGTATATCTTTTAACATATCACTTTTATACCAGTTGAAAAATCATCTCACATAGCTGGAGGACAAAACTCAAGTATGTTTACCTAATATTTTTGTTTGCTTTGAAATTCAATCATGTTACCTTCATTGTATCATTATATCATATATTATGTTTCACAGGGAAGATGAAGATATAGGGAATCCCTAAGGGTCTAACATATTATATTTTTTAATAAATGTTGTCAGTATCTATTATAACATGTTACATACCCTAAAATAATGTTATAAGAAGTATTATATTAAATTGATTTAAGCACGATAATTTCTACTTACAGAGTATTATGCAACATATTTACCTACAATGTAGCTGATAACAGAAGTGTTATATATCATTACCAACTACATCAGCATAAAATCAGGGCTTAAGTAGGAAGTATAAGAATACAGGGAAGAGATGCCACTGAGGTACTCTACAAGACAATTTCCCACTAGAACAAAATATCCATAGCTCAGTAGTTAGCTATTTATAACTGAGTTAGTCCTGTGATTTCTTTGTCACTTGCTAAGCCTTCAAATAATACCATACCATGTATATACAATACCATGTATATCTGTGTAATTAAACCTTAGTTATATTCTATTACAACAGAAAAAAAACCAAACACCTTGATTGAATAGTCTGGAAAATTATTTGATTTCGAAGTTGTTTTTTAAGTGAAATTTTCATTTGCATTCTAGAAAGGAATAATAATAAAATGTGGTGGGGGTAAGAGCCCTTAGGAAATCTTAGTAAATGTTCAGTTACCTGTGTCCCCTGTTTCTGAGCTTTTTTATTGTGGTTGCTTCAGTTTCAGGGGATCATGACCCTAATTAGAGAAAGGACAGAACTCAATTGAGTAGCTGTGGCTCTTGGATAATAGTCTGGATGTCACCTTTGACCTTACTCAGTCTCTTCCTTGGGAAGAACGGCCATAGAGCAAGGGAAACAGTTCAGTTGAATATGTGTTTATACATGGAGGACCTTGACTTTGCCTGATAAAATGATTACCTTTTTGTATCCTGGGGTTTAAATAGGTTACCTGAAACCACATGGAGGCAGATTAAACAGAGTCCTTTTACTTGTTCCTAGCCATGGACCTCTGTGGCACAGATTCTGCAGAATTAACTCATTATCTAGTAATTAGAAGTTAAGGAACATTGACTTTATATTTCTTGCATGATTGTTTGCTGAACAGAACTGGCCCAGTCAGTACCTGGTCCTCAGCTTCACGTCTCTTTCATTCTAGCTGGACTTACTCCAAATAAAATACCACTCCTAAACACCCACTGGATAACTCTTTTTCTTCTATGCATCTATTTTTTTTTTTTTTTAGAAACATGGTTCTTTTGTAACCAAACTTTTCTCATAGCCTTCATTGTGCTGATGCTGTATGCTTCAATGTAAGATACAGGTAGATATCTCAAGCATGTATTATAATATTTGTCAAACACATTTGCCATAGAACACACTGATTCTCTAACTGAAAATCATTGTCACTACTAAAACACAATATGGAAATCATTTCATGGCACCAAGTTATCAGTATTACAATACAAGCTCTGAAAGCTCATCCGTGCATAAAGCTGTTGGAATAGGCAACCTATATCTAGACATTTGAACACTCATGATGAGGATATTTACATCATATGTTTACTTATCAGTCTCCCTTGGCTTGGAGTGTAACCTGTAACCAGTATATGACACCCACTCTCAACTTACATCAGAACTAGAGAACTCTAGTAGCATAAAGCTTGTTCAATCATATTCGGGATCCGATGATAACTGTGTCCCAGTGAAGAGTGTAAACCAGAAAACTGTGACATAAACTATGGGTTTTACATTTTACTGATGTGAAAACTTGTGCTCGTAGTGACAATAAATATTAAATTCTTAAATGCAATTGTTGATTAGTGATGTTCCAAATGCTTAGAATAAGGGACCACACAGGTAATCTCTAACCTTTTTCTACATTTTTCTAGTCATATTTTTAATAAGCTCAAAGTTGTTTAGTAAATTTGTTTTTAAAGCATCCAAATATTGAACATGGCTAATGTACACAAAAATATCATGTGCCATTTACACGAATACATTTCTAATATTTAAAAAGAATCGGAAAAATTAAAAATAACTTAGCAAGTCACTTGAAATATGGAAGTTATATATCTAGAATATAAAAATTGTGAGCATGCTTACTGATTTTTCAAGTTATGTTTTTTACAAATAAGCAGAACTCACCCTGTGAAGAGTTAACTAATGACATTTTTCTTGCGGTAACCACATGATGATAGCTAAAGGGAATATGGCATTGATAAATAGTCATACTTAATACAGAAGTATCCAGTTCCTATTTGAATATTAAAACATTTTCATAGTTTTATAGCCAGATATTCCCATATAACCAACATCTCAGAGCCAAAAATTATTTTTAAATCAAACTGAAATAACAGAGAATTATTCATAAATTTACTTTTTATAATTTTGTATAATTGCACAATTTAATTATCCTTATGTAATTTTATGATTTTAAAGATAGTTACATTACTTTTATTCCTGTTAAATATTATAAGAAAATATCAGTATTTCATTCAGAATTCAATGAAATCACATATGTGCATGCATGTGTTTATATGTTTATGCATAGCACTGGATATTTGAAAAGGAGCTTTATAAGTTCATGGATGGACACTTTGGTTCTTCCTCTGAGTAACACTCGAAATGGAGACTGTTCAAGTAATGTAGTAAGCAAATGGACCAATTACAAAAAAAAAAAAAAATTAAAAAGCATTCAATGTTTCATCATTTAATTTGGCATAATTTCTGAAACCTGTTTTATTAAATATCAGAAGTTGAATCTAGAAGCTTCATCCCATTAAAATCTCTGTGTTACTTTCCTCACTGTAACATGATACACACAGCTGAGCAGTGAGCAGAGGGTAGAGGCTGGGGGAGCACAGTGAGTTCAGGCTGGTCCTACAGAGAAGGAGAAATAGACAGGAAATGGAGTTCTAAGGGAGAACCAGAGGCAGATCTAAACGAGACTGACCCCAGCAAACCATTTCTGCAAAGTATACCTGAGCTCCTGAATGCCCTTTAGCTTCCCAAACAGAAGTTAGAGACAAATATTCAAATATAGGAGCCCATTCTGGATATCTATCATCAAACCATAATAACAGGTTCCATGGTTTCATTTTGACACACAACCAAATAATAAATAATTCTTCTGTGTATTCTGTCCTGTATGAAGGCATAGTATGTCTGCTATTTTCTCTTATACAAACTAATATAAGAGAGTCTGTGTTGTCTGAGAACTGTCTAGGATTACAGAATGTTGGTTTTCTAATTCTATTATTTCCCTTGTACCTTTTTGTTAAAGTAGCTTTTTAATTCTCATTAAATACTCAGTTTCTCAGAGTTATAACTTGTACAGCATATATTTCTTTATAAAACAAATTTGATATAATTTAATACATTTCCTTCATAAAAATATAGTTAAGAAAGACAAAATATGAAATGAGTAAGCCTAACATTTTATTTTCATGAAATGGTAAGGAATACACATTTCACAACCCTGACCACTGCCCTACTAAATATGTATGCTTCACTTTTAATATGAATTTATTGAGTAAATTCATATTAAATTAATTTATTGAGTAAAAAAAAATTGATTGCAAAGCCAGGCAATGGTGGTTCATGCCTTCAATCCCAGCAGCTGGGAGCCAGAGGCAGGAGGATTTCTGCATTAAAGGCCAGCCTGGTCTACAGAGTGAGTTCTAGGACAGCCATGGCAACACAGAGAAACCCTGTCTCAAAAAAAAAAAAAAAAAATTGGCTGCACGGGAGCCCTCTGCCTCAGGAGCAGGGAGCGCCATCGTGGTTCCGGGACTCCACCGAACTTAGGAACTTAGTCTGCACAGGTGAGAGTGTGCACCACAGAAGCTGACAGCTTCTGTGACCTGCCAAAGAAACACAGCATCTGGGAAAGGTCCTGTTTTGGACCTTCTTCTTCGGCCAGGAGGAGGTCCAAACACCAGATATCTGTGCACCTTCCCTGTAAGAGGAGAGCTTGCCAGCAGAAAGTGCTATAACCACTGAAACTCAGAGGAGAGAGCCTGTCTCCCAGGTCTGCTGATAGACGTTAATCAGAATCACCAGAAGAACAATCTCTAAACAGAGACAATTATAACAACTAACTCCAGAGATTACCAGATGGCAAAAGGTAAACGTAAGAATCTTACTAACAGAAACAAAGACCACTCACCATCATCGGAACCCAGCACTCCCACTTCGCCCAGTCCAGGGCACCCCAACACACCTGAAAAGCTAGACCTGGATTTAAAAGCATATCTCATGATGATGGTAGAGGACATCAAGAAGGACTTTAATAACTCACTTAAAGAAATACAGGAGAACACTGCTAAACAAGTAGAAGACATTAAAGAGGAAACACAAAAATCCCTTAAAGAATTGCAGGAAAACATAACCAAACAGGTAGAAGACATTAAAGAGGAAACACAAATTCCCTTAAAGAATTGCAGGAAAACACAAGCAAACAGGTGATGGAATTGAATAAAACCATCCAAGACCTAAAAAGGGAAGTAGACACAATAAAGAAAACCCAAAGTGAGGCAACGCTGGAGATAGGAACCCTAGGAAAGAAGTCTGGAACCATAGATGCAAGCATCAGCAACAGAATACAAGAGATGGAAGAGAGAATCTCAGGTGCAGAAGATTCCATAGAGAACATCAGCACAACAATCAAAGAAAATGGAAAATGCAAAAAGATCCTAACTCAAAACATCCAGGAAATCCAGGACACAATGAGAAAACCAAACCTACGGATAATAGGAGTGGATGAGAATGAAGATTTTCAACTCAAAGGACCAGCAAATATCTTCAACAAAATTTTTGAAGAAAACTTCCCAAATCTAAAGAAAGAGATGCCCATGAACATACAAGAAGCCTACAGAACTCCAAATAGACTGGACCAGAAAAGAAATTCCTCCCGACACATAATAATCAGAACACCAAAATGCACTAAATAAAGATAGAATACTAAAAGCAGTAAGGGAAAAAGGTCAAGTAACATATAAAGGCAAGCCTATCAGAATTACACCAGATTTTTCACCAGAGACTATGAAAGCCAGTAGAGCCTGGACAGATGTAATACAGACACTAAGAGAACACAAATTCCAGCCCAGGCTACTATACCCAGCCAAACTCTCAATTAACATAGATGGAGAAACCAAAGTATTCCAATACAAAACCAAATTTACCCATTATCTATCCACGAATCCAGCCCTTCAAAGGATAATAAAAGAAAAAAACCAATACAAGGATGGGAACCACGCCCTAGAAAAAACAAGAAGGTAATCCCTCAACAAACCCAAAAGAAGACAGCCACAAGAACAGAATGCCAAATTTAACAACAAAAATAACAGGAAGCAACAATTACTTTTCCTTAATATCTCCTAATATCAATGGACTCAACTCCCCAATAAAAAGACATAGCCTAACAAACTGGCTACACAAACAAGACCCAACATTTTGCTGCTTACAGGAAACTCATCTCAGAGAAAAAGATAGACACTACCTCAGAATGAAAGGCTGGAAAACAATTTTCCAAGCAAATGGTATGAAGAAACAAGCTGGAGTAGCCATTCTAATATCTGATAAGATTGACTTCCAACCCAAAGTCATCAAAAAAGACAGGGAGGGGCACTTCATACTCATCAAAGGGAAAATCCTCCAAAGGAACTATCAATTTTGAATATCGATGCTCCAAATACAAAGGCAGCCACATTTATTAAAGAAACTTTAGTAAAGCTCAAAGCACACATTGCACTTTACACAATAATAGTGGGAGAATTCAACACACCACTTTCACCAATGGAGAGATCATGGAAACAGAAACTAAACAGGGACACAGTGAAACTAACAGAATTTATGAATCAAATGGATCTGGCAGATATCTACAGAACATTCTATCCTAAAACAAAAGGGTATACCTTCTTCTCAGCACCTCATGGTACCTTCTCCAAAATTGACCACATAACTGGTCACGAAACAGGCCTCAACAGATACAAAAATATTGAAATTCTCCCATGCATCCTATCAGATCACCATGGAATAACTGTTCTTCAATAACAAAATAAATAATAGAAAGCCAACATTCACGTGGAAACTGAACAACACTCTTCTCAATGATACCTTGGTCAAGGAAGGAATAAAGAAAGAAATTAAAGAATTTTTAGAGTTCAATGAAAATTAAGCCACAACATACCCAAACTTATGGGACGCAATGAAAGCATTTCTAAGAGGAAAACTCATAGCTCTGAGTGCCTCCAAAAAGAAACTAGAGAGAGCACACATTAGCAGCTTGACAACACACCTAAAAGCACTAGAAAAAAAGGAAACAAATTCACCCAAGAGGAGTAGATGGCAGGAAATAATCAAACTCAGGGGTGAAATCAACCAAGTGGAAACAAGAAGAACTATTCAAAGAATCAACCAATCAAGGAGCTGGTTCTTTGAGAAAATCAACAAGATAGATAAACCCTTACCAGACTCACTAGAGGGCACAGGGAAAGCATTCTAATTAACAAAATCAGAAATGAAAAAGGAGACATAACAACAGATCCTGAAGAAATCCAAAACACCATCAGATCCTTCTACAAAAGGCTATACTCAACAAAACTGGAGAACCTGGATGAAATGGAGAAGTTTCAAGACAGATACCAGGTACCAAAGTTGAATCCAGATTAGGTTAAGGATCTAAACATCCCTATATCCCCCAAAGAAATAGAAGCAGTCATTAATAGTTTCCCAACCAAAAAAAGCCCAGGACCAGATGGGTTTAGTGCAGAGTTCTATCAGACCTTCAAAGAAGACCTAATTCCAGTTCTTCACAAACTATTCCACAAAATAGAAATGGAAGGTACTCTACCCAATTCATTCTATGAAGCCACAATTACTCTGATACCTAAACCACAAAAAGACCCAACAAAGATAGAGAACTTCAGACCAATTTCCCTTATGAATATCGATGCAAAAATCCTCAATAAAGTTCTTGCTAACCGAATCCAAGAACACATCAAAACAATCATCCATCCTGACCAAGTAGGTTTCATCCCAGGGATGCAAGGATGGTTCAATATAAGGAAATCCATCAATGTAATCCAGTATATAAACAAACTCAAAGACAAAAACCACATGATCATCTAATTAGATGCGGAAAAAAAATTTGACAAGATCCAACACCAATTCATGATAAAAGTCTTGGAAAGATCAGGAATTCAAGGCCCATACCTAAACATGATAAAAGCAATCTACAGCAAACCAGTAGCTAACATCAAAGTAAATGGTGAGAAGCTTGAAGTAATCCCTCTAAAATCAGGGACTAGTCAAGGCTGTCCACTTTCTCCATACCTATTCAACATAGTACTTGAAGTCCTAGCCAGAGCAATTCGACAACAAAAGGAGATCAAAGGGATACAAATTGGAAAAGATGAAGTCAAAATATCACTTTTTGCAGATGATATGATAGTATATATAAGTGACCCTAAAAATTCCACCAGAGAACTCCTAAACCTGATAAACAGCTTCGGTGAAGTAGCTGGATATAAAATTAACTCAAACAAATCACAAAGAATAAACAGGCTGAGCATTCTCTCAGAATTTCTCTACACAAAGAATAAACAGGCTGAGAATGAAATTAGGGAAACAACACCCTTCTCAATAGTCACAAATAATATAAAATATCTTGGCAAGACTCTAACTAAGGAAATGAAAGATCTGTATAATATAAACTTCAAGTCTCTGAAGAAAGAAATTATAGAAGATCTGAGAAGATGGAAAGATCTCCCATGCTCATGGATTGGCAGGATCAACATTGTAAAAATGGCTATCTTGACAAAAGCAATCTACAGATTCAATGCAATCCCTATCAAAATTCCAACTCAATTCTTCAACGAATTAGAAAGTGCAATCTGCAAATTCATCTGGAATAACAAAAAACCTAGGATAGCAAAAACTCTTCTCTAGGATAAAAGAACCTCTGGTGGAATCATCATGCCGGACCTAAAGTTTTACTACAGAGCAATTGTGATAAAAACTGCATGGTACTGGTATAGTTACAGACAAGTAGACCAATGGAATAGAATTGAAGACCCAGAAATGATGCCACACACCTATGGTCACTTGATCTCCGACAAGGGAGCTAAAATCATCCAGTGGAAGAAAGACAGCATTTTCAACAAATGGTGCTGGCACAACTGGTTGTTATCATGTAGAAGAATGCGAATTGATCCATTCCTATCTCCTTGTACTAAGGTCAAATCTAAGTGGATCAAGGAACTTCACATAAAACCAGAGACACTGAAACTTATAGAGGAGAAAGTGGGGGAAAGCCTTGAAGATATAGGCACAGGGGAAAAATTCTTGAATAGAACAACAATGGCTTGTTCTGTAAGATTGAGAATTGACAAGTGGGACCTCATGAAACTGCAAAGCTTCTGCAAGGCAAAAGATACCATCAATAAGACAAAAAAAAACCACCAACAGATTGGGAAAGGATCTTTACCTATCCTAAATCAGATAAGGGACTAATATCCAATATATATAAAGAACTCAAGAAGGTGGACTCCAGAAAATCAAATAACCCCATTAAAAAATGGGGCTAAGAACTGAACAAAGAATTCTCACCTGAGGAATATCAAATGGCAGAGAAGCACCTGAAAAAATGTTCAACATCCTTAATCATCAGGGAAATGCAAATCAAAACAACCCTGAGATTCCACCTCACACCAGTCAGAATGGCTTAGATCAAAAATTCATGTGACAGCAGATGCTGGTGAGGATGTGGAGAAAGAGGAACACTCCTCCATTGTTGGTGGGATTGCAAGCTTGTACAACCACTCTGGAAATCAGTCTGGCAGTTCCTCATAAAATTGGACATAGTACTACCGGAGGATCCAGCAATATCTCTCCTGGGCATATATTCAGAAGATGTTCCAACTGGTAAGAAGGACACATGCTCCACTATGTTCATAGCAGCCTTATTTATAATAGCCAGAAGCTGGAAAGAACCCAGATGCCCCTCAACAGAGGAATGGATACAGAAAATATGGTACATTTACACAATGGAGTACTACTCAGCTATTAAAAAGAATGAATTTATAACATTCCTAGCCAAATGGATGGACCTGGAGGGCATCATCTTGAGTGAGGTAACACAATCACAAAGGAACTCACACAATATGTATTCACTGATAAGTGGATATTAGCCCAAAACTTAGGATACCCAAGATATAAGATACAATTTGCTAAACGCAGGAAACTCAAGAAGAATGAAGACCAAAGTGTGGACACTGTGCCCCTTCTAAGAATTGGGAACAAAACACCCATGGAAGGAGTTACAAAGACAAAGTTTGGAGCTGTGATGAAAGGATGGACCATCTAGAGACTGCCATATCCAGGGATCCATCCCATAATCAGCTTCCAAACGCTGACACCATTGCATACACTAGCAAGATCTGAAAGGACCCAGATATAGCTGTCTCTTGTGAGAGTATGCAGGGGCCTAGCAAACACAGAAGTGGATTCTCACAGTCAGCTATTGGATGTATCACAGGGCTCCCAATGGAGAAGCTAGAGAAAGTACCCAAGGAGTTAAAGGGATCTGCAACCCTATAGTTGGAACAACATGATGAACTAACCAGTACCCTGGAGCTCTTGTCTCTAGCTGCATATGTATCGAAAGATGGCCTAGTTGACCATCACTGGAAAGAGAGGCCCATTGGACTTGCAAACTTTATATGCCCCAATACAGGGGAATGCCAGGGCCAAAAGAATGGGAATGGGTGGGTAGGGAAGTATTGGAGGGTATGGGGTCTTTTGGGATAGCATTGGAAATGTAATTGAGGAAAATATGTAATAAAAAAAAAGAAAGGATGCAAACGAATAAAGACATGAGTCTTTATCTGACTTAGTTTTTAAGATACGTTTTTTAAAATAAGCACGATTAAAGAACTTTATACAATAAACACAGCCTGATATCTGATATGTTCAAACCGTTGAAATTTAATCATTTAGAAATTAAAATTAAAAGAGGAAAAAGAATAGAAAATTAGAAACATGAAATTCAGGCATGATTTTCACAGGAAACAAATTCCCTCTTATAAAACTGCAATTTGGTGTTGAGAGATGGCTCAGTGGGTAAGATAGCTTGTGACACAAGCATGGGTACCTGAGCTCAGATCTGGAGTAAGCCTTCCATGGCCATATGCACCCCTAACCATAGCTTTGTGCAAATCAGAAATGAGAAGATTGCTGGAGTTGGTATTCCTGGCCTTGCCTAACATACAGCAATCTCCACTCAGTGCAAGACTGTGGAGGAGATACAGTGGAGAGCAGGGCACATGTCAACTTCCTCTGGCACACACACACACACACACACACACACACACACACACACTCACATGTGCACACACAAAACATATGTGAACTCTCCCCAACGTAAACAGTGTATCTTCATGAAGTAACACACAGACTCATGTCTTAGATATTTACTCTCAGATAATAAGGTGTTTATAGAGAAGCTTAGACAGAAGTTGAGTTGAAATGCATCCTTTGCTTTGGGGTTCATTTGAAAATAAATGAAGCTACCTTTCGCTAATTATCTGTAAACAAACTTTAAAGGTTGTGTTTACCAACTGTTTTAACATTTGCATTTATAAGGTCCAAACACACAGAATAAAGTTATCTTTTTGAGCTTTGTAGCATAAAAAAAAATTGATTGCATATAAGAAGAAAAAAATAGCGAAATTAATTAAAATATTGTTATTTCATATCTTAATATTCTAATAAATGTTAGAAAGACAATTTTAGTGTTCAGAGTATGATGGCTATTTAAGGAAAATGTCACATTAATGGAAGTACTAAATTAAAGGTGAGTATTGTAGAAACATGTTTTATGTTAGATGAGAAGGAAAACACACAGCAAAAGAAGGAAGAGAAAGGTGGCTACCTAATACACTTAGGATTTTGATATGTTGAGAGAGTTTGGTATTCACTTTTGGAGGGCATAAATTACATATAGTAGTACTTCCTTTTCTCAAATCTGTACTTTCCTTTTTTCTTATAATTTTCATATCTTCAAAACAGTGTCTTGCTATGTATGTGAGAGCCAATTTATGGCACACCTAACCCTCTTGAGCACAGGGATTATAAGTGTGCACCACTGTTTTACTGTAGTTTCTTTCCATTTTTTTTTTTAAATAAAAGTGACCGGCTATAGATTAAAAGTAGTGAGTTACATCATAAAACATTTTGACTGAGTGGATTTAAAATGTATCTGATGGGGGAAGAGTGGGGGATATAATTGAATGAGGTGGAGGGGTTAAGAACAGCAAAAGAAGACCTACAGAGTCAACTAACCTGGGTACAGAGGGGCTCACAGAGACTGAACTAGCAACCAAAGAGCGTGCAGGAGCTTGACCTGAGCCTCCTACACATTGGTAGCAGATATGCAACTTCGTCTTCATGTGGGAACGCTAACAATTGGAGCAGGGGCTCTCTTTGACTCTATAGGATCCCCTTCCCCTACCTGGACTGCCTGGTTAGGCCTCAGCAGAAGAGTTGATGTAGGGATTAGAAGTCCCAAGATAAGGTAGTACCCAAGGAGGGATGTGCTTCAACTTCTATGAGGAGAAGGGGAGGGGGCAATGGAGGAGGACTTGTAAGGGCAGGAATGGGAGGAAAGGAGAAAATGCCAGGCTGCAATCAGGATTTAAAGTGAATAAAAATAAATATACTATTGACTGAGAGTCCACGTGGAGTTTTACTTGTGAATTTGTGATTGAAAATTTTATGGCAGACTCAGAAACATTTTTCAACTCTCTTCTCACAGTTTTGTCCTGCTTTGGAATTTCCGTTCTTATTGTGTTTCTCTGAAAGCTAAAGTCACTATTATCATTATTTATTTATTTATTTTAGATCTGCCAGATGTATCACAAAGCGGTATTTCTAAATATCATACTGCAAAGAATTTACCAATAACAGGGCTTTTTATTTAGTTTCTGCCAATATGGTTATATTGGGGGTGGGGAAATATCTAACATAAGGAATATTAATAGACTCAGGAAGTATGTCTCCTTAGATAGCGTAAAACCTAAATTCAGCACGTCAATTTTAATAAACAATGCTCCATGTATACAAATTTAACCATGGAAAGAAGAGTTTAAAATGCAAGACAAAATCTATCAAAAGGTTCCAATAACAAGCTAATTAGACAAGAGTAGAAGGACCACCAGTTCTTTACCAAGAGCTCCTAATGAGCAGCACTCATACTATTCTCACTTATTTAGAGTTACCTTAATAACTTTAACCATTCATCCCACTGCATCCCTAAATCAGTTAATATTATGCATATATTGCTAGCAAAACATGTCAGCAAATGAGAATAAAATAAATGAAAGAATACAATAAATACAGTTATGCATGCCATGTACAAAGATGCGAAATTTCCCTTTCAGTCTACTCCTTCCTTCATAGCATGTTAATAGTCCTGAAATATCGTTTGAGTGATCTGTTTTAGAATCATCATTTCCTTAAATAATCACTAGATAATATCTTGTCCAAGGAACTAACAAAGCACTTCTTTCCATGGGAATAATAAACCAAATTGATAACAAAATGACTTAATGTTTACTTTTGGATTACTATAAGTTGGAAGACTTAGCTTCCCCAATAAGTTATAACTTCTCTAAATAATTTTTTTCGGGAGTCATATTTAAAGCTATTTTTGTTCCTATTACTTTTTAAATTCTACACATGTTTTCGTGGTATAACTTTAATTTACAAATAGAGCATATATAGTCCTATATAAAAATTACTGTTAAGAACAGCATTAGGACAGTTATAATTTGCTACTTTCTTGTAGAAGTGAGGAACTTCCATGGCATATCTAAAACTTTTCTCTGGTCAAAACACCTTTAATTCTTTCTTTTCATTTTAACTATGCACAACTAAAATTGCATTTTAAGGTAATTTCCGTCTCTTTTTGGGTGGTGTACAATGTGCACTTTACAATTGACTTATAATTGGACTGTGCTGACAGTGGAAAATCTTACAAGTATTGAACATGACATTTATGACAGTATTGCTGTCATCTTGGCTTCTTTTATTGAAAATGCAGAGAATTATAATTGGGCTAACAAGCCTGGTAGCCTGGCCTCTTTCCAATTATACTAACCAGGCTGGTCTAGTATTAGCTGCCTGAACACCCATCGAAACAGACATTTGTTTTCCTATCTACTTTATTTCAGTATTTTCCCAAGAAACTGAGAATTAAATCCTCTCTGCCTTTTATAAGGCTTATTTTCTTAATTTTAGTAAAATTATTTTTATAACAAATTGCCTGTTACTATTACGAAGTAGATGCTATTTTCTCAATAATTTGTGTGCTTAGGATACCAATTTATTTGAATTCAAGCCAAAGCGATGAATTTGATTTTAAGGTAAAAATTCGCTGTTCTCATAAACAAATCACAGTATTGACTTATTGGAATATTCTGTTTGAAAGCTTGGCAAAACTTTAGCAGAACATAAAATAGCATAATTTTAAATATAAAATAAGCCACAAGAAGATGATAATACTCCATATCGTAATTCTAAAATTCATTAAAATTCAACCAAGGAGTTAAAATCCAGTTTGCTACTGAAAAGCAAAAAATAAAATTTCTAGAAGCTGGGCCTGAGATTCTCCACCCAGCAGCTGATAGAAACAGATGTAGAACCCCACAGACATACACTAGTAAGAGAGCTAGGGAAGTCTTGTGGAAGAGTTGGGTTAGGATCGAGGAACCTGGAAAAGATAGGGATTCTGTAAGACGATGAACAGAGTCAAATAACTTGAGCCCTTGGGGGATCCCAGATATAGAATTACCAGCCAAAGAGCATACAAGGCTGGACCCTCTGGCCCGCACATACGTAGAAGATGTACAGCTCCGTCTTCATGTGGGTCCAAAACAACTAGAGAGAGGGCTTAGTTTGAATCTGATACCTGCCTGTGGATCCTAATTCTTCTAACTGAGCTGTCTTGTCTGGCCCCAGTGGGAAAAGATGTACCTAGTACTGTGATGACTTGGAGTTCTAGAGTGGGTTGATAACCAGGGGGAACTTTTCCTTCTCAGATGTGAAGAGGCAAGGGGATGGAGAAGTGGCCATGTGAGATTTGACCTGGGAGGAGGAGCTGATGAAAAACGAATAAGTATATTAACAAGAGAGAGGGGAAAAAAAGAAATGCTAGCAGTGCTAACATTCTATATTCATATTTACCTTTGCTAGTTATTTTTTGTATTACAATAAACCTAGAAATTTGCTCTATGCAAGTAAAATGTTACTACGTTGTCATATGTATCTCCTCGGTAGTGTCTAAAACTTAAAACTCAGTACAGGTCCATCCCCTCAACTGGAGACTGTGTATTTGCAAACCAGAGAAATGACTATTTCTTTAATGGAAAGCAAAAATTCACCCGTGCTCTTTAAATATCCATTTCTGATTCACATCTCATCAACTAAAGGAATGGAATTTTCAAATTACAGTTATTCAGACTACTGGCTGCCCAGATGATTGCCCTAGATGAATCATGCCAGGTAGACTGACCTTTGAAGTAGAGTGCATACTATCAGGTTAACTCATACATGAGTCCCTTCATAGTAATGGAGCATCTTAGACACAAATTTTAACATTGAAATGAAAATATAGTTTCATTATTTCCCCACTTCTCTTCCCCTCCTACTTCCTCCCACGAGCCCTGCTCACTGACCTGCACCTCAAATGCATGGCCTCTTTCTCATTAATTGTAACTTTTACACACACACACACACACACACACACACACACACACACACACACACACACACGTGCTTTGTCTGTTTAATGTTACTTGTAAGCATGAAATCTCAGGATGACCAATTTTATTGAACAACCAATTAGGAGTGTGTGGACATCATTCCTCCTTCCTATTTTCCCTACCCTTTGTAGTCCTTAGTTATCCACAGTTCTTTTCTCTGGCTATGACCCCATGTGATTTCCCCTCCCATTTAGCATACCTATATTGTTATGCTGGTTCAGGTTTCTTTTGGCAGCCATATTGCAAAATTATCATCTATGAAGCTCCCAGTCATTAATGGATACTTCCTCTTCCGATTTCATATTTCCCCCTCTCCTGTAATGTTTTCTGACCCTTAATACAGTTGTACTGTAGACTTAAGAACTGAGGTTAAATGCCCTATACTCAGTTATCTCGACATTGTGATGTTATTGTTATCTGTAATGATCTCTGTCTGTTGCAAAGTTAAGTTTTTGAAGTCACATATTCTGAGAATCAAGGAATAACTTGTGTTCTTTTTTTTTTTTTTTTTTTTTTTTTTGTTTTTTTCGAGACAGGGTTTCTCTGTATAGCCCTGGCTGTCCTGGAACTCACTTTGTAGACCAGGCTGGCCTCGAACTCAGAAATCCGCCTGCCTCTGCCTCCCGAGTGCTGGGATTAAAGGCGTGCGCCACCACGCCCGGCTTATAACTTGTGTTCTTGAGGCATGGCTATTGATGAGGTAATTAGAGCTGTATAGATTTAAGTTTCCACATTTACAGGACATGGACAAGAAGCTAAAGTGTTTTGGAATCTGTTCAGTATATGACTGGAGAAGGGACGTGCTTAAATTGCACACTCTTGTGAATTACACTTGATGAGTAGTGGGCATGTTGGTAAATAGTACTAACGATGTCTAAGCCACTTATGTGTATTCTATAGAATTATTATTAAATTAAAATATGGATTTAAGAAAAGTATAAAGAAATTTGATCCTTAAATGAAATTTGGTGACTTATGCTTAAAATTTCCACTAGGCTCCTTTTTTATTCCGTTTTCTCCTCAAGAATCAGATACTAACAACATATAACAATCAAGTCTCTTTTTCATATTATATGGTATTTAACAAATTTAACTAATGATATAAGAATATCTTTGATTTTTCTACTTGAGGTCTGTCTCACATCTAATGTGTCTCTTTCTTCTTCTTGTGCAACCTTTCCTTGGTACCAGCGGCTGCTTCAAAAAGTAAAGTCAAAGGTGAGGTTTAGTTCTTTCTGCATGGTGTGTGATGTTTCTATTTTCGCTCAGTGTTCTGTTGTCTTTTGGATGATGGAATCACTTCTATTTCTGATACTATTCTTATGGTTAGTCTGTTTTTTTTTATATTCCTACAAATATAAATAAATGTCTTATTTAAAGATTTAGTTTCTCATGCATGTCTGTGTTTGCATGATTGTTAGAGTGTATCTCTTTTGCAAATTCTTTTATGGATTAAAGTGCCTTAGTTCGGTTACTTTGATAAATTTTAGGATTTCTGGTACATTTGAGAAACGTGTAAAATATACCAAAAAGTAACATGTATAGAATTTTGAAAAAGTTGCATGCCTTCATAGAATTATGTGATAATCAACTATTCTATAAAAATATGTAGTATTAATTCTGGGATTATATTTACTAGTTTTCTTTCATTTTATAGGTGGATTATGTTTGTATCTAAGAATAGAAATGAGATACAGTGTTGTTGGTGAGGTGCATTTAGTCAATACCTAAAAGGTCTTAGCTTAATATTTTTAAGCATTAATCAGTTTGAAAGAGCCCAAATATGTATGACAGAGTAGGATAAAAGTAATATAAATATGTTTTATGTTAATAATTCTCAGAGTAATCCATAATATCTAAAATGCTGTGTGGACTAGAATATTGCTCCAGCTCAGAGCACTTTACTAGCAGGCACAAAACTCATCATCCAATTCCAAGTGTGAATGCACACAGCACAAAAACAAAATCAAAACAAACAAATCCCCATACTTTCTTTAATGCTGGCTCTAGTTTATTTAAACTTTGGATCCAGATTCTAGTTCTCTAGTTTTACAGTTAGGTGTAACATCATTAAAAATTGTTTCCTGTGTTTTAGATCAAGTGAGTTTTGTAACTATTTTTCTGAAGACATTCATTTATAGCATCCTATAGATATAAAGATGAAGGGCAAACGATTCTATCATATGTCCTCAAGCTGTATCCTACGTTTTTGTCCCAGTAAATGTGGTAAAGGAATGAATGCTGTTACTCACATGGTTTTCTGGCAGGTCTGTGAATAACAACAGCAGACTTTCATCATCAAATAAAATAAATGCTTATGAGTTTATTTTTATACATTTATAAGCATTGTGCATTTATATAACAAAACGGTTCAAAGTGTGCTTTTAAGAATGAGTAATTAAGGTATTTTATAGTAGTGTGTAACTTGAATAGTAGAGAGAATAAGTAGCATTGATTATTGATGAAAGGGTTGGTATAATCTCAGAGTAAGACTATGTTCTCAGCACAAAGAAGATATATTTACACCATGAGCACAAAGGGCAGTGAATAAAAACAAGGCCATCCAGTAACTGCCCCACCTGGAGATCCATCCCATATACAGTCACCAAACCCAGAAACTATTGTGGATGCCAACAAGTGCTTGCTGACAGGAGCCTGATATAGCTGTCTCCTGAGAGGCTCTGCCAGTGCCTGACAAATGCAGAAGTGAATGCTCACAGTCAACCATTGGACTGAGCACAAAGTCCCCAATGGAGGACATAGAGAAAGGACCCAAGGAGTTGAAGGCATCTACAGCCCCATAGGAGAAACAACAAGATGAACCAACCAGTAGCCCCAGAGCTCCCAGGGACTAAACCACCAACCAAAGAGTACACAAGGAGGGGATGAAGGCTCCAGCCGCATATGTAACAGATGATTGCCCTATCTGACATCAGGAGAAGAGACCCTTGGTCCTGTGAAGGCTCCATGTCCCAACATAGGGGAGTGCTAGGGCAGTAAGGCAGGAGTGGGGGGGAGTGGGGGGGCATCTCATAGAAACAGGGGGAGAGGTGATGGGGTAGGGGTTTCAGGAGGGGAACCAGGGAGGAGGAAGCATTTGAAATGTAAATAAAATAGCCAATTTTTTAAAAAAATGTGCAAAAAATAAAGTTCCTCTCTCTTGAACTGAGAGGTGGCTTTGTGCAATGCTCTCTAGGCCAGGTGGCATATGACACTGTCACTACAGGTGCTTGGAAGAAGCATCTCATTTATGAAAAGGAAAAAGAAAGGAAAACAGAAGATCAGGGAGAAGGGAAATAGAAAGGGAGAAAGGTCGAGGGTATTTCTCCAGCATGAGGGAGAGAGGACTGCCTCTGGATAGAGAGGAGACAGATGTGATGACAGAAAAATCGTAGTTTATAAAGTTAAAAGGAGAATAGCCATGTTAGAATGAGGTGTTTAATTTTAATTGGGCAGGTTCATTAGGGCAGCCAAGTGGAGCTAGCTTTAAGAACGCAATGTAAATGGTTTGTCACAAGGCAGATAGCATGGGAGAAATCAACAGGGCCTGAGAGATACATGTCTCCTTCTCGAGCTGGCTAGGGTTCCTTCAGAGGTGGTCAGATTTTGAACAGCATGGATCATGAAATGGTTCTGGAAGGTGGACAAGATACTCACAGGCAATAGAGTGTAGACACTAAAGGCTAGGGTGACAGAAGTTATGGAAGCAGGAATGAGAACAGTATATTTTAGTACAGGGAAAACTTATTTTGAATTACACGTTGTATGGATAAGAAAATACAGGAACAAAAATTTGAAGGAAACACAAGAAGTTTCAGGGGCAATCATTGCTACATTTCATTACCAAAAATAAAAAATCCTGTAGTACTAATCTCCTCTATGATGATTAATAATTTTAAAGGATAACTGGAGAAAAAGTACAAAAGATTGAAAGCTTAGACATAAGAGAAGAAACCCGTGGGGGAGAAACATGGCTGTACATCATAATATACACTTGAAGACGTTTCGTAAGGCAGGCACATTTCTGTGCAGTTTAATGATTCATCTTCCTTCTTCTTCATTGTTCTGCACTGACCGTTTTGTTTCCATTGCCTGCCTCCGCTTCTGTACATTTCTGCATGGAACTTGTATGCAGTTTTCACTGTGCCCATAGTTGCATGTACAAGGTGTTAGAAATAGCAAAACTGATCATTTTGAGAATGAATATAATTTAGTCATAGAATTTTATTTCTAACCAGGGTTGAAGAAAGATGTACATTTTGCTTAAATTAATGCTTTGCATATCACATCAGATTAAAATTTCACAGACAAATGGAAATGGAAATACCACCAATACCTAATTTCTCTCCCCTATTTTACCACTCACAATCATCCTTTTTGTTCCCAGGGAGGGGAAAAAAACTCTAAATCAGAAATACTGATAACAGTAAGAAGAGGAAATTTTTTTTAAGTATGAAATATTTGTCCTCAGAGTGGACTCTTAAGCACATTCTTGATCTATGCAGCATGCTAGCTGGATACCTTTTGGCACCATTGCTACCTATTTGGCATGGATAGCACATATATTGATATCTTCAAAATGGATAAGATAGGCCTCACTCCCGCAGTGCATCAATAGCACACACTGGAAGCACATATCTGTTTCGAGTCCTGAGGATTTTCTCATACCAAAACTTGGAAGAGGAGGTTGGGCATCAGGTCAGTGGCTGCCGATAGCCTGATTTCCGAGGGCCACAGGACCAGCCTATAACGATGAAGCTTCTTCTTCAGCAGTTCAACTCTGCAATAATTATAAATAAATCTCTTAATAGTTTTCTGGACAATACCAGCATTTATTTAAATAGACATATGTCAGTTTCTTATTGATGGCAACTAAATGGTGTTTTTAGCATTTTTATCATACAGTAGATTCCATCCGGATATTCACTATACTTTTTAGCTGAGTTGTTTCACATGCAAGTACACATTTTTTAATATTCTCTGTCTTTGTGCTATTTGCTATTAACATACACTAAGCTATTTAAAAAAAGAAAGACATACATTAAATGAAAATATCTGACAGAACTGCTCTAAAAAGGTAGACATGCTTGAAGACAGCACACAAAACTCTCCTCTGTCCTTCTGCATACAAATACATACCTGTACACATTTTCACATGTGCACAAATTAGAACACACACATGTGCACTTATGAACATGTATAAAAATTAAAATATACGGACACAGAGGAAGAGAAGAGAGAGAGAATGAGAACAAACACAGAACTGTAATCAGGTAATAAAGGGGCAAAACACAAGACTAAAGAGATAAAACAATTCAGTAACTTGGGTCTTTTTACTTTCTATAGTGATTTTTTTGTGTGTTGATTTAATAAGAAAAGTCTAAGAAAAGACAAAATATCAAAGCAGGAAGTTCCAAAGTCAGAATCTTGGGAGAACACTAATGACTTTATGCCCTGTGTCCTAATGCATTTCCCTAGCTATATTTTATTCCTGTGTTGGGGATGGATATGACTTTTTCTATTTAAGCTTTTCAGAATGGTTTCTCTTGTTTGCATTCATAGCTGCCAATTAATATAATTACTGTCTTTAAAGTACCTTTCATTAATGTTCTCTTTTCTGATATCTCTTCTCCATGTTGAATATTGAAAACTATCATTTTATTTTATCTTGCAAAACAGAATTTGCCATATCTTGCTCAGCAGTGTCTGCCTACTTTCCCAACTTTAAATGATTTAAAACATCTTTCACTTCCCCTCCCCTATAGCTCTCATAGACACTTAGTTATCAAATTGTCCTGATTCTGTCCCCACAGTAGCTTTTATGTGAATCTCTCGTCTTCAAAACATTCATTCCTCTGAGCTTGCCTGGAGTTGTTTTTAACTAGTTTCCTGCTTCATTCTCAATACAGTGCAGTCTACTCTGCATTTGTATATCATACTGAATTTTAAATATGATCATCATTGCTGTACTACTGAGGAGGATGGAACAAAACAGCACCCTGGCGTACTTTTGAAATGTTTTTGTGTAAAATAATTTTCACCCTATTATTGAGTTATAGAACTACACTAAATTTACCTTAAATTAATATTCTTTCATAATTTTACAATTTTTAAACATCTTAATTTAGCAAAAATATTTTTAGTCTTCAGTCTTAATTTTTTTTCTATTCAAAATTTGTCAGTCATTTATGCCATGCCATTTCTAGAAGATCAGTGTTTGGTATCTTGACTATTAGCATCACACTACCATTATAAAATGCTCAGCTGAAAATTAGCATAATTATTCTGAATTTGAATAAGAATTAAAAGATAAAGAAGAGTTATTAACTACCTACTTTGAAGCACTTATGGTTTAGTTTAGAAGCAGCACCAATATTGTGTGTGTGTGTGTGTGTGTGTGTGTGTGTGTGTGTGTGTTTTAAGGGGATTTCAGAGGTTAAGACATTCATTTTCAAGGCAAACATAGATTGAATCCTGTTTTTACAATGTACAAGCTGGAATTTGTTCTAAGTTTTTACAATAGTTACTTGCAAAAACTATCTTGGTTTATCTAATAAAAGGGATTAACACTGATGATTACGGTACCATTGAATAAATTTTATTTATTTATATTATTACTATCACCACTCTTTATCTCTGTTAAAAACAAACAAATGTGAAAACACAGTTGAAGACATGCTTTAAAAAATATTTTCTTTGAGTATCAGTTGAATTTCATTGTCATGGTGACATTCATATTGTTATGATAATTATAAAGATGAGTACAAAATATATAACATAATAAATATTACAACTAATAATTTTAACTCAAAGAAAAGTTAATTATTAAGAAAGCTCTTATAGAGTGCTTTATGTAACACCTAAATTATAGAATAAAATTGTTTTCATTATCATTTGAGAGAAAATATCAAGGAAGAACTTAATCGGGAGAAAATGCTTCCCTAATTCTACAGAAGGTATGCTTAATTTTAAATAAAATGAACCCTTAGATAGTTTCAAAATCTTCACCATAAATTACTCATCAATAAGCAACTTTTTATGCTTATGATTATTTACCCTTTATAAGGCTGAGCTAGAAGAGAAAATGAAGAAAATAAATACATGTAAATGAAAACTAGGTATCTGGAACTTGTATTCACCAAGGACTCCAGGTGGAAGACATTGAAGTGGTGTCTCCTGCAAGATTCTTTGCCTCATCTACATTCCAGTTCATCTTACATCTCTAAAATTGTTACTAAATAATATACTATGTGCAATGGGGAAACGATTTCTACAAAAATATAATTTGTTACTGAATATTAAATGATTTCATGAATTAGAAACCCAAAATAATAATTATAAGAACTAATCCTTCCGAGATCATATATGGGTTTTCCACTAAACATTTCATATCTTTTAACTAAGTCAACACTACAAAACCTACTGAGATAGACCGATTCTTCTTCTTTGTAAACTGTGAAAATAAAAGGAAGGATTCAAGACACTTGTTAAAGGTCACAAGAGATTGAAGCAGGACAAAGATGCCAAATGGTAATATGCTAACTATAGACTTCCAACTCTAATTAGCTAACACTTCTAATGAGACAATGCTAAATATCACTCAAGTTTTCCTAAATATTACTTAATCTTCATATACGCCTATAGATAGAAGTACAGTTGACAGGGATGATTGATTTTCTAGCACAATACCGTAAATGGGACAGTCGCAGAGAATGTGTTCTTCATGTAGATTCTGCTATTGTTGTTAATGTGAGTATATATTTCTCTGTGTGTGTATGCAAACCACAAGCATGCCTAATACTAAATGGTAGAGAATATAGTGTCAGATCCCCTGAAACTGGAGTTTTGTGTAATTGTAAGCTGGTTTTTAGATGCTGGGAATCAAATCTAGGTCCTCTGATTAAAAAACAGCAAGCCCTCTTAACCACTGAATCATCTTTCCAACTCTTCCTTATATTTTTTATTTATCAATCTGTTTCTATTCTATTTTCTAGATGCCTCGTTCACTTATTTTATGATAATTATGCTGAGAAATTAAGAAGGCAATTTCACAATTAGATGAGAAATGTTCTAGAAACACTTCAAGCATAGATAATGTGAAATGCTAAGCTCAGAGAATCTTAAGTGTATACACATGAAAAATTAATCATAGGTTGACTCAAAGGGTCAAAAAATAAACAATTCAAGTTGATTTTAAAGTGCAGCCTCATTCAATTTGGTTTGTTTTGATTTCTTGCTGCGTGGAAATTTTGACATGCATTTCTTCTCTGGTGTTTCTCATTTATTTCTGTTGTGTAACTGTACTGTTCATGTTGCTCAATACAAATTAGTCTGGCTCCTGAAAGATAGAGCCCTCCAGGTAGCCATTCCATTTGCAAGTCTAAAACAATATTATATTTTACAGGAGTTAATGGAGCTATAATTCCTCATCTTTTCTGTCTTATTGAACAAATACAAACCTCAGCATCCCTGAACAGTGGCTGAAGCAACTGAATTTGACACAATCTAAGACAAAACTTTATATAGCAATTATAAGTTTAAGCATTTTTCTTTATAGTCTCATGAAAACCCTAAACAAATCATTATAAAACCTTTTTATATAGTCTAAACAGGCCTCAACTTAAAAGACATGATCTGCTACTGTTCAATTTCAGTTAGATTATGTCATTCTAAAATGCTAGAAATGATATTGCTTCATTTATAGCTGCCACATGCAGGTTTAGAAAGTCTGTAATTAAAATTCTGTTCTTTGTGGGGTTTTTAGGTTTATATGTTTCTAAACAGAAATATAAAGAGATCACTCTATAGCAGTTATTTGGGGATTTTAGCAACATTTAGAAAACAATGTTTAAGGTCAAAAATTAAATTACACTAAAAATAAATGTTGCTTTATTTTTTTAAATTTAACAAGGTGGTGGCTATATACTTTATAACAAGTAATTTTACAAGGTGTCATACTATATTTATCACTAGTAAAGCACCTTGTTATAAGCTATGAAGAAGGTGGTTCTGCCTAACTTCTAGTATTTGATCTTTAATTAACTCTTCTTCAGTCATCTGTAAAATAGAGATAAACTTATCAACACAGTTGACTTTATAGATTTATACTGGTGCAGAAGAATGCATGAATTTTTTTTTAACAGAAAACCAGAGAGAGTTAAATGGGACATAATCATTGAGACAAAAGCCTGAGGCTCAGTGTTGAATAAAATATGGCCTCTGAATTGTGTCCAAATCAGACGCTCATATACATTGTAGAATTTATAATAATAAAATACTTTTCATGTTCTTAGTTACTAAATACCCTAACTAAGGGAGCTCATAGGTTGTTTCATTTGGTGACTTTGTATTGAAATATTTTTGATACATTTTAGTCCATTCATGCTAACATATGGAAATTTCATACATTCTAAGCAATAACAATTTATGTCTTGCAATATTAAGAATAGAAAAGCTTATCAAACATAACCAGAGCTTGAGAAAATATTAAAAAAGCCAATGAGTGTTTTGGTAGAACAATGAAAAGTTTAGAATATGGGAAATACTAACAAGAAACTTTAAAAAATGACCATAGCACAAGTAACAAAAGCATTTCCTGAAAGGACAAATGATTCTCCATTAAGTTAGATGTTCTTTGGTGATTAATAAATCTGAGTGGATCCATTCCTCTGTTGAGGGGCATCTGGGTTCTTTCCAGCTTCTGGCTATTATAAATAAGGCTGCTATGAACATAGTGGAGCATGTGTCCTTCTTACTGGTTGGAACATCTTCTGGATATAGGCCCAGGAGAGGTATCGCGGGATCCTCCAGTAGTACTATGTCCAATTTTCTGAGGAAGAGAACATGCTCCACTATGTTCATAGCAGCCTTATTTATAATAGCCAGAAGCTGGAAAGAACCCAGATGCCCCTCAACAGAGGAATGGATACAGAAAATGTGGTACATTTACACAATGGAGTACTACTCAGCTATTAAAAATAATGAATGTATGAAAGTCCTAGGCAAATGGATGGACCTGGAGAGGGCATCATCCTGAGTGAGGTAACCCAATCACAAAAGAACTCACACAATATGTACTCACTGATAAGTGGATATTAGCCCAGAAACTTAGAATACCCAAGATATAAAATACAATTTGCTAAACACATGAAACTCAAGAAGAACGAAGACTAAAGTGTGGACACTGCTCCTTCTTAGAATTGGGAACAAAACACACATGCCGGGGCCTAGAAAACACAGAAATGGATGCTCACAGTCATCTATTGGATGGATCACAGGTCCTCCAATGGAGGAGCTAGAGAAAGTACCCAGGGAGCTAAAGGGATCTGCAACCCTATAGGTGGAACAACAATATGAACTACCCAGTACCCCCCAGAGCTCGTGTCTCTAGCTGCATATGTATCAGAAGATGGTCTAGTCAGCCATCAGTGGAAAGAGAGGCCCATTGGTAGTGCAAACTTTATCTGCCTCAGTACAGGGGAACATCAGGGCCAAGAAGTGGGAGTGGATGGGTGGGGGAGTGGGTGGGAGAGCAGGTGGGGGACTTTTGGGATAGCATTGGAAATGTAAATGAAATAAAATACCTAATTAAAAAAACTAAAAACAAAAAAAGAAAAGAAAAAATGATTATGAATAAATAAATAAATAAATAAATAAATAAATAGATAAATAAATAAATAAATCTGAGTGGAGAACTCACTATTGGTTTAGTGAGAGGAACTGATAATGCTTACAGACTTTGAGGGAGGTCATAGGTTGTATGTTTAAAAATAATAATTTAACAATTAAACAACTCTGAAACAATGTTACAAATATCCAATGAAATCTATTTTTAAGGACCTATAATTTAGTGAATGGACCTTGTGGGAAACTTTTGGAGGAATTACTACTCAGGAAATATTACAGCTGGGTATAAAAGTTTCCCCACAGCTATTGCACAAGTTTCACTCACCAGCCTATGTCATTATTGAGAGGTGATGATGCATCTCTTAGGAAGTGAGACCAGGTAGAACAGAAAAGGGGAAGAAAGCAAAAATCTTCATGTTGAGATAGGTATCTTGGCCTCTCTCTATCTCTTCTTTTCCTGTTATCACTTTATGGTCAGCCATACTCATCCCAAACATTATGTTCTGCTTTATAGGCTGAAAGAGTTAAAGTGACAGATAAAAGTTGACACATATGGACACCTTCACACTGTTAATTAAAATATATTTTTAAATGTCTATTTCTGATATTTTAGATCTGTGATTCTCAATCTTCCTAAGGCTGTAACAGTTTAATATAGTTCTGCATGTTGTGGTGCCTCCTACAGTCATAAATTTATTTTCATTGCTACTTCATAACTGTAATCCTGTTACTATCATGAATTATATTGTAAACATTCTAGAGAGGTTTGCCAAAAGAGTGTAGACCAACAGCTTCAGAATCATTGTTTAGATTATGATATGATTACATCATTTATGCCTTCCCCTTTCTGCCTTACTCCCATATTCTACTTTGTGCTCACCTTCAAATTCAAGACCTCTTTTTCACTAATTCTTGATACACCTAAGTATGAAATGCTGTCTCTATATTATTTGTATGTATGTGTTAAGGGATGAGCATTTGATATTGAATAACCAACCAGTGTGCTCTTCTCTGTGGAAGATGATTTCTCCTTCTCATGGTGCTCTTTAGTTAACTTGAGCTTTGCTCAAGGAGATGAATAATGGATCAATTTGCATTCTTCTTCATGCATACTGCAAGTTAAACCAGTACCATTTGTTAAAGATGCTTTCTTTTTCCACTGTATGATTTTAACTTCTTCCTCAAAGATCAAGTGTCCATAGATGTGTGTGTTTATTTCTGCGACTTCATTTCTATTCCATTGAATGACCTATGTGTTTCTGTATCAGTACCATGCAGTTTTTATCACTATTGCTCTGTAGTACAGCTTGAGTTCAGGGATGACGAATTCCCCAGAAGTTCTTTTATTGTTGAGAAGCATTTTAGCTATGCTGGTTTTTTATTTGTTTGTTTGTTTTTCCATGTGAAATTGAGAATTGTTCTTTCCATGTCTATGAAGAATTGTGTAGAAATTTTGTTGGGGATTGCAGTGAATCTGTAGATTGCCAACTCTTGGTAAATTGCCAAATTTTGATAACTGGCTATTTTCACTATGTCAATCCTACCAATCCATGAGCATGGGAGATCTTTCCATCTTCTGAGGTATTCTACCATTTCTTTCTTTTAGGCCTTGATGTTTTTGTCATAATGATATTTTGCTTGCTTTGTTGAAGTTACAAGATATTTCGTATCATTTGTGACTATTTCATATGGTGTTATTTCCCTAATTTCTCAGCCTGCTTATCATTTGTATAAAGGAAGGCTGCTGTTTGCTTTGGTTAATTTTATATCCATCCACATTACTAAAGTTGTTTATTGGCTATAGGATATCTCTGGTAGAATTTGGGGGCTCACTAATGTATGATAACATACTCTCCACAAATAGTGATACCTTGACTTTTTCTTTTCAATTTGTATCCCCTTGATGTCCTTTAGTTGTCTAATTGTTCTAGTCAGAACTTCAAGTTTATTGTATTGAATAGACAGTGAGAGTGAGCAACCTTGTCATGTCCCTGGAGTTTAGAAGGATTGCTTCAAGTTTCTTTCCATTTAATTTGATGTTGGCTGTTGATTTATCATGTATTGCTTTTATTATATTTAGGTATGTACTATGAGTTCCTGATCATTCCAATACTTTTAACGGGGGTGGGGTGGGGCACTGTATTTTATCAAAGGGTTTTCAGCATCTAATGAGATGATTATGTGATTTCTTTCTTTGAGTTTGTTTATAGAGTGGATTATGTTGATGCATATTGGTATATTGAACCAGCCCTACATCCCTGTTCTACTTGATCCTGGTGGATGAATGGTTGTTTCAATGTGTTCTTGGATTCAGTTTGTAAGATTTTTTTTTGAGTATTTTTGCATTGGTATTCAAGGACAAAATTGGTCTGAAGTTCTCTTTATTTGTTGGGTATTTATATGGTTTAAGCATGAGAGTAAGCATGGCTTCGTAGACTGAATAAGTAGTGTTCCTTCTGCTTCTATTTTGTGGAAGTTTGAGGTGTATTGTTATTTGTTCTTCTTTGAAAGTCCGTTACGATTCTGCAATAAAACCAACTGAGCCTGGGCTTTGCTTTGCTTTGCTTTGCTCTCCTTTTCTCTTCTCTTCTTTTCCTTTCTCTCTTTCTCTCTCTCTCTCTCTCTCTCTCTCTCTCTCTCTCTCTCTCTCTCTCTCTCTCTCTTTCTTTCTTTCTTTTTTGCAAGGATTTTAATGTCTGCCTCTATTTCCTTGGGGCTATGGGGCGAGCTTAGATACCATGTACCAAAGTTAAATCAAGTTCAGGTAAATTATTTATCTTTTAATTCCTGAATAACTATTGAGTTTAGGTCCTAGTTGAAAGTAGAGACTATATATTTTAGATTCTTTAATCTAATTAAAACTAAATGGATATATCAGCATCATTCATTTAGGAAAAAATCTTGATATTTCTTCTGACATGAATATATGTTTAATACTTAAGTAAACAAATATATACAGTTTTTATCTAAAGGCACTCCAAGGTAATAAGAATTACCACACTGTTGTTAATTGAGCTCTCTGCCATTGAGCGTTTAATGCACAATCAAATGAGGGTTCCATCATTTGCTTTATATTGTATTATGAAAATTTGACCTGTTCCTATTTATGTATTCAATATGTTGAACAATGAGAACCATACTGCTCTAGATGTTAAAGCCTAGCCTGTTGATTAATATATAATATTTTGCATTAAAGTTGAGTAAAATTATTAAGTACCAAGCAAGTTATGAGAAGTTTTTGAAGTGGCAAGGAGATGAACCCTGCCATGCATCTGTGTTGATAGAATTTAGAAATAATTCATCATGGTCTTTTTTTTTTCTTTTAAAATCATCTTATTTTCTGAGCTTCATATATAGGTTGTGTAAATATGAATAATTAATCTAAGATTAACTTTGATATAAGATTGAGGGGAAAATAGAAGGCAAGTTGAGGAGTTATGATTAAGTATCTGTTTGTTTTATCCAATTCTGATGTGCTAGTTTTGTTTTATTATATTGTATTTTCTCGTTATTTCTTAGAAGCCTGTTTTTTTCTAAAGTGTGAGATGAATGGAAGCTGATCTGGGTGGGAAGGGAGGTGGCGAGAAGCTCCAGAAGGAAGGGAAACAAATCACGATACATTATGTGAAAAAAATTCAACAAAAGGTTAAAAAATTGTAAACTAAAATAAATTTCTTGTGAAGAAATAAAATGACGCAACTGTTAAAATTTTGCCTAAAGTGCAAGTTGAATTTACTGCAACAAACGAATTGTTGGACAGTGCTCTCATTTTAAAAAACACAATATAACTTCTAATTTTAATATCAAAGCATTAGCCAGTAATAAAATACTTGAGAAAAGTTTAACAAGTTGTTTAAATATGAATATAAGTATCGGCTACACTGTGAGACATCTATTATTGGTAATTTTACACACAACAAAGGGAGGCCATGAAACAAGAGTATTAACATATAGATTTTTATGATACAATGCTGTGACATGTCATATTCCAGTCTGTATTTATCACAATTACTGTTTTCTCTTGAGATGCTGAGAAACTTATTCAAAGGACAGATAGGAGATGCAATATTAATCAGTTAGCCTGTAAAAATGATCTAGCATCTTCAGCCAGTTTTACCCCCGAAAGAAATGCATTATGAATTACATTGTTACATGAAATAGAGTAGACAAATATAGTTGATATCAGGGCTCACTAACTTAAAGGAACACCATTAACTACAAGTGCATTTTAGCTGATCCCATTTCATTTCTTAAGGAATTTGATAAACAAGTCTATGACTTCTTTGATATTTGTAACTATAGTAAACTTTTTATTCACTTGACATCATGGAAGAGTTTCATCTTCAATAGCTAAACTGACTTTTGTGTTTTCCACTGGCATGCTTTACCGCCATGAGCGCAATAATAAAATTTAGCCTGATAGTTTCAGTAAAATACAAGGTATAATGAACTCGTTGTTGCAGTATGAAGATGAAATAACTTATGATTTTGACAGTAGTTGCAAAGTCTTGCTTAAGTGACCAGTTATTTCAGTGTAATGTGAATAATGTCTCGTTTTCTTTTCTAAAAAAATTTATTAGATATTTTCTTTATTTACATTTTAAATGTTATCCCCTTTCCTAGTTTCCCCTCTGAAAACCCCCTACTCCTTCCCCACTCCCTCTGCTCTCCCACTTACCCACTCCCTCTTCCTGGCCCTGGCATTCCCCTATACTGGGGCATAGAACATTCATAGGACCAAGGGCCTCTCCTCCTATTGATGACCGACTAGGCCATTCTCTGCTACATATGCAGCTAAAGCCATGATCCCCACCATGTATTTTCTTTGGTTGGTAGTTTAGTTTTTACATTGATAGGCAACACTACCATCCTCTTCGTCCTCTTCCGGTTTTTCTCACTATTGTAAATGTAGCACCCTTATCAACTTCTTGTATGTCTGCAGATTGCCAACAGATCACTTGGGTTTTCTTTCTTTCTTTTTTTTTTTTTCTTTTTTTCTTTTTCTTTACTCTTTAGTAACTCTTTATCCTCCTCCTGGTCTGCCCTCTGTCTGTTCCAAATACCATATCTCCTCCCCATCTCCCTCCCCACCCCCACCCCCACCCCCATCTCCAAGAGGATGTCCCTATCCACCCCTTCCATCCCCTACTCCCACTCCCACCCCACCAGTCCTCCCCATTCCCTGGGACCCCCAGTCTCTTGAGGGCTACATGCATCTTAGCTCACTGAGTCAAGACCCAGAAATTCTCTACTGTATGTGTGTTGGGGGCTCATATCAGCTGGTGTATGCTGCCTGGTTTGTGGGTCAGTGTCTGAGCGATCTGGGGCAGGAGGGAGGGGGCAGTGTCCAGGTCAGTTGAGACTGTTAGTCTACCTATAGGGTTGCCCTCCTCCTCAGTTTCTTTTAGCTTTTCCCTAATTCAACCAACAAGGTCACCAGCTGTTAACTGGTTGGATATAAATATCTGTATCTGACCCTCTCAGCTGCTTGTTGGGCCTTTTAGGAATGCATTCATGCTAGGCTCCTGTTTTCATAGTACTGAAAAGGTTTTCACACTCAAGAGTTCATACAATATGATCTACCACAATTCACTACTCTTTGCTTGCACAAAGGATCTCATTGCACCATTTACATCAGGAAATCTGGACCTAGCTTCCTTCTCTCTGACTGATTCTTAATGTGTACTACTAGGTGAGCTTCCATTTCAGGGAGTTTCTTCATTTAGAACTCGGCTTTGTACTCACGTGATCTGGCATCGTTATCCACAGCATAGTGAGACTGATCTTCAACCAGCATTGTTCCTGTTTCTTTCTGAAACCTCTGTGTAATTGCAAAGTACATGAGGACAACGTCACTTGTTCCTGTCTTAGATGAGTCATTTCTCCCCAGAAGAAAAGCAAAAATAAACGGTCTCTTGTCATTTCATTGCCGAATGAGAAATTATGTTACTTATTTTAAAATCCCTATCATTATATTATATTTTATTATCTATCATATTCAAAATTAAATACAAACTCTAGGTTTTTTTTCATTTGGGTTGTTATTTTTCTCTTTTAGTCTCTTAAAATTTAAACTGAGACCAAAGGACGTGCAACCTATTTCAATTTAGAAATAATTAAAAATTACTAATGCAGTATTTGCATAGTATATAGTAAACATATAGAAAGCATGTAGTGAATTTGTTAATCTACCTAAATGTCTTTGTAAATTTTTACCGTTGGACTACTAGATGGTTGTAAGTTACATGTGTGATAAGGACCTTTGCTCAACAGAAGTCAAGCTGCAGCGTTTGATTCTCTTACCAGTATCTAGCATTTTCAGTCTATGTTTCTAAATGGAAGAATATGAGAATATCCATTGTCTTTTCATGACCTAAAATAATTCTTCTGGTTTATTTCTATCATTGTGTTTTTCCCCATTGAGGCCCTGAGTGTTTACTAGAATTAACATTAAGAGTGTGGCTCCTATGCCTACTTATAGGCATTTACCTGCAGCAATCAGCTTTTACATTCAGTGAGTAGATTTCACCTCAGAAAGCATGCTATAGATTTTATGCAGCCATCTCTTTCTGCATACATTAACCTTTCCTTAGACCTGATAACAAAAGCTTCTAAAAAAAATATTCTACATAGGTCAGTGAACTATAGTAATTTAGATACAGTATGTTGCTAACTCCTCAGTTTTTATCACCTAAAAGCATATTAAAATCAAACCCAGGAAAAATGATGAATTAAATAGAACTGATCTATCACTGACTTCAATCTTAAAGTATGTTCTATGATTTTTAATGATAGTATTACTGAGAGTAATAATTTATAAACAAATTAAGAACATAGTAAGAGAACTCATGAAATATGTTTTTGCAAACAGATTCACTAGAATGATATTAATTCATTGTAGTAACTCTTATGTATGTCTTAGACATTCTGTACAGAGTTTATCTTTCCCAGACTAAAGAATTACTGTTCACTAATAGAATTCTATCGATTCAGTTTGCATTCTTGTGATAGTGTTCCTTATGAAGATAAATGGATATCTGTGATACACCTATAGACCTCCTTGACAGAGCTTATTATGGTATATGTTCTGTATCATTTGCAATGCATACTTATCTGGTGTGGTACTTAATGTGTAGTCCAGGTTGGCCTTGAATACACAGGAACCATCCCACTTTATGCTTCTGAGTGTTAGGATTCCAGGTTTGAGCCACCATGCCTGGCTAGTGCATGTCTTAAGTGCCTACCCCACACCTACATTTTACCAGTTGTTTTATTTTAAAAGAATGCATTTTTTTCCTGAGTGTATTTGCATCAGACTTATCATTCTACACGTTTCATTATGTCAGTTTTTTTTTTCTATAGTGCAACTGCACTCTTCCTTTTTTTTTTTTTAAGTCTACCTATTGCTGCAAAGTTATGGACTCAATATTTCGCATTACTCTCTGGGTGGTTTATGTAAATAATAGTAATAAAAAAAACCCAAGGCTTCATTCTTGCTCCCAGTGGTATCCCACTGACCCTTTTTCAGCTTGAAAAGGTTCTGTCTATTGCTGATTTTTTTTCCCCTTTCCCACTGGCAGTTTTCCGACCTACTGTGCTGCTTCATCTGATTTCCTGACTCCTTCTTGACTTAATAATTAATTATTGAAATGTATCAGATGCACTCTGAGCATGTCGGTGTATTTGCTTGGGTTTTCTAAGAAATGGGGCTTTGCAGCTAACTTGAAATCGGAGCTGAATTTCAAGCAGTGTGCTTTCCACACATCCTTTGTATGGGCAAACACAGAACATAATGCAGCTGATCTCTACTATCTCTGAGAAGGTGCCTGTTACATAAGGCCATTTGTCTTTATCATTTTAAAGCAGAACGTTTACCTTTGCATTCAGAGCTCTTCTTCTCCTTCTTTCCCCCTTTTCCTATCTTATTGGAACTTTAACAAACAGCTTCTTAAAAAAAAAAAAAAAACAAAAAAAAACAACAACAACAACAAAAAAAAACAGAGCTACAAGAGACTTGTAGAATCAGTCTCTATACTCCTGCTTCCAAAATGGCCCATGGCTAATTTAATCTGTCCAATTCAGACGGTTATTGATCTTGGTATAAAAAGAATTCACAAGCTCCCTCTGTATTTGCTAGAATATTCTACAAGCCTTATCCTAACAAACTCCGACTCAAGAATTCACACACTGAATAGCAAATGTCAGGTTAAGAGTGAAGCACTTTAAACAAACAGATTAAAATATTCCGGAAAGAAGTTTGAAAATATTTCTGCATGAGAGTTTGAACAAAAATGATAATTTAAGTCACACTATATGATTTTCAAAGGCTAGTAAAAAAAAGTGCAGAGATAACTGAGGTTGCAGGGTGACTCATTAACTCGCTTCTTCATCTGATTTTCTGACTCTTCCTAGATGACTAAATAATTAGTAGTCATCCATTCTCTGCTAAGCGCTGTTTCAGGTGTTCCTAGTTCACTTAAGTGCACGAATAACTAAAGAAAACAAAGTCTCCATAGTAATGAGCATATATTGTACAGATGCTGTATGTGTGTGTGTGTGTGTGTGTGTGTACACTGAGAGCTATTAACACAAAGAAAGAATTTACAGAAAGGAGTTGGGTCAAATCTGGCAATGAGAAGAATGATATTTTGGGTAGAATTACCAAAGCAAGGCATTATTGAGAAGGTGACACTCGATGGGAATGAAGGTAACACGTGAACAGCTCTGATGATGATGAGGAAGAGTGATGGTAAAGAATGAGCGCAGTGCAAGATGCAGAGGCAAGAGAAGGCTTGGAATGATTAAGATGCAAGGAGTCTGCTTGCAGGAAGCTCAGGGAGGCAGAAAATTAAAACAAAACCAAAATAAACGTAGCAAAGCAAGAATAGATGCAGTGAGAAATGCTACAGGATCTGTTGCACCAGGCTGACTAGACATGAAGCATCATGGACTCTGTTTTGCTCTTTGTGTAGCAGGGCTGCTTACAGAGAGGGCATGGTATTTTTAGGAATTAAGAGAAAAGACATAGATGCTGTAATGGTTGAGGCTGGAAAAAAGTTTGTTTATATACATGCACACAAATACACACACACACATACAGGGAGAGAAGAGACAAATACAGAGACAGGGACACACAGAGGCAGAGGGGGGGGTGAGAAAGGGGGAGAGAGAGAAAGGGGGAGAGAGAAGGAGAGAGAGAAAATGCTTACTTTGACTTTTAATCATGTGCTTCTGTAAGATGAAACTCCATTTGATATGAATGGAGAGCCAATAGAAATTTATTGCAGAATGGTAGCCAAAAGAAGAGAAGGAAAAGAGTCAACCACTTCACTGAGATTTTGGCCTATACCAAATGACATAGCCCCCAAAGGCATGCCATTTTCCATTAACTAGGGTACAGAAGACTGTAAGAAATGAAGTACAGGGGGCAAATATAACTGGATGGTAGAATATAATGAGGTCTTCAGAAATTCTCAGAATGCCTCTACTCACAAAAGTTATACAAATATATGAGACAACACACCTTTTATATCTAATCTCTACACCCAATTTAAAATGCTACATAATAAAATGTTGTATAATACATAGCACAGACATTATTTATAAATATGTATGTGTGATGCAATATACATAATACTCATAGTAATATACAATTGGATACATCATATCCTGATTAAGAAAACTATTTTTAACTCAAATGAAAAGATTATTTAATTGCATTGCATCTACATACAATGTACTTCAGTTTTAAATATGTTATGATATTATAACTGTTTATTTAAGAAAATTATCATGAATTTAAGATGAAGTATCAAATTATAGAGATCTAGGAAAATGTTCTTTTATAATACTCAAGGTAACTTCCAAATAAAACTATAATAAGATAACAATTTTGATAAATGCATATGAATATTCAAAAATGAAAATCTCTTTACCTCTCCAAGTCATAGCCAATATCACATAGCTCAGCAAAGTCACATCAATTTCCTGACATCATACAATAACATTCTTGCTTATACAGACTTCTTGACTACTTATAATTATTTAATTAAAATTCTCCTAAGAATTTTGAATGATCTTTCTTTAATAGTTATTATGTTAATATTTAGTATATTAATAGTTTAATAGTTAATAGTTACTACTTTAACAATAACAATTGTTAGTTAAAATTCTCTCCTCCCAACTACATTTTAAATACTTGTTTTATAAATTAAAATACTTCAGGAAGAAAATAACATCTGATACAATTCTGAGATCCTCGCAGGTACATAGAATTGTTAATTTAAATTAATAAAATCTTCAAAACTGTGTCTGGTGTATTCAAATTTTAAAATTGTATATTCTGCTTAGCTACAAATTTATTGCTAGTGTCTTCAAATTGGTTTTAATACATCATTTATAATAATAAAATTTGGAGGGGCATGGAGATGAATCAGTGGGTAAAATTTTTTACAATGAAAACATGAGGAACTGAGTTAAACATTGTCAGAAACTACACTATAAAGAAACACAGGTGAGGTCACAGCCTCCTCTGATGGGGAAAAGGAGTGATGATGAAGAATCAGGAGGGCTTGTTGACTGACACCTTAGCTGTAGGTACAGTGAGAGAACATTTAACAGGATAATATAGAACATGGCTGAGCTGTAAACACAATGACCCTCTTTGGTCTCCCTGCACATGTATGGAGACACAAACAAATACATACTAACATGCATACACATATTACATACATATACAATAGTAATTTTGTTTGAAATGAATAGTTAATATGAAACTATCTTGGGATGTATCTCAGTTATTTTATTTTTGCTCTGACCAAGGAAAGTTTTAAAAGATCAGGTTTGCTTTTGCCCTCATGGCTCTAGAAAAATATAAATCTATCACCATCATCCAAGAGAGACAGGCATGATGTAAGGAAAGTCTGATACTTCATATCTCAAACTGAGAGCAAGAAGCTGAGAGTATGAACTTGACATGGCCCGAGTCTTTAAACTCTTAAGACTCGATTACCACCTTTTATCCATCAAGGCCACACCTCCTGAGCCTTCCAAAAACATAGATGTATATTTAAATTAGACATAATTTGATGAACGCAACTAGGACATCATCACCAGCCTTCTCTGATATTCATGAAACTCCACATATATTCTGCTATGGCGAATCTACAAATAATTCACTGAATGGCTCCTAAGGGCTCATACATTTGAATACTTGGTTCCCAGTTGGTAGAACTGTTCTGGAAGAATTAAAAGGTATGCCTTTGTTAGAGGAGGTGAATCACAGAAGGCAGGCTTGTTGGTTTCAAAAGATTTCTTGAATCCTAGTTCTTCCCCACTCCCTACCTGCCATCCTCCATCCCTCCAGGCCTTTGTCTTTCCCTTCCTCTCTGTTTCATGTTTATGGACCAAGATATGAGA
The DNA here is from genome assembly GCF_978045245.1 of Mus caroli. Lineage (NCBI taxonomy): Eukaryota > Metazoa > Chordata > Mammalia > Rodentia > Muridae > Mus > Mus caroli. The sequence continues at coordinate 63,994,578 of NW_028227272.1, read as the reverse complement.
TCCCAACTTTCATTGCTCTGCCAACATGAATGCTATATCTATAAAGACATAAGCTAAATTAAACACTTTTCCTTACAATGCATTAATCATGGTGTTTTTATACATCAATCAAAAATTAATTACATTTTCAGCAATGTGGGCACCACAAATAACTATTTTACTTTATACAAAATTGTGAGATAATTTCTTCCTAAATGGCATATATAATGATAGTAAGTCATGTGTTTTCAAACCTATTTATGAATAGATGCTAAATAATGACTTAAATAGAGATGTCCATATTATATTAAAAATTATATATACCCCCCACCATTTTAAATGCTGTCTAGTATAAAAAGTTCCTAGTCTTTACTTATAAAGAAATGATACTTTCATTAAACTGATTTAAAATGGTTGGGATGGCTGACAAAGTTCAGGGTATATTGATGAACACAGCAAAAGGAGTTGCCTAAAATCACACCACCAACAGAATAGAGACCAAACCCAATACTTTCCAGTTTATAAAACTGGCTTCAAATATTTGAAATATAACAAAACATTATAAATTTATGAAAATGTATAACTTTATTCAATCCTAAGTAGTCATCAAATCAGATTGTTAATTGCTATGATAATAAATTTGATGCCAGCCTCCTGTTGTAACTTTTGTTTCTTCTTTTAGTTGGTTGAAAAATGTTGCTGGTAGTCAGGAAAGATTGCAAACACATTTAATCCTTTCTCTTGGGAGTCAGAAGCCAGTAGATTTCTGAGTTTGAGACCATCATGATCTTTATAGTGAATTTTAGGCAATCCAGGATGTATAGTGACACTATGGAGAATTTTTTTAAAATATGCTAATAGCCAGGCAGTAGTGGCACATGCCTTTAATCTCAGCACTTGGGAGGCAGAGGCAGGCATATTTCTGAGTTCGAGGCCAGCCTGGCCTACAAAGTGAGTTCCAGGACAGCCAGGGCTATACAGAGAAACCCTCTTTCAAAAAACCAAAATAATAATAATAATAATAATAATAATAATAATAATAATAATAATAAATGAATAAAATAAAATATGCTAATAAATTATATGCTGGAAGATGGTAGAAAAGGATCTCATATCAACATGGAAAGAAATGGATATATTGGATATCTTTTATATAAACTAGTTTTCTCTATGATCTGATTCAAATGGCATTTGAATCCAAGGAAGCTAAATCATGTTTTAACATTTTGCTGTAATCTAAAACATCTTTTTTATATGTGAAAAGTACATGTGTGTGACATTCCTTATGAACTCTTGCCTTCCAGAACTTTCCTCCTTCAACAAAATACATTTTTTTCATAGGTTTGTTCTCTCTATTAAACAATTAAGAAATTTCACATCTACATATAAAAATATTTGTTTTGCTACACTATTACTAAGAGGTTTCCATATTGGTATATTTTAAAGAAAAAGCACTCTGCAGTTCACTTATATTCTTATAATCAATTTGTTTTCTTATTTCTATCTAGATTGTCACTAGAGAACCAAAAAGAAAAAGAAAAAAATTCTAAATTGCCTTATGTCTCCTTTCCAGTCAATTTACTTCTCTACCCATGTTTTTGATGGGTATTTGTGTTTGTGAAGGAATGCCACTTCTTCTGTAAGCGCACATCAGACTCCAACAAAACCAGGGCCCTGGATGCAAATGGGATAGTAGAGATGAGAAGAGAACAATTTTACTAGACACACTACAGTTGGCTGATTTTATGGTAGGATGACAGACTTTCCTCACACATTTACTTCTCCTTTACTGCAGATATTTTAGTCCACTGAGATGGCTTTCTAGTGTTCAGTCTGTTAAGGACCTGAAATCGCCAGTCTCTTAGCTTTTACAAGGTGTGCTTATCTTTGATTTGTTGTTCCTTTATTTCCCCAAGCTGTTAGGAACTTTGCCTGTATCTAAACACATACCAATCTCTCTGCAATTATTGCATAGATAGCTGTGAAATAAATGAAATCAGTATGAAAGATGTCAGGCAGGGTACAAAAGTGAAGGCAACCCAAGACATGCTTTAAGACAAAATTGATAAGAATAATGTAAACACAAATGCAATCTTACTAAGTTTGTTAGGTAGAGGTGATTTTCAAAACACATTTTGCTTTTTGTCTCATTTCAAATTCATTAGTCCAAGAGAAAATACATTCTTTACAGGTTTAATTTCTACAAAGATAATTTGCACGGTAGTTATATTTTCTGATAGTTTCCTTTCCTAATTTTCTCTTATGTATAGATTTTTACGTTCTTTAGTGAAGTGTAGATTAGCTTTGTGTAAATTACCAACCCTAATGAATGTAGTGTGCCCTGCACTTTGCACAATTTAACTTGCATCTGTATCTCCGCACCTCTTGTGAAACATCACATATGCAAAATGCCTGCAGGGGAACACATGTAATGAAAACTATACATATGTTTTGTCTTTGTGCTGTGTGGCCACACATGTAGATGGCATACTGTAATGGTATCAACTATCACTGTGCCTCCAGTTATTTATAGAGAGATCTTCATGATTTAATTAGATTTTCAATAAAGTAAATGTCTCATCTTCTACTATTATTTTCTTCACTTATAAGTACAAATACTTTCTTCTATCTTGATAATTTTATTTGATTGGAAATCTCCTGTCTATTAGTTTTGTATTGTTGTTACTAAGTGCATTCCCTTTGTGCATTGTAGTAGATTATTTGGGTTTAGCTTGTGCCTGCTCAGAAACGCTCTCTTTTGTAATGATTAAAAAGGTCAGTACAAGGCTGTATTATGACTATGAAGAATTTTAATAGGATTGAAAGTATCACTTTGCAATATATATTAATTGTAAGCATATTAAAAAAAAGAGTCTATGCCTAAATGTGGAACAATTCTTATGAAAATGGGGTTTCATTGTGGTAGTCATTAAGAGTAGCAATTTTCTGGGTAACTGTGAGACCTTGAAAGCAATTGTCCCTTTCCTTTTGTCTCTTAGCATCATAGGTATGTGCCACCACACACAGTTGACCACATATTTACATATTACAGGAAATGTCAATTGATTTTAAAAACTCCATATGTCTTGGTGTATTTCTTTTTCTTTTGAATGAGGTTAGTTTGACATTCAGGTCAGTATTTGGAGAAATCTGAGTAGTTCCCTCTCTGCTACTTCCTATGTTGAGGTTATCCCTCTGCCTTCTACATGTTTGATTGGTCTTTCTTTAATGTGAACTTAAAATGTGACATAATTAGAATTTTATAGATGGTAGGAAATACAATCCCCCATCCTTTCCAGATCTGTCATAGCATATTTTACACAAGGTGAAATTCACAGATGAATTCTTTGCTGAAGATGTCAGTAGTAGGTCGAGTTTGGATTATTACTTCTTACTCAGTTCTTTAATTCTTGCATTATAAAAATCAGACTAATAAATCATGTTGAATATGTATTTTTCTTATGGTAAATGTAAACAGGCTTTTTAGTGTGGGATTTTCACTAACATAAATTTAATGAGTCAACTGTCATAATATAGAATCATTAGCATTTTAATGTCTGAAGTTATAAGACATAAATAAAAAGTTACAGTATTTTTAATATTCTTTTTCTATTAGCTTAATAATCTTGAGTCCTTCATAATATCCATAAACCAAGGGAGCAAAAATATAAGTTCATATATAAAACCATTTATCTCATCTTAGACTTCAAGGAGTTTAGTAAGAACTTGATTTATGAAAAGTAAACATTCATAACTTTCCTTCTCAGAAGATTAAACATTGGATTTCAGACTTAAATAAAAGAATAGTTCAATATTAACTAAAATAAGCAGGGAAGATCATTCTGATCATTTTCAGAAATAATTAGTGAGGAGCCTTGAGACTAGGAAAGATTGCAAGTGGGTTGAGCTAGAGGAAGCGGGACATGGAAGCGTCTGCTGAGAAGAAGGCACAGGGCACAGGCTGACTTAGGACAGTGGCTGGGGGCTGGTGGTGGATATGATGCACTGACATCTAAGATAAAAACACACTGTGTGAGGAGTTCTCAAAGAAGCATGGATGCCAAAGCAAGGAAGGTCATATGCATAAAAATAGTGACGAAAGTTGAGTTTCATTTTTCCCAAAGAAATCAAATTTTCAGGGGTTTTCAAGATGTTTGAAATGAATCCTTTTAAGAACATTTTTGACACAAGGAAATATATTGTTGTAATTTCTTTATCTCTTTGATAATAAACAAGTTTAACTTAGTATAGTTGATAAAGTAACTTAGTTGATGAATCTTATCTCATTTCTAGTCTCATAATTTATGAAACTCTTATTTAAAGTTCTCACCTAGAGTTTTAACAGTGGAATCTTGCTATCATAAAAACCAAATGCTGAAACATTTAAAACCTTACAGGGAATATATTCATTTTAAATTATCAAGGATAATATAAATTTGATTTGCCCATCATACTAGAAGTGAAATTTTATTATAAGCCTAAAATATCCATTTGCTACACACAAGCTATAAAAATCACTAAATAGTACATGTCTATAAAAAATTTATTTTTTATTTTATATATATGAATGTTTTGACTGTTTGTATAAGTGTTTACCAGCTATATACTTTGTGCCAATGGAAATCAGAAGATAGATTCAGATCCCTTAGAATTGGACTTATTTGTGTTTGTTAGCCACCTTCTGGGTGCTGAAAGCTGAGCATGGGTCTTCTTGAAGAACAAATGCTATTAACAGCTGAGCCATTTATTTAGCTCCCTAAATACATTTCTTCAAGAATCTTTGGAATACTTGACAGCCAAGGCTTTCAAACAACACAACTATGCTTCAGACTAAATCCATGATATATACATTCTGTTTTTACTTTTCAGTTTGCAATAATTATATTGAATGACCTATTTATATATGATTAAGGAAGTTACTTAGTAAGTGTATCTTTTTGCAATAATTATGTTAGATAAATCATAAAGGCTAGTATCAATGCTTGTGAGAATGACTTCAGGTGTAATATGTCAATCAGGTTTCAGCAGGAATAAGATAATTTAAAAAGAATTTAACAGAGAAACCCACTACAATGCAAATCTTCATGTAAGAAGGCCATAGTGACAGAGCACTTTGTCACTGTTGATAAAAAGGAGTCTCTTATCACCATTCAACATGAAGATGGCAGAGGACATACATTACAATAAATGGATGATGATAAATTGATGATAGATAGAAACATAGACATTTAGATATATGATACATGATAGACACGTAGATATATAGATAGATGATAGATAGATGGATAGATAGATAGATAGATAGATAGATAGATAGATGTCTGTGTGTGTGTGTATTTAAGAGAGAGGAGGAGGTGAGAGAAAGAGGGAGAGACAAAAACAGAGAGAAAGACAGACATTGGCTGATAGACAAAAGGCTACCTTCTGATGTGGAATTGGGTCATTACAATGTGATGCCTCTCCTCTCAGAGTTTGTAAAACTTAAAAAGTTTAATACATGATGATGCTCATGAGGTAACTCAGACTCTAAGGGCTAAAAAGATGGAAGGGATTAGACTATGGTAAGTTTGTGTCTTCAGAAAAGTAGCAGGTAACTACCTCGGGGAAGGCTTTTATTGTCTCTTTCCCTCTTCTCTCTTTTACACACACACATACACACACACACACACACACACACACACACACACAAATTAGGGCTTTTCAAAATTTGTGATGTTGATTGCATGGTTGCTCAGGAAGAGTGAATGTAAATCTTTGTGGAGAATAACATCCACCAGTGTCACCGTCACCAATCTACTGAGCCACCTATATCTCCTAACCAAAATTAGACAATGACATAAAGTTGCTCCATCTTTGGGAAAAACTAGCCTTACATATTTCTAGAATAAATGCTAACTGTTCTTCATGGAAATGTAGAATTAAAGTGATAAAACAGTCATATAAAGATTTTAGGTCTTTATTCATTGAATTAAAAACAAGAGTCTGGAACACTGGAGAATTAAAGAATACCAAAGGGGAAAAAAAAGGAATATATAAAACACAGGCTTGTGAGCGAACCATATTGAAATAATCCAAAGTAGAATCTCCAGGAGTCATGGCTAACTAGCTTCCGACTTGGTATACACACATAAAAGATGTTTGCTGAGGTGTTTGTTGAATGCAGCTGCACAGGGAGACAGGTTTGCTTAACATGATTGATGACGTTGGTTTACCTTTTAGCATGACAGAATCTGTTTTTTAAAAAAGAGAAACAAAAGCAAAATAAAACAACAGGCTTCACAGATATATTGGAAGCTGTCCTACGTACAACAGATGCAGAATGTTTACACAATACTCATGTGTGGTGAGAAAAAAAAATTGTTGAGTGCTGTAGCTATTAGAACAGAGTGAAGGCAGCCCTGTTTTGGAAGAGGCAAACAAGAGACCTTTTCAAACAGCACTGGGGTAGACAAAGGGATGCAAGAGGAGGGGGTATGTCTGATCATTCACTGTGAAGGGATGATTTCAGACTGAGTTTAAAGTGAGAAAAAAAAAAAGAATCATTTGCAAGAGTAAAAAGCAATAACAAGCCCCCAATATTCTGCATCATTATATAGCATCCTTGTAAGTAGTAGGTGCATTTCTCTTTTCATAATGCTTAACATTGATATATACTTATTCATTCAAACACGCAAAACCTGTGTATTTATTGAAAACACATAAAAAGCCATGTTATTTTTTCAGGTTAGTTTCTCAATAATTGTCTTTTATTTAGGACTGCTCTGGCGCTAGCTAGGGACAACTTACTTCAATGAAAGCATTTGGAAGGTGATAACCAGCGTGCATACTAAGGGATACAGCACAGCTGCATTCCATGGTTTCATAATTATCGTACATGTAGCTCAGTTTGCAAAACGAGATTGCCCTGGGGATCACTCTGAGTTTTCTTACTCTTTTGTGTATACTACTAATCTATAAAATCCAAGTAACTTTATGCGTACATTTTGCTAAGTTTACCGGTATAGTCTGCCTTGATAACAAGATACTAAAAAAGTAAGTTCCTCACAGCATTTTCTAGAGTTGTATCAACTTGGAAGTAGTGTGTATCTGTGCATATGTGCACTGTGTGTGGTCTATGCATATTTGTGGAAGCTAGCATTGACATAGCTGTTTTTCTCTCTGCTTCTCTATCTTCACTGCTCTTGTGATGTGGAAAGCTCACTGAACCCGAAACTAGCCATTTTGGCTAGACTGATTGGCCCTTAGTCCCCAATAGCTACCTGTCAGTTCTCTCAGTTTGAAGGTTATGTAGTCATAGAAAAGCCTGACCTTTTACTGAGTGCTGAGGATACAAACGCAGATCTTGATTCTTGTGCAGTAGGTGCTTAAGCCACTAAAATAATTTCCCTATCCCTATAGTTGGGATTTCTTTAAGTAAAACAAACATTTCCTGTAAGTTTTAGGCTTGAAAGTTTTATGGATGGGTTGGTGTCCCTATTGCTCCATGGGGGTTCCTGCCTGGCCACAGGAGACAGCTTCCCCAGGCTCCATATCCCCAATGCTGTGAGTTATAGCTAAGGACATCCCTGTTGATTTCTGGGGGTCTCCCCCATTCCAGGTCTCTTTCTCTTCCTGGACATGTCCCCTACCTCCCGTCACTGTCCGTTGCAAATTTCAGTTCATTCTCCTGTTTTTCTCAGTCAGCTCTATTTGTAGGTTGTGTTAGGCTGTAAGGCAGTCATGAATTCTGACTTTAGATTCTGGTTACCCCAGATCTTCATCTGCATATGTTCACTATCCTTCCATCTCTAATACCAATCTTCAACTTAATCGAAAGCTGAATGTGTGTGGGTAGCTGGGTTAGTTAGTGTGTATGAAGATATGTGTGTCCAAAGTAGCCTTTTAAAGTCAGATTTGATTATTTTGTATTCTATAACTATTTTAGGGTAACTCTCATTTCTGAGGAATTGTCCATTCTGAGTTGGGAATCTGAATCTTATATTCATTCACCTTTATGAAGGAATCAGAACCCAATGTACTGGTTTCCCATACCAGCCTCTCTTCAACTTACAAGAAAGTCTGTGATTTTGATAAATCTTCCAAGGTTGGCAGTTAGCAGAAGTAGATGTCTACTACAGCCTTTTGCTGCTATTTCTTTGTAGGATCATTTTTCATAAAGAGAGGAACATGATAAGGTTTTGGGCACATTGTAGATCTTGAAAACTAAAGAAACAAAGTAAAGCCTGAAGTGTCAAAGTTAGTCATTAAATATTAATGAGAATAAATATTTCAGTACCCTTGCTTATTTTTTCAAGATTTATTTTATCTCATTTTCTCATGTATATATATATATATTTTTTTTTTTTACTGCCTGAGCATGTCATACATTTTTTATCAAATTCTCTCCCCCATCTCCTTCACTTCCAATGCCTCCTGTATGTCCTACCCCAAATTTCTCACTCAAGTTTATGCGTTCTTTTTAATCCTATTGTGTCACTTACTATGTACGGTATGTGTAGAAGCATTGACTGGAGCACGGGCAGCCTCTTCCGGGCTGCATTTCTGAACAAAATTGAGCCTCCTTACACTAGCAGCCATTGGTTGACAATAGCTTCTAAGCTAAGGTGGGATTTTGTGACTGCTTCTCTCAGCCATGCTGGGATTTTCACTGGCTTCATCTTGGGCAGGTCTTTCGCATGCAGTCACAACTGCTGTGAGTTCATATGTGCAGTGGCCCTGTCATACCAGCAAATATATTTCTCCTGAAAAGAAGACAAAGAAAAAAAATATATCTGGCTCACAATAGGTTTAGAAAATTTCCTGCTGAGCTTTATTTGTTTTTGAATCTAGAAAAAACTCATAAAGTTATGCCTATTGCTTCCAAAATCTACAAATTTTTAAATTTCTAAATAGGTAAAATTGGCCATTTTATTCTTACGTTCTGTAATCCGTATACCAAAATTGTTAAGAGTTTCATTATAACCGAATCCTGTCCAAAAAGAAATGGGAGAAAGAGATTTTTTTCTTTCATTTTGATGTAAATTTGGTAGCAACAAGGCATCCTCAGAAGCCTGTGTCTTGCTTGCAGTCTCCTCTCTTGCTTCAACTCTTTTACTCTTGGCAAGGTGAATCATGGGTTGTAGCCTTGGGGCTTCATTTTCTGAGTCACAACAAACTGGCAATTGAGGTAATTTTTTATGAACTGTAGAAGAAAAGAAGTAGCGGTGTCTATGTGCTGAGAATTAATAGAAACTGAGTCAGATACTTCAGAGAAGGTTGAATGCTCATGAGTAAGCTGACTGGAAACATAGACTTATATGCTTTAGAAACTCGGTTTTATTACCTAAACATAATGAAAAGAGAAAAAAAGGGACTGAGAGATGAGGCAAGAGAGCGATTCAAATATTGATGGAAAAATTCCAAATTTAATCTTTTGACTTACTGGGAAATTCCTCAGTAAACTGCCAAGAACCAGCCTCAGCTAGGTCCAGATTCCTGAGAGAAGGACTGTCTAGGAGCCTCAAAAACAAAGAGAAACCCTATCTCGAAAAACCAAAACAAACAAACAAACAAACACCCCAAAACTTGAAATCAAATCAATCAAATCATGGGTCCAAGCTGGCAGCCTATGTTCTGCGGGAGGTAGCTCCTTATACAGTTCTCTGTAGATAGCTCTTGGCTCTGTAGTCTGCTTGAGAAAACTTTTTAGACTGCTCTCTCCGTTCTGCTTTGCTTTAGACAGCCTTTTCGCCAGAGTTGGACCAACACAGATGTGGATGTACACAGCCAAACTTTGGACTCCGTGGGAGGGGATGACCCCAATAGGGAAGTTAGGGCAAGGACTGTAGGAGCTGAAGGGGTTTTCAACCTCATAGGAAGAACAATATCAACCAACCAGACCCCCAAAGCTCCCAGGTACTAAACCACCAACCAAAGAGTACACAGGGGTTCCCCATGTTCCAGCTAGATGTGTAGCAGAGGATTGCCTTATTTGGCATCACTGGGAAGGGAGACCTTTCATCCTATGGAGGCTTAATGACCCAGGTTAGGGGAATGCTAGGCTGCTGAGACAGGAGTGGGTATGGGAGCACCCTCATAGAGGCAGGTGGGAGGGAGGAGGGCATGGGGGAAACGAGGAAGGGGGATAAAATTCGAAATGTAAATAAAAAAAACCAATAAAAGTAAATATATAAGAATAAATTTAACAATTCTCTGGTTGAGACAGCCTAGCTTTCTTTTCGAGACAGCTCTCTCTGGTTCAGAGAGTTCTCTATGCTAGTAAAAATTCTAAAAGCTCTCTGAATAGCTCATGGGTTTTCTTACCAAAGTCAGAAGAGCTGCTGTAAAAAAAAGTCTTGGATCTTCCAACCAAGTCAGAAATTCTGTTAGAGAACTTCTAAAAATAGCTGTGTTCACTCTTCAGACAGGTTTCTCTGGACAGCTGCTAAAAAAAAAAAAAAAAAAAAAAAAAAAAAAAAAAAAAAAAAAAATTCTAAAAGAGCTGTGTCATCTCTCTTAAGTAATTCTTGGGATTCCTGACATCAGAAATCCTGTTAGAAAAAAATTCTTAAAGAGCTGTATTCACTCTCCAAAGATCTTCAGACAGCTTAGCAATCTCGAGAGAAAAATTCCAAAAAGAAAAAGAACTTCTATTACTTTTCCCCAGTTTACCTCATGCAGACCAAAAGCCCAGTTTTTTAATTTACATTTTAATTCAGTTATTTATTCCAGGTTCCCCCTTGACCATCCCACAAAGCACCATATTAGTCCTTTGACTCTCAGGAGAGAGCAAGCAAGCACCTTTTTATTTTTTATTTTTTTAGACATTACAAAAGAATCCAGAGATCTGCCTGCCCGTGTTAAGCACAGAGGATAAACTATCTAAGTGGGACCCTGCCCTGAAATTCCCATTTCTATCATACCTGAGCCTAACCTTGCTCTGTCCCAGGCTAACTTTGAGTTCAATAGTCTCCCTTTGTATCTTCCTGCCTTTGTATCTTTCTGACAAGATGGTTCATAGTATGGTTGCCTCTGTTCCTTTAGATCTGTGAAGCTCCTTATACAATTCATAATGCATCCTTACATTTGCATAGTTAAGGAATTATGTATTTTCAAACTCATGATGTTAGAGTTCTTTGCCACAGCCTTAAGGGCTGTTTTGGAGATCTCAGTGTTTGCCATTTGCTGAGACATTAGTCACACTTTCTTCCCACCCCCACCACAGACTCTTGTTGACTCTGATTATCATGAAGTCATTAACATTAACAGAGAAGACATTTCTTGAAGGAGGAATATGCCCATTATTATACAAACAAGTCTTTTCTTTAACTATTTTTTATTAGATATTTTCTTCAATTACATTTCACATGCTATCACCTTTCCTAGTTGCCTCTCTGGAAATCTCCTATACCCTCCACCCCCACCCCTGCCCACCGTCATGTTCCTCAACCCACCCATTCTTGCTTCCTGGCCCTGGCATTCCCCTGTACTGGGGCATATGATCTTCCCAAGACCAAGGACCTCTCCTCCCAATGATGGCCAATTAGGCCATCCTCTGCTACATATGCAACTAGAGACACAAGCTCTGGGGGTAGTGGTTAGTTCATATGCCCACAGCAGCCTTCGAACCTTGTGGAGGCCCATGCCCTGTTGGCCTTGTCCCAGGGGGCAGGAGCCCTGTCATTCCACCCCACCAAAGGTGTGCTAGACTCTGAAAGCAACTCTTCAAAAGATGGCTTAATATACTTTCTTTTCCAAGCTGTGGTATTCCTTTCACAAAGAATAACTTAATATACTGAATGGAAGTTCTATATATTTCACCAGGGTGTACAAATAATTTAAAGCACTGCAGACCAACAGATGGAAAAGTATACTGTTGATTTGCTTCACGTGTTCTTAATTACTGCGGGTATGTTATAGGCTTGGCAGTGCTCACTTAGAGACAAAGGAAGTAAAAAACCAATAACGAGCAGAAATATCTATATAAACTGAAATCTTTTGTTGTTTGTGTTGGCGGCGGTGTTTGCACAGAGTACAGAGATCCGTAAATTAGCACCAGGTTGGTTGTGTCACATAATTTGCGGGTAGGAGCACAACTGAGCAGCTTGTAAGAACAGATGAGCCCAGACACACATGAAGCAATGAGTATAAATCAGAGAAACTTAATTTAGCGTTGGACATTTAGATGATGGTCAGTGATGCTGAACATCACCGTCCCCCCACTCACAGAGGAGACACAAAAAAATATTTGCTGATGCTAATTATGAACTCAGCAAGAAATATGACGAGCATTGACTTTTCTCCTCCTTGGCCATTCTTCCCAGAAAAAAATAAAGATGTTCAACATTCCAGGAAAAAGATTCACTGAGCGGATTATTTTAAACATGATCTGGGCACTCAAATACTTGAAATTATTATGTTTATTTCCAACACAGAGGTAAATTTGCTTACATGTGTGTGCTATTTCCAGTGTGATCCTTCAGGTGTGCCTATTGTTGATAACTCCATACTTAGTTTGGTTTTATTAAAAATGAAGCTCAAGTAATATTGCTATATAGGACTGAGCTTTCCCAGGTAGGACTAAAAAGAACTCTGATGAGTCCTGCTATTATATTACCAATCTCACTTGTGCTTGTCACAATCATGTGAATGCCTCTCCATCAAGGAAAAAACAAATACAAGGATACCTTTAAGCAGAGCAGTTTTGACAAGAGAGGGCCAACAAAACAGATACCTTATTTATATAAAATAGCTTCATGCTTTCAGAATTCCTCTTTTTACCTTCTTTAATGAGAGTAGGTAACATTGTTATCCATGTATCTCAGGTTATAATTTAGGATGGAATCACAGTTGCTATCTATCAGACTTTCCATTAGTACATAAACACAGGCAGAATGCATTGTTTCTGATACAATGACTTTAATATATAATTGATGCTCTGTTATGCTTCTTTTGGATGTAGAGATTTTTTTCTCTGAAAATAATAGGCCTTGTCTTCTAGCCTTGAAAATAGTGGGTAGTTCCTAGGTAGCTGTTTTACACGTCATCCCAGTTTCCTAGATCATGTTTTTTTTTAAGCCACTTAAAACTTTGATACAGCTGGGCGGTGGTGGTACACACCTTTAATCCCAGCACTTGGGAGGCAGAGACAGGTGGATTTCTGACACAAGGCCAACCTGGTCTACAGAGTTAGTTCCAGGACAGCCAAGGCTACACAGAGAAACCCTGTCTTGAAAAAACAAATAAAACACCACCACCAACAACAACAACAAAACAAAACAAAACAAAAAACAAACAAACAAAAAACAAAAAAATCTTTGATACATTGTTCTAGTTTGCTCTCTCTTGCTGTCATGAACATCAGGACTAAAAGCAAATTTGGTGATTGGAAAAAATGGGGCATTTCACTTGTAGGCTAGAGTCCATCACTGAGTAAAACACTCCAGTAATTTGGCAGCAGAAATGAGGTATAGATCACCAAGAATGAGTCCTGCTGACTGGCTTGTTTCCTGTCTGATCTGTTCTCTTTGTGATAACCAGGTCCATCTTTCCAGTAAGTATTGGCACCACACACAGTAAGCTAGGATTCCTCCATCTTTCAAAACAACAACAACAACAAAAGCAACAACAGCAGCAGCAGCAGCTCTATAAACAGAATCACAGGTGGATCTGGGGGAAGCAATTTCTCTCCTGAGATCCTCAGTTCCCAAGGCTATAAAATTGATAACCAAGATTAACTCACATAGACATAACACAAAGGTGAGAAGAAATTAGAAGGCTTAATATTCTGAAGTAGAGATCAAATTAAGTAGTATATTTCATGTATCAGAAAAATTCATTGTCTTTTGTATCTGATACCTTGGAGATAATAAAGTTCGTCCTTTCTCTACTTTGATAGTCATTCCTTAGCATTTAAGGAAAAGAATTCAAAAGCTCCCATGCTCCCAAGTTCTGCAATAAATAAATTCTTTGAGAATGAAAGATTTACGTTTTATTTTTGTGATAAGTAAGTTCAGGCAGCACACATAGAGTCAAATAATAATATACACATTTATGAAATCAACTTAACACTTTGCAGTCTATAAAAAGGATCTATAGTGTTCTCTGAGTGCTTTTGTAACTTCATTATTATATGAAGTATTCATCCCCCATAATTTTTACCATATAGAAATACAAAGTTTCTTACCTCTGACCACTCTGAAAGAAGTGGTGTTTATTTTCTAAATATAAAATAACAGTGTTGGGGAAATGTTCAAATCAATAAGCGAGTTGTTCTGTTCCAGTCCCTTTGCTATTAATGAGATTTGAAGCACATCTTCTAAAGTGGGTTACTCTGAATTTTTTTCTGTCCACATCCTAGAAACAAGGATGCTAATTTTGTCTCTTAGAAAAACATCTTGTCTGAGCTTCTCAATCCACCCAATTGTGCACTCGGTGACATTTTATTCCATACAAAAATTTGGGCTTCTGAGTAAAGGAAAAATAAGTATTTGTCCACTACATCTGTGTGAGTCACAAACAACTCGCAGACATGAACTTTTAGCACCTTAGGATAGTTCTGGAATAGAGCTTCTGCATAATTCATCACAGAGAACACGAGGCATTCAGCAGACCCCGTTCATTCACAGATATTCTGCAAGGTGAACAGCAAAAGGAAATATGCTGTCTCTATTCATAATCTACATGAAGCAACAGAAAAGCTTCTGAGTCATAATAAAGTTGTTTTGATCCATTTATAACTATGCAAAGATATTTTTAAAGTTTACACATTGGATTACATCAAAATAAGAGTTTCTTATCATATTTTATCATTTTCATTTTTGTGTCTCACTCAAAAACAATTAATAGTAGTTATAACCAAATTTCTTTTTTAACATTTTCTAAAAATACTCAATCCATTAACATTCAAAAAAAAAAAAACAGGAAAACAGTGTAAGAAATATGTAAGAATTGTTAATAGGTTTTTTATCTGATTCTCTCCTATACCTCACAGACTCGCTACTTCATAAAAAATAGAAAATTGGTTTATAACATGTGCAACTTCTGCAGGCAATATATTTTTTATTATCAGTGTTGTTGCCTTTGGCCATTTCCTTTAGTTAGAGTCTGTAAAAGGGAGGAGAGAAAGAGACAGCTAGGATCCACATCTGGAACTTTAGGGAAGGTTCCTTGACCCCACCTACTCTCCCAGCTGGGCTTATTGTGCAACAGAAATATCATTGATTGCAATTTTTCTTTTCTCTCTCCTTTGGGCATGAAAATAAATAGGAATTTCTTTTCCAAAATCTAAAACACAGTTTAAATTTGCACTTAAAACTAATGAGCCTCTCAAGGGGTAAAATCTGTATCAATTCCCAAATACATTGCTGTATCAGGATTATAAATAATACCGAATTCAACTTAAATGCATTGTAAATAGTATACTTCATTATTTAGAGAAGAGTCAGAAGAAAAATGTTTGTATATGCTTAATGACGATACATCTTTTTATGTGCAGTTGGTTTAATCTGGGATTATTGAGCCTGTGGATACAGCGGGATAAGATACAGAGATTGCTAAATGGTAGATGATGATGATGGTGCTGGTGGTGGTGATACATTCGATAGATAAATACATGAGAGATAGAACGATAGGTAGGTAGATAGATAGATAGATAGATAGATAGATAGATAGATAATAAACAGAATAGATAATAAAAATAGATACATAATTAGTTGGTCCATGGTAACAGATAATAAAATTGATTGGAAAACATCCTAAGCAAAAACATTTAATCCTATTATTAAAATATATTACTGTATACAAACACTTATAGCAAAGAACATTAATATTATAAAGTAAGTTAGAATACTTAGTGAAAATATACTTTTGCCTCTGTTTATGGGTTAAAACCTTTTACCATCTTCTACACAGATGAAGCTCAATATCCTATGGAACTGGCCCTCTAGTATATTGTCATCTTCAACAGTTTTGTGTTAGAAAAAAATAGACAAAAAGATGAAAAAAATATGATCTTAGTTTATATGGCTGAGAAAATAACTAGAATTTTTTTTAAAAAATGAAGTAAAGATATTATACATATAAACAACACGATAATAATTATAAATGAAGCTGGGCAGTGGTGGCACATGCCTTCAATCCCAGTACTTGGGAGGCAGAGACAGGCAGATTTCTGAGTTTGAGGTCAACCTGGTCTACAGAGTGAGTTCCAGGACAGCTAGGGCTATACAGAGAAACCCTGTCTGGGGAAAAAAAAATAATAAATGAAAAAAAAAATCATACAGAAGAATTTCCAGTCATTGTAGAGTAGGCTTTTAATCCACCATTCAAATGCCAAAGGCACTCGAATCTCCTTTGAGTGTGAGGTCAGTGTGATCTATATAGCAAATTAAAAGAATCAATAAAAATTGTTCAAGAACTAGGCAGGATTCTCAAGCAAAAAACACCGAGACAGAGATTTGAGTCCCAAAGTAATTACTTTGGTGGGATATATGTATGAGCTGACTTTTCCAGGAACTTTGGAATTGTGATGACTTTGCAAGGAGTTCCTCTGCTCCAGTACCAGGGGAGGGACTGTGGCAAGGTGGGTTTCTCTGAATAACATCGGGAGTGCAGCTAAAATGTGGAAGTGGACTAAGGAATACTTGGGCCTGAAGGAGAACCTTGACTGCTCACATTTTCTTAAAGTGAACAAGTTTTGGTGTTTTGTTTTGTTTTGTTTTAGGTATTTTCCTCATTTACATTTCCAATGCTATCCCAAAAGTCCCCCATATCCTCCCTCGCCCCACTCCCCTACCCACCCACTCCCACTTTTTGGCCCTGGAGTTCCCCTGTACTGGGGCATATAAAGTTTGCAAGTCCAATGGGCCTCTATTTCCAGTGATGGCCGACTAGACCATCTTTTGATACATATGCAGCTAGTCAAGAGCTCCAGCGTACTGGTTAGTTCATCATGTTGTTACACCTATCAGGTTGCAGCTCCCTTTAGCTCCTTGGGTACTTTCTCTATCTCCTCCATTGGGAGCCCTGTGATCCATTCAATAGCTGTCTGTGAGCATCTACTTCTGTGTTTGCTAGGCCCTGGCATAGTTTAGAGCACACAGTGGGTTTTGAGGAATGGAAGTGCTTTACATAGCTAAAATGTAAGAACACATGATCAGTGATTGAAGAAGATCATGTAAAACTACAATATGAAGTTCCCACTGCATCAAATATGTAGGGAGGTGTATTTTGAAAGCCTGATGGTTGAAAGCACAGCTATAACCTCCACCCACTTGAAGCTGTCTGAGTCGACACCTTATCTTCTCCTTATTTATTTTGGCAAAATTTCTAACTTTCTGTTCATTTAAGGTTTACTAGCTCTACAGAGAATATCGTTCTCACTATGCCCTTCTATTTTCCTCTAAAGCCCTTGGAAGATTAAAGCCACAAATGAGAAACCCTGGATCTCAGAGCAAGAGTCTGTCTTGTTAATAGTTAAAATATACTATGCAGAAAGGGATTCCAGCTACATTTATTTACTATTACATGCTAATTATTCATAAAATAAGAAGTTCTAACAAGGGGGTTCATGGTGCATTCTTTTTTATTTGTGTGGGAGTTAGTCTGTGCCATCTTATTTAACTGATGTATGTCTTTCTACTGACATACTTACAGCGCTATAACTGGTTGGAAATGATATCCTCTTAACCTATACAAAGGTAGCTTTGTATTAATCTCCCTTCTAGAAACTCGTTGGTAGAAGTTCATGATTTATTGCCATCTTGTCAACTGATTTGAGAGTAAGGAACGTATCTCTTCATTCAACTGTGTCTCGCTGGCATCAGTTCTTATAGTACTTATCAAGTTTGTGATGTGGCCATCTCTCATTCTGACCATTACACAACTCTTCCTTGATCTTCCTGGTATCAAAGCTCCCACTGCAAATCAATTGCCAATCTGCAGCTGCCACAATGGTCCTTGACTCTCATTGACGTGACTGTGATTGTTTTCTCATTTATATCCTCTGAGGACTTCATAATCTAAACATCAGACTGAAAAATGTCAGGACCTGTTCCAAGCTTTTCATTCAAGAGATCTGCGTTTGTTCTCTCTTCATCCTTACACACAGCTTTCTTGTGAATGTTACCCAGGAATGGCACTCACCATATCCCACTGTTACAATCAGCTGACTTTGCTTTCATTTCAGTTTTGAGAAGTATTCTCTCCTCTTGTTATACTGTGATGAATATTTTTCTATAATTATATAATTTATGAAAAATAGGAGCAAATAATTAAGAAAATGATGTTACCTGAAAATAAAATCTAGAGTAGATTACTTTTTCTTATTTATAAAATATATTTTATAATTTGTGAGTGTGTGGGTAGGGGAGCACCCTCTCAGAGTCAAAGGGGTGATGTGAAGGGGTGAATAATTCTTGGAGGGGGGACCAGCAGGGGGGAATATTTGGAATGTTAATTAATAAAGCAGTTAAAAAATGTAATCCTAGTTGTATATGCAGGTTGTATTATTTAATATATAATTATATATACACACACATATATGTATATATAATATATATGATAAGAAATTTAGATACTAACTGTTTTTTTTTTTTTTTTTTTTTTTTTTTTTGGTTTTTTGAGACATCGAGACAGGGTTTCTCTGTATAGCCCTGGCTGTCCTAGAACTCACTCTGTAGACCAGGCTGGCCTCGAACTCAGAAATCCGACTGCCTCTGCCTCCCGAGTGCTGGGATTAAAGGCGTGCGCCACCACGCCCTGCTGATACTAACTGTCTTTAAAACAAACATTTTTTTCCTGCAGAGGAAACACAACAGTTCATGGGATACACTATTGGAAAACTTCAAAAAGGGAAACCGGGAAAGGGTCTAACATTTGAAATGTAAATAAATAAAATATTCAATAAAAATAAAAATAAACAAAAAAAAAAAGATCATAAATATGGAACTAGAGAGATGGCCCTGTGGATAGAGTGCTTGCCAGGCTTGTGTCAGAATGAGAGCTTGGACCTCACCTCCTATAGAATAAAACCCTGTAGGCACGGTGCTCTGTGACCTAGTACAGATGCAGGTAGACAGAGTACTGTGGAAATACTCTTCAAAGACGCACTAGCCGATGGGTGAGATTTTGGTTCAGTGAGAACTGACTGAGAAATAAAGTTGGGTGTCATGAATAAAGGCACTAGCCTTGGGCCTCTGGCATCCCTACCCATCCATGCAAATGTATACATAGACATGCACGTACAACACATTGTATGTGCATTTGTTTGTCCAAAGATAAGGAAAAAAAATCACTCACTCCAAAGAATTACTGGGGAGAAGTATTATTTATATGAAGTTATATTTGTTATAAAATAACCAAATTTTAATTTAGCATTTGGAAGTATCAACAAGGAACCTTGTTCTCTATATGACACGCCTAAGTCTTTAATTCTTTATTCATTAATAGACACCACCATGCCAGGAGCAGAAAGGGATGTGGAAAACACTGTCGTTCATTCTGATGTAATTACTACATGATCCTAAGTGATTAATAATCACTACACGTTTGTGTAACAAAAGAATTATTAGATCCCTTGCGATTCAATTATCTCCTTTTATGTTCACAACAATGCTGTGAAGTTCCTAACATAATCATTCTGTTTACTAATGGACAAACTGAGACCAATGAAGCTAAGTGATACAGTAAGGTATACAGTTAGCAGATATTAGAAATGTGTGCTTCCAAGATATTGTTTGAGTATTTTCTTCTTATCCATGTTTTGTTATCTTTATTATTATTATTATTTTTTTTTTATTAAATATTTTCTTTATATACAATTCAAATGCTATCCTGAAAGTTCCCTATACCCTCCCACCGCGCTGTTCCCCTCCCACCCACTCCCGCTTCTTGGCCCTGGCATGCCCCTGTACTGGGGCATATAAAGTTTGCAATACCAAGGGGCATAAAGTTTGTGGTGGTTTTGTATATAGCGTACACATGAAATAGTGTGCACATGTATGCATGTATAATATGTGTGGATGAGGTACATACATGTTGTGGCACATGCATCGTACAATGTACATATGAAAGTGAGAATAACTTTAAGGAGTCGGTTTTCTTTTTTTTAGAGTGGGTACTGGGATCAAACTGAAACCATCAGATTTCCACTGATCCTTATTTTTTTTCGGCCTAATAATGCTATAAAATTAAGCTTTTCTTCAGAGCTGACAGAGAATTCAGAAAGCTCAGTTCTTAAGCATTTATTATATTTTGGATGTTGGGTATTGTTCTTGCAATGAATACAGGGAATATCCTTTCTAAGCCTTCACAAAGGAATAATGCTTTGAATACCAAATGTCTCTTCAGTTCATAGCTATTTAGTTTGATACCCTGTGCCAATTACAGTTGAAAGGAGTCCTAAATGTTTGCATCTTTTGAGAAAGATCTACTTGGATGCTATTAAGATTTTAAAATATACTCTTAAACTCCAGAGCTTTTCAAGTCATAACCTGAGGGCTCATAATGTTGTCTGTGTATGAGGTTATAACCATAATCAGTTGTCATGGAAAATCCATTTATTTTCAATTTTTATATTGAATCATCAGAGTCTCAATTGTAGTGAAGTTTGCTGTAGTGCTCCAACGTTCAGTTTCAACTATTGTGTACTACATCTGACAATATCTTGCTCATTAATTTAATTGTAATTTTGTTTAGTGTGTATGTATGTGCGTGCATGTGTGTGTGCGCGTGTGTATGCATGTGTGTGTGAGTGTGAGAGAGAGAGAGAGAGAGAGACAAGATCATATGTAGCACAGGTTGATACTCAGGCATCTTCCTCCACTTCCCCCAGTGATGAGATTAGAGACATGTACCAGTGTGTTATGTTAATCCAGTTGTATCTTTAGTTCCCAACAGCTTTTCAATTTTTCTTCAAATAACTCCTTTTCCCTCCTATCAGTTCTACTAATTGATCCCAAGCAGTGTGTGTGTGTGTGTGTATGCATATGCATGCTACAGGTTGAATCCAGGTTCTCACATATATAAACCATAAACTCTGACACTGGGCTCTGGCATCACCACATTCAACTGAGATTTTACATTTCCAATTATTTATATTTTTATGGTTCCTGAGTTCGTCCTTCCTTCCTTCCTTCCTTCCTTCCTTCCTTCCTTCCTTCCTTCCTTCCTTCCTTCCTTCCTTCCTTCCTTCCTTCCTTCCTCTCTCTCTCTCTCTCTCTCTCTCTCTCTCTCTCTCTCTCTCTCTCTCTCTCTCTCTCAGCATTTTGGTGTCTTTTTATGTTTATGTGTCTCTTACTCATACATTTCATCTTTATATTTACATTTAGACTCTGTTGTTTGCAGTCTACTGAGTATATTGCAAAGAAAATCTCATAAATATTCGTGTCGAGGTTGCTTTCTGTGCTTTTCTTCTGGTCATTTATTCATAAACTAAGGGACTTGGTTTCTATTTGTGTTGTCCAACAAAGTCCTAAGATTGTATGGATTCTACCCTTCATCAGTAATACAATTAATAGTGTGCTGCTCCCTATACCAAAGTAAGAGAGCAAGTAACAGGTACAGCTTCTGGTCCAAACCCTGGTTCCTAGGTAGTTGCAACTTCTCTATGTATATTAGCACAAGATACAATTTTTCTGTATCCAGCTTCCTTTGGTGTATTCTTCTGAAGAGACAAATTATAAAAAGCAAAAATAATACCCAACCTAGAAGAATAACATCTAAATTAATTATCTATATTTAACATTAAAATGTTGTCATTTTCTTTGGGGTGCTATAATCCATGGCTCTTTTCTGTAAACTGCAGTACATAATGCATCTAGAGCATATACATTCTAGGTAGAATACAAATGCTAGATAGTGCCTCTAAGAAAAAAAGTGTATGAGAAGCAGATACAAACTAGATTGCCCCAAGAAAACTTAGAAGTCTACTCATTCAAGTGCTAAGGCATGATAGTGTACATAAGAAAGATTCATATTCAAGAATGACACTGATGAGTAAGATTGTGGATCTTCTGTTTTCATAGTGGCAAATACTTGTCATATTCAGAGTAAAGAAAAAGTTCATTAATGTTTCCATTCTGTAATGAAACACAGACTTTGTTTTGTCAATTGCATGAGAAGAAACCAACAGCTCATATTTCATTTTATTTCTCTTAACCATTTAGATTGTAGCCATTTTCCTGAAATGCTTGTGCTATCCTAACGAGCGTCATGTACTATTAGTGATGACATTTCTTTTTTTCTCTGTCTTCAAATTAGTTTCTTTGAGTACTCTGAGAAAGTGAGCCAGATTGTTATAGCCAAATTTTATTTAAATGTCCATTTCTACTCTACTGTATCTAATAATATGCATCCTTAATCATGTGTTGAAATCTAGTCCACATTAAACTTTTATGGACTGAATTTAATACATATGTATTGAATATTGTCCATCGCTCTTTGTCATAGATTAGCAACTCCTACAGGACATTAAATAACAAATTGATTCAATAAATATTTATAGCGAATACTTACTAAAGGGCTATAATTTCTGAACTTGTTTTGAATGTTTTCAACATTACCCTACAGAGTCCTTACAAGATACCTCCCTGTAGTAAAAATATATACTATAAAGTAAAGCGGTTCTTACTATCATACTTGCTTCTGTGAATAAGCAATGAAATGAACTGTGTTGTTGAATATATTACCCAATGAACCTAGACTTAGAATTTCTAAGTTCTTGCTGCATGAATATCAGTGCCAAACAATAAGATAGTATTTCTAATATATTTAGAATCTAGGTGAGTGCCTTACCAGCATTCAGGAAATATATAAAACCTGTGAAGCAAAAGAAGATATCAAAATGTAAATTTACACCTTCACCGTAGTACTTTACTGTTAAGCAATGTTTTCATACAGTAGAATCCTTGCTTATTTTTACTGAGAGTTAGAAAACAAATTACACAGTGGCAAGAACCAACTTCACTCATAAAAATTTCTCCTGTCCTTGAACCTATGGGTAGCTGAAATATTCTATAGCAGGTTATAATTGGAAATTGTATTTCACTCATAGCTTCAAATCCTTTGCATATCTTTGTGTTTGCACAGCTACATGAACCAGGAAGTAAATTGCTGTATTGGTTGATATTGTTGCTTATGATACCTTTTATTGTGGACTGGAGAATTGCGTTCCCTTTATACTCTGTCTTATTACATGGAGAAGCTTCCACAGATTCTCATTCATTGCTTTACTCAAAGCTGGTTAATAAGATTTTTAGGTTGTATGGACACATGTGAAATAACTTGTATCACTAAAGTGCATAGATCTCCTGTGCCATTTAAACCAGTGAACCATCATTATTAATATATATATATATATACCAAAGATGAGAAATATGTAATTACAAACTAGAATATAAAACTAACTCTGGTTGCACGTGGGATTATTTTAAAAAATATTTTATTATTGCTAACTGGGAGCAGCATCTAGAAAAAAAACTAGTGTATTCATTGATAAATAAATACACTAATGTGCTTTTGTTACAGAACTATATAATTTTGTATATATATATATATATATATATATATATATATACTTTTATTTTGATCTCTATATTGGATGTTGTGGTTGTGTCTGGGTATCTATATGATATTTAAGGAAAATTATTTGTAGTTTATTGCCAAGTTTCTTTGTAGTACATACTATTATGATAGGAAATTGATAGTCCTGAAATATGTAGTAAGTTCTAATTAATAATGTGACTTGGGGCTGGAGAGATAGCTTAGTGGTTAAAAGCACTCGAGGCTCTTTAACTGAAGAGTTCAGTTCCCCAAAACAGCGTGTTGGTTCTCAGTCATCCTTACCTTCAGTTTTAGAGGATCTGACACCTTATTCCGAACTCAGTGGGCACAGGCATGCACATGCTGTAAGCAAAACAGTTATACATATAAAATAAGTATATCAAAAAGTAGAAAAATAAAATCTCTTATTTTATGATTATCTTGATCTACATGTTATTAAATTGTTTATATTTATTGAAATAAATGATAATTATTGGCTTGGTACAATTTTTACGATAAATTAAAAGGGTAGCATTTGGAGACATTTGTATTGCCATACCAGATTTTTATGAAAAAGCGAGAGGAAGAGGTAGTAATTAACTCCTTTTTTTCTTCTTTTTTCCTTTAGTATTTTGATGTTGGAAAGAATCTATAATAATCGTGACTCATTTGAAAAATGAATGAAATCAAAATATTCTAACACATTAAAGCTTTATATAAGATTCATTACAAAAGCAAAACAAAACAAATAAAAAACTTGGTTTCTCCTCTCAATTGGATCTTATGGAACTGGTTATTGGATTGGACAGCATATACCCCAGTTTTCTGATCAACTTTAGGGTATCGAGCTGCTCAATAGTGAATGTTATTATGTAATTTCTACTTTCTCAATATCCTCCTATAAACATTAACAGGTAACATACTTTAACTTTTATTTATCAAACCACAGATCAAAGAAGCCCATGTAGGTGGATATGTGAGAAGGCTAAAACTTCAAATGTTTCCTTAATGCTGTAAAATTCATTCATATTGAAGCACAATTAACATTCAAGTATGAGGATTTTTGATAGGAAGGTAAAATATGAAGATGGGTTTATGGTTGCAATTCTAGAAATGTGTGAGGGTACTACGCAGGTTTAACTGGAAATGTGAAATTTGTCATTTTGGGGTTCTTAAATTATCTGCTGTATCTTTATAAAATTAAATTAATTTAAGCTAATCAGACCCATGTCACTCATTATATAAAAATCAAACATGCTTTTCAAAACCTTTAAACCCAGCATACTTTTCTATATGCTTAAATAATTGGCTGCACATCAAGGGAAGACATAGAATATGTCTACTAACATCATATATCGTTTCTACTTTATGCTGTGTGGTAGATGTCATTTATGATGTGTCCCTTCATGGGTATAATTTACAAGGTGTCTCACTTTGACTCTGTTAACCTTTCTTTCATATGGATTATGACACCCCTCTCCTTTTTATGAATAAGAAAACAATAATTCTCCTAGTGAATCTGAGTTAGCCTTGGTTGTGAGCACTTTATCAATCTAAATTAGACTGCAAACGCCTTGTTCAGTGAAGCATAGGCTACAGTTCATTGGTTCAGTAACATTAAATAATTATCATGTTAGAATCACAGCACTTCCTGAAGGTCTTAAAAGCCCTGGTCACTCCCAAATGCATTCCATGGCTTTCTTTCGAGGTATCAAAGGAAAATTACTGTTTGTAACTGGAAGTACATATACTAAAAGAAGTTGGAATGAATATATAGCAGGTTTTCAGGAAAAGTTTTTGAATTCGGTTTTTGGGGTCAATAAACCTTGCTTGCTTTTGAAATGCCATACATTGTTCAATCAAAATACAGATACACAATATGATATGCATGTTATCATTTTTAATATTTTTCTCAATTTTTCATTCTTTACCTTCAGGCATGCATTTTGCATAATGAATAGACATAATCTACATATTTTGGAAAATTGCTGATAACCTTTAGAAAAACTGAACAAAGAAAACATTTTAATTTCAATAAAGTATTTGTAGAGGAATGACAGAGAACGTGATAGGTTACTGGGACATATTCACAGAAACCAGCTTCCTCCCCCCCAAAAAAAATAACTTGACATTTTTCTAGATGGATCATTCTGCAATGAACTAAGGAATGGATTTTTATCTTTCCTAGGAAATTTTTCTCAGAAATCAGAAAGCATTGCTAGAATTTCTCCCATTTCTTCCTATGTTGAACCAAAAATGTCACAAATCAAAACCTGATTTTCTTTGTCTTATCAAAAGAAATAGTAAATGCACTGGGACGTTGGAAGCTGGTGTGATATTGTATTTTGTGTTATGTGTATAAAATATATTGATAAAAGAGTGTATGTACCTCAGACACTATTAGAAGCAAACAGAAGCAAAGAGAATGAAGGTAAGGTTAACAGGCTCACTCTTAAACCATTTACTTGTGTGGTAAAACTTTCTCTGGGGAGATGAAACACACACATCTACCCACTCCAGGTAAGGAACCTATGACAGACCCAAGTATGGATAACACCCAATTCCAGTTTGCTGAGAAAATGGGTTTTATTGGTGTTACTTATAGGAATATGTAACAGGGGTTACTTGCATGACTAAAAATGATTCAAAGACAGCAGCATCACAAATGCCTACATCAGCACAGGCACCCACAGCTGAAAAACTGGAGCACAGTGAACAGCCTGCATGAAACTCAACAACTGAAGAACATTCTCACTATGTGTCTCAATTGGTCTACTTGTTTTGATCTCGGGAGTCTTTGAATCTTTTCTCCCTTGAGACACTTCTCTGTAGTTCAGTTTCTTTCTGTTTTTTTTTTTTTTTTTTTTTCCCCCAGCATTTTTTTTCAGCATTTTTTGCTTACTCTGGCAGGGAAAGTCCTAGGGAATTTGGTCAGTTTCAGGGACTAGTTGAAGCTAGGATGGATTGGTTACCTTCCAGGTTAAGGGGTTTTCTGTAGGATGGACATTTCAATCTTGGAGAAAACAATTGCACAACATTACTACATAGCCACGTGTAAGATTAAATATTGATAACTTAGTTTCATTCTAACATTTGTGTGCATACATACTCATTCAGGAAGTGCAGATCAGTCCTTCAGTAAAACACATTATTGTGATTTTTAGATTATATCAAAAAATGCCTTGTGATGTAGATGAAAATTAAAACAGGAAAATTAATGATTAATGAGCCTGGCCAGCCATACTGATCATCTGCATTGAACAGTCATATCAAACCTATTCTTCAAAAGTACATCCAATTGGCTAGTTTTATAAAGTTTATAATCACTGCAAATTTTAATACTATTTCCATTTCATTGAAGCAATTGTATTTATCCTATTTTTATAAGCATTTGCCACTGAATAGTATTTTTATATTATCATTGTCTTCTCTGGTTTTATAAATACAGAAATTAGTATTGTATAGATTTGTAATTCAGATATTAAAGATATATGAGTCAAGAAATTTTCATTAACAGTCAACATGTTTTGCTTTCCATGTTGTAGCAATATAGTCAAGAAGTATAGTATTGTCTTCAAAATGACTTCATTATTCTCCATCAGGTCCATGCAATTTGCATTTCATATTTGCTGATAATATTTGTTGATACCTGCATATCTTTGTATCTTTCAAATTCAGCCCTAGCAAATAGATCTGGTGCTACACTCATTGCCTTTGTGTTTTACAAGAGCACAAGAGATTGATCTTCTATTATTTCAGTTTCATGCAATCTGATAAAATAAGCGCATTCACTGACATGCAAAGCGAATTATGCTCTCCTTTATGAGAAAACTATGCTTCAACACACAGTTGCTATTCAGATAAATCCATCCAAGGATACATGCTATTAGGTACTAAATTACCTTTAAAATAATTCAGTAATATAAAAAGTAGATGATTTTTATTAAAAGATTTTTAGAGCCAAAGAAGAAATATACACTTAGTACAAGAAACCATTTCTAACATGAATTCACTGATCTAGAAAATTACTTTAATGCACATATCAATATCCATGCCAGATGCTTCTATTTCAGCAATTAAAAAGTCTCTAAATCCCCTTCTTGTGTGTATAGTGAAAATCCACAAGCATTTTGTAGGGTAAAATTATACTTCTTTTTTTCATTATAACTATCCAGTACAATAAAATTATACATAATAAAAAGCTGAAAATGGGGAGAATAAATCACATCTTATGCTTAACCTGACCTTTGTATATTGAGAAATAGTAGTGATTGATAAATGCATCCTTAGCTTGTAATGACAGAAGAGTCTTAGTAGACATGTAACTTTAGTGTGAAAAATTAGGATATTCAAGTCATAAGGAAATGTGAAAAGGCCTAGATGGGAGAGAGAGAGCAGGAGATAGAAAAGGAGGGACAGAGGGAGGCAGGAGGGTTCTATTTATAATTGAAAAGTACATGACTGAAATAAAATTAACTTTTTAAATATAATTTTAGAACTCTCTATCTGTAGTATAGTTTGTCATCAATAACATTCAGCATAAGGTGAACTTTAGAAAAATAATTCAATAAAAAATAAGATTAATATAACTATCTCCTCTGCCCCTAGAAGTTTATATTTCAGCTTATTACTTATAAATATGTTGTTGATGAACAAAATGTATACAAAGAAGTTACTATTGCTATTCAATGTTATTAAATATAATTTATGAACTAAAGAACTCTTGTGTTTTGAAAGGATGGTAGCATATCTCTCATAAAATAATTGATTTCTCATAACTGCCAGATGTCCGAATTTAATTCTAAATCTTCTTTTCATTTCCCAGTTACATGATTATCACTGTATATCCAAAGGTTTCCAAAAGGGTAAAGAAAATTGACTTTTGTACAACTTTAGTTTTATATGATTAGAGACACAGAATAGGTCTTTGGCATGTCAGAAAGTTGTACTAAATAATATGAAATTTTGAAGATAATCTTTGAGTCACTATTTGTAGAAGATGCAATCTGGCTGCTCTGGCAAGAGATCATCACATGCAATGACCTATGTGCCTGTGATCCAGCTAGAATGTAAACATGCCCCATACCTCTAATTCCTTTTGTTGGAATACAGATACGCCTATTATACATACCCTCAAGGTGAAATTAGTTTGTAGAAAGAAGCAGCCATGTTTGGAAGTGATATCTAATTGAAGGGCAGACAAAGTCATGAATCAGAGAAAAACTTGACAGAATGTGCCAGAGATAGAATATGCTAAACTCTCATAGGAACAGCACAAGAAAGAGAAGCTATCTAAGAGCAATGCACAGAGAAAGTCACTCATTTGAGAGTAAGTACCAGCGCAGTTCCATGAAGTTGAGTTTGTTCATGAGTTCATGTAGTTCAGCAGAGGTGGGTGTGTCCAGAGACTGAGAAGAGGCCAGAAATTAGAAAAAATTTCCAGAGTTAGTTTGAAGTCAAGCAGAGCAATTCAGTCAGAAGCTGAGAGAATCTGAAACGAATTGGTCATCATGGAGAATTGTTTGAGCCAGAATAGCTAAGTTGAACCAGCCAGCCAGAGGTCAGAAAGAACTAAAAAGGGTGAGCTTATTCAGCAGCAAGTCTCAGCTGAAAAGTTGTAGGAGTAGATTAGATTGTATGGTGGCAAGGAGTGTCTAGGCCTAGCCCTAGGGATAGTTAGTACAGTGATAGAAATGCTCTGGGCTCTGCTCGATCCATGCATTTGTACAGCTTGGCTATGGCACTCATCTCATCCCTTCTTCTGAGGAAATAAAAGTTTCATTTACCACAATTTAATCCATTCCCGACTTTACTTCCTCTAGTATCAAAAATGTTATATATTATCTACTCACATTTTCTTTAAAACATCTCAAATTCACTATTTGTTTTTGTCATGTTTATGAAAATGTATCATTTTATATTTCAAAATTATCAGTTTTATAAAAACATTATGTATACAGTTTTTCTTATGACACTCTAATATTATCTATTGGTCCTGAATATATCTGAACACTTTAGCTCGTGTTTAGTTGGTATTTCTTGCACCTTTCCCTATAATCTTCTGCTATTATTTTTTGCTATTTTTCCTAATACGCCTGAATTCAGGCAAATTCCATTTGTAAAGAGTTTTCCCACATTATATATCTTTTAGAAGAAGTGCATTATCTCAATTTTCACTAAGTTCTCTCAAATTGAAAGATGTAAGTTACAGAAAAGCTACTTAAGTGTATCAGGTTATTACAGAAACGGAAACAGCTCTGAACCATCAGAGATGACCACCAATCTTCCTGATGCAAATTTCAAACTGAAAGATGAATTCATGGCTATCACACTCCCTCATTTTCATGTGCATTGTTGAGGGAGGTGTATATAAAGAGATGCCATTATTCTCTATTGTTAATAAGTGTATTTTATTTATTACCTAACATTATATTCAGAAAGTCCCTCACATAGTTTCCTTTATAAAAGACAGCATACATAATGAAAGATCCTTTATTTCTAAGGGGATTTTCCTCATTATTTTATAATTATGAATAACGTATTTTATGGAAAAAGCAAAATACTATCAACTTGATTCTTTATTTAACCAAAGAGTGACGGTTGCTAAGAATACTCTCGTGGAAATTAAACCTGTGTTGTGCTTCTATGTCATAGCCAGGGTTTCTGGCATTCTGGTCAGGAATTTCTAT
Source organism: Mus caroli (assembly GCF_978045245.1). Classification (NCBI taxonomy): domain Eukaryota; kingdom Metazoa; phylum Chordata; class Mammalia; order Rodentia; family Muridae; genus Mus; species Mus caroli. Next base: position 63,964,390 of record NW_028227272.1, on the reverse strand, counting down.
CTCTACTCAAAATCACCAGTGATGTCCATGTGGTCTTTGAAAGTTTACAATTAAGTTTCTGGCAATTAGAATGTGTGGGAGGAAAACTACAAGAATTTTGGCATTCAAAAATCGTACGAGTGAGCATCTTTTCTCCACACTTTTCACAAATGTTATGCGCATAATAGGTTGCAGATACTGCCAGCAATTCTTAGCCACTTCTGCTGTGCTCCTTTGCTCAAACCGGGTGCCCTTTCCAATGTAATCATGGAAACAAATGAAAACCAGGCTTCTGACCAGGAGACACTTACTGAAGTTTTGGAATTGATTGAACACTGTTAATGCTGTTGTAGAGCACTGTTTGTGTTAACCTTATTAAAATAGCTTCTACTAATGATCATACTGCAATTGCAAGCTTGGGATTTTGGCTATTTCTTTGCTTTTGAATTAAATATGCTTGTCTCATGGTAGTTTATGTAACAGATAGTGTTAGAAGTAATGAAGATTTAACAAACACAAATTTGTTGAAGTTGGTTTGATTCCCTACGTCACCTATTTGTTCTTTGTTGACAGAATACGTATCAAGGGTTCCATTATGAGTTTCAGAGTCTTAGAAACACACTCCACCTCTTCTAGATACTTTTCTTTCCCATAAGTTAACTGTGGGACAGAGGAGAAATCTTGTGGTGGGAAACAGAATTTTCACAAACATTACTTGGATATAGATGATTAGCACAAATCTTGTACAATCATTGAACATTCTGTTTACAAGTATAGTTGAGAGCAAGAAAATGGAGGAGCGATGAGGAATAGCCAAATTTAACTAGTCAAATTTATTTCTTAGAAAATATGTTTAATTTCAACTGACTGCAAATATCACTTAGTAATGGGAGATGACTAAATTTATTTCTAAAAAAAATTCCAGATTTACAAAATTCTGGGTCTAATACTGTTACATTAATGAAGTGTACATAAAGTCTTGATATATTCACTAAATGAATGCTTAGGCACCTTTTTTTTTTCAATTTATGAAAAAAATACCATAAGTAAACTGTTTTCTTATTTTATATACTCAATATTTTTGTTTATTTGTTTATATTTTGAAACCACTACTGTATTCAAAGATTGGCTTTATAAAGCTTGGATAAGTGCTATCAAAAAAGGACAAAAATTATCCAAATTTGCTAAATGAAGTAGCAAAGGCACAAATATAAAACATTAAAGACGGCTTAATAATCAATTCAAACCACTGATGACCACTATGTATGGAAAAGAGCGTACCCTGCTTTCTCAGAGACCCTTCTGTTTCTCATTTGGCATGCATCCAAATTTCTGCTGTGTCAGCATTTGCTCCTGGGAGAAAATGAAGGGGGAAAGGTCCATAAGGTTCCTATTGGCCCAGACAGTAGAAACATCTGCTGGATTCACAAGCAGCTTGCTAGCCCAAGTCTGCAGGGACATTTGATGCTTATTGACGCTGCCATATGAGTCAATATTTCCTGTGCTCTGAGGCTATACAATCTAATTTTAAAAAGGCAAGGTTGTACATTACATGTCAAGAATTCATTCATTAAATAAGCATTATGTGTTTAAAACAACTGTCACATTATGGTTCGTGAGCTTAATAATAGCAAAATTCCAGTTCTACTGAATGGCAGTTTATTATCTAGTTAATGATATTATTCTGATTATTGGCTGATCCTGTGAATTTGTAAATGTGCTTGTGGAGTTTACTCTTAAATATCATTAGTTAACCATCGTTTATTTTGTCAGAAATATATGTACCACTTTTTCCATTAATTAATAAATGTGCTATTTATCTATATCCAAGTTTTGTTTGGGGAAATTCTGTGTTACCTGCAGCAAGATATCTCCTGTAACCCACAGCTAAGCTATGGGAGTGAAAACTGGAATAAATAGACTGTGTTCCTATGACCCCGAAATTTATAAATTTATGGATCCATAAGACAGACACATTTTCTGTAATTGTTGATTTTATGAAACTGTAGGGTATATTTTCATAAAATCTACTACCCTTAGTAGACTTCTTTGATATTAGCTGGCAGATGTTTTCGATAGTGAAATCTGATATTATAGCAACCAAAATAAGATTCACCATTTATTTCCATTTCTGAGCTTTAATTATTTAAATCTATTTATTTATTGTATTTCTGTCTGTATGTTGAGACCCAGGCATGAACTTGGGTGCATATTTGCTTGCCCTTGCATGTACATGTGCAGGCAAGAGGTATATGTAATGTGTCTTCTAACATATTCCATCTTAGTTTTTGAGACAGGATCTTTCACTTGGACCTGGAGTTTGCCTATTTATCTAGATTATCTGGCCAGTGAGACCTTGCCCTTCTCCCTCCTGGTGTTCCTGGGCTGCATCACTAGACACATCTTTTATGTCATGCTGTGGAACTGAACTCAGGAACTCTGACTTACTTGACAAGCATTTTACTCACTGGGCAGCTGCTCCCCAGGCAATAATTGATTTTTAACACACAGAGTTGGTCATTTTCTGTGAGAGTCTTCTGACTAACATGCTTCTGCCAGTGTCTGCACACTAGGGCCCCTTTCAGATCACTCTCAGCATCCCATTTAGTTACTGCAACTGGAAAGTGCATCCTTTTCAATATTTCACTTAATTTTTAAGAAGCACCTAAAAGATATTTGAAAATATACAGGGTGCATTTTTAAAAGTCACAAACAAGAGGGAACTATATAGAGTTTATTTTTGAAAGTTATAAACAGAAAATTAGAAACAGTACAATAGGCCTTTTATTAGATTTTACTTTAAAATGTATTTTTACTGGTTCTTTGAGAATTTCGTACATTTTGATAATTTTTCACCCATTCCAATCCTCCTCTCTCTACTCCTTCTCCCTTATCCACCAGACTATGCAAATTTATTTTAAATTCAAGTCTGAATGATGCTGCCCAGGTGTTCTTAGATTTGTATGGTCCACTTACCAGGACTATACTCGTATAGTGGAGGTCTTGTGCCTGCTGTTTCAAGCACTATGTTTTCCTACGTGCAGATTGCCTGCTATGTCAAGGAGATATTGCTTCCTTGCTGTTACCTGTGACTTCTGGCTTTTCCACTTCTTCTGCCATCTCTTCTGCAATGATGCCTGAACTTTTCAGGGGCATGTAGTACTTACGTTCTATTTAGGGCTGATCCTTCAGCAATCTCCTATTCTCCATACCTTGGACATTTATAGCTGTATTATTTACCATTTGTTGCAAATAAGACCTGTTCTAATTAAGGTGGAGATAGGTATTGTGTATGGATAAAACACCAAGTCATTAGGAGTTCATTTAAAACCATGTGCGTTTTATAGAATAATAGCTGATGTTTTTTCTCTAGGAATTAAAATGTGTCCAAGCATAGGTTTCTGTTCTGGTGCTGAATATGAGTTTCATCCAATCAGAAAGAAGTTGATGACTTCTATGATGTTTCTACCTTAATTGTACAAAAGGACTTGTCTTCTTAGGCCACTGTAAGATCACAGTGTTTACAACTTGTTAAGACTGAAGATTGCTTTTCAACTCTGGACTGCAGTTTCCAAGTACTGTCAGTCTGCTGTTCCAGTGTTTTAGAGTCCAGTATGTCCTATCTTCAGGAACAGGGTCTGCTGGTTTGTTGTTTTGTTTGTTCCTTTGTTTGGAGAAGGGCCTCTCTATGAATCTCTTCCTATCCTGGAAATTGCATGTAGTCATGACTGTCCTTGAACTCACAGAGATAAGCAACTCTACCTGAAGATTAACCACTGCTAGGAGAGTATACTATGTGTTTGGGGCTGGAGATTTGGTACTTTAATACCAAATACCTTTAAAGGAAGTAATCAATTTCTGACAGGATTTTTACTTATTACCGTGTGGAATCTAGTAGGGAGATTATCACCTGGTTAGAGTCGGACTACATTTGAACTTTTCTGTCTGTGTACATCAGTAGAATTTCCTTAAGAGAAGATTTCTATAGATGAAATTTAGTTGAAAATATTGTAATATAGATTTGCTAATGCATTAACATGTAAAACCTACATGTTTTAATTTGATCAACATGTGTTAGGTAAGAGACAGCATGTCCAAGATAACTCTTATAAAAGTCAGTGTTTGACTGGAGACTTGCTTAGAGTTTTAGAGATTTATTCCATGATTGTGATGAGAAGCAGACAGACATGATGTTGCAGCAGTACCAGAGAACTTTACATTCTGATCTTCAGAGAGATCACAGACACAGACAAGCACACACACACACACACACACACACACACACACACACGGGGGCGGGGGGCAGGGGTTGGAAAGGGACAGGAAGGAGAGGGGGAGCAAGAGGAAGAGGGAGAAACTGAAACTGGACTGGCATGGACTTTTGAAGCCAAAAGCCCACTCTCAGAACACACCTCCTCCACTAATACCACACCTCCTTCACTAAGACCCCGCCTACTCCACCAAGACCACACCGACTTCCACCTAGAGCACATTTACTCCTTCCTACAAAACCACACTTACTAATTATCCCCAACAGCTCCACTCCTTGGCCACTAAGCATTTAATAGATAAGCCTACGAGGGGCATTCTCATTCCAACCATCGCAACTCTAGTGAATATGGACAAACAAAAATCTTCTATCTATGGATCAATAATCTATCATGCATCCCCTTATTAACCTAGCAGAAATATTCATATTCACATATAAACAGGCATATCATTTTTTAAAAAGTCCTCTGTTTTTATGCAGATTAGATGTGGAATTCACATTTGTTTTCCAAGCATATTTTGATCTTATCTGACAAAGAAGAAAACCATGACAAATCAGAACAATGTTGTTTGTGAATAAACTTTTTTTTTTTATTAAGTTTAGAAGAGGCAATGTTTCTGCTAGTAAACTATGGAGACGTTTGTGGGGAATTGCAGGCTGGTATTCAGTCGAGCTGAGGTCTGAACCTTGATGGTCATAATTCACCCACATGACACACACGGTAGGCGTTTCCTCATGCTCCTGGAACTCTGGCCCCTGACTAAGGAGCCACCTCCCTCAGCCCCCACAAGGGAAGCATGGTCAGTAGTCATGTAAGCAATGGCCCAAGCTTCTGACCTTCAGGCTAAATTCCTCCCCAGTTACCTAGCAACAGTGAAGACCATAAAAGGGGCTGTTAGGCCCCCACCTCGCTCTCTTACTCTTACTCCTCTGTTCCTTTACCGCTCACTTCTCTCATCCTCTCTTTGTCTTTTCTCCTCCTCCCTTTCTCTTTGTCTTCTCTTCTCTCTTCTCTCCTCTCTCCCTCTCTTTCTCCCTTCTCTCTTTCCCCCTTCCCCCTGCATTTCTATAATAAAGCTCTTAAACCATAGAGAGTCTCTGCTCCATCAAGATCCGCTGTGCACTCTGGTCAGTGTTGGGAACTTTTTCCCCTTATTCTCTTTCTCCTACAACCCTGGGGCTTTAGCACGGTAGCTCCGGGGTCCCCGGTCTGGGGCTGCCCCTTTTCCATCCCCCCTGCGTAGGTCAGGCATGCTCACCAGGGGAGAGTGGAAAAGTGTCCGGCAGCTCTGCCTGAGTCCGCCTGCTCAGAGCACAGGAACTCTGGCCGGACGTTTGGCCCCATTTTCTTCCCTTCTTCCCCAGGGACTCCCCAGAGCCTCCCTTATTTTGTTCCCAACAGATGTTGAAGGTTTTTTGTTGTTGTTGTTGTTGCTTGATTTCTCTCTCTCTCTTTTTCTGATATAAACTTCAGTGTCCATTGTGCTAATAATAAACATCAGGCCAATTCTTGACTTCATACTTACAGCAGTGGCCAGGGAAAACATCAAGCTTATCTACCACTAGGGTCACCTTAAACTTAAGGCTGTGTTAATAAATCATGGATTTCAATAAGCCATGAGCTGTGCTGATTCTCACCCCAATGTAGACTGGTTAGGCACCCAATAGGGCTGGATTACCTCAGCTATTCAACATCAGCCATCAACAGCCCCCGGGAAGCCTCTTACTTCCTGTAGGGTTTATATTTCACTTATTAAATCATACAGCCTGGTTTAATGATCCATTTTCTGGTACAACTGCTAATCAGTCCTGACACTTTACTTTTCAATAAATGATGTCCACAATGACATTTGGGAACTTAATGCAATACCTCAAAACCACCTTGGTTTCTAGTCAGCTTTGATACGATATAGAGCTATGAATTTCTGAGTGCAAGGTAAGGGGCAGCATCAGCTGGGACTGATTTCCTTCGACTCCTACTGTTTGCCAGCCTTCAAATGCAGGCCTTTTGTCTCCCATTTAACTATTACTCTCTAGAATTCAACTTTTAAAATTAGAGTCAGGAGGTTGCCAAATATCTTAAATTTTAGTAAGATCTATTTCATTAATTAACTTATAAACACTTCACTCTGTTATAATTATCTAACCAAACAAAGATGCAATAATCAGCATGAATGCAGGCATTGGTATTCCTTAGCATTTTTTTTTAATCAAATAAAGTATAATTCCTGAAACTGGTTTGTCTGCACGATTCTATACAAATTAACAACCTTCACTTTAATATTTTCCCACATCCGTTTGCACTTGCTCTAGCAGGGTACTGTTCCCCTGGATCTAATATGGCACTACAAAGGGCTTGTACATCAAAGCGTGTAAACATGGACAAGATGGGCAAAATCAGCATTAATGAAATCTTTGTGCATTCAGAAATGATCAAACAGCAGAAAACACATCCCATTAGCCACTATGTTACTACACATTTTTTTCAAAAGGGAGATTGTTCCCCAGGGAATATTCTGTTGATTCGTATGTTCCTGCACATTGATCTCCACTTTAAATAATTAAAGTGATATCATCTCAACACAATGTTTATGTGTTTAGAATTGTGTGCCCATGCTTATAAGACAAATTTATATGCATGTCAAGGAGTGAGAGGTAAAGTATATGTATAATTTCTTAATCAATAATTTTCCATCAATAATTTATGCCAGTTACTACCTTGAGGACTAAAATTCTATACCTAGAAGATATATATGTTATAGTATTCAAAGGATGAATTATTTGTAGAGTTATATGATAAAGAGAAAAAATCAAAAATCTTTTTGCTATTTTCTAATTTTTATCTTTAGGAAAATATTATTCATCTGCATGGCTATTATGTTTAACCACTAGCAGAATGATTCTGAACAAAGAAAACTCTTTTAAATATAAAATTAAAATAACTATTTTTCTTTCTTCCTAATAACTGATACCCCGAAAGTTAAACTTAATCCCTGGAAGCCACATGGCAGGAGAACAGAACTCACTCCACCAAGTTGAACTGGGGCTTCGTACTTTAAGTGTGGTACGTGCACATCCACCAAAATGTATTGCAAATAAATAAAAATGGGCAATAAAATGAAGATTCATCATTGTTAGTAACAACAACAAAACAAACAAACAAAAAAAAAAACCCAACAACCTAAAGTGTCCATGGCATTTAGAGTGGAAATGAGTGTTTGTTTCTCTATCAAATGGGAGGGAATGTGAGTATATGAGAGATACTATGTTTTAGCAAAAGTGCAAGTCAATAAATAGATCTAAGCACTTACCAGAAAGTTAACAACCATATAAATCAAAACAACAACAACAAACAAATGAAGATGTCACCTTTACAAACCTTTAAATAAGTTTTAAACCTGTATAATTCAACAAAGTTCTTGACATTATGTTCAATTTGCACAATGATTCATGGGTGCCATCAAGTGCTTTGATACAAAGTTAATATTAAGCCGAAACAAACAAACAAACAAAACAAAACAAAACAAAACAAACAAAACAAAAAACAAAACAAAAAAACCCTTTCTGGGAATGTAAGTGGGAATTGGGAGTCACATGACTTCTCGTGCTAGCTTCCTATTGCATACCTTTGTGAGTAAAGGTGAGATCCTTATACCAGGAAAAGGTCCCTGTGGTCTGGCTGGGCCCTCCTTCCATGCTCGCCTTGAACCATCCCCAGCTGCCTCTCATTGGGCATCAATCTCAGTGGGTTTTGTTTCCCTTTGTTGTATGTCTTTCCTTTCAGTTCCTTCAACTGCCAGCAGTTTTTTTGGCTCTGATCTAGAGATTTTTACTTATAGCTGTTGGTGGAACAGTACTGGCTCTGCACCATCCTTGCCCTAAGGCTATTTTCAAATTGTTGGCTTTTTCTTGAAAGCAGATAATAGTTGAAATGTTACCGTTTCTCAGCTGGATACTTCTTTTAGTATTTGTCTTTTCAATTTTGCTGCTTCCTCTTCATTGCCAGTTCTGAATGGACAGCTGTCATTTCTAGGTGATCTATTCAAGTCATGTCTATGGGAGGTACACTGTCACCATCAAGCATATATCTGACAAATAAATTCATGTAATTGAAGAACATTTTATTGAAAAATTCCACTCAGATAGTAAATATATGTTCAGAAAACACTGCATTATAACTGTAGTTTAGTGCTTAATATGAATTGAAATTATCCATTAAAATGTGTAATATGTTTTATACATTTTATTATTTTGTTTTCCACAACTTAAAATTTACAGAAATATTATTTAAAAGAAAATATAAAGGCTCCTTCAAACATAAGTAGATATATTGATTGCTTTAATGAAATTATTTATATTTAGTACAGCGAATAATAAAAACAGTATCAATAGAAAGCCAATGTCAATCTTACATCATATTTTTCAGAAATGTGTGAAATATGTGATAATTCTAAAGAAAAATAACTCCTGCATATAGATGCTAAATTAAATCAATAACTAGTACTTAAAATTCAGACTATAATTCATTAAATCTAATAAACCTTGTTTTCTATTTATAATTGAGGAAAACAAAAACAACATCAGATTAAACACCTAGTATATTTGCATTTGTAATTTGCCCCATTATCTTTATCTTATTTTGCTAAGATATATTTTATGTATATGTATATTAGTTGTACGTTATACATTAGTACTTTAATATTTAATTGTTTAATTTGTTTAATATTTAACTGTACTTTAAATTTTATATCTCTTCTAAAAATATAACTAGCAGTGCAGATTTCTATTGTATTTGATATTTAAAAATATATTAAATTTAGGTTTTTTTTTAATACATGAGCCTTCCTAGACATATCAAATATGTAAGCAGCCTTACTATTCCTTTAGAATCTGATTGAGTTTTCTGCCAAAAAATGCAAATTTAAATGATTATTAAAAGAATACTAAATATTTAAACAGTCAAATGATATTAAAATATAGGTTAATGAACTACACTTTATATAAGAACAGAAAACATTTATGTAATAGGTTTTTTAGAGATCTATAAATACTCCCTAAAATTTATATTTAAGAATATAAGGATTTAGTGATAATATTGAATAATAAAACAGAGTAGAAAAAAATTTTATATAGACAGTACAACTTTTCTGTGAATTCTCTAAGAAGGTTATAGTTTATAGGATCACCTAGTCAAGAGTTATTGTTGGATACATTGGAGATGTGTTTTTTTTTTTTTTTTTTTTTTCTCTTAAGTCCTAAAGTTTGCCTTGTATGAATGACCTAGAAAACTCATCCCGCATTCCGGAAAAGAGAATGACGCGGAGTTTCTACAGGAGAGTAATGATTCTGTGCCTCAGGAGCTGCGGGTGCCACTGTAAATCTGAAAGAGCCTTTTGTCAGGGATCAGAGCCAACAAGGGGTGAGGTCCAAGCTTTGGGTGTGCAGCAGCTTCTGCTCTCTCCATTGGTATCAGAGTGTGATGCTCACAATGGCCACCGTAAACTCCAGGATCTGGTCTACAGGATTGTAACTCCTGAAGCTGCCAGTTTGGCACTGTTTTGCTTCGATATGAGGAAGAGAAAGCCTCTCCAACCTTTCCTGGCCTTGCAAGACCCACTGGCCGCCAGCTTTGTCTCTTCCCGGCTTTGGTCTGGCAGTTGTAATGGAACATGGGTCTCCAATGTGCATCCTGTCTCTATGGAAACTGGCAGGCAGCAAGGTCTGATGGCCATGCTCCACAGTGGCTGGGATGAGGGATGGCACAGAAGGTGGAGACCAGGTGTTATAATCTAAATGGAAAGTTGAATGCAGGAGGGAAAAAATGAAGTAGACTCAAAGAAAAATAAAATTATTTGGTACAGCCAATAGATTTTAGGAATTGTCTAAAATCTAGAATCTAGAAAACAAAACAGAAAAGAGAAAATCAAGATGACAAGTAAAATCTCTGTAAGTATGTGAAAGAAGAGAGGGTTACACCAAAAGGAGAACCAATTTGCACTTAGTTATCAGTCTTAATTTTTCCTCCAATTTCCTGTCTCACATGATAGAGCATCCACTGTGGTTCCCTTGGGGATTGTAAACCTGCCTTCCTGACATTTGTGTTTTGCCGTCTAATAGGCTTTCGTATGCAATGTGCTTCAGTCCACACAACTACTGAGCCACAACTTTCACATTAGAAGATTATTTGTTTCGAATGCCTTTGGTAATTTAGTGGAAGTAATAACACTCTGTGTGTGCACTTAGATGTATTTTTAGACTCTAATTTAGGTGACATGAATGATCTCCAACTTTGTAAGGTGCACATTCTTTATTTAAATACACCCTGAACTAGTTGAGAGAAGAGACAATAGAGGGTAATAGAGGGATGGAAGGAGGGAGAGAGAGAGAGAGAGAGAGAGAGAGAGAGAGAGAGAGAGAGAGAGAGGTTGGAAAAGTAAGGGTGAAAAAGAGAGAGAAGGCAGACAGGGAGAGCTGAAAAAACATGAAGCAAAAAGTCAAACAAGAGTAGATCTGCATAGCACATCATTGTAAAATGCACAGCCTACTCCTTTCTGGTTTTTTGCTGGCTTCATAGTTCACAACAATTAGCATATTTTACATGTACTGATCCACTTGGCATTTGTGCTTTTTGCAACCCATAAATAAGAAGCTCAACACAAGGAATGCACTTTGCATTTAATTACGTTTCTGAGAGAAAAGAAAATATTGTTTAAACAAACTGAAAAATTATTTTGTGTCATTTAACTCCAGTGGCAGTACCTTTTCGGAATCAGGTAACTTTACAAATAAATTTCGCAGATATAGGGTCGTGTTACCATACTTTCAAATGAAAGGGTTAAATTACAGGCCATTGTATAACCGGAGGTTTTGACACAAAGCTGCACGTTCCCATATTTTGTTGTCTTCTTTTTGTTTTCCATTATTATTTTTTAAGTCTGGACGTTCCTTGCAAAAAGTCTTCCTTATATTTGGGAAGAGAAATATAATGAGAAATCCTAAATTACTGTTAATTTGTTAATTTGCCCCCAGAATTTGATCTTACATCCTTAAAAACCACCGACTGTTACTTATTCCCTCTCAGCGGGTCCAAAGCCCAGCCTCATTCTGTCTGTCTAGGACTGTCTCAGGTGGCTCTAGCTCTCCTAGAGGAAGCAGTCATGCACAGAGCACTTCTGTGCTCTATGCTTAATCTCTAGCTCAGGAAGAGTTGGAGAAAAACGTTATTTCCACTCGGGCATTGAAGAGAGAGCAAAGCTGGAAATGTGCTGATTGTGGGAGTGCAGACGTGTTTGGGGATGAATGTTAAAGCATGCATCTTCTTTTTCTGCCTACTCTATTCACTCCACTCCTGTATTTTCTTCATATGTCTTTGTTCTCATGGTCTATAACAGCCCAATAACCTAGTTACTGTGTCCATTATTTAAGAACTAGCTACTTTGTGCCCTGTGTAATTATGTGCTACTTATTTTTGTGGTTTGATAGTAAAGGAAAGGGCAAAACCTGGGAGTGTGGGACAGTTTTTTAAATAACTCAGGTCAATAGGAGCGAAGGTTCTGTTTATTTCCCCTTTCGCTTGATGCTTCTTTACAACAGATGGAAACACTAGAGAAATGAAAACAACAACAAAAACACAACAACAGCAGCAAAAAAACTATGGTCTGCTATGTCAAGATATGAAGGAAATGAAACATTTCAGTATTTGAATTATTCGTTTTGAATTCCTCTCTTAGCTAGGCAGTGGTAAATTGTCTTTGTAATCTAGTGAAAGTTTATAACCACAGATGGTAGTTTGACATAAGCTGGACGGTCTTGGAAAATCTAGCACTTCAACCTCATTAGACAAAGAGAAGGGGGCAATTGGAACCTGTTTCAAAATTTTTAATTAGTGTGGTGATGGGTGAAAGGAATCTAAATCCAAGTGGAAAAGCTATACAGTTGTAACCAGAGACATCAATGATGACTTTCAGTGGTGTGTTGTAAATATTTAACAACTTTCTCTGTGGGGAAAATTATCAGCCTGTAGTGTTTGCCAATTTCTATGGTGAAAATATTCCCTCTGTGGTCAGTTTCAAGCCACCAGCTTATGTCACTGAGTACAGGGTAGTGAGGGTTACATCCCATGGAACCTCAGAAGCTGCACTGAGTCAGCTCACACTCGTGATCCTTAAAATGAATTTCAAATACATTTTCACTTGCTAAAAAGATGCGTGAGGGAAGGCATATGTCTTTAAAGTGCTCGATTGTAGACTACACCCTTTTAAAATCATAGTTAAAGAAGCAGAGTTAGAGTCAGTTTAGTTCATAACCAGTCTATAACTAAGGAAAGAGTACTTAAAAGACAAGAGAAAAGTTGAAAATCTTGCTTCTGTCTTCATGGCTGCATGAGAGGGTACATGCTTTAAGGTTTCCATATTCTAGACCCCTAATCTTCAAGGTGGAGATGATTCGAAGATCACCTCTGCAGAATAAATCATGAATACAATGAGCATAACCCATTAAATTTCCTGCATTTTCTATATCTATTGGCAGTGTTGGATAGGTGATGGGAAATAACAAAAAGAAAAAAAAAAGAAATGAAAATGGGGAAGGGGTGAGACAAGAAAAAGGGAAAGAATGTCAAAATCAAAGTGATCCATTCATCCAAGAAAGTTGAAGTACGCCTTTCACATACTTAATGGTTAAGCTGGGCGTGGTGGCGCAGGCCTTTAATCCCAGCACTCGGGAGGCAGAGGCAGGCGGATTTCTGAGTTTGAGGCCAGCCTGGTCTACAAAGTGAGTTCCAGGACAGCCAGAGCTATACAGAGAAATCCTGTCTCAAAAAAAAAAAAAAAAAAAAGAAAAAGAAATGTTGTATACTCTTTTCCCATTTTCTAGCATATACATTTTGTATGATTTCTTCTCTATTATTTTCTGCCCTATTTTAGAGCTGTAATAGTGTTTGATGTATCTGTTCTCAGTCATTCCTTCAATCTTCTTACATATACTCCTCATAATGTTTCAAAAGAAATAAACCATGCCTCATGGTATTTTGCTAATAGGCCATTTGTGATATATATTAGTGAAGTAGAAGTCTATACATTTCCACCTTGATATGACCATAAACAAGCTTAGCACTTCGGAATTACATCTAGATCTCTCTCCTCTCACCAGCTATCCTTCATATGCCAGCCAATGTGCTAAGAAAATATATTTCGTATAGCAGAATATCTTTAGGAATAATTCCATTGGTTCTTTTTTTAAGACCAGTAGTGTTTGGTTTACCCTAAGTCTCTAGGCTATATAGTCTCTAGTTCTTAGTTTCCCAATCAGTGTCAGGTGTGGGTTTCTTCTCATGGAGGGGGCCTTAGGTCAAATGAGATATTGATTGGTTCCCACAGCAAGTCCTGTTCCACCATTGCCCTAGCATATTATTCAGGTAGGAGAGATTGTAGGTCAAAGGTTTTATGTCTGGGTTGGTGTTCATGTTTATCTTTCAGTAGACTACAGAGTACCCTCTCAAACCAAACAGACTAGAACATAAGGGTAAAGACTACAAGTAGGCACCATCTTGACATCTCCATGTTCAATGAGTTATGTGGGTATAGTCTTCAGCAATACCCTCTCACTCTCTAAGTATTCAGAGAAGAACCTTTTGTCTGAGTAACAGACTAGGTTATTTGGGGATTTCCATGGGACTCCCTTGACCAACAACTCAGTTAATTGCAACCAGGTTCCACTATTCATAATCTTGCCTTGGCTATAAGAAACAGACTGTTGAGAAATCTTTATCACCCAACTACTTGGAGTCTTCATTAGTGTCACCTTCATTGACTGGAGGAGATTTTCACAACACTGCCCAAGAAATGCTTCCCCCAAGTCCACCTCTCTCTCCCCACACTTTCTTCTTCCACTCCATCTACCCTGCAGGCTGTTCCGCCACTCTATATGCATCCACCCCAGTCTGCCCTTTAAATCTATTAAATTTCCCCCTCTTAAGGCTATGCCTGAGTCCCCTTCCTCCAAAAACTTTCCTGTTTACCAAACCTTTCTGAGTCTATCGACTATACCTTGGTTATCATTTACTTAATGGCTAATATCCCTTTATACCTGAATACTTACCATATTTATCTTTTTGGGTCTGGGTTACCTCACTCAGGAGAATTTTTTTTTTTTAAGTTTCATCTACTAGCGATCAAATGTAATGATGTGATGTTTGCTTGTTTGTTTGTTTGTTTGTTTGAAAACATCTGAGTGCAGGACAATGGACTATTCCAGAAAACTTGGTAAGGTTGAGCAGGTTCAGAGACGCCCTGCACCCAGGCACCCACCTGAGATGGTAGGCCGTTTCTTACTCCATACCAGTTTCCTGGCCTGGAACAAGTACTACACTTCCCACATAGAAAATACAATCTAGGGCTGGAGAGATGGCTCAGCGGTTAAGAGCACCGACTGCTCTTCTTAAGGCCCTGAGTTCAAATCCCAGCAACCACATGGTGGCTCACAACCATTGTAATAAGATTTGATACCCTTTTCTGATGCATCTGAAGACAGCTACAGTGTACTTAGATTATAATAATAAATAAATCTTTAAAAAGAAAAGGAAAGGAAAGGAAAGGAAAGGAAAGGAAAGGAAAGGAAAGGAAAGGAAAGAAAAGAAAAGAAAAAAGAAAAGAAAAGAAAAGGAAACAGGACCTATAGTCATGTAGATGAGAACAGAGTTCTCCATGCTAATGAGGTATCTAGAGGCCCTGAGGGTTTAGCCAAAAAGCTTCCCTTCCCATACATTCCTTCCCACAAAAAATAATTTAATCTCTGGTTTACCCTGAGTAGGTGGCATGCACACATTTTCCATGATGATCCATCAATAAACAGTTTAGAACCAAGTCATCATCAACCCAAGGGCTTCCTCCATGACTCAGCTCCTCCAGGACTTCCAGAGAACCCCCGAAGCCTGTGTGCAACTCCCCATGACCTAGTGGCTTTTCTGTCCAGGAGTTTTGGAACCCCCAGCCTCAGACTCCTCATTGCAGGCTATAAGAACTCCCTGGTGGAAAATTTAGGGTCACTTATATATATACTATCATCTCTTCTGCAAATAACAATACTTTGAGTTGTTCCATTTCAACTTTTATCCTGTTGATATTCTTCAGTTGTCTTAGTGCTCTAGTTAAGAATTCAAGTACTGTATTGAATAGATAGGGAGAGATTGGACAACCTTCCCTTTTTCCTGATTTATTGGAAATGCTTTGAGTTTATTTCCATTTAATTTGATGCTGACTATAGGCTGGCTGGAAACTGTCTTTATTATGTTAAGTGTGCTCCTTGTATCCCTAATATCTACAGGATGTTTATCATGAATGCAGTGATGGTCTTTTGTTTCATAGATTCTATTTCCTCTCTGTATTTTTGGAGAGTGTGTCTTATGTTGCCTGTTTTCCTGGCCTCCTTAACTGGTGTGTTCACTTGGAATTCCTGCAAAGGGGCAGGGGTTGGGGGAGAGGATACTTTAGGCTGGGATACTTGGATGAGTTGGGGGAAGACAGTTTGGAACAGAGGGTTTTTGTGATCCCTTATTGAGTTAGAAGAAGGAAACCTCAGCAGGTTTCCAGTTACAGAACTGGGGATGAGACTGGGAGAGACGCTGGTGGTGGGGGTTGGGTGGGGAGAGACAGGATTTCAGGAACAGTAGGATTGCTGTGAGTCTGTTTTAGCCTGCAGGTTACCCTGGGAGGAGCAGCCCTTGAGTTAATGCTGTTGGGTGCCTGATGGAGTTTCAGGGTAGGACACAGCCTCAAAGTTTGGGGAGGAAAGTTAGAAGTTGATGCTCTGTGAGATTCATAGTAGATGTGGCCTGGGTGGACAGAAGATCATAGCTGATATTCTATTGCAGCCCTGGGTATGAGACTGGGGGGGATTGAGTCTGAAGGAATAGAGAGAAAGGAGAAAGTTTGTGAGCAACTTACTTGGTTTTCTGTCAGCCATGGCTGATGACTACCTAATAATTAGTTTAGAGTGAAGGAAGTTAATAGGTACTAATACAACAAAAAATATGAATTCAGTACCAAGAGAGGAGTTAGTAAATTATGAACAGAAGTTGCCTGGAAGAATAGTTTGCTCCAAGTTGGTTGAGTAAATTGAAATCAGTGCTGACTGAACCAGGTTTCCTCTTTCTTTACATCAGTTCTTCCTCAGGTTTGAGGTTACCTTGGTGTTTCATTAGCAAATTTCTCTTCCTCTAACCATTCTACAAATGTGGATGCATGAAAGACAAGGAAGTAGTATGCCTTACATGACATGCATAAAATAAATGAACTCAGGATACATAGCTTACTTCACCTGATGTTAAATTTTCCAATTGAGGAAACTTCTTTGGGAAGATGTTCTGGGACTCAAAGGCAAAGTTGAGTCATGAGGGGTTAAAAAGAGAAAGGTCACAGTGAGTGACTCAGTATTCTATCCTGGTTAGAACAAGAAAAAGAAGAAGAGGAAGAAGTCAATGGCAATTCAGACCTCTGAGAAGTTTGACTGCCTGCCACACAGGCTTTTAAATTGATTTTGGAAACCACACATCCTAAGGGTATTTAGAATTAGTTGATTCACCACATGAGTCTTCTCTCTATTTGTAAAACTAAATTATTCGATTTTCAAGAATTTTATGCTGCAAGAAAGAACTGAAATCATACTACCATAAAGTCAGAAACTGTGAGGGAGATGTTGGAGGGACAGAGTCCTTATGCCCACCCTTGAAGGACTTGATGCAAGTGTATGGATGTATATTAAAACCTAGCATGAAGATAACCCTAAAATCTTTCCCTTCCTTCCTTCCTTCCTTCCTTCCTTCCTTCCTTCCTTCCTTCCTTCCTTCCTTCCTTCCTTCCTTCCTCCCTTCCCTCCCTCCCTCCCTCCTTCCTTCCTTCCTTCCCTCCTTCCTTCCTCCCTCCCTTCCTTCCTCCCTCTCTCCTTCCCTCTTTCTTTCTTTCTTTCTTTCTTTCTTTCTTTCTTTCTTTCTTTCTTTCTTTCTTTCTTTCTTTCTTTCTTTCCTTCCTTCCTTCCTTCCTTCCTTCCTTCCTTTCTTCTTCTTCTTCTTCTTCTTCTTCTTCTTCTTCTTCTTCTTCTTCTTCTTCTTCTTCTTCTTCTTCTTCTTCTCCTTCTCCTTCTCCTTCTCCTTCTCCTTCTCCTTCTCCTTCTCCTTCTCCTTCTCCTTCTCCTTCTCCTTCTCCTTCTCCTTCTCCTTCTCCTTCTCCTTCTCCTTCTCCTTCTTCTTCTTCTTCTTCTTCTTCTTCTTCTTCTTCTTCTTCTTCTTCTTCTTCTCTCTCTCTCTCTCTCTCTCTCTCTCTCTCTCTCTCTCTCTCTCTCTTTCTTTCTTTCTTTCTACTTTTTGTGGATCAAGAATCCAAGAATATTGATTAAAATTAGTTTTTTTGCATTAGCAAATAACAATAAAAATTAATGCTGACATTTCTCATATCTGATTTTACAATTTAAATTTCTTTGTTAAAATGATTATTGATTTTTTCCCTTTTGTTGTCAAATTTATATTTCATGAAATGGTAACACAGCTATTATGACCCAGCAGCTACTCTGGAATGAGAAGAGGAAACACTGAACTTTCAGAATAAACTTCCAATGGTTCATTGACTTTGTCTCACCATGGGAAAAGAAAAAAAAAATCACTTAACCTCCCAGTGTCAGTTTACCCATCTGTGAAATGAGAAGGATAATATTTTCTTATGGGGATGTTTTGAAAATTATTCTGTAAATGTAGTAGACAAAATTGTTGCAAGCATCGCTAACTTTCCTCCCTGAATTCTTTAAAGCAACAGACAGTATTATTTATGTACTTGTTGATAGTCAAAACATCATTGGGTCGAACCATGTATATTTATTAGCAGTTGAGATACTTGGAGAGTCACCCTCCCCCTGCCCATTGCTCAATTTATGCATGTTATTAACACCAGGGGAGCCAAGAAAAGTACCTTCAAACCATACTTAACTCCATATTCATGAGGTGATAATCCCAGGCAAGTATTCACTCTCTTTGTCTGAGCTCCTGTTTGCTTGGGTTTGTTTTGGTTCTTGCTCCACCTTGCTTTACAAGACTGATAGTCTTCTGTGCTCCCTGCTAGTGGTCATCTCTGAGCAGAAGTCAAGATATACCCCATAGGTTTCCTATTGAATTTCAAGTAAACTATCAAAGATTATATTATTCAAAACTCCAATGTCAAATTCAAAATTCATCTTACAGCTTAAGGGGAAGTGTCCTGGGGAGTTGTCATGGTGACTTGAAGGGGCTGGTGTGGAGAAGGCAAAGCTCCTGATAAAAGATTTTAATACTCTAAAGTCTTAATTATGGAATGCGGTCCTGAACCTCTGTGCTCATGTCATGTAAGGCTGGAAAGAAATGTTTCCCTTCAGGCTCTTTAGTCTCTTTTGGTGCCAATCAACAGGCATCTTGTTAATAAACTTCTTTATGCCAATGGCTCCCATATAACCTCAAGTGGTGCTTGGAATAATGACAGAATCATTACAAAGTAAAGCAGAAAAGAGAAATACATTTCATGGGTATGATTAAGCCATCCTAATGTCCTTGAATATGCAAATTATTTTGACTTAATGAACTACCTTGCTCACTTAATAGTATTTTAATCTGGCTCTAGTACATCCTTTTTGTCTCTGTGAATGTTTGTTATCAGACTTGAAAGAGGTATTTTATCCAGATCAATACAGAAATGAAATGTATATATTATATTTTCGCCTGCAATACCTTTGTTTAAATTATTAGAAGTGTACTTGTTAGGTAAATTTATTACATAGATTGTAGTAATAATTAATGTACACATTTGAATTTAGAAAACTGGTTGTATACAGACACTATACAAACTGAAAATTCTTTAAGAATTTAAGAAGATGTATTTTCTTGATTATAAAGAAACACTAATTATTACAGAAATGTTGACAAAACAGTAATAAATATCTCCTTGGATAACAACCCCATATATGCATGTGCACATATGTTGGAATATGTATACTTCCTGTTGTTCTGGAGGAAATATATCACTATTGTTAATCATGCTGGTCACAAACACTGGAAATGCAGGGGCTCCTTCTTCAGCTGGCAGAGTAGCTAAGACTACAGGTGCATGCCACCACACCAGGATTTTGAAATATTCCTCAGACTATTGTACAAGATGAATATTCTTTATAGAACAGTCACATTGTTTTGCCAACATTTTGTATTTTAGGAAAAGCTCTATAAGGTTTCCCAGTAAAGTGGGATTCATTTTTCATTTCCCTTATCATAAATTCACTGTAAAGTTCTAGTTTTTTTTTATACATTATGAGCTTTGTTCTACATTATAAAAAAAGCTACCAGGGAAGTGTTTTATGTGTTGCCTAGGCTCCTGCAGAGAGTTTAATTCATGCAACATCATTCTCTGCCTTACCTTCAACAATGAATCCATCTCACACCACATAACCAATTCTAGGCCAAGGGAAATGAAAGATTATTGTATTACTACTGGAATATATCTTCATGTGTGCCTAAGAGATATACATATTCTGAGAAATGGAATAAAATGTAAAGAAAATATAATGGTGTGCCTGTAGGGTGGTCTAATGATTTGAAATTGCTTTTCTATATTTTGTCCTATATACTTTTGGTGGTTTACATTTTATTTTGAGTAAACCCTGATGTCCAATGTAGAACATGGAAATTAATCATTTTATAACTTTCATTTAATCAACATTTTCTTTAATCTCCTTTTAGGCAGCCAAGGGCAGTTTCCACTAACTCAGAATGTCACGGTTGTTGAAGGTGGAACTGCAATTTTGACCTGCAGAGTTGATCAAAATGATAACACCTCCCTCCAGTGGTCAAATCCAGCTCAACAGACTCTGTACTTCGATGACAAGAAAGGTGAATATATTTTCTCAGAAATGTTTTAAACATGTTCTGAAATACCCTAATTATAATGAATTTATTTTCCTAAGATGATTCAAATTATTCCTTTTGATTACTAAACTGCTGCTGCGTGTACTTAAACATGATAAATATTAAATACTTTACTTTGCAAGTCATAAACACCAAAGACAACCTGTGTCAACTTTCTAATAAAATAAACAGCTTCAATTCTATTTGAAAATGCTTTCGCTGACTTCTTCTCACACCCATCTGAATGCTACACTCTTTCATTTTAAAACATCATAGTTTATAGAGTGAATTTTTTTCTAATATTAGGTCACATGCTGTTATTTTAAGATCTTAATTTTACATGTCTAAAGGATGCTTTCATTATAAAAAGTTTTGTCTTATAGATTAATTCTCAGCAATTGGATCAGCTAGAAAAATACTATAGAAATGATTTACCTAGTAAGGATAACTATAGCCATGTTCAAAAAAATCATTAAGAAACTGTATTTATATGCATAGAAATAAAGTAGACTTGGACTTTATTAATTTACTAAAGAGGCTTCTAATTAAATAAGACATAAATTAAGATTTGAATGTTTTGTGTTGAAGAAATCTACACTCTTTCATTTTAAAACTCTGAAACTCAAGCAAACATCTAATAACATGTCAAGTTGTTAATTCTCCATTCACAATGATAACAGTAAATAACATATTAAGTTTATGAAACAATAAAATTATGGAAATATTTATAAATAAATTTGCATTATACAAGATAGAAAATATGATTTAGATATTATGTAATTACTTCTGATGTTTAAATGAAATGTACCAGATAACAATAAGGAAACTTAAAATTAGCTTAATTTTTAGCCATCCAAATTTTAACCAAAGAAAGTGTAGTAAAGATGTCTATTCCATTTAACATATATTTTATATATTGGTGGGGTTTTTCTACCTTTATTGTTATCAATAAAAATAGTTTTGGAGGTGTTAAGTTTGTAATATATAGTGAAAGAGTTAAATATGTAATTCGATAAGTTGAAGGGTATTGAATGCCTCTTTTTACTAGTATTTGTGTGAGAATAGACTGATAGGAGTCTCTGCTCTGATACATAGTCAGTAGTGTGGATGACAAATAAGTAAATGAACAGAATATGTTAGATGATAAAAGACACTTGTGAAAAACCATAGATATGGATTTGAGTCTGTGTTAGTTAAGATTCTATGAAGAGGGGTTTGAAACATGACTCAGAGATTGAGTGTGTACTAGTCTTCAAACGAAGCCAATTCGAGAATCCGCAGTGAGAGAAATAATAGAATAGATGAATGGATATTTTTACTTTAGTTTTGAGCAACTACTTCATGTGATTGCAATATTTAAAATATGTAAGAGCAGGCTATGGAGCTACAAAACAGAGAATTTTCCCTCATAGCCGGTGCCTAAAAGTAGGCCTGCTTCCCAACAGGGGTGTTCAGAATTTCTCTCAAGGTCTTCAACAGATTGAATGAGACCCATCATAAGAATATTCTGCTTTAATAAAACATCTAAAAATTGTAATACTGGCTTTTAAACAATAGTTTTATGGCAGTATGTAAACTTTTGTTTTATCCAATATCGAGGACAATAATTTCCTCTTTCCAGTGAGACATTCATTCCAGTACAACCAATGAATGGGGCAAGCTGTGCAGAGGAATGCATGTTGCATGCACCATTCCACTGCTAATCATAGTTTTGCTGTCTGAAGTTAGGGTTATCGGAACTCTTCACTTGCATAATATGTCTTCATATCGTATATTGTTATATAATTATACCCTAAACTTTATTTTCATGTACATATCTGAACAAAAGAAAAGTATATAAACTTAGTATTATTTCCTTTTTCCATTACTGTTTTGAATTAAACAATATTGCTGGAGTACATTTTATAGGTATGTTGTATAGTGTATGTTTACATATGACTCAGTTGTGTGTGTGTGTGCTAGCCTGTTTGAAGTACACAGGACAGCATCAAGCATCCTTGCTCAGGAGCACTGCCATCGTATTATTTTGAGACATGGTCTCTCAGTGGCCTAGAACGCATGAAGTAGATTAAGCTAGCTAGCTAGTAGACCGGTGGCATATGCTAGTCTCTGCCTCTCCAGCACCAGGAGTATCAGGAGGGTATCACTACACCAGGTTTTGGTCACTGTCGTTATTGGTGTTTTTTTTTTTTTAATTTTGGTTGTTTTTTCTTTTTTCTTTTTCTTAAGATGGTTTAGCACTGTATCAATTCAGCCATCTCCCAGACAGTAGTTTTTTAATGTGTAAAATACTACCAAAGAAGTATTTGTCACAACTGTTAACCATGGATAATATAACATCAAGCCTCTCTATTGTTGTTGCTCAATCATCCCACTGTTGAATGCTTGAAAGCTCTGCTCTTAGATGCATGCCATACTTCCTCAGGATGAAGGGAGTGTGCTTACGTTTGACATTTACAATTGACAGGTCACATCCTCAGGCACAAAGACAAAAATCTATATTAACTGCCCTGGCCTCCCTTCCTGTGGTTCTATAAGTTATCCTTTACAGAGCATCTAAAACTGGAATTGATTCCAAGTATTTCTAGCTAATGCGTTTTTCCTGTCATAAATAGAGCAACTTGTAATACAATAGCTGCAAAGAGTTGCAAGCAGGCAACCCTTATTCTTAGGGATCTCTTAGTCTGATGGCTATAAATACAGCATGGAAAGTTCAGACTACATTTACAATATCTACCTACATATTCTTGTGGTTTTGGACTTTCGTAAAATACATAATGCACCAGATCCTGTACATTCTTGAAGTACATGCTTGATTCACTGATCCTCTCTTAAAGGAACAGTGCAAAGACCCGGCTACCAAGCCCCACCCCATTATACCTCTCATTGTATAACCTATCTGTGGCTACTCTAGTAGAGAGAAGTTTTCAGAGAATCTCCCTCATGATTGCCAGTCAAACATGGCTATTCCTTTACTTTTCAGTGATTCAGTTTGTATATTACATCTTTTTTTAATGAATGTCAAGCAGTAATTTTCCTCAAATGTATGGGTGTGAAAATGTGTGCTTGGAAGGGTAAATTCTTAAGTGTTTCTACCTTGAAGAGTGAAGCATGCAAGAAGGTGGCCCCATTCTCCATTTAGAGTTAGAGAAGACCTGTTCAATTAGAGTGATGAGCTACAACAAAGCATGCCTGACATTGCAAAGATGATAATCAGTTAAAAGAGAGTTAACCTGGAAATTCTTTCGTGAGGGGAATCTATCAAATGTGAGGATTTGAGACCATCTTTATGGTGGCAAATGTGGGAATTGAGGGTTAATATGAAACTTACTTGGTCACATTTATAACCAAAGTTAAATAAAAAATACGATTTAGTCTATGTTTTGGCATTTCATTGTAATAAGTAACTTCCACAGATATTAGATAGAAATAAGAATAACTTCCACAGATAGAAATAAGATATTCAAAAGCAAAGGAAAGTTGTTTCCAAACCTACAGCTAAAGAGAGGAGTGAAGAAATTCTTTTTATTTGATATTTTTTTTAATTTACATTTCAAATGTTATCCTCTTTCCTGATTTCCCCTCCGAAAACCCCCTATCCCCTCCACCACCTGCCTCCCCCCCCCCCCATTCACCAACCTACCTACTCCTGCTTCCTGTACTGGGGCATAGAACCTTCATAGGACCAAAGGCCTCTCCTCCCATTGATGACCAACTAGACCATCCTTTGCTACATATGCAGCTAAAGCCATGAGTCTCTCCATCTGTTTTCTTTGGGTGGTGTTTAGTCCCAGGGAGCTCTGGGGGTACTGGTTAATTCATATGGCAAAACATGAAACTCAAGAAGGAAGACCAAAGTCTAGATACTTCAATCCTTCTTAGAAGGAAGAACAAAATACCCATGGCAGGAGTTACAGAGACAAAGTGTGGAGTAGAGACTGAAGGAATGACCATCCAGAGACTGCCCCACCTGGGGATCCATCTCATATACAACCTCCAAACCCAGACACTATTGTGGATGCCAACAAGAGCTTCCTGACAGGAGCCTGATATAGCGGTCTCCTGAGAGGCTCTGCCAGCGTCTGGCAAATACAGAAGTGGATGCTCACAGCCATCCATTGGACAGAGCACAGGGTCCCCAATGAAGGAGCTAGAAAAAGGACCCAAGGACCTGAAGAGGTTTGCAGCCCCATAGGAGTGGAGAGATTTTAATCCTGATATTTTTTGCCTTGGTTGCAAACAAGATGTCCACAGATAGAAAAGCATCAGCACTTTTTTGCCCTTATCTGATTTTGTTTTATTGTTTGAAACAACTTTTTATATATCCAGGGCTGATCTTCAATTCCTTGTGAGGTTTGGAAATACTTTCCCATAGCTTCCTCTCAAGTGCAAACAAACATCATCACATCCCAAATTCCAGCCTTCATTTTGTTGTTGCTGTTGCCACCTACTTATTCCCTAAAGAGCATATACTTCTTTCACACTGTTGAGTATAAGACAAAGGGACACATTGCAAATGTTTCTATAAAGAATAATTATATGATAAGACAAATGTCTTGTACCTGGTCTGAACAATTCAGGAGGCATATATCTGTACCTAAATGCTTCTAAAATGAATAGACACTTAAAATTCCATTGCTTAAGCCCATTCATAACACACCAAATATTATACAGCTGACAGTTACTCTTTGGAAACATGGTTCTGGAAGTAGATTGTTCTTCCCGACATAGCAACATTGTTGAACTATAAACACAGGTAGTAGAATATAAAGCTGGCAAGGAAAAATCACATGCCTATCACAAATTAGACATTCAATGTTAAACAAATGAAACTTTGTTGTTGAAATGATAGGCATTGGGTCAGATATGACTTTTGATTCTGCTATTGACTAATAGAAAGTGGTTATTGACACCTTTCCACATCAGGTGGTCTGGCAGTTGGTTTGGAACCTCCTTTTTAATAGGTTCCTACCTGTTCTGTATACACCTGAAGATAAGAAGCCATTACCCTTTGAAGTAGAAATTCAATTACACTCCCATTCCTTTTTGCATTGGTATAGATAAGTTATTTTGTTTCATATTTAGAAATTTTTAAAAGATTAAGTGAAAAATAAAATCAAGAAGACTGTGCAGGAGTCCACGGGGTTTAGAGAACGCTTGGCTCATGTTGCTAGGCAGCATTTACTTGTTAGAATCATCCTCCTTCAATTTACACAGAGTTCATCCCCACTGTTCTAAATGGTTGGTAAGCAGGTGGAACAGTGTGGGTATGTGAAGACAGAGAAAATGAGGAGCATAGGCCATTATAACTCCACAGGAATGTGGTGTGGTATTTGACAATAGAAATTAAAAAAATCAATTAGATCATAGTGTCTGTTTCTCTGCAGGCAAAGGATAAAACAATTGAAGTAGCAAAAGCTGATCATTTCATTTTCAGAAAACAATTCAACCCATTCCTATTGACAAATACTTTAGCAAGCATCTCTAAGAGCACGCAATGTGCACATGCAACAGTTGCATCTTTCTGTGCTTGGCTTAATAAAATTGTGAAATACAGTGCTCTGTGGTATTTTACTCTACCAGATTTTTGATGGGGAGATGGCTTAGCTTGCCCTAAAAGCATAAAGATTGTATATAGTCTAGAGCCCCAGTACTCTTACAACATGCTGAGTGGGTGTGGAGGCTTCCTAAAATCCCAGTATGTGGGAAGCAGATATAAGAGATCCCTGAACAAAGCAGCCAAAGCATCAAGCTCAGCAAGGGGCTGTGCTAGTGAATAATGCACAGTGATGTAGGAAGACACTGAACACAGCCTCTTCATATCCATGCACAAGTGTTCCTTCCATATGCATAAGAATGCATACATATGTATATGCATATACACATGCACAAATATAGCCTAATACTTCTACAAGTTTCCTAAAGGACTTCAAGTAAAGAGCTCCCAAGAGGAAATTTCTAAATCACTGGTCTTAATTAAGCAATTACTCTGCAGGTTATTTTACATTAATATTGAGAACAAAGGAAAGAGAAAAACAGGAATGAGATTTCCTAAAACAAGAGTGATAAAGAGAGAAGTGAGGTGAATTTTAAATGAAGGTCAACTTCTCAAAGCTCCTAACCAATCGATGACACTTCACAGTGCCTATCTATGCACTTGGTGTCAATCACTTTGACAAGGTTTAAAATATTAAACATGAACGGAGCAAAGCAGGTATCAAGGTGGACAATATTAAACTTTCCTTTGCTTTCTTCCAAAACACCCACAGTTCACAGTAATCTACAACTAATATTGTTGCCTTATACTTATAAAATGACATATAGAAGTCATGAATAGCCATCATCACATTTCATAGTTCTCAGTTCTCTCTGAATCCTCACCTGTAGGTTCAGAAGGCCATCCCATGTTTTACATAACCAGACCCTTCAAGATTTGAAGATTTTGAATAGTAACGTTGTACGGGTTAAATTGTGCAATCACAGATCTCTGATTTCCTTTGTTTACTCTGCATGATATGCTGTTGTGGAAGACTTCTTTTTGTTGCCTTTATTTATTTAGTCTTTATCCTTTTATTTTTCTGACAGAAACTGCAACTTATGATAGGACATTGCTCCAAAGAGAGCTTCTTCACAGCTGACCTCTTAGGTGTGCCTCACACCTCAACCCTACAGCACCACAGTAATTTTACAGTAATTAGGAAATCACATAGCAAACACACACATATGGAACACAAGAAATTAGGTTTCCATTTGGAAATTAATGTTACACTTAAGTAAATAGAACATAAAACCTATATAAAGAGAGGCAAACTTACTTATGGGAATCAACAAAGATGAAATATCAAGGTCCTAGCAACAGTGGAAAATGAGCTGATCTTTGGGCCTAAAGACCCTTCAGTTCTGACTGGGTCCTGGAAGAGAGTAAGAAGCAAGGACTCAGTATGTGGAGATGAGCAAGTTATAGCTTTCCTTTTTCTAGCTTTAATATCCTGTTTGTGTCTTCCCCAGAATGGATATAAATGGAAACTCTATGCCAAGGCTTCCTGGATATATTAGTACCTCTAGGCAAAGAGCAGGAAAGATAAACAGAAAGTAACATGCCCAATATATAATACAAATAAATCCATTAAAACACTATATGGTGTTGTGTTCACAACGGCCTTCAGTTTTCACTGATTCTTTAGAAAGAGAGAAAAAGTTCAGAGACATATTTCGTCCTGCAAAATTAGTTAAATGTGACTCCATACTCGAGAAGAGTGACGTAGATGTTAAGTTTCCATTTCTGTTAGTGAGGAAGCCATTTGGATTAAACACACAAAAAACGTTCAGTTAAACAGAATGTAATCAGTGCCTCTACATCTTTATGATAATATGACTTAAGCCCAGCACTTTCAGAACACATATCAACATAATCATGGGAATGCTAAAATAGAACAATATCTATACTGAAGATTTGATATTACATGCACATAGGTGAATGTTCCCATTTGGAGAAATTTTGGAATTACTTACACTTTTCCATATTTAACATTACTGTTAGTTTTTATTTATGTAGAAAAATTCTTAAAAGTCTTTTAAAATATTTTACTTGAAATAAATATCAAACATTAGAGTTTTAAGGGCATTTGAATTCTTATTACCATTTTCTAGGATATATAGTTTTAAGAGCTGCATATATATATTTTTTCTATAGTATAAATGCATTATAAATGATTCAAAACCCTATCATATTATATATACACACACACACACACACACACACACACACATACACATGTCTGTGTGTGTGTGTGTGTGTGTGACATTGTTTGTCCTTCAGATCCAAATTGTCATATGTCATTTATATAGGAATAGTAAATTCGGTATTAGGTAGAAAATAATAGTAAGACTGTATATTATATAGATAGGTAACTAAAATTCTATTATTTGTATAATAAACTTATGCATAGGAAATAAACTTCCTCCTGGCAGACATATACTCACCAAGTGCCTCATAAAAATATCCTTTCTGATTCTAGCAATATTGATTTTTTTTATTAGGAAGATTTTTTTTAACATTATAATTCTTAATCATATGCAATATTCCCAGTATAAGGAATAAGAATTACCACAGAGTAACTTGTTTGCCTAATGATGAACTAGCATCTTATCACTGTGGAACAGCCTATTGATCAAATTCATAAGAGTGAGAATTTAAGAAAATCTTATGTTTTGAAAAAGGTTTCACAATAACGTTGTTAATGTAGTATATTCAGGAAATACTACCAGTACCAGAAATACTAATGAGTGATGAATAAATTTCATTCTGTTTATAATAATATGATTTATACCTATATATTTTATTTCAGGTAAAAAATAGTAAGGTTTTAACTTTTAGTGTGTAGTGGTTTTGATCAGTCTTGTTATCTTAATGATGAAATATAATCAAGGTTATATAATAAATAATAAAATTGAATATATATTTATATGACAGGGTTTTGATTCACCTATGATGCATTTATACTATAAAAATGTTTCTAATTTTATAAAATTTAATGGATTAAAATTTAAATGTAAAACAACATTATAGACAATTACCACTGTAATTTACATTTCTATTTTCAAAATTCTAAGAATATATATAATTGTGTGTATATATATATATATATATATATATAGAGAGAGAGAGAGAGAGAGAAAGAGAAAGAGAGAGAGATGTATATATGTACTCAGTTGATAATACATACAAATAAAATACATTTATTTTACACTTTAGGCAGAAGTATATTGTTATTGATCCAGACAATATCTACAATTGAAATATTCTATTATTCAGTGGCAGTTACATCAGATAGTTCTGTTTGTAAAGTGTATGTAGGGTAACCTTTCATGAAAGAGTAGATTCTTTTTTAAAAAACTACCAAGTAGACAAACAAGTAAGAAGCATGTACTTAAAAATATCATTGCTTGGATATCCCTCGAAATTACTGCAGCTCTTTTGAAACCCAGTGAGGTTCTTATATAAGATCTGAGAAACATAGACTTGAGAGCCAAATATAAATGTAAGCAAAAACCAATGTACTGCCAATGAACCTCACTTGGGTCCTCGATCCACGGGTGAAACTCAGGTTCCGGCTACAAGTGGGCAAAGAGTTGGCAAAGAAATGACAAACAAATACGAACACAAGGGAGTGCTGTATCTGGATGTAATATTTGTCAAAGTGAACACCAGTCTTATAAGTAAGTGACTTTTGCAAAAAGCTAACAGGAACCAACTGAGATAAAAACTCAGTGTTAACAACTTGGATCAAAAGCAGCCCCACCTAAGGTCAGTTTAATCTTAGAAGTCAGGGGCAAGGGCTTCAAGCCCTTGCCATAGTTCCAATTCTAGTCTATTGTATAGTACACCTTCCCCCTAGGCCATTGTAAATTCCTGTGTATGGGTGTAACTCAGCTATGTAAAGTTCTAAGTATCTACTCTAGACCCTCCCTAGACCACAACCTTCCTTCTTTCTAAACAATGGGAAATTCTTGCATATGGGAGCAGCTTACCCTGAGATTTCTAACTCTTATCCAGTAAAATACTGTAAGAAAGCATGCAAAACACTCCACACTATTGCAGGGACAAATCTGGAGCATTCTAGCTTTGGGAATGCCAAATTTCCTGGAGACTGAGGTTCTCTGAACTTTTCGCCTCAGGACTACCCAGGTTTTGGGGGCCTGTCACGCATGTCACTACTGGAGTAGATGTAGCACCAATGCAGGATGCACACAATTTCTGATTATTATTTAAATGAACTTATAACCATATGGAGCTATAACTTGGTTATGGTTAAACATTCATAAATATGGTGATCTCCTTTTTGACTTATCAACCTTATTTATATTTAGACAATTTTAAAATTCATAAGTATCGTGTTTTATCCCCATTTCTTCTACATAAATATTTTCCAATGTTCATACAAAATAATAATTTGGAATTTATCTGAAAAATATTGTAATGTATTTTAATTTTGAGCATTGAGATTATAGATTAATATCAATACTTTGCCTTTATTATATTATTTCTGTAGTCCCAGCAGGCTCTTTAGCATGATCCTTGAAATAGCAATAAAACATTACTAGAGGTTTTAGATTGAATTACAGGAGTATAAGTACATCTCAAAATGTTTGTTTTTGTAAGAATTAAGAGTCCTGATAGTTTTATTGTTGAATATTGTGGGAACCGATGTAGAACTGAACCATTAGCAGGAGGATACTAATTGCTTTGAGTCTCCATAGTCTCATTTCTGTCTTTCAAAATGTTCAATGTTGATTAAGGAAAAATGTTTTCTTGACAAACTTCATTAAAGTTGAACTTCTGAAGCCCCTGCAAAAAGGGTCTTTTTTTTATTCATGAAAAAAGACACGTAGTGAGATACAGTGGATTATTTACTTTTTTATTGGGCTTTTGGATTGGTACATTATTTTGTTTATTTGTTTTTAATTGGAGGGGAATAGGCTATTCGTTTTGTGGTTGTTATTTTTGTTTTCTGTATTATATTGTGTTTTGTTATTTTTGTATTGTATTTGGAGACAAGATCTCATGTAGTTTAGGATGGCCTTTACATTGCTAAATCACCAATACCACCCTTGAACTCTTGGTCTGCTTCCATTTCACAATTGAAGCAACTGTAGTTCCGAAATACCCAATACTTGTTAAATGAACTAATGGTGTGCTGTCTGTGAGCCAAGCAGGGAAACACTCTGAAATAGATGCTAAGTGTTTTGCCAGGAGAGTTCAGCTACTGAGTGAATCCATGACAGAGTGATGTAGAAAGGGGTAAAAAAGGCAATGAATGACCCATGATAATCTGGACATGGGGCTTTGACAGACATGGAAGAATTGTGGCTTTTCCTTAATAAGACAAAAAGTGTTGATGGGGTAAGAAATGTGGCACTCTTTTAAATATTGCGTGTAGTTCAGAATGCCATAGAGAGAATCAACATTGGAGAAAGAAGAAAGACCAGAAGCAAGAAAACTCTATGTGTAGCTGTACACCCTCTCACATGCATCCCCTCCCTCAAAAAATCTGGTAAAAGACAAGTTTTATTTAGATCACAGATACAATAAAGAAGTTGATGAGAACTGCATGAACTCCATGTGTTTGTGAAAGTAGACTGAGTACATCACATGGGAGCACATGTCACTATCTGATGTGCCGAGGAAAGAGTTAAGCAATGGAGAAAGAAACATGTATGATTTTTGTAACTTTTACCTTAAATACCTGGAAAAAAAGAATTCATCAGGAAAGGAGAATCTGGACCTAAGACCTGAGAAGAGACGGTTGTGACTGTTACATCTGAATGTAACAAACATGCAGGGAGAGTCATATAAAAAGCTGATCATAAGCTTGATAAGAGACTAATATAATTTAAAATCTTAAGACTAAACAAGTAAGATCTGGATTAATAGTTTTGACAAATGTTCTAGGTAGATCATATTGTCAACTTGGAGCTATCCAGAGTCATCTGAATAAAACCAGAATTTTTACATGAAGTATTGTTCAAATCTGAATGGCTGTGGCCATGTCTTTGGCTGTTGATTGATGTGGGAAGGCCCGGCACACTGTATGTGGTGATACTTCTGGACTGGTTGTTAGTGACATGTGTAAGAAAGTTGGCAGAGAGTGATCCAGAATGAGGGAGCCAGTACCCAGCATTCCTCTGTAGTTCTTACTCCAGGATCCAGCCTTCAGGTCCCCACTTTGAGCTCCTGCCCTAACTTCCCTCAATGTGATCTGGAAGTGGAAGATGAAATAAACATTTCTCCCCGAACTTCTTTTGGTTGTAGTCTTAAGCACATTAACCCAAAGAAAGATGAAATAATAAGGAACTTTGAGTGGAGCAGTTTTCTAAATGATCCCTAAAGGAGCAGATAATAGAAGTAACTGAAAAAGACCTCTGAACTGTGACCCTATTAATATCTTTTGTTTCCCCCTTGCTATTCAGAACAACTCTCTGTGTTTGATGATACTTGGCTTGTAGAATATTTATGAGAAATAGTGACAGACGGGGTAAGGGCAATGACAAGTTTCAGAAATGTTTAGCATCCTTATTTTTCCTTTGATTGGTATGTATCTTAGCAGGCACATAATAACAATAATCAATCAGTGCAGCTGTAGCTCTCTGCATATATCCTGTTCTGCATATGCTTGTAGATGAAGCTCATTCTCAATGTTCCTATGCAGGTTTCCCATTCTCCAAATCTGTTAAGAGGATACTTTTTTTTAGTTAGGGTGCAGCTCAGCCCTCAGCACAGGCCTTTAGTCCCTCTGGTTGCAACACAGACATATCCTCAGTACTCCCCTTTAATCCCAAATGATGAAGGTAAAGTTACTTTGTAAGAAGGAAGCAGACATGTTTGAAAGTGATGTCTTTCACTAAAGAGAACTCCTTTAACCCAGCTTCTGAGAAGGAAACAGAAAAGGGTAAAGCTGTTTACTTTTTCATGCACAGGGAGTGTCCTGCATAGTTTATATACCCGACATATCACGGACTGCTTTTCTCTTCTTACCCTTCTATGAAGAGAAGCCTAGTTATGTCTGTGATAATGACCATGCCACATAACCTCAGTTTAGGAAGCTTTTCTTTCCTTTTGGTTTATGTGCATTGATATTTGCCCTTCATGTATGTCTGTGGGAGGGAGTCAGATCCGCTGGAATTTGAGTTACAGACAGTTGTGATCTCCATGAGAGGACGGAGAAGAGCAGTCAGTGCCCTAAACCACTGAGCCATCTCTCTAGCCTTGAAACTTTTTCAAATCTTTATGAATCATTGAGAGTCATAGATTGTTCTCTGAAGCACAAAATGAGTTCACAATTATAAGTAGAATGACTTATTCGATAACCAAATAAAGTCATGCTAAAATAAGTCACGCTATTTCATTATCAGTTTCTACATATGAAAAAGCAAGACTACTCACTAAGAATAATATAATGAGCTATTATTAAACTTATAGTAAACAATAAGCTATCAGATAGTAATTATTTATATTCCAATGGTTTAGTGTGATATCTATGTTTCTTTCTTACTTGTTAATGTATCTAAGCTCTTTAGATTGACAACAACATTTGTGGCAGGATGTCAGGAAGTAAGTTTTGAGTTAAATTATTGCTATATCTTATATTAATAGCAGTTATAGCAGAAAAACGAGTTTCAGACAAGTGCATCAGTAGAAATGGACGAAGAGATTTTCAAGCAATTTCAGCAAGCTTAAGTTCTCATTTTAAACTTTTATATAAAATGAGGCAAATTTTGATACATTTTCAAAATTCATCTTCAATCTGGTGTTAGTAGCCATTTCCAGTATTTATCCTATAAACGTGTGAGGAAATGCAGTTTTGTATGAAAGGAATCAATTCAAGATTCATAGATTTTTTCCATGAATGCGTATCTTTTATAAGGAAAGAATGTTCAAAGTATCTTAGTATCCTTCCAGGATAATCGACTTCAAATGGGTAATAAAATAATCACCAACCTGGTAATAAATGTACTTAATTTACAAACATCCTATGATAAATAATTATCAAAATTTTATTATTCTAAGCTTCTAATTTCTTTTGCCCTTTGATCCTACCATTGCAAAAGGCACTGAATAGTTTTCTTCCAAAACTAATTAAGATTTTTTGAAGATACCAAATATATCAGAATATAAGAAAGCTGCAACTCTACATATATAAATGTAGGAAATGGGCTGGTATGCATTCGATTAAAAACAGCTTTAAAAATTATTATGCAATTATACTTTGATTTAAACCTACTTTGTAGCAAAGGAAATAAACAAAGTGTTTTAACTGAAAAACTCGACAGTCTTATGTAAAATTATCTTATTTCTAAGGTTTTACACTTCAGCCAAGATACAGGTGTACAATTATAATAAGACGTTCCTGTCAGAAAGACTAACAAACTGTTAGACAGTCCTAAGTCCATATGGAAAAACTTCCAGCAAATTGGAATGATCAACTCAAAATTGGAAGAGAATTTTGAGAGTGAGTTTAAAGAGATGACAGAACAATTTGCTGTAGTTTCAGGCAGAGCTGGAAGAGTTCTATGCATTTCATTTTTAAGCTCCTATCTGACACTTTTTCTCATCTAAGAGAATACACTGGGAAAATAACAACGGGTATATTTGAGTTAAGAGGGCTCAAGAAGCTTTAATGCTAAGTATTCACAATGGTGGAATTGTTTTTCAATTCCATTCCACCATGCATTTCTATATATGGATAAAAATGGAAAGGTACTGAGTAACTGATGTGAATCTACAATGTCTGAGGTATTATAAGGGTATGGTACTAGGAGGTATGTCCAAGAGATGGGACCATAAACTCACAACCATTGCCAATGACTGTATCAGTGTAGTTTATCAGGAGACTGTCATTTTATTGTCTGACTGTCTGAAACCCAGGTAAGGAGCTACTGGGAAAAATTCTCTTTGTGGTCAGTCTGTTGGATTATGGGGTAAACCATGTGGAATAACTGGACTGAAAATGATATGAGGTATTGCAATCAAGATGAGTAACAAGCTTGTTTATAGAATCATCTTAAAGTATTATCTATAGAGTCTAAGACAGTCATTCTACTCCACTTTCCAAAAGTAAGGTTTAGGTTATTGCATATAGACATTAGTCCCAAATCAGTTATTGAAACTTGCATTCATTGCTGCATATATATATATATATATATATATATATATATATATGTGTGTGTGTGTGTGCATGTGGAATTGAAAACTATTCTAATGAATAATTGCTGTGCTCCACATTTTAGTAATATATTTTGCAAGTAAAATAATATAGCTGGGATTGGTTTTGCAATTGTATCATGACAGCATAATTACTGACCTCTTTATTATCACATACTTACAGAAATTCAGAATAATTATCAAAACCTTTCTCAAACTCTGTGACTCATTTGTTAGATTTTTCTCAAGTACATTATCAATCACTTTACTTGGAGCATTGTACAATGCCAATGAGTTAATTATTGGATTTGTGTAATTATTGGCAAGCTTACCCTACTTTGTGCAAAGTGCTGCCACTGTACTATTTAATGAACAAATGCTCTTAGACTTAATCATTACTTTGCATTCTGCTTCTGCTAAAATAACCACAAATCACATGTTCACATTTCAATCATTACAACAACAGTAACGCAATGAATAGTTTTTCCTGATTGTAGGATCTTATGATTCTTTTTGTTCCAAGCATTTTTATAAAACTTATTCTTTCACGGCTAGCAAAATGCAAATTATAAAGATTGTTTTAAAAGGCAAAATTGTTAAGAAGTGAAATACTTCCTGTTTCTTGAATAGCACAATAAAAGATTCCCCCTACAGTTTGAAAACGAGACTCAAAAATGGGAGGCAAAGAATAAACATTTTTCTTTGAATTGAACCATGGGGAATTTGTGGAAGATTTACAGCCATGTCGGCTCATTGATTACTCAGATGGTATAAAGACATTCTCAGTGTGTGCTCGTCTATCCTAATGAAAAAGACGATTAACCCACCTCAAAATGAATATTAAAAGTTTTATTTTTAAAAAATAGGAAACTCTAACCCATCTGGAGAACTGGGTCTCTCTGTGAAGTTTGCAAGCATTTTTGAAGGACTATTTCTACAATTACCAATCAAGGGGAAGATAGAATTGGTTCAGTGTTATATTTTTATTGCATGATAAATGTAGTTAGGATCCATTGACATCTTCTTGTCCAGAGATTATGAGAGAAATATAATTTCACTAAGCTACCCAAATTGACCTTAAAATGGAAGGTCATAAATTCAAGCTAAAAGCTTCATCAAGGATACTTTAAAGAATTTAGTACTTCTATTTTCAATTACCATAAAGAGAGTGTCTTAAGAAATCCACAATAGGTTTTATTGAAAGCATTTAATATTGAAGAAAATCATACAGTTATGTAAATGAACAATCATTTTTTTTTGGAAAATATAATATGAAAATGTATGACCACAGAAAGTGGATAGCCCTCCAGCAGTTCTTGTAGAAAATGTAATCGCTTACAAATGTTGAAGTGGGTAGTAAATTGGGAGAAAATTATTAAGGCTGTGTAAATTCTAGTACATTTTGTAAAATATGAATTTTATTACTATTCTTGGTCCGCACAGTATATATATATGGGCTGTAGTGTAGTGTGTAGTGGGCCATGATCTCTGTTATTAATATACTTTCTTTAGTAACACATAATTTGATAAAGAAGTTAAAGTATAGATGTGCAAGTTAGTCTCAGTAAATTTAGCTAGGGAAAATTGTTTTTTATAGACATATTCATTTTATCTTTTTAAAAATATGGTATTATTTTGTAGGAATCAGACCAACAACGTCTAATGAAACAAATGCTAAGAAATGTTAACGTATTTGTTTCAAACTACAATTTTCTTGTGGTTTATTTTATCCTAAGTGTTTTCAAAATATAATGTACTATATTTTTCCAAAATGTATTTAATCATAGGTATAAACCTTTACATGTTACTGATGGACATTTTAAAAATAAAAATAGCTTGTTTTCAAGGTATATAATGCAGATTCATCATACACACTATATAATCACTGCTATAATTAAAGTAATTACCACATCCATTGTCGTCCATATTATGATAAATCCCAGAACTTCATTTTATACCTTAAGCTTTTATGCCTAATATATCAGCTACTTGTCTATACTCCTTAACACTTGATAGATCAGTATTCATTTTGTGCTTTTCTAAGTTGAAAACATTTAGATGCCACATGTAGGTGAGGTTATATAGTATTTTTTAAATTTGTGCTCCTATTATAATATACATGTTTATGTGTTCATACACATATCTGTGAGGTCAGAGGATAATGTCAGAAGTTTTCCACTGTTTTCAAAGTTATTTACTACCATTTACCTATCTACCCATCCATCCATCTATTTATCTTGAAAACGTTGTTTCATTGATGGTTGAGGAATGGCCAAACTAACTAGTCCACAAGACTTTGACCTCCTCATGACTAGGACCCCAGGCTAAGTCCCAGAGTTGCCTGTAACTATCTGCATCTGTATTGCTCAGGTGCTGTTAGAACCTCTCAAGGAACAGCCATTTTAGGCACCTGTCAGCAAGTGCTTCTTGGCATCAGCAGTAGTGTGGGGGTTTGGTGTTGGATCACTAGGTGGGGCAGACTCTGGATGGCCTTTGCTTCAGTCTCTGTTCCATTTTTGTCCATGTCTTTCATTGGGATAGAAACATTTCTGGGTTTAAAAATTTGAGATGCATGGGTGGCCCTGTCCCTCAACTTGGGGCAGTGCCTATCTACTAGAGGTGGTCTCTACAGGTTCTATCTCCCCCTTTTTGGTTATTTCGGCTAAAAGTCCTCCTCATTGGCTCCTGGGAGCCTCTCACCTTCCTGGAGTCTGGGACTTTTTAGTAGCTACCCCAGTTCCCCATACCCTTCTGCTAAATGTTCCTATTCAATTTCCTGATCCTCTGTACTTCTCTCCAGCCCCTTCCAATACCTGTTTCTGCCTCCCCTCTTTTCCTCCCCTCCTCTCTCCCTCTGTCCCTCTAGCTTCTGTGATTATTTTGTTCTCCATTCTATATAGGATTGAAGCATCCACACTTTGGTCTTCCTTCTTCTTTTTTATTTATTTATTTTTTTTATATTTTTATTACATATTTTCCTCAATTACGTTTCCAATGCTATCCCAAAAGTCCCCCATAGCGCCCCCCCACTTCCCTATCCACCCATTCCCATTCTTTTGGCCCTGGCATTCCCCTATATTGGGGCATATAAAGTTTGCAAGTCCAATGGGCCTCTCTTTCCATTGATGGCTGACTAGGCCATCTTTCGATACATATGCAGCTAGAGACAATAGCTCCGGGGTTCTAGTTAGTACATCATGTTGTTCCAACAATAGGGTTGCAGATCCCTTTAGCTCCTTGGGTACTTACTCTAGCTTCTCCATTGGGAGCCCTGTGATACGTCTTCCTTCTTCTTAAGCTGCATATGATTTGTGGATTGTATGTTTTTTCTTATCCATCTATCCATTCACACTTAGATTATTTGTCTAATTAGTATTTTGTGAATAATTCTGTGAGGAGCATGGATATGCATGCATTTCTGTAACCTGGTTACAATAACTTTATTTATATTTCTTGGAAGATATAGTAGGTCATTTATGAAGTCCCTCTGTCCCAATTTCCTGATTGGTTTGATCACCTTCTGTTCGCACCAATATTCTCACCATTATTCCACACTGTGAAAAATTTCTGACCACTTACCTTTGTAGTAATTATCTTAGCAGATATGAAGTGATCTCACTGTGGATTTAATTTTTACTTTCTCATTGATTAGTGATTGTTAACAATTTTTCAGAAACCTTGGCCACGTTTTGTCCTTCAGGGAAAATTCTATTAACATTTTGTGTGTGCATGTTTTGTTTTTGTTTTTTGTTTGTTTTTTTTTCTTTGTTTTTAACTATTTAAAAAGCATGTTATCTATCTATTTATTTATTTATTTATTTAACTGACTCTGTAAGTTTTTGATATTTGGGTACTAGTGTTTCATATGACATGAATATTTTCTCTTTCCCATATACTCTCAACAGTTTGTTGGTTTTCTTTGAAAAAAAAAAAAGCCTCATGTATTCCTGTTTATTTTTGATTCTTTGCTTGGACCTTTTGTGTCATTTCCAATACCAATGTGTTTTTTTTTTTTTTCTACAAACTTTTATACTTTCCGATGCAACATTAGTCTTTTTTATTATTATTTAATTTGTTTAAATTTCAAATGTTGTATCCCTTTCTGGTCTCCTCCTCTACAGGAACCTCCCACCCCCTACTCCTCTTTGCCTCTAAGAGGGTGCTCATCCACCCACCCACCCCACCGCCCTTCGCCTCACTCCTTCTACATTCCTCTTCTCTGGTCATCAAGGCCTCACAGGACCAAGGGCTCTCCTTCCACTGATGCCAGACAAAGGTCATCCTCTGCTATATATGTATCTTGAGCCATGGGCCCCTCCTGTGTAGTCTTTGGTTGGTGGTTTAGTCCCTGGGATCTCTGAGGTGTCCAGTTAGTTGATATTGTTCTTCCTATGGGATTGCAATCCCCTTCAGTTCCTTCAGTCCTTCCCTACCTCTTCCACTTGGGTCTCCTGACTCAGTTCAATGGGTGGGTATGAGTATCTGCATTTGTCTTAGGCGGGTGATGGCAGAGCCTCTCAGAGGACAGATATTCCAGGCTCCTGTCTGCAAGCACATCTTGGCATCAGCACTAGTGTTGGGGTTCGATGTCTCTAGATGGAATGGATTACATGGTGGTGTGGTTTCTGGATTGCCTTTTCTTCAGTTCTGTTCCTGTGTTTCCTTTAGATAGGAACGATTCTGGGTTAAACATATTTCAAAATATTTCCTTGTATATGTTATGTGACACGTCTCCAAGTTCATTGTTCTGCACACATAGATATCTTGCTCATACAACATGATTTGAAGATATTACTGATTCTGAGCACACTATAAAAATTAGTCAAACATATAAGCATGGGCTTTATTTTGCTCTCTGTTCTCTCCCATTAGTTTCTTTGCCCTTTTCAGTTGTTCTAATTACTAAAGTGCTATAATAGAGTTGAAAATAGAAAAATGGTATTTTTAGTTGTGATCACTTTGTGCTAATGTGATGCTGTAGTGTGCTTTATGTGCATATGTGTATGTTGTGTACTGTGGGGATGCTCCAGAGATAAAAAATTAAAATAGCATATTTTCCTGAACAATGCCACTTAAGTTTTAATAGATATTACATTGAGCTATGCATATGGGGTATTTTTCAAATTATTTATTGTTATTACATTTTACTTGAACAATTTATTTCAGTTAGAAAGAACTATATATAAATTTTCAAATTTACTAAGAAAATCACTGCCAAAAAGTAAAATTCTTATGAATATTTAACAATTTATTAATTGAAACAAATAAATTCATGGACCCAGTATTTATTTCATTATTTCCCATTTTACTTGATTTATAACGAAAGAAATTTGTACCACAAATTTTTTGCATGAATTATTCTATGAACCCTTAATAATTGTAAATATAAGAAATGTAAATTAACAAAAATTATACTATAAGAAAAGCAAACATTTCTATGGAGATTTGAATTGATTAAAAAAAGACTAAGAACATTTATATATATATACACACACATATATATATATATATATATATATATATATATATATATATATCTGTGTGTGTGTGTCTGTGTCTGTGTTTGAATGCGTGTTCATATGTATACATTACAATGATGAAGTTATAAGATATATTTGGGAGTACAAATAAAGAAAACCTACTTTGTAAACCTCAATACAATTTCAGTGGTAGATTTAGATTATATTGGGGTATTCAAATAGTTTTCTGATTCTGTGTTGAACATCAATTTTTCTAGGTATAATAAAATTAATACATAGTCATTGTTTGGTCCTATAGACCCAAGTTCCAGTAATGACTTTTAGTTATACCTCCTTAAAAAAAAAAAAAACTGACATGCTGAATTAGCTAGTAACAAAACATTCTTGTTTAATTCTTGCGTATGTTTTAGGAAAAATTATTGTTCTGTATACACAGTGATGGAATGTGTACTTGGCAAACATTGGCATTACTGTACAATGGGTTGAGAAATTATGGGTGTAATCTTGCTCAATCTCTTCCATTTGGGTTAAGTAGATCCCTTTATCTGTGCTTCTTCAATGGTTATTCAAAACTAAGAAACAGAAAATTCCAGAAGCAAACATTGAGCTTCAAATCCCATTCCTTTATAAGTAGCACAGTGACATTTTCACTTTCCCTGCTTTATCCCAGGACAGTCACTCCTGTGCCCTCTGTGGCCATATGGAAACCTATCAGTAGACACTTAACACAAATCACTTATCAAATCAGTTACTCTGCATGTCTTTACCTCTAGTTCTGTCTGTTGTTTTAGTCATTTACTATGGAAAAGGGGGATGGTGGTAGAGCGCTTGAAATGTACCCTTAGTTTCAGAGATCACTATAGATACAATCTTAGAGAAGTTAAGTAAATTCTTAACAATTACAAGCTTGTACAGGCTAACTGGAATTAATTATTATCTGAAACCTAGTTAAATTAGCTAAGGAACTACAATTACCCTTGTAGGTATTTAGTATTGAGAAATCTGAGAATGTGCTTGCACACATGCCTGCAAGTGTGTAAGTGGTTGAAACTACTCAAGGTAGTCTTTTAGTGTCTTCATGTCCCTGTGGTGATA
The DNA here is from genome assembly GCF_978045245.1 of Mus caroli. NCBI lineage: Eukaryota > Metazoa > Chordata > Mammalia > Rodentia > Muridae > Mus > Mus caroli. Next base: position 63,922,955 of record NW_028227272.1, on the reverse strand, counting down.
TTAAGATTCAGATTAAGGAAGTGTTTAACATTTTTTTAAATACAGAACACTAATAGTTTACTCAGGAAGCATGTATGAAACAATGAACAATTTAGTATTTTGTAACAATTTTTGTCTTCTTCACAGCCCATTCTTTTGAAAATTAATTTATTCTCTCATACATTACATCCCACCTGTGGTTTCCCCTCCCACTTCTCCTTCTAGCCCCTTCTCCCAATGCCTCCCTCCCCTCCGCCAACTTCCTTCCCATTGCACTCCTCTGTTTCCCTTCTGAAAGGGGCAGCCTCCCAGAAATAGCAAGCAAACCTGGCATACTAAGTTGCAATAAGACTAGGCACCTCCCCTAATATTAAGACTGGACAAGACAATCCTAAAGGAGAAAGATTCAGTGGTTAAAAGCACTGCCTGCTCTTCCAGACATTATGCATTTGATTCCCAGCAACCACACTGGCCCACTTTTAATGTCTTAAAGATGGTCAAACCTTTAGAGAACAGTTAACAAATAAATGTAAGTCCATTAAAAAGTATTCCTCTGCCTGTAACTCTAGTCATTTAGCAAGATCTACCTTTTCTCTTTCCTTGAATACTTGTGATAAATATTCCACTAGCTGTATTTTGATAGCTTTTAAACTCTGCTCTTATTTTCTACATTCTGAAATATGTGAGCAATCACTATTATAACAACGGTTTCAATTTTATTTGTTTTGTAAACTCGTTGGCCTTGAGTTGATCACTATTTATTCTAAGGCCGAGGGAAAATATCAAGGTCGCCTGCAAGTAGAGAATAGAGGGCATTTTTCATTTCGGAACTTTCGAGAAGCTGTGCCTGGTACTGAGAACCTGTAGGCTAATCAGAATTACAAAATTTCTCATTTCGAATTCTCAGCAAAATTTGCCTCTCAGGTGAGTCAACTTTATCAGAAAGAATCCTGAAACTTTTTGTTCCTTTGCTTTGTTACTGATATTTATTCCTAATGTATCCCACGCACCTTGCCATTTATTGCTTTTCCTGGGAAAGAAATTTGCAATTTAATCCTCAAAGTGAATTATAGAGACTCTACTTTTGTTCATAACGAGTATCACATATAAAAGTAACTTATTACCGGAGCCAGGATACAGATTTGTTACCATGATCCCATTCCTTCTCACACCTTAAACTATCTAGCCTCACTTTAATTAGGTCTTTTTATGTTGTTCCCTTAGATTTTCTGCAAGTCGCTGTATTTCTATTTAATTCCCAGCTATAAAGTACGGTATGTGTTTAATAACCACCAATGACAAAAACATATCCTTTTCAGTGTTATTCAGACTGACATTCCAAATGTCATAACTGAAAGCAAATTTTCAGCTACTGTTGTCTTGTAGCAAAGGGACTGAGGCATATTGATAACACTTGGGGATTGTATGATCGTTTATTTAAAAAAGATTTCAAAGGTTTTGTTGTTGTTGTTGTCATTCTTATTGTTATGATTGTCTTGTTTTGTTTTGTTTTGTTTTGTTTTGTTTTGCTTTCTTTCCCAGGGCAGTGATGTGATCATCAACAATTAAATAAGTCCAGCAGGCACGATTGTACAAATGACCTTTTGCTACCAATGCAGTTGATTCTTTATTCTCATGAAAGAAATATATTGTGAACACATGAAGCTTCAAGTTCTGATTTTCCTACCTTCTGCTGCCTGTTAACAATAATTAGAGACTTTTAGAGGCAAACTAATCAAGACCTGTCAGGTCAGGCACCTTTATCAAGAGTCAGTAGTAGAGGCCAGGATTAATTTAGTTGCTTTAAAATGTAGAAATTACTCTCTATGTCTGGGAGCGGTATGTGGCACCACTTAACTAACTATATGATAAAAAGGGCCTTGAATTTCACTGTATGTGTGTGACATAAAGGATATCTATTTGGAAAGACTTAATGGGCCTGGAATACAGGGTAATAGAAACTGAATTGGAGTAATTTATGTTGTGCACCAAAGGAGATGGTCAGAGAATCTTCAAAGAACATTCCTTCTGCATCATCTTCTGCATCATTCAAAACGAATAAGCATGTGAAAGCTGTCTTCCTATGAAATGAGACTCAGCAACGAGGCCTTGATTCCATATATATATATATATATATATATATATATATATATATATATATTTAAAGTTTTAGTTAGATACAATGCAACAGCAGTATAGTCATGTCAGTAGCCAGCTAAATATGTGAGAAAAAAATAGAGTTCAGATAATAGGCAAAATCATTTCTGGTAAATTCTAACTAAATAAATGAATGCATATGTACGTCACAGGAGAGACTGCCAACTGATTTCACTTTAAATGATGGTATTGGTTTCTACATTGTGAGGTTAGTAAAGTATGAAATGGCAATAATCTATAGTGGACTATATTATAAGGGAAATTTTATCTTCTGAGATATGATTAAGAAAATTCTGGCTTTAAATAGTAAGTTGACATGAATATGATTTGGTCTTTTGTGTATAAACAGTTAAATTTGGGAAACCTGCATTGAATCTGCAAAAATCACTAAAATAAAGGGCCTTCAATATGTAAATAAATAGTGCAGTATGTTCTTCATTCTGAAATAGAAGCCCACCTGGGCACTTTTCACTTATTTTCTGTGTACTGAAACATTAAAAATATTTCTCCTTTTGTCTGATATTCTACTAGAAAGTGTTTGATCAGCTAGCAATTTGAACAGCTAGGCACATATCCAGCCACATTCCAATGACTTAAGGAATCCATGTGAATGAATAATACCTGTTCTTTCCATCACATGAAGAAAAGTTACACTGGAGACAGAGAGGGTGGCAATACAAACCCTAATCCAGTACAAGGAGTATTAAAAGGTTTCCTTTGTAGATGGAGCACAGACAACCTTTCTCTAGCACAAACTCAATTTTTCAGGCCAGGCCAGTAAACACAAGCGGTCATGCTCCTGCTCCACAGTAAACTGTTGGGCTTGCTTGCTACCCAGCACCATCCATAGTTGTTTACAGAAGCTGTAATTCAGGAGAAGGTGACCAACAGTCATGAGATTAACTGGGTCTACCACAAGGCGCATTATAATTCAGCTCACAAAGGTGAGAGAGGAAGAGAAATTTCTCAAGGTAGCAAGAAGAGATAAGAATAATACATAATTGGGACCAATTAACTTGACAGCAGGCTTTTCAACATTGCCCTTAGAAGCCAAGAGAAAGTGGCAAGATGTTTTCTCAGTAATGGAGCTCAGAAACTGCCAACCCCAAGCAACGCTGTTCTTAAGAAGGAAAGGGGGTATAAAGACCTTCCAAGGTAAAGGTCAGAGGACGAATCACTATCATTCCCGCCCTACCAAAAGCTCTACAGGTAGACTTCAAACTGAAGAAATGATACTAATGAGTATAAACCTACATAGGACACTCAGAATGCTTTCTCCTAGTATAAATATTGTACCCAGGCCACTGTCACTTCAGTATGAAGACTATGAGGCAGGGTTATTAAAATAGTGGGGAGATTAATAAGGGCAGAGGTAAGCATGTAGAATGATGAAATATGACTTCGAATGGTAGCCTGAAATGGAGTGTAGATTTAATAAACTCAGCCAAAAAGTTTCAATTTGTTTTTATTCTTCCACTTCAAATATTTGAAACTGTATTTTATCATTACCATTTTATAATCTGATGATTTTGTATGTCTCAAAATAGCCACAAAGCAACAATCTATTATGAATAGACCAAGACTCAAAACAAAAAAATCAAATTACCACTGAAAAATAAATTATTTAACCACAAAGATAGACATGCAGTGAGCCAAAACATCCAATAAAACAATAAATCAAGGTGTCTAGGATTTATATTAATACTATTTTAGTTAGGGTTTCCGTTCTGCGAAGAGATACCATTACCATGGAAACTCATATAGAGGAAAACATTTAATTAGGACTGGCTTACAGATCCAGAGACTTAGTCCATTATCATGTTGAGAAACACGGCAGCATGAAGCCTGACATGATGCTGGAGTAGGAGCTGAACATTCTCCATCTTGATCTGCAGGCAGCAGCAGGAGACTATGCATAACCTGAAAATATATGAATTTAAAGCTCACTCCAACAGTGACATACTTCCTCCAGCAAGGCTATACCTATTCCAGAAAGACCACACCTACTAACAGTGCAACTCCCTGACACATGGTCTACAGGGCCCATTCCTGTTCAAACTGCATGAATACCTTCCCTAGCAATTATCCCTTTGAGTGTAAATTCATGAACTTCTCTAATTATTTAAAATTATTGACTATTGTAATAGCAGAAAGATTATTCATTAGTTCATTCATCAATGTTCCTAATGAAAATACCATTTCACGTCTGATAATGGACACATACACAAGAGAAGGGCTTAAGGAAGATGTCCAAACGTCTCTCCAAAAGGGGACAACAGCAACATTCAATGAAAGCATTATTTGGTCTTTAGCGGAGAAGAATGACAAGGAAGGCCATCCATTACAGAGTGAATTAAGTGAGAGGAAAGCAACACATTTGAACATATCAGGCATCCAAAAATAGAAAGGAAATATTTATAAACACACACACACACACACACACACACACACAGAGAGAGAGAGAGAGAGAGAGAGAGAGAGAGAGAGAGAGAGAGAGAGAGAGAGAGCAGACAGAAAGACAGACAGACTGACTGACGGATTGACAAAAGGAGTAGGAAACATTTAACAAAGTGCCAGCAAAATTCAGGTCATACAGACAGAAAACACCAAGGAAACAGCAGAGATGTCACCCAGTAGACCACAGTGATCTAACTTACTTCTGCAAAGCTTTCTGTGCAGTAATTGAAGATCCCACATTCTTCTCAACAAGACTTGACACACTGTGTTCTATTAAGCAAAACCTTTTGAGAAACTGATGGATCAAGACAGACAGGAGAAGAGACTGATCACTAGATACTAAATTAGAGTTAACTAGGAGCCAGAGACTCTAGTGCATTAGTGTTCTATAAGGTGGATGATTATACACCAAATATTTTTAAAAATCTAGAAAAAAGTAATGTTTTTATCAACATTTGTATATAAAGCAACGAAAAGCCTTATTCTTATTTAAACATTAATAATATGCACTACCCCTTGAATAAGTGGGATTTTGTTCCTTTGGTATCAGTTAAAATGAATTTACATGAATTTAAAGAAGGAATAAAATTCTCAGAAATAAAATGATGACTTAAAAGACTTAAAATAGCAGACATACCAAAGCTAGAAAAAAGTTATTCAAGCCTAACATCATAGCCTATTCAAGAAAAAGTGTAACAGAAAAATAATATATTCTAGTAATTATGTGTATCCAAAAATCTCAGTTTCTTATTAAAAGGTTAAAATTAGCGATGGATTGTTCAAATGTTCATACCACAGATTATTCTCTCCTGTGCCTTAATATCACCTGTGCAAGACAAGGCTGAGGAGAAAGCTTTCAGTATAATGCTTGCCTTACAAACATGAGAACTTGAGTTCAATGTTCAGGTCCCACATTAAACAAAAATAAGAATTAAAGCCAGGTATGTTGGGTCATTCTTGCAAATCGATAGGGAGATGGAATGAGTTTTTTTATCATGGTGGGGCCTGGTGCATCCCAGGTGGTCTTATAAGTCTAATTTTTGAGTTCCAGGTCCTATGAGAAGTTCTTTCTCAAAAGCAGAAGGCAGATGTCACCTAAGGAAGAGGTCTGCGATTGACTTCTTACCTCCATGTAACTATTCATTCACATGTGTATCTGTGTGCACATGTGTGCGCACGCGCACACACACACACAGACACACACAATTTACAGATACACAAAGCTCAGCTCATAAGATGATGTTAATGATATGTTGTTGCATTCTGGCTTCTGGAGTAGTATTTGAAAAGGCCCCATGGTTAGTTGGATTTTTTAGTCAAGCATGAAAATTATTTTTTAATAAAGTATTTCTTATCAGCTCTGAGGAGTGTTTTTTATACATTTACAATGCATAAGACACAGGCTGAGTGCTTGTTTCTTTATTTGCTTTTGCCTGGTCTCAGTAATAGAGTAGGAAAAGCATTATTGCTGTGATTGATATGTCAAAGTTGAGCCAGCGGGGAATAACCCATAACTTGCCTTTAACAAAAGTTAACAACCCAGAGACCACAATAGAATTGAAAGGCCCCAACTGCAAATTCAGTAGTGGTGCTTGCTAAGATTTTAGATGCCTCAAAGTAACCCTGATCTACAAAATCAGAACCACTAGTTAGGCCCTAAGCATGCATTGGGGCAATCTCCTCTTTGGAGCATGTGCCCATTGATCTCCAGGAGCCATGGTCTACACCCAGGTCTTCCCCTCACAGCTACTCCTTCCAAAAGCAAATGCAACAGCACATAGTAAAAGAACCCTACCTAACACAACTTAGGACTTGGGGACTGTGATTGCTGTGTAGCACTTGTATGGGGAGCATCAAAATGTACCCCATGATGCCTTCCAACTCCCTTACGGTTTTATTTTCTTTTTTCATTTTGCTGTTCTAGAAGCCTCCACCCTCTTTCCTTTCTGAATAGTGCAACACCTTCCATGTTCAGTTAAAGACCGTCATTCCTCCGTTACACATAAAGTGCTATTTTCATGTCATGTTGACTCTGCTATTTTTTTACTGCTTTTAAGTACTCATTGTGTATTTATTATTCTCCTCTGTGCCTAAGTCCCATGAACAAAATCTAATAGCACATAATATGAAGGCATAAAACCATGTTGTTGTTTGTACCTACCCTGTCCCCATTTTTTTATTGCTCTGTTTTAATTCTGAGTTAATTGCGCTGTGCTTCTTTTTATCCTTTCTGTGAGAGCAGGACAAGTGCCTTTTACATAAATAAGCCCAGCATTTAACTTGTCTGTTTTATTGACAATGAAGATGGAGGGAGCTGAAAGTGAAGGGCAAAAGGGCAGTGGCATCCCATAGTGGCAAATGTGGATGGTAGGATCACGAGCTTAAACCAAAAAGAAAGCATCAGCATCCTATGTCCTTATGTTACTCAGGAAAAACACTGAATTTACACCCTGTATCCTAGATTAAGTAAATATTTATATGTTCTTACAAGTTTTATAAAATAGTTCATTTAATTAAAAAAAAATAACTATGGTAACATTGCCGCTTGAGAGCTGACATAACTGTGCGTCTCAGAGGAGGGGCAAGGAGAGGGTTCACTTCTGAATCTTATGTTTGCCAGGTAGATATTCTCAACTTGAAGTTAGATGGCCTTAGAAACTGTGCATTTCAAACAGCGCTTACCTCAAAGGAATAAAATGATTTATTCTGGAATATACCGGAGTAAATATAACCCAAAAACGTACATTCAGGTTTCCAAAATCTGAACTCCAACATGGAAGCTGCTGGTGGAGCTCTATAGTAACAAAATGACGTCATAAATCAAAGCAAGTTTCCAGTACATTGGTGGGTACACCAGAGATAGTGATGTAAGATGGGAAATCTCTTCTAAGGGCCTCCATGCTGTCTTAGGGCATTGTTACCTCTTTTGAGTTGGAGAAAACTAATGGTTGGCTAAGTTAAGAAAAGTTTTTTTTTTTTTGTTTTGTTTTTTTTTTCCTATTGAAGACAGAATGTCAGTATCACTGCAGATATGAGCAAGGAATGACTGTTCTTGGGACAGTTGCTAAAACTAGCCCAAGAAATGAGGCAGTAGACCAGAATCATGCCAACCCCTCCACACCGCTGCAATTATCACTCTGTCTTTGCATGTACAGTTGATTTCCAGGAATTCTCATTTTTAATTCATATGTAATATAAAATTACATCCCCTCTCAGCCTTTCCTCTTTAATTATGTGAATTTCATTCCACACGTGTCCTCCACTGACAGCCATGTCTTTTCAGTTCAATAAATGTTATCAAGTATTCTTTGAATGTTCCTATTGCATCAACCTTAATTAGCTTTTGATTACTGTTAATTTCACAGCATTTTCCCTTTAATAAGTTGCACCCAAAATGCTTTCATTTCTCTAGCAGCAAGTTTAATTAGTTTCTGAGGCTTGTTTCGCTTTTGCTTCCCATTTTTAGGGAGAAATGTCAACACCCCTTTCTTTGTTTCTAAAAGAATAAACACTTCTTACAACTTAGTGTTAACCAGGCCCTCTCACCTCAGACCTCTAATTCTAGAACACAGTTTCGTGCCTCCTAATCATTACAAGAGGAGTGTGATCATATTCCCAAGTAATTACATGTCATCCTGACCATTTAAGATATATGATATAATTCATTTTTATTTTTAAATTACTTATCTAAATGTTTTTTAAATGGCCAAATGACTTATTTAAAATGGATAATTTTACAATGGATATTCTAGGTGGTCCATCAATCCAGTTTAGCAACTACTTTGAACTTCATGCTCTCAATGACTTGACATATTTGTACTTATTTTCACAGAGTTCTATGAAACCTTGTACAGATTGTCATGGTGAGCCAAGCAGTGATTTACACTATCCCTTAAAATGGAAAGTTACACAAACTGCTTTTAAAAATTTAAAATAATAGCCACAGTTGTTAGACATATACTTATTCTTTTATTTATATATTTAACATGTGATTATTAATATCACTATATTATATAAAATAGTAGACAAGATATAATTGAATGCATCTTACACAAATCATTAGCCAAGAAAATGTTTATAAGGTAAAAGTTAACTCTGACATTTATTTATGTGGATTGACTAATATACTGCACCCACAGATTTAAGACTTTCAATTTCTAAGCACAGGAAAAATAAAGAATAACTTTAAACAACTGTGCACAGGCTTTATATTGTAGTGCTAGGTACTTCTTGCCTTTAACTTTTGATACCCTGCCTAAGCCCCAAGCAGACTGTGTTACCAGCCCCACCCAGAGAATTTTGAATCTGAGGATGGAAAGCACAGAAACACACAGTTGTTCAGTTTCAACTTGCCTTATTGGCTCAACTGCTGAGCACCTCCAATCTACCTCAGCTAGTGTGCCCTTCCCAGTACTCCCAGTTCAGCACTATAAATCTGCAACTCAATTTCAGTTGCTCAGCCATCTTCAGTCCCAGCTTACATCCCCAGCATGCCACCAGTAGAAGTAGCTTGTGACCACTCTGCCCAAGATCTCAGATGGCTGGTCAGCTTTTCTCCCTCCAAAGTATGGCAACAACACTCCCTCTCTCTTCTCCTTGAGTCTCCAGTTTCCCTGGGGTGGATCCAGAAGTCCCACCTATTCCTTCATCCCAGCAATTGGCCCATGGCATCTTTACTGCTAGGTCAAGAACCATTTTGGGAACAGAACCTTAGCATCGGCCCCATCTCTATAGATATTATTTAGATACCAGCAATTCTGAATGTATTTATAGTAAGCCGTATTACAATTCATATTGTGATATCATAATGGAATACACAACACGTCAGAGGGATTGGTCTTCCCCTGAAGCAAAGGAAATGCTTAATTACGGAGTGGATTGAATTCAATATTATTATTCTCACTTGATAATACAAATGCTTCAACAATACTATTGACAATTACCAAGCCCTGAATTGGGTTTTACAGGTAATGACTCAGACTTGAAAGCAATTTCCTGTTAAGCTGTATAATACAAGGGGTGGTAGGGAGGAGAGAGAAAACTAGGGAACTAAAAGGACTACAGAGAAGAAAGCCGAGCACATGCTCAAAGCTACATGGCTTTTGGATAGCTTAAAAAAAAAAAGTGAAACTAATGGAGTAAAGTTCATCTACACATATTCTTTCTGGATGCTGCCTTCCTGGGCATGTTGTTTTTTTCCTAAAAGTTGATCTGTAATTTTATAATTGGTGGTACCAAAGCTTTCTATGTGGAAGGGTGGGGCATGCTCCCTCCACTTGGCCCTGATGATAACTTAACAGTCTCATGTGCTGACTATCCAATCATTGCACTGCTTGATGAGGCAAGGCAATACATAATGAGATGCAAATGTATTAATAAGGTTTAAATAACATATACATGTTTAAACTACATCCCTATTACAGCATAGCCATAAGAATAATATATCGTCACAGAGATGTCTGAATCTAAAAATTTCCCTTGTTTCATATCAAGACAAAGAATTATAGAATGTACCATGCCTTGCTTGTTCAAAATGCTCACACTCTCATCACTCACTAACACACATTTATGAAGCAGCCCACATATTATTGTCAGGAAAATTTCCAGGGCTTGTTGTTTGTGAAACCAGAGTTTCTGCCTTGTAGCTAATTTTAATGTATGTTTATTTTCTGTGATAAACCCTATCAAGCACACGCTGCTTGGATGTATGCTATGCCTCTTAAATTTTTTTTCATGTTTAATTGCTTTAATGCATACATTACACAATTCTGCAGCTGCAGCAGAGGTTAAAAAGTCTACCAAGGAAACATTCACGATACACCCTCATGACTAGTTCCTCTGCGGATTGCTCCAGAGAAAAACAAATTAGAGGGAGAAGGAAAATCTGTTCTGGGAAGTCCCTCACTGCTAGTGTAATGACCTAGCCCCACAAGAGGATTGAATAGAATAGATCCATTGTGGCTTCCCAAATGGCTGTAGCTGGGAGTCTCTGGAGATGAGGAACCAAGCCAGAGCGATAGAGAAAATAAAATGTTCTGCTTGAATGCAAGTTATATTTGCCTGCTCTCCACATCCTGCTATTTTAAAAATGCTGCCATTTCAGACCAGGGCACCTGCTATTTTTTTTTTTCAGTGCTTTGTGGGAAAACTAGACTTAAATCAATGAGTTCTATTTTCTTGGGTCAACTAATTTCCCCCTACTCACTTAAATCCCTCTGAAATCTAAATTTCTTTCTGAAGGCTGTCCTAGAGATAAGGAACTGATGTCTGTCTTCTGGCCAAGATCAGGAAGGAATGGACCACTTTCATTCATCCTCTTCTTAGCAGAGCACACTTAATGAATATGAGAGGTTGCACTGTGTGTTTTTATTTGACATCTCCTCAACTTATTAATTTGTCCTTCTGTTTTTCTGTTTGTATGATTGGCCTTTACTATTAACATCCTGGAGGATCAGGTCTGTGATGCAGAAATGGTCACAGGTTAATAAATTTAGGTATAATATATATAAGCTTGTAGACTGTATGCAAAATTGATTTAGCATTGATCTCTGTATTAAATAACAGGTTAAAAAATAGAGAATAGATACCAATTATGTGTATTCATATGATAGCCTCCTCACAGGTGTTATCTGTTGTAAAAATAAGTGTTATATACCATTAGTGTCTGTGTATAATTGTATTAAGATTAGTGAAAGTAATTTATGAAACTGTGTTTAAATATTTAGCATTATTTGAGTTTTCGCCACTCTAGGATTATTATCTTTGAGGAAATAGATTTAGAATAGCATGGCAAAATAAGCCAAATTAAACATTCTAGGACCATCTTTAAATCCTGGTTTTTATATTAAGAAAAGTTTGTTCTATATCAATGATGGTCTTTTGTTTTCATTTGAGGTCATCTTTCTATATCTTCCTTGTTGATCTCAAATGCATTACAATCCTCCTGCTTCAAACTTCATTGTACACTCTTAACTGCCTTAAGTACATGTTCTTAATAGTAGATCCACTGATTTTTTTTTAGCTATAAAATCAATCATAGATATCTATCTTTTGTGATAAAATAAAATGATAGTTATCCATTTTAAGTTAATGGTAGGCTGTTTTCATATTTAAAATAAAACTTAATAAAAATAACTTGTTTCCAAAAATAAAAATTTATTTTTGGTTTCCAAACCATTCTATTATCTTGATTTTCCCAAAGTAATGCATATGGACTATGACTTGCTCTTATCAGTTTAATTAAATAAGAATAAACTAACCTGTATTCTTTGAAAGAGAGGGACATGTTTACTGTGTATGAGATTATCATTAATGAACATTTAAGCTGGTCCTCTTCCCATATTCTCCGCAGTACAACTGAGAAACAGTTCAATACTCCTGGTAAACAACAGAAGTCAAAACATGAGGTGGGGAGATCTTTAAAGCCAATATAGTCCCTGACCTCCCAAGTGTGCTCTAAAGGGAGAGTGGCTAATATAAATCTTTGTTTAAAAAAATGCAATAGCATGAACACAGTAGGGGTGTGTGTGTGTGTGTCTAATAGTAGAAAAAATCTTAGTTCAGCTGCTCTTCCTGTAGAAGTACTCAGGAATTCAGGAATTCAGGAACTACAGACTGTTTAAAAATTCAGATTCTGCATAAAGACCCCCTGATCCATCTCAGTTTCAGACATAGTTGCAAATCAATGGGCAAGCATTGAAGCTTTTGAAACTCTACTATCCTGTATGCATTAATTACGAATAACCCCATAAAGTTTTGAAAGAAATACCTGTAATAATTGAGCTTGTGGGGTTTCTTTCAGAGAAAGTTTTTCATTTCAAAAAATGACAGTCAGTTGGCGAAGCACTCTTTGAATTTGTCATCCCAGAGAATTTATTCCTTGGTTGCAAGAATTTAGCTAAGCATATTTTGATGTCCTTTGGTTCATTTACTCATTCTAATTTATTTGTATCTTCTGGGAATAAAGCTAAACACAATTTATTTTTAAAAAATGGAAGTCACCAAAATATAGATGGTATCTTGATGGCCTACCTTCAAAGAGTTCACATCACAATCCTGAAATGGAAGTATATTGAAGAAAAGGAAGATGTTGCAATGAAAACAAATCTTTCTGATCAGTTCCACCTGGCACAAGATCACTGATGAACTTTCTGAATTACAAACTCTATTTAGCAATGATGAACACTAATATTACATTTCATGTAACTTATAAAATAGAAGTGTGCTATAAACACGTACAAATTATCTGAACAAAAGTTGAAATTTTTAACCTTTCTGTAATATTAGCATACTAATACATACATTATAGATAATTCTCATATCTGAATGCGTGCGCTGTGTGTGTGGGGGGGCATGGAAAGGTGCTAGTCCTGTTGAAAGCATGTGATAGTGTTGGTTTTCATATCCTTTTGGATTAATTTGTACCAAAAGTTGAATTAGACACCACTTGATTCTTAGAACTTGATTCTGGAAGCTCTTAGGTAATGTGGAGAGTGGAAACTGACCAGTGGAATGAGATGGATGATGAGAGTTCAACTGACATCCTGACAAGGATGGTCTCCATTTGTACTATTCTTAGTGTTAAGATTCTTCTTCTTTCCTTCCTCAGCTGTATGCACTGTAGGTTAGCTATCGGCTTTGTGTGTGTGTGTGTGTGTGTGTGTGTGTGTGTGTAAAGGGATTTGAGCTATTCTTGTAAAAATCTGTTATGTTTTCAAATTTATGAAAAGTATGTTTATGTAGAAGTGGCTTGTTACTAGGGCAACTACAGAATCCTATCTCATCATCATAGTGACCAGGTAATTCCCCAAACTCGATTACAATTTTGCAGCCAAGTTAATAATACAGTGACATTTAGTGAAGGCTCTGAGATATTTGAAGCAGACCAACAGGTGTTAATAGTCTTATAGACATTTATAATCCATCTCTAATGGTATATGACAAAAGTATGCATGAAGGATAGTTTATAAAAAATAACAAGAAACATTATTATTTTTAGATCTTAACAGGATACACAGATCAATCTTTACTTGTGCCCTAGACGCATGTTTTCCACTCTGGGTATCAAACCAAAGTTTTTGTGGGAGTGGGAATATGTTTATCTAGACAACATTGGTTTCTACCTCTAGTTCATTGAATGGAGGATTCAAAGTAAAAGTAATGAATAATAAGGAGTTGTTATGAGGGAGAATCAGATCAAATTATAAATCATGTAATGTTGCCAGCCTTCTTAGTTCATTATAAGTTAGACACAAAGTTCCTGAATGTATGACAAAAATAGGAAGCTTTTCTGATAGAGATCTTAGTTCCTCATTGGTTCAAAACAGGATTTCTTTAAATTCTTATTTTCCTTTTCTTTAAATTTCAACTTCTCAGTAGAGAAAAGTGAGCATGCAGTCATTTATTGAATCACTGGAAGATACACAAACATGGACTATACTCTAAAATCATGAACATGTTCTGTTGCAGTGTTTTGTATGTCACTGCAGGACCATCTAAACTAAACATCAAAATTATATGGCTATAAAAATCTGGGAAACAGGCTATGAAGGAAATGCTTGGTTACTATGTTTCCACTTCTCTTGGACATCCATACTTTCAGTAAAGCAAAATTAAAACAAAATTGAAGATGATGTGTTTATTTTCCCTTGAGTCATTGTCTTCTCCAATGATGTGATGACAGCGCAGCTCAGAGTCCAGATCACATGAGTTCATGGTTATGTGAAGATCTGCAAGGTTGATAGAATTTATCAAGTCTGTAGCCATAATCTGAGGGATAAGACTATTTTAAATTTCCAAGTCACAATATATTCCATGCCAATACAGCAATATCCAGAACACTTCTAATATCATAATGCTAGCAAGGGTAATGATACCAATAGTATCACTTTAACAACCTGTGAAGAATGGCTCTCTGGCACGATAACTTATACATGATTTACCTTGTACACTCACTTCCTCCAAGAAAGTGGAGGAAACTTTGAAGTAAGAACAACAACAACAACATCAAAAATGAACACTGACAAGTTTTTCATGAGCCTGATAACCTTTTATCTTTATGAATCTCAGACAACACAATGATTTCAGTGATAAGTATGTGCTAACTTGCTGAGATAGCAAAGGATCCTTCCTACATACACACTGCTACACACGAGGCTTTCAGAAAAGCAAGCACATGGAAGTTAGCTGTCCAGAAGTCCAGAAGTATTTATTTAGGAAAATGTTCCTTTGAATTGTAGTAGATCATATTCCTGAAACTGTAAAATCTGTGTGAGTAATATTGTTTCAAGAATAAAATACCTCATCTTCCTGCTGATGACTTTCAGGTTCCCTGTAGAATACTGTGGGAACAGTAGACAAAGTTGAGATGCTTTGCTGAGCAGAAGTATGGGGCTAAGATATCATATTATTGAAGTCAAAGAGGATCAAAATCTACCCAGAATCTCACAACTACAGGAGTGTACATTAAATTCATTTGGTGCTACAACCTCTGGGAAGTAAAAGTTTAGATTATTCATTATTTTCTCTTTGGAAATATACGCATGCTTCTTTTCTTGCTTTGGCTCAATCACTTTGTTTCACTAATTATCCTTCCTTTATTATGACATTTATTTATTTATTTATTTATTTTTCACTTATTCATTCAGTTTTTGAGTACATATACACAACTTGAAAACATTACGTCTCTTCTTCTACTATATGATTCCCAAGAATGAAACTCAGGTAATAAAACTTGAAACAAATGCCTTCACCTGATGAGCTCTCACCAGCCCACTAATTAAAGCATTTTCATTTTAGAATGTCTTATGCTACTGAATTAGTAAATGATTAAAGTCCAGGTAAACATTTAATTGCTAGCTTGTTCTTTTCTTCACATGCACTCTTAAAAAAGAATTTTGTAAACACCGTAGCTGTTTCTCTTTCAAGAAATTTTCTAATTATATATTAGTAGGTCCTTATAGTAATAAAGTATCTATAATGTCCAAAAATAATGAAAAAAAAAAGAAAAACCAAGGAAGTTATTCTTAGTCACCATTCTATTGCTATGTAGAGACACCATAACCAAGGCAACTCTTATAAGGGAGAGAATTTCATTGGGAAGTTTGCTTACAGTTTATTAGGATAAGGCCATTGTCATTAAGGTGGAAAGATTAGCAGCATGTAGATAGATATCATGCCGGAGAAGTAGTTGGATGACATCCTGATCAACAGAAAGAGAGAAAGAGAAATCCTGGATCTGAGTTGGGATTCAAAGCCTCTCCACCTTGGAACACTTCCTTCCAAAAGGCCACATCTCTCCATTCTTCCAATCATTTCCAACATATCCATTTTGTATCCATAAAGCATTAAAAATATTTGCCTATAGGAGCCATTATAATTCAAGCCACCACAAATATTTAGTTCATATGATCCTTCTATCAAAATTAATACAGGTTTTCAATGTATGTGACAGTTAATATATTAACTTATATACTATGTGCTACAACTGAAGGTAAGCACCATACATGAGTATCAACCCTTTATCCCAAGTACTCAGCAATACAATTTTCATAATATTAAATAACTATGTTTGGGGGCTTTTTGTGTGTTCTTTCATTCTTTTATTGTATTAACATTTCTGGGTATTATTTTGATCAGATGTCCTGAAATAAGGCATAAACAAATTTAGAAAATACAGTGTTTAAGAGAATACAAAAAATTAAACACTTGACACCCCAGACACTGATCTCAGATCTTGAACAGTCTCTCACAAAGATGGTTTAATACATAAATATTTCATTATAGGATTCAATAATATTAGTTTAACAGAAAATTATTTCACTTCAAGACACCACAGAGAAATATTAAAAATGAATTAAAAATGATTGCAAAGGTGTAGTATATTTACTATACACAGCATTCACTATGCATTAATTCAGCAATTCCCAAGTATTTCTTTATCCTGGTAAACATAAAACAATGTCTAATGCAGATGAGGTGGATTAAGAAGGAATGATATGGCAGAAGGATACAAATTCTGAGGCTCTATCTGGCTATAAAGGACTGAATGAATGACCTCCTTGTGCCTGTGAGTCACAATAGAACAACTTACAAAACAAACAATTGTCAAGGTAAAGACAAACACTGGTGTCATGGCTGCTCTATATATTTTAATATCACTTCTCTGCCATAAATTGTCTTCCCCTCTGTTTCTTCAATGATGCTTAACTTATATTTATCAACTCTGAATTATTTTGTTTTGCAGAAATTATATACTGTTCTTCAACCGATTCAAAAATCTACCTAACATGTGCTTTATAGTAATGCTTTGGGCAACAATTGTGGGTCCAGATATGTATTTCAGATATTTAGTTTGTCCCAGCTTGACCTGCTGTAAATCATTAGGAATTACAGTTACTCAGTAAATTTTCCATGCTAGCCTGAACTAATATTTGCTCTTATTTCCCCACCACTTTGTTTCACAGACATGAAAACACCATAGCAAAGAAAGGAATATTAAGAATCTCTTATGGGTGGAGTGTACTTGTTATTTGATTATATTTTGTCTTCCCAATCCATGATTTTACTTTTGCCATTACAGCTGGATATTTTCAGCTTCTGTCCAAAACTCTATATGCAAATTCAAAGCTAAACAATTGGTTAATTTGAAATTCTGTACTGTTTTTAATAGCATGATGAAATATTGTGGTGTTCTGCTCCATCTTTCACATGATATGAACCATAATAGATCCATTACACTGCAGACTATACATTAGTTGTATACTAACAGCTACCTCAGTTTCAAGGAACTGAGTATTGTGTTATCTTCATTACTTAGGGTGATAATAACACCAGGAATGAGAGATAATTTAGGCAATTTACAAAAAAAAAAAAAAAAGAAAGAAAGAAAGAAAGAAAGAACCTATAAAGTATGTCCTTTAAATAAAAGAGTAAATGGTATTCATGAAGAAAATGTATACTGATATTGCTTCAGTCTATAGTCAAAATGAGTAGGTCCAGACATATATTAGGGATTGTTAGATTTTGGAGTACTTTTGAAATGAGTTTTTCAATGCTGTATCAAAATACTTGAGAAAATTTAGAGGAGAATATATCTTTGGGGTCAGGGTTGTAGTTTCCACTCCAGTTTTCTGAATACGTTGCTTTATGAGTCAGGATCAAGAATAGCATCTTTAGCAGTGGGAATGTGTTACAGATGTTTGCTCTTCATTGCTTAGAAACAGAGAGAAAGGAGGGAGCTGCCATTCTAGGTATAACCTCAGTGACTGACTTCTTTAAGACCTGATAATTTTAGCACATACCAATATTAATATTAAATTACTATATGCACATGGAACAATCTATTAATCTGGTCAAGTTCCATATAATCCAACCACCTTTCAATAATTGGATATGGACTGGATGCAGACCAAACCTCTGGGAGTGAGACTGCTCTTCGCTTACAAACTATAACAAACACACCATTTATAGATAAGGAGAACCACTGTGTTCCTCTACGTCACAGGACCTACGTATATGGTGCTAACAGCATACACCTCGAAGTACTCCCCTTCCTGTAGATTTTTCTATTTTATAATAAGTGTTTTATAGAACAAGCAAAAATATTTCAGTCAGGTCTGATGAAAACAAAATTATTCTGATTAATTTATGTAATGGGATAAACAGAGTTAGCGGCCAGCTCCCTGTTACAGTTGGAGTCTGGAGGAGAGTTTTGACAGCTTGAAACTGTTTATGATGATTAGTTGAAATAGGTGTAGAATGGTGTGGATTCCTTCGAGGGACACCTCCTCAATCAACACAATCTTGCTTACACTGCTTATGATTGTTCTGGTCTTTGCCTTTTCATGGGAATTCTTTAATAAACAGGGCAAAAGTTCAGCCAATTCCCACATTCCAAGATTGGAATACAATTTATGCATCCTCTTCAGAACTAGAGAGATTTTACTACTAAATTTTATTTCACTTTAAAAAGTGTGAAAGCCGGGTGTGGTGGCTTGCGCCTTTAATCCCAGCACTCGGGAGGCAGAGGCAGGCAGATTTCTGAGTTCAAGGCCAGCCTGGTCTACAAAGTGAGTTCCAGGACAGCCAGGGCTATACAGAGAAACCCTGCCTCAAAAAAAAAAAAAAAAAAGTATGGAAAAAAATGTGTATTGCTATTTTCTCATCATAGATGCTTTATATCTTTTGTAAGTTTAACTTTCCATGTAAGCACAAAGTAATATGAATCATTGAAAATCAATGTGGTACTATCAAAAGTGTTATCAACCTGGATGCTGTCCTCAGGGTGGGGCTGTATCTCTGAAAAGGAAATTTAACTGAGACCAGACAGGGAGATACATACCAGCTGAACTCAAAGCACGGCAGCACCAGGCTGAGTAATAAACAGAATTAGACAGAATTGAAGGAGATTTTGGAGATAGACTCCATAAAATTTATATTGACACGAGATGAAAAAAAAAAAGATATCAAGAATTTCTATTTAGAGCCAAATAGAAGCACAGGAGTTCCAACTCGCTGAGGTAATGAAAAATGGAAGAAAACAGATGTGTGCAGAGAAGGGGGCTAGGAGTAAACAAAGCTGGGTGGGTAAGTCATTTATTTTGGGTGTCTACATTTAAGATCCCTGGCAATGTCACGTAGCTACATGAATCTGACTCTCACATGCACAAATACAGTAGCCTTGAAAATGACCATGCCTTCTGTCTGTATGTAATTTTTTTCTGACCTCCTGAAATAAGTTGGATTTTCATTTTCTCTATCCACAGAGCAATGAATGCTTGCTATATTGGTTTTGCTTATTAAATACACTATTCCTATGTTGTCTGCTTTACCCTCTTGACTGCTTCAGTGAAAATAAAATATGATTCCCATAACAGTCCTAAGTACATAAGAGGCACTCAGTAAATGTTCTTTGTGTGCATGAATAAAGGAATGGATAAATGGATTACAGACTTCAATGAGACATGTGTATTCTCTTTTCTTTCGTCAAAAGATTGAGAACAGATTTCATACAAGGATCTGATTTTCATCTTTCCTACATTCTTTTTATAACATGAAACAGGCTAATGCGCATTAAATAAATACTAATTGATTCATGGATATTAAAGAAAGATAGAGTACTTTGACTGAACATTTACAGAGTTCATCTGCAAAAAATAATTAAAAAAGTAAAACTCAGAAATGTTAAAAATGCATCAGTATACAGGAATAGGCACAAGCATATAGAATAATGAAGGCAATGCAGGCATAGAAAGAGGCCTTGTCAAGGCATTACAAAAGGAACAGGCTTGTGGCACAATCTACATAAAATTGTGGGTTTTTACATTTGTTTCAGCTAAAAGAACCTAGTTATCATTGAAGGTTGTCTGTTGGTGAAACCAGACACTGTATGCTATGCTTGAATGTATCCATCCTTTCTTCTGTTGCTGTGTTCTTACTTGGTACCCAGCATCTAATAAAAACTTGTTTTTCTTTCCTTTCCTTTCCTTTCCTTTCCTTTCCTTTCCTTTCCTTTCCTTTCCTTTCCTTTCCTTTCCTTTCCTTTCCTTTCCTTTCCTTTCCTTTCCTTTCCTTTCCTTTCCTTTCCTGTATGTGTGTGTGCATGTGTGTGTAATGTGTATGTGTGTGCACTGAGGTTGAGTAAATTCATAGCTGTATAATGCCATTAACTATTCTTATCTGATTTAGAAAACCAGAATTTATATAAATCCAATTTTTAAAATTTAAAATTTGAAAAATTAAAAAATTCCCAATATGATATAAATACCTAAATAAAGGTAACAGCATTTTTGAAAAATATAGCTGAGGCCAGTAACTTTAATTAAAAAAAAAAACTCTTCAAAAAAAATGTCCTTTCTCTGCCAGCATTGTCATTAACACATTAGTAGTAATTAAAACCCTAAGTGGGAGTTCTAGATGACTGTGCAGCAGAAAGAGAGTAATTAACCATCCAGGGCAGGAAGGAATTTACATTTTCTACATAATCAATAGTGGAGATATTAAAATAGGCAATGGAGACCATAAGGATCAGTAGAATAAGCAACAACAAATAAATAATAAGGGAGATGAAAATATGATGAGGAGCAGAATATTCATTCAATTTCAATATTCCTACTTTTCCATTTTTCATGAGTAGAAGAGCCTAAGTAATTCAGCAAATACATTAAACACTTAATACTATAAAATTATAAAACATAAACTAGCTAATTCTCTTACCCTCATGCTTTATTAAATTGCCAGAATTGCTTTGTAAAAATTGGTTTTGACATGCATGGTTACTCCCCTTTTATCCCACTTTTGAAATATGTAATGTGCCCAAATAAAGAAAACAAATAAAGAAAACAAGGCATTTGAAACATAAAATGCATTCTCAACAAAAACAAAGTTTGTATATGCCATGATTTAAAGAAGTGATACATGTGCATAGAATTATATGTATGAGAAGATGCGCAGCCATGTATGTATTCAACTTTTTAGTAGAATGTCAAAATGAATGTGACAGTCAGACAACACATGGGGCTGTTATTAATAAGAAATAATATAGTGCCCCTAAAGTCCAATTGTAGGAACAAAGAGAAAAGATGATTCTTGGGACATTGTTCTTGGATGGATTTATACTTCCTCTGAGGTTGGTAGATATTAATTTCCATAAATATAAAGTTGTAACTCTAACCTCCAACAGAACAATGAGCCTGTGCTTATTAAAGACTTTAGAGTCTAGAGAGGGAAACCAATGCATATACAGTGAATTCGTATATATATATATATATATATATATATATATATATACATTTATATGTGTATGTGTGTATACATACATGTGTATATATATGTAAA
The DNA here is from genome assembly GCF_978045245.1 of Mus caroli. Taxonomy (NCBI): domain Eukaryota; kingdom Metazoa; phylum Chordata; class Mammalia; order Rodentia; family Muridae; genus Mus; species Mus caroli. The sequence goes on along the minus strand of NW_028227272.1, from coordinate 63,901,526 downwards.
TGGTTTTGCAGTTATTAATATATGGCTATAATATATATTCAGTATATTATATAGTATATACATAAAAACTATATAATATCCATTTATTTATTCATTTAAACTCTTCTATAAACTAAAACTCCTACAAAGGCACCATATTATATTAACCCTCTAAATGTGGTTATGAAAATAATGTTCATAATGGTAACTCTAATAAGTATCTACCTGACCTCTTCGGAGGTTCTGCCAATTATAATAGTTTTTCCCTGTAACTAACATTAATGAGACTTTGGTACCTCTCACTATTGACCTAAAACATTCTCCCTTTGAAGACACTGTTTTGTGTTTGAAAATGAATTTTGAATAATAAAATTAATATCTTGATACTTTGTAATGCACTAATTCACAATGCCATTAGCTGTTACAACTCACATATGAATTAAAGAACAGTATTACTGATACTTTCTCAGAGGATCAACAAAAAAACTTCCCTGTAAATCACATTAGGATAAATAAGTGAATAGGTAGGAAATGAAGTAAAAGTTTGTTTGCCTATCCTCTGCTATGGTAGGACAAGCAAGTTGTGTCCTAGAAAATATTGGCAACTGAGGTTATGTTAGTGACTCTCTTCCTTTTTGCAAACTAGTGTTTTCTTGTTTCTCATGTGGTAACCAGGAAGAGAGCTCTCAGGTCACCTTCTGAAGGACCCCATATCATCAGTTGCATCCAACCTGATGACTCATCCCTTTCCAATGATACCCTTTTCTAATATCCCAGATCATCAAAGGTTACCCTCTCAATATGTAAATTTGAGGGGGACACAAATATTTAGTTCTTTGCAGAAGCTGAGTTCAATTTTATGGCAACATAAATATACCACAACAGTCAAATGCCTGTGAGTTAACATAATAGGTAGAATTTGGCAGAAGTGTCTATCACGTCTAAAGTTTGTAAGTGAAAATTGAGCAAAATGTTGTAGCATAGCACCCCAGTGTTTAGTAAGAGCCACCTCTTCTTTATTCCTTGTCTACATGGTATACTTAATTGTGTTGGTATGCTGAGTTTAATGGAAGGCAGAGAATAACCAAAAGAAGGCTAACAAAATAACATCACTTCTTAACACAGCATTGTCACACTTGGAATCCTAGAAAACTGTTTGAATAAAAGACACTTGGTATCATTTCTTCATTATGAAAATATATTAAATCTAATTTCATTTAATTTTTCTTTTTTTTTTTTACCATCAGGTTAAAACAATTTCAAAAGTAGACTAAGTAACATTGTTTGCAATCATTTCAATTTTTAGCCAAGCAAAAAAAGCTCAAATGTAATTTTAGTGTCTGGATTTTGGTATTTGTAGATAGTGTGTTACCAAATGCAAAGAATAATAGGTGAATCATTAATCCCACTGTTAATCTTCCCCCTCAACAGTGTATGTGGTTGGTGTCCGCAGACAGGATGGATCTCCAGGTGGGGCGATCCCTGAATGCCCCTTCCTCCAGTCTCTGCTCCATTTTTGTCCCTGTCTTTCCTTTGGACAGGAATATTTCTGGGTAAAAATACATTTGAGATGGGTGGGTGGCCCCATCCCTCGACTGGGGGTCATGCCTATGTGTACATGTACATGTACAGAAACATTTTCTGTTTCTGGTCCACTGATTCTAAAGGGTGCATGATGTACACATTTTAAAATATAGATTATCCCTTATCAATGGAAAGATGCTAACTTCTAAAATATTTATTATACTACACATTTTAAATTTTCCTATTATCAGATGACACCTGCATATCCATTTGAATAAGTCCACTAATGAATGTGGGTTAGGAAAAGTTGAAGGCTTCCTAAGGTCAACAAACTTTCAGAATTACTTGTCATAAACAGGTGAAATAATTGTGATCTATCCCTTAATAGAAAAAGAGGACAAAGCTGAACAATGTCACATATTTCATCCACGTATTTTGCTTATGTACTGAGTGCCCTGTGGAAGCCCAGATGCCTGAAATGTTGGCAGGATTTTGCACCTGCAATGATAATAAACTGCTCTGTTATTACCTGAGGTACGTGAGTTGAATATAGTGATGATTCACTCAAAGCTAAATTCACTGGTGAGTGCGCAGATTTTTTTTCCTCTGGGTTTTAGGACTGGTAAATGTGCTTCACTGGACTCTGTACAGAGTTCACCTTCAGAAAGAGAACACCAGAGGCCATTGAACCTTATTCATGCTGACACACCGTGCACCAAAGCTTGATGCACACTAGCAGTGAGAAATAATATATGTATATGTATGTACGTTGATTTGAAAGACTCAGAAAAAAAACGCTTTCAATAATTTCACACTATATCAATGCAATAACAAAGAACCAGCTTTTCTTGCTACATGTTTTAGAGACCTTGAAATAAGGGGAAAGGGAGTGAGCATCAGTTTCAGGAGTGATACTCACACCACACACAGCGTAGCTTTAGGAACCATGTGCCTTTCCTACCTGTAGATACAAGTGGGGATACAGAGATGTGCTATATTTTCCCTAAGTCACATCCATATTTATCTATCTTATAAAATGTCTGCACATTCTTCTTACTTAATAACCATCCTTCACTTCTTTGCTGGTTGAAGCGAGGTGTTTCCATACATTTGAGTTTATAAACCTTTGAATACTAATTTCCCAGTTGGTGAAACTGTTTGGGGAGGCATAGGTGTGGCCTGGCTGGAGGAAATGTGTCACTAGAGGGGGTCTTTGATGTTTCAAAAGCTATACTCAGTCTCCAGTTTGCTTTCAATGTTTGCAGCTAAGGGTGGAGTTGTAAACTCTCACCTGTTCCTACACCTGCCTGAGGCCAGGCTTTCCTGCCGGGATGATGATAGAGTCTGATCACTCTGGAGCCAAAACCCCAAATAGACTTCTCAGGTAGTTGCCTTGGTCATGATATTTTATCACAGAAATGAAGAAGTAACGAATCCAACTTCCAAAGAGTTTTACTCCTTTGGCTCTTAATCTTCCTTTTTCCAATTGCAGTATCACTGCCTCAAGAGAGTGCTTCCTGACTTCCCTTGATTAAATGTCCACACAACAACACTTCAAACATTTCCTTCCACATGCATATATATATATATATATATATATATATATATATATATATATATATATGTACTGTGTCTTGTTCTTATTTATGTTTATTTTAAGGACGGAATCAGTTGTACTTTACCTCGAATCACATTAAACTTACAGGTTAAGTCATCACTGTGTTTGTATTAGTCATTGTGTCAATTAGAAAACAAATTGTTCATTTGAAACTTTATTTAAATTTCATTTGACATGGACACATATTAAAAATTTAAAATGTATTAGTTTTAACATAGTTTTGAATAATAACATATTCAAAAACTTATGTTAGGCATATTATTATATACATATTATATGTGGTCATTACATATAGTTAATATCTTCAAACTATATTTGGTTCTGGTTGAGAGTGTTATATTGTGAATTTATTGGATTATGTGTATATATATATATTTTTCAGTGTACAAAAGTGCCTGAGTGCACTGTAGATTTAAAGAGCTTCTAATAGTACCAGTGGAACTTAGAAGCAAAATCAATCATTCTGAAGTTAGTAGTGATTTCTCAACAGTGCCTTACATACTCTGTTTGCAAGTAGTAAGCTAGGGAATACAAACAATTCATGGAACTCGAGAGACAACACAGCACTTAAGGGAATTTACTTCTCTTCCAGAGAACACAATTTTGGTTCCTAGCACTCATCCCTATCAGCTTACATCCAATTAGCTGTGGCTTCATTGGATCATATGTCCTCTTCTAGCCTCTCTGAGTACATATATGGGATTCACTCACATGGCTACACACACACCACATACACACACACACACACACAAGCACACACTCACACACACATGCACATACATGTGAAAATAATAAAAATAAATCTTTAAAAATGTGGTTAAATAACTTAAGAAGATTGCCAGTCTGTCTACAGAACTCTACCTGTAGAGATCAGGGAGCTCTGGCCTGCCCTGAGTGACTAAAGAGTTGTGCTCTCTCAAGGGGTGAGGGAGTTGATCTGGGTAAGCTACTGGGTCTCTTCTGTGGCCACTGCTGGTCCAGAGTCATGACTGCCATAGGTTCGATCAGCTTCCAGTGACAAGGAAGAGAATTTCTCTTCCCCAAAATGTTACATCTTTATATGACAAACACCCGCAAATGGTCTTTGTGTGTGCCTAATTCCTTGTGGATATGGTCTTATATACCTTTTGGGGTGGATTGGGGTCTAAAGGCAGATGCTTTCTACTGGCTTGGTCTGAGATGTTAAGGATGCTAAGTCCCCTATGTGATTGATTGTGACAGTCCTCTCCATGGGGTGTCATGGTCACATGTTACAGGACAGGAACCTGGTCAGAAGTCGATGAAATTACTACCATCCTCAGGTATGAGGGTACCAGGATTTCTGAATCCACTCAACCTTACCAAGGTTTTGTCTGGTTCCATTTGCCCCATAGAAGATAGTAGAAGACATAAAGGTATCCTTTGTTTTTTGATTTACAAAACTAAAATTGTAAAAGTGAACATATTATGAACATTGATGTGCAAATTTGATATAATTTATCAAAAGGTCAATGCAGTAGGTCACTGAAGTAGAAAAAGAATTACATTCCATATGGAAACATAGAAGACCCCCAAGAATCACAACAATACTACATATGAAGGGTAATTCTTATGGTACCATAATATCTGATTAGTGTCAAATTATACTATAAAGACATAAGCAGCAAAAAATTAATGATTCTGGCATATTCACACATATAGCAATAGCAAGATGGGGAATGTGATATAGTGTCATAAAACATATGGCAAAATGGAGGCACATTGTGTGAATCTTGAAGCACCAATGTAAGGTTTGCTTTTTGGCAAGTAAGCATAAGGCATTGGACGTGACTTATGACTTATATGTAGAACTTGCCCTGCAGGTGCTGGATCACAGAGACAGTTATATTGAGACTAAGCTATAAAGGTGACATGGAGACCAGGGACTTTAGGTAGAAGATATTTGCAGCTTGAAGTACATTATTAGAACTAGAGATTGTGGAAAGTGTTTAAATTGCTACTACATAATAAGAAACAGAGCTCAAAGCTCCACTTAAATGCTTCCCTTTGTAAGAGTTGCTATGGTCATGGCATCTCTTTAGCACAATAGAGTGCTGACTGTCTCAGTTTGGGTTTTACTGCTGTGAAGAGACACCATGACCAAGGTGACTCTTATAAGAACAACATTTAATGGGGGCTGACTTATAGGTTCAGAGGTTCAGTCCATTATCATCAAGGTGGGAGGCATGACAGAGTCCAGGAAGACATGGTTCAGGAGGAGCTGAGAGTTCTACATCTTCATCTGATGGCTGTTAGGAGAAAATTGGTTTCCACATGATTAGGGTGAGGGTCTCATTTCCTACCCCTACAATAGCATAATTCCTCCACAAAGGCCACACCTACTCCAACATGGTCACACCTCCTAGAAATTCCATTCTATGGTCCAAGCATTCAAACCACCACACTTACTAAGACGGGAACCTTTTAAACTACCAGTAGATGAGATAAATTAGTTACATAGGGCATGGCTCCAGTAATTGGCCAAATTTAGGAAAATGAATATGGAATTGGTCAGTATGTTAATGGCTAAATCTATGTGCTGGGATGTAATAGTTTTATATGCACTAAGCAAAACAGCAATGGGTTCTAAGTTCCATTTTATCCAAGGATGACAGTGACTATATTCACATAATAAAAAGTAAGACGTTTAACAGTGAATATATGAGAGGGATCTTGCTTACAGACGTGCCAAGCAGGCACAGAAAGCTCATGGTTACATACATTTAGTGTCTGACCACAAAAACCAGGCTGAGCAGTACTGTGGCATTGCTATGAGGTACATAGACGGACGTGAAACAGGATCATCATCAAAGGATAATGGCTCTGGTTAGATTAAAGGAGTTCTAGGGTGAGTGGACTGAGATGTGAGTGGGTGACAAGAAGGAGGAAGTGTACAATATGAAGGGCTGTCAACAGTCCCTTAGCCCTCAAGAGGCATCATAGAGAATGGAACGTGAACTCTTAGGACAGAATTCGGGGAAGTCAGAGTGCTGTGAGAAAGTCATCAACACAAGAAAGTCACCAGCTATTCTTTTGCAAGGTGGCCAAGACCTTTACCATGACGACTAGTAACTTAAAACAAAAAGAAACCCAAAAATATTAGGTGCTCCTTTTGAATTTTCCACCTTTGTAAAATAAATGAATTAATTTTCTATGTAATTATAAACTCCTTATCTATTTTAAATTAATAAAACGCAATATGCTTATATCACCCTTTGTACATGCCACTGAATTCAGTTGCTCAGTTCAGTACTGATCTTGTTTTATTTTACATTTTATTTTTAGGAGCTATTTGTCTGTAATGCTCCCCTTTACAATTCTTCCAGATATATTTTGGCAAGTATGCTAGATGCTCTCTCTCATTTACTCTTTGCTCAGATGTTGTTATACTTTAAAATGTGCCCATCTATATTTCTATATGCTTAAATGTAGTTAAGCAGATAGTGTGTATATACTTATATATATATGTATATATACTTATATATGCTTATATTTACACATGCATACTAGTGTTCTTACATTAATTTTCACTTACACATATAGCTACCAATTTGTTAGCTTCATTTAAAACCTCAGTCCCTCCATTTTCTAAGGCTAGACTAATTTTTAATATTAATGTTTTTTTATTTCTGAATATTCCTTGTCAATTTGGGTTAGTGGAAATTAGTTCTTCATTATTACGGGCATTTCTAATATAATCGCTTTGCATTCTTCAGTTAATGCACAATATTACTTTTACTTTTGTGTTGCTTCTGTTGTTTTCCTTAGTCATTGGGGGTAGTGTTTGCTGTATCTATTTAACAGCTTCCCCCTCTAGTTGTACATCACCTTCTGTTTTTTCACAGGTATGATCACTTAAGCCTTACCCTGGAGCTGAGTGCTATTCTACTCACTGTCATTTAACTTTGTACTTTTCCAGTACAGAAACCCTCCTTTATAGGGAAGGAAGCATTTCAAGACATGGTGATGCAACTAGAGATGGCTTCAGTCTGTTTTTCTCATTGTATCCATCTTTATCTCTGTCTCTGTCTCTCTCTCTTTGTGTGTGTGTGTGCGCATTCATGTCTGTCTGTCTGTCTGTCTGTCTGTCTCGTCTCAGTGGTATAATTGCAAGTCATAGGTGGGCACCAAATATCTTCCTCATTCACTACTTATCTTATATATTTAAAGTATATATGTATTTTTCTATTTCTGGTTTTGTGCGTATGTGTGGTAGTGCTAACAAAGATATTCTGGAGCTGATGTTTCCAGTATCTGTGAGGTCTCCATCCTGGTTTCTGGGAGCCCGTTTCAAGTGCTCTGCCAAAGCAGTACATGCTTTTAGCCACTGAACCATTTATCCAGCCCTCCCCCTATTTTTGGAAACAGAGTCTCCTACTTAAGCTGGAGATTGCCAGTTTAACAAGACTGGTTACCTACCAAGCCCCTAGGGCTACTGACCCTATCTCCCCAATATTAAGATAATAGAAATGCCCCAAGACTTTATTTCTATGTAGATGCTGAGAGTCCACACACTGATCCTCTGTGTTACAAGACAAGCACTTTACTGACTGAACCAGCTCCCTAGCTTCTTGATATGCATCTTGAGTCTGGCCTCTCTGACAGAGACCTGTAAGCTATCTGAAACCTCAGCTCCCATGGAGAAGTTTTATTTTTAGCTTTCTTCAAAGAGTTAGAAATCTGTACTGCCAGTCCTTACTTCAAGAAGATAGCATCCCCTGTCCCACCTTTTGTCTAAGAGCATTTCTTTTCTTTCTTTTTTTATTTTTCTAAATGGCATGTCAAAATGCCATATGTATGTTTAATTTTTTATTAGATATTTTCTTTATTTACAATCCAAATGCTTTCCCGAAAGTTCCCTATACCCTCCCCCCACCCTGCTCCCCTACCCACCCACTCCCACTTCTTGGCCCTGGCATTCCCCTGTACTGGGGCATATAAAGTTTGCAAGACCAAGGGGACTCTCTTCCCAATGATGGCCGACTAGGCCATGTTCTGCTACATATGCAGCTGTGAGGCTAGGCAGGTCTGCAATTGTACTCCTGCCCATCTCATCATTCCATTGTTCTCTGCTTCCTTTTATTAAAAAGATCAGCTTGTCTGTGTGTGTTTGCAATGCTTATTTCTATTTTATAATGTGTTCATAAATATTTGTGTCAGAGTATCAACATACCATCTTTTTAAAAATACTGATAATATCTGAATGAGCTTTCCTTGATGGGAATGCTTTTATTGGAGTAATGTGAACTGGAATAAAATTTGATCATCGCAGTAAAGTTTGTATGTGTTTATTCATGTTTTGAGTTCAGGGTAAGAAGTCATTATTGCTAAAAAATAGTTTGAAAAGGTTATGTCTCCTTATTTTTAATTAAGCTATATGGTCGGCACACTTACATCTATAATGCCACTCTTATGAAACATAAATGATATGAATCCTGTAAAATATGAGTCAGAGAGATTAACACATTGCATCTGAAAACTTTATTTTAAAAATTCATAAGAATAGAACATTTTTGTGAGGCATCATTTCTATATCAATGACTATGAGGGAGACACTTTTTGGAGATGAATTGATTTAGGAAATGGTAGATTTCTAAATAGAATGTTGAAGAGAATTAAAGGTACACAGGTTTTTGTTTTGTTTTGTTTTCAGAAATACCAGAATGAATTTCATTGTGCTGAGTACAGGGTAAAACAAATGAGGATAGGGAGAAATCAGGATCTGTGGGAATATGAGAATGTTATGTTTCCTTCCAGGCCACTCTGTTACAAAGTCCATCATTTCTTCTACTAAATTTATCTAACCTTTAATATCTTTTCAATTTTCTCAGTCAATCAATGGCCTAACTCTATTGCAGGTTACCAAAACAAGTCTGTTGACTCATTAGATGCTTATTTAAGGACTTTCTATCTCCAGCACTGATTGATAAATTTCATACTGAATCATCAGTCACTTGTTCACATGGGAATTTGCAGGTGTCACCTTCATATTTGGTGTCACTACATGCAATCTTGAAATGTATTTAAAACTTTAGGAATCAGTACAGATACTTCCTTTTCAAGTTTCCTCTATACATAATCTGTGATTTTAAGGAGTATTAAACATTATGTGCCTGGAAGAAGTATATGCAAAGGAAGTAAATTCTTAGTTTAGGTATTGTTGTCTTCATCTTATATTTTTAACCTTTTTTTTTTTTAAATTTCTTTTGCCTAATTTCACTAGAAATCTCTTACATTCTCTCTGTAAATATACATGTACAATACAAAGTTACAGATTTAGCATATGAAAACACATCAATGTCATAAAAATAATGCATCAAAACTAGTTCTTTCAAGATAGATAATATATATTGTTACAAAACAATCCATAAAATTCTTCTTCCTTCATCTGAGCAATGACGGCATCTTTAAAGCGTCACAAAGACATGATTCGGTCCATCACTAGCATCCATTTATGTATGTGTAGAAGGTAACAACTGTATGTCTAAGACAGTGTCAGAGCCGATCTGCTGTCGATCACATTCCTTCTTTTATTGGACTCAGATAGAAGAAAAACAACGAGACTGACAGCTTTGTGTCCTTTGCCATCCTATGTCACCATCACAGACAAGGGAGCATTATATCATCACTCAAGGCTGTCACATATGCTGTATGCATCTACGTGTCTTAAAGTGATTTCCACTTTCAATCCCCATAAATAAATACAGGGACTACTTATTGATTGCATGTTACTTTATCATCATGAAAATATGTGCTCATTCTATAGTATCATGCCCTTTAGATAATGAATTTTAGGCTGTCATCAAATCCTACAGAATACAGAGGGTCTTTGTTTTATAGATGGGTTCATTTAAATGAATGGTAAATATTTTTCAAGTTTTTTTTCAAAACAAAGAGAGAAACTTTGAATTTTTTAAAATTATGTTTACTTTATAGGTTATAATCTCCATAATCTTTCTGATGTCTGAGCTTTAAAAATAAGGGAAAATAGAGAAACAAGCATACAAATACTTTAACGTGGAGAATATCTTAATTAAAATCCCAAAGCACACTAGATTGTCAGAATATCATTATAAAGATTAGGTTATTGAACGCCTTATATTCCTCTATTTAAGGGTAGAGTAATATCTTCTTCACGTAGTAGTGTGCATGTTGCAATCACACAGGCTTTCTAGCATGGCATGAGAGATGCTTTATTTAGCCAATTATTGAATTTAGTTGCATTTTTTTCTTATAGTAAGTAATAATATGATTATTATTTTTGGTAAAAAATTGGAATGCCTTCCATTACAGTGGGGCAACTATGCCAATACTTTCTTGTAACTGGCAATGTAATTACTCTTATTTCCGTCTATTCTTCAGTATTTTTAAGTGATCTTCCTCAAGAAAAGTAAATAGACAGCTTCACCACACCCCAAACACACACACACACACACACACACACACACACACACACACACACACACACCAAAGCCTCAGATACCATATAATTTCTTTCTCTAGAATTATCAGAATGAAAAAGAAAATGACTGCTACTTTTTTTCCCTCTTCTAACCTTTCTTTTCCAAACTTGTTACCAAATTTGTTCTTTGGGGGATTTAATAAATTTCAGAATAGAAATAGAGGTTAATGGTAGCAGTTAAAAATATACCGCAGGTCTTCCTTCAATCGCAGTGATCATTGTGTTATTTTTCTCCTTAATTTTTCTTTGTGGGTATGTAATCATGTGTTTCCCTGCGGTCTCTTCTTCCTCTTTCACAGAGGTCTCAAGCAGTTTGCTTGTATCTGTTCTTTGACTTAATGCAGTATTTTTATGGCTTTATATTCTCTTAGTTTGGAGTTCAATTCTTTAGAACTAAAAACTAATCCCTAATCAGTCTTCATGTCATTCTTATTGTTTATTCTTTTTTATATTAACACATTTTCATTGCTTTCATGATAGTAGTAAAAGGTAAAGCTTATATCTTCGTGCAATATACTGAATTCTAAACATTTTGAGATTTCATTCTATTTCCTATAACATTTTCTGTAATCTTTTAGTATTATGTGCTTTCATTTTAAAACAATATTTTCAAAGGACCCATTTTACTATTTAATCCAATTGTTAACACTACATTCATCATTAAATCCCTAAATTTTGAAGTTTTAGGTAATGAATTGTTAATCAAGAACAATATTTGGCCATTGCAATATGATGGTAAGTCAAAATTTTACATTACAGAGATAAGTAATAACCTCTATTTCCACACAGGAGGGGAGAGTAGAAACACTTCACCAGCCTTTAAAATTCAGCACTGAAATGAGTTATATAACCAGACTACTGGTCCCTTGATAACCCTTTACAGGAAAGCATTGCCAAATAAAATATGAAATGAGTTTTCTCTGTTTCTGTTTTTATGTCTCTCACTCTCTCTCTCTTTGTATGTATATGTTAGCTTTCTGGGTATACGTGTATATTTCTAAACAGATATAAACATATACCTATATATATATTTATATGTGTTAATTATCTCATTGAAGATAAAAATTATCTTTTCTATCCTTTTCACATAGAGTTAAGTGAATCTACCTTTCTGAGATGTGTTCCTTTTTTAAGGTGGCTGATTCCCCATCTAGATTCCACTCTGTTTCTGTCTTAGACAGCTTGGAGATATAAGTCGTTATACAGACCAAAGACAGATCACATCCTGTTGACCCTGCAGAAAGGTTCTCCCCTAAAAGTTTTCAGTAGAGCCCTGGTGAATGTTAGTGTTACTTTCCCTTCTATTATGATCTTAACAGTCACATCATTAGTACAGAGTAGGAGATAGATATAACCCGTTTCTGGCTGTGAAAATATTGATCTCATCCCTAAACTGTTCACTAGAAGAGATTAGATTCCAGACTAGAGTTCAGGTCCACTCTTGAGGTTCTCTAGGCAAGGAAGTTCATTTAAGAGGAGATAAGCCAGCAGAGTTCCTTTATCCATTCCTGGATGAGAACCAAGGACAGTCATAAAAATGCTGAGTGTCCAGGTTTTATCCCCTGTAATTATCAGTGTCTAAAAAGAGAAAAACAATTCCCACACTAATTGGCAATAATAATTTTGCCTATTAATCTTATATAGTCATGTTATACAATTCATAGCACATAAATGTTACTTTCTTATACCATTCCCAATTTACTAACAAGGATTTCTGTACATCTCCAGTAGGATTTCAAATTTTCTAATATTTCTGGGTCCTCAGAGTCTTATAACAGATTTCTACATCATATATATTCTGCATCTTGGCATATTGCTTCAGATGAGTACCTGTTCCCACATTTGCCTAAAGTTAGGTTGAAAATACTGACATCCCTTGTACACACTGGAAGGTGTTAATCTCAGATCCTGTTCAGATGTAGGGATACTGCCTTTGAACTGCCATCTTTCTTACTACAACATACACACGTAGGGACTGTCTGGGTGATAGAATTTCAGTTACTTCTTCAGGCTACTCTATCTTGGAATTCTCTGGCTGGTCAATTTCTCAGTAAAAAAAAAAAAAAAAAAAAAAAAAGCATTAGCTTCCTTTTGTGTGGTCTGCTTAATTTATAAGGCTAGTTGTATACTTATTCTTACAGTAATGAGAAACATTCAGATATTTGCTGCAGACATGCTATGAGTCTTACTAAATATTGAATAAGAAGTTTCTTTAATGTAAGTCTTTAAGAGACCATAGGTTCTATAGACACCCGACTTGAATACGCTTCTGTATCCTGTTAAGTACTAGTCATGGGACTTGGCAAATTTTTCGAAACTGTCTGATGTTTTGAAATTTTATCTTTTGAAAAGAAATAGCACTATAAGCCAGTGTATTGTAATATATCTGTAGTCCCAGGAACTGAGTCAAGAGTATGAGGTCAGTATAGAAAACTCAAAAGGAAAAAAAATCATAACAGGCATATGTCCCAAAAGGCTGTCAAATAAGCCTATCTATGTAAGCAGTCAATCATTTTCTCATAGAGTGGACAACACAAAATTGGTGATCCAATAAACAATACTCTGTCATCATCATCATAGTCACTATCATCATTGCCATTGTCACATTATGATGTGATTTTATCATCTACATGAGAGCACATTAGTATAAAGACCTTTGATGAGACAAATCTACTGCTCCCCCATTGAATATGTGGTAGGTAGTTTACCTGGTTCTCTAAGAAGCTCTTGGTTTGATTCTAATAACTTGATTTGAAGATTTTTTTTCTCTTTGTCTAAAACTCGAGAAAGCATTTGCTAGATGACCTTAGTATGTTTTAGAATACAGGAAGAAACAATTTCTGAGATATGCCTCACATCTCTCTTAACTCTTTTCTGAATCAGAAGGGTCTCCTTCCTTCCTCCCTTTCCTGTGGCCTTTATTATCTTAGGGGAAACACTTCATGGGAGAGTTAGGATCTATTCTATAGTGTAGGATAGATAACTGCTAAGCTCCTGATATATCCAAAGGCAAGCAGAGCTCAAAGCCTGCAAGTCCCATCTCAAAGCTCAAGTGAAAGCCATGGAGTGAGCAAGTACACGAGTCTTTGAAGCAGTACCTGCATCACAGTATGGATTTTCCTCTTGAGAATTAGTAAGAGAAGTATGAGTTCAGAGCTTTCCCTCGGGGTTTCAGAACTCCTCTTTTCCATATGTTTCACTTCAACCAAGATACAGAGTAATAATTGAAGGTCACAACTGAATTGTTATACTTAGCAATAAAATGCAATATACTTTTGTACTTTACCTTCCATGTCATATATTTAATTTGATGTATATTTTCATCTTTTCATGCTTTATTTATTATTTTATTAAAAATAGATTCTTGTCTCATACAATATATCGAAACCTGAGTTTCCCCTTCCTCCACTGCTCCCAGCTGCACCCATCTCCTTTTAACCTCACATCCACTGCCTCCCAGACCCATTTCCTCTTTAGAAAAGAGCAGACTTGCAAGCAACAAAGGCCAGACAGGACAAAAAAAATACAACAGGAAAAGGCAAAGCCTTAGGAAAAGGAGCTCCGGTGACAGGCTCAAGTTGGGATCCAGCTCAGGGGGAAGTCCCAAGGCCTGACACTGTTACTGATGCTATGGCGAGAAAAACTTTTTGACTCTATAACATGTTCCTAGATTTCCAGTCTTCATATAAGTTTGTGTGAGCTGTAAAATTTCGCTCAACTCATAATTTTGCTTTCTTCTTAACAAGCACAGAACTAAAATATTAAAAATTCAAGTTCTAGGAAGTACAAGTTGGGGATTGTTGTCTATAGGACAGAAGTCTACAGTAAATTTTCCTTCCAAATGTACAAACACTGGTTGAAGGCTTTCAGAAAATGTGGGTGATGCAAAGTTTCATGATAACAAATTCTACTAGTTGATTTTCTTGTTCAATCAAACTGGATAGATTCCTTTCCAAACCACCATTTTATATGCATTTATACTTTAGCATGGTATATAGTTTTCTTGTCCCTTTGATCTAAATGCCTTGTGAAAGTTATACTTCATGATTGTATATGGTAGTTATATAGGTAGATGTAGCATGCCAATTTCTTATGTCTATGAGAAGACAACTATATTGTAGGGTATTGGATAGAATAAGCACTTACAAACTGTTCACTTAAAATATCACATCATTTTTTTTAGTCTATGAATTTAGACCAATAGAGAAATATACCAAATTCAAATTGTATCAAATTTAGAAAAATGTTTTCTCAAGGAAAATAAGAATGTGAGAAACATCTAGAAAAATATTTTTCTGAGATCTCAAACAAAATACTTATGATCAGTTGTGAAGAATAGAAGAAAATGCCATGTTTGTATATAGCCTGAAAAATGTATAAAACTTTGTATTTAACTGTATTGATTTTTCTATCATTAGTCTTCCCTAGTAAAATTACTCATGTTGAGAATAGAGCTGATATACATTGAGTACAGATGTGAGGCATTCATCTTTAGGAAAAACTGTAGGTAAACATGATTTTTATTCAGCAGGTATGACTGGTGCTGCACATATTGTAGCATTTGGGCATTTGGCATATGAAATAAATCATAATTGACATTTTATGCTCATGAGTTATTTAACCTTCAAGTATTAAAAATATTCTGAAGTCTAAGGGTGTCAAATTGTAGTTTCCTATGTGGTCTGTTGTGCATTTTTTATTGATATTTACCACTCTTAGGAAAGACTCCTCTCTTCTATTTCAAATGTTCAGCGTTTGAAATTGCAGATCTTTGGATATTTCTCATTTTAAGTCAATATTTCATAAAGTTGCCTGTTGTATTTTCATGTCATCTGTCAAATGATATATTCTTTACTTCTTGACAGAAAGTTTTTATACAAAAAAATAGCTCTACACAATTAATATAAATGAAGTTCATTTTTATTTTCACCAGGAGAAGATAATATTGAAGAAAGGAAGAAAGAGATCATTTGTCAAGAAATATTTTTATTTTCAAGCTATATGTGCATATACACATGTCTCTATTGCTATGTCTGATAAACCGAAACATTAAGAAATGTACTTCCATTTTTTTCAAATTGTTCAGAATTGAATCTGTCATCTAACATTGTGACTCATTCTTCATCTCACAAAATTAATATAAAATCAAATGCACAATGAAGCCGGTATTTCTGTCAGTTTCCCAGGCCAAATTGGATGGCTTCACCACCACCTTGGTTTGAACTCACATGCAATGTCTGAAGTGGTCATGTCTCAGACTATGGAAAGCAACTGGATTCTCTCTGGAACAGCTGAGCTCTGACTTGATGCCATTATCAATGTTTTGGGTTGCTATACTTGCTAGTCTTTCTCCTTATATGGAAATACGATGATTTCATTGCGAAAATCAAATATTTACAATATTAACCCGATCATTCACTGGCATCTAAGTGGGAAGTGAGTGTGCCTTTGGATTGTGTTATTCAAATATTTGAAATATTAAGAGTCAATGATTGAGTTGTGGACTTAAGTTTCATTTAAAGAGACATAAAATGAAGTTTGGACTAGAATTAGAATAGATTTTTTTCAAAAAAAAAAAACAGAAAATCCTTAAACATATATTTTCTTGTTGCACTATGTATTTATAAAAAGCATTCTTTTCACTAATTATAAAATTAAATTATAAAATTAAAAACTTATAAATCAGACCTGACAAAGTTTGAAGGTTCTCTCTATGTTCTGCCATATGAAATATTCCAAAATATTTCATTCTTTATGTAGAACTAAGCAATATATCCACATCATCAGTATGAATGTTCTACGGTGTTATTTTAAAATGCCTTTATGAATTGTTACCATTAAATATTTGATTTGTATACTTGTTATATAGTCCTGTTACTTAGAGTTACATTAAAATTTCTTGAGCAAATAGAAATCATGACCTTCCTGACTCTCACAATCTTGTCTTCTCCTTGTCTGTGGGATCTCCAATTTCTAAGGGGAGACACCCTATGGAGATTTCCATGTTAGACTCAAAGTTTCTGCCTGTGGGTCTCTGCATCCCATCCCATCACTGCTGGAGGAAGGATCTATGATCATTACCAGACAGGGCACCGGTCTACGAGTGTAACAGCATTAGGAATCACTTCATTGATTCCCTTTCCCAGTTGTGTTTGCTTCTGACCGAGGTCTTTGCACTATCTAGTCTCTTTGTTCCTGGCTGCTCAGTCAGCATAGGTCATGGGCTCCCTCTTTGTGGCATGACACACAAGTGAAGCCAAACATTGGTTTGCCATGGTTGCCCTAGGATATCTTGCAGGAAGGCCAAAAAGTGAAGAGTTTTTGGCTGGGCTGGTGTCCAGCTTTCTCTTCTCATAGCCTTGAGTATGTCCTGCCACTACAAACAATGGGAATTAGGAGACCGTGGCCCACTGAATCAACTAAGCAGAGCTCACCTTGGCTCACAGAGACTGAAGCAGCAGACACAGGGCCTGCAAGGTTCTGTCTGTGCTGGGTCCTCTGTGGACAATGTGGCTGTTAGTTTGGTGTTTTTGTGGTGATAAGAGCCTGTGTACCTCTGTTTCTTGCTTTTTGGGACCCTTTTTCTCCTATCATGTTTCCTTGTCCAGCCTTGGTAGGAGGAGGGCTTTTGCCTTGTCTTATAACCTGTTTTGCCTGTTTGGCTATTGTTACTTGGTCACCTGCTCTTTTCTGAATTAACAACTGGAAGGGTAGTGAATTTGTGTGAGACTATAGGCAGTGCAGGGCATGCAGGGATAACAGAGGGAGGGGAAACTGTGGTGGGAATGTGTTGTATGAAAGAATAATCTATTTTAAATAATAAAAATAGAATAAAAGGAATCCTGACCATGATACCTTTAAATATCTCTGATCTAGATAGTTGAGAGACAAAGGTTAAAATTTGCCATTGCAATGTTCTTTCCCCTTCTGTTGTCATGAAAGAGCATATAAAACAATATTACTTCGTTTCTTTGGGAAGAGTACATTTACAATGTCGGAACACAGGTATAGGAAGATTTTTAAATGTAGGTTGGTATAAAATAATATTTTATAGTGCATTTAATGTTCCCTTCTATTTTCAGTTAAGCGGTTAGAATTAAGTTTAGATATTTGGAGACATTTATATTTAGTCTAATGAAATTAGAATGGAAATATACCTCAGTTTTATTTTTTACTTCTACTGATTATATTTGATGATATATAAGTAAAAATAGTGAAAGATCTAAAGCTAAAAAAACAGAAAGCATCAAACTTCCTTTAAGTCGAAATTCATAAAATAAAAATATATTAAGCAGGCTCTATTACGAACCAAGTTTCCAAGTGAGTGTCAGTTGCTAAACATGTCATTCATTCCTGGGTACATTGTTGTTGCTATTTTCCTCTCTGAGGTGACTTAGTCTATGGCAGTGCCATCTTAATTACGCCTCTGCTCTGTCACTTATTTATGCAGTCACTTGTTAAGTAGAGAGCATGGGAATTTTATTTAGTTTACTGTGTTAATTGTTCTGGCCAGTTGGAAGTTTCTCCTATACAGCTATGATGCTCAAAGTTTATCATGTCACAAAGCCTTAAAAAGACGTACGGACACATGGCAAATAATGCGCAAGAGAAGGCTAACCTTGGGCCTCTCACTGTCATAGCTCTGGGAACCTAACAGATGATCCAAAAATGCTTCGAAGTAGACAGGAAAGCAGGATTCATCAGGAAGGGACAACACCAATTAAGCTGAAAGACATGTGCAAATTGAGGACATCCGAAAGATAATGTCAGACTCTTCAAGACCCATACTGGGACAAATACATGTGGATTTCTTTAATTTTCTTTAAAGAAGAATGGGGAAGCAGACCAGGAAAATGGACATTATACAGATCACAAAGGCCCGCATGTTATATGACAAATGGCTTAGACATGATCTTGTAGGGAGTGATTCCTGCAAGGATGTGCGTGTGCTGCAGCAGCTGTTTGTGTTTATGATGTATTAGATCTGAGTGAGAGAGTAGAGGGGCTTCCTTAGGAAGAGTCCTGAAGGCAGGAGTAGAGGAGCAGGCTCTTAGCAAAGGCAAAAGGCTAAACGATAGACATTAGCAAGGAGTTTAGAATCATTCTTCAAACACACCACCCTTTCAACTTAGGTTTATTTGTGACTAGTACATTTTGTTTTTTGGAGACATGTTTCTTTTTTCAAATGTTTCATAATAAGCAGTTTTAAATATTGGAGTGTATACGTACTGCCTCGGATTTTATACACTTCCAAGAAGAAAGGCAAACGTTTAAAAATCTCGGATTCCATTGCTGAAAACCTGCCATCGAATAGCTACGTACTTCCCAGATTTATTGCTAAGGCTTGGTTCACATTTCTACTCAAAACTTCATTTACTATGGTTTCAGTAAGGATTCAGCACAGCCTAAAATGTCATATACCAAATGGTAGTTCTGAAGTAATGGCTGTTTTTTACCAATTTTCCAGGAGATTGATTTAGATTGTTTTATGTTCTCTGGCTGCAAAAGAACAAAACAGGAAAAGAATCACTGGCTTGATCTTTCATCTGTGTGCTTTAGACGAAACTCCGTGGTTCTACTTTCTACTACAAAGGATGGAAACATTTTCATATATCAAACAAGATTGTCAAGCTATGAACAAATAAAAACACCAAAAAAAGACTATCAGGGAGTAGATTTCCTTTCTTCTTTGGCATTATTATTTTTACCACACTTGTTTTTGAGATATAATATAATAACATCATCCCTCTTCTCGTTCTTTTCTCTACATCCATCTGTATTCCCCTCCTTAGATTATAATGATTTTTAGGTTATTAGGAAGCAATGGGAGCTTCCCATTGCTCCCTCCAAATCCTCCCATATACCCCATCTTTAGTCTCTTTCAAATTCCTGGCAATTTTTTTTCCCCGCATTAACTGCTGTTACACGCATATATGTATATGCATATACATATACAATTCTAAATAAAGCCTGCTCATAACTAGTATGTATGTTTGCAGGACTGGCCACTTGATATTAGATAATCAGCATGCTCTTTTATAGAAAGACTCTTTCTCCCTCTTTCAGCATTTCTTAATTTCTTCTTGTTCTTTGTATAGGATGGAGGCTTCTTAATCCCAATCTCTCTCAGCCCCTGAACTCCTCCCAGTATACCCTTAGCTCCATTTGAGCACACCGATCATTAGTACCCTTGTTCAGATCACATTTAGACAGTCATTTAGGTGAGACTTTATGGGTACAGCTTTTTAGGTTATTAGGAAACAAAATCTCATAGCCAGCTCACTTGGTCCCTGGCTTTTACAAACTTTTCTTCTTCCCCCACTTCCACAATGACTCCTGAGCCCCAGATGCAAGACTTGATTTGTGCTCCATGGGAATGGAAATGAGCTTTAATACTCTGCATTTTGACAAGGACAGCAATAACAGACATGCTGAATTGGACTGGATAAAAGATCCTAAGGCCACGGTTCTATACAAAGAACTGCATGAAACTGAAGAATGCTATTTGGGAGAAATAGCCTTACCCAGGGAAGAACACAACATTTGGTTATCAAATGCCAAAAGCACTAAAACATACAAAAAACACCGATAAAACGGCACTAAGCAGCCATGATATATGTACATCTGATATATGTATATGACAACAATTAATGCAAAGAAGAGGCCCAAGAAGTCGAAAGACATTTTAAAAGGGTTCACAGAAGGACTTTCAAGGAGGAACTAGAAGGGAGGGGAAATAATATATTATATTCTCAAAAAAATAAATAATTTTTAAAAGGTATGTGGTCACTTATGTTAACCACAGCATTAAATGAGGGAAAACTGTGTGTGTAAATTGTTAGCTGTTTCTACTTTGCTATTTTTTTTATTTATATTTCTTTAAATTTGAGTGCGAGTGCTGGTTTTTCAACCTAGGGTCTCATGCTTACTAAGCAGGTACTGTACTCCTGTTCTATCCCATGCGCTCTAGGGTCTCATGCTTACTAAGCAGGTACTGTACTCCTGTTCTATCCCATGCGCTCTAGGGTCTCATGCTTACGAAGCAGGTACTGTACCCCTGTTCTATCCCATGCGCTCTAGGGTCTCATGCTTACTAAGCAGGTACTGTACTCCTGTTCTATCCCATGCGCTCTAGGGTCTCATGCTTACTGAGCAGGTACTGTACTCCTGTTCTATCCCATGCGCTCTAGGGTCTCATGCTTACTGAGCAGGTACTGTACCCCTGTTCTATCCCATGCGCTCTAGGGTCTCATGCTTACTAAGCAGGTACTGTACTCCTGTTCTATCCCATGCGCTTTCTTACCAGGTGCTGGCTGAAATGATGGTAAATTATAAATTCACAGGATCACTGTTAAATCCATGTAGTTTAAAACTAATTAATATATAAATTGCTAAATATTCCACCACCTATCCACCCAATGGGAGGGGGAGACTAAAATTCTGCAATTCTAAATATTTTAGGAATTTTATTTTACCAAGCATGAAAATGAAATATGCATTTGTATAATTGATGAACCATTTAGACTAATGGTGTATTGGGGAAATAATTTTACCCACACTCAAGTACTATTTAATAGATTCCTACTCATTGGTCAGTGCTTATTTGCAGCTAAGATTAAATTCTCCAGAACTCGGAGCTCTGAACCATTTAAATCACATTCGGAGCAGGTGGCAGGCACCTAAGTGTTGATGAGGCGTGACCTGAGAATGCCTGACTTAACATATTAGCTCACTTTTTCATCTCTGTGAAGACTCACTTTTGTTCTTTTATTACAAACATACATTATTAGTTCTCCTGTAATTGTTCCTAGGGGAATCATTTAAATATTTTAAGCTAAGAATCTGAGTTCTTTTAAAAAACAAACAAACAAATCAAAAACAAAATCAAAATAAAACAAAACAACAACAAAAAACCCACCTAGATTGTGTTTTCAAAGGGATATTCTTTTTAAATGCTGAATTCATTTTGAACAATAATATCACATTTATTTTATTACTTTGTATTTGGAACTTACTATCCATAAAGGTTAAAGAATTATTATAGTACCTGATTAATTACACCTGGAAACTGTGTGGGGAGGGGACGTAATATTTTTAAAGATCACTTATTTGATATTGTAAGCACTCTCCAGCAAGCTATAACCTTGATAAAATTTTAGTTAGCATGATGTGTATGTTCTTTATGTTTGTCACTGCTTAGGTCCCACTGGGGTCCTGAGGAGAGATACCGAAGAGGACTTTATAGTTCGGACCCTTTTCACAGCGTTCTTATCATATATAGGCAGAGTTTGGCTCTCGGTGTCGATTCAATAGCCACTCACTGAATGCCTACGGCGCAGATAACTCCGACTCAGGGTGCTGAGACAGTGAGACCAGCTTCCGGCTCACAGGGAGCCCATTCAGTTGCTGAGCATATATGCCTCTTTGAACTACCCTGGGCCTTTCTTTATCCTCTCACACTTGAAATGCTGTTTGAAAGGAAGTTTTAGATAACATCCTAGAATTCACAGACTTGAAAAGACAACACTGGAAGTAGGGTTTGCCTAGAGCATCTATTGTAAGGGAAACCTCATCTGTCAGCAGATGCCAAGAAAGAGGGGCTTGATGGTGAATCGACATTTCCAACCAGGGAACCTGGGGCAATGTTACAAGTTCCTAGCTAGCCTGGTCTAAAGAGTGAGGCTCTTTAGGCAAGTGGTGGAGTAGTGGTGAAGGTGGTAACACGGTCTTAGTTCCTAGGGTAGGTCATTTACCTATGTAAATATGTAAATATGTTCGTGCGTGTCAGTTAGGAAGTCCTAATTGTTTTTGATTTTTGGGGGACTTTTTAAAAGTTGTTTTTGGGGATGGGGAGAATTCTAGTGCTAGTTGTCAAAGGAAGTAAAATTTGTAGTTCAAATGTGATCAAAGCTTTCAAATGCTAAGCGTATTCAGTAAATGAACTGACTAAAGCCTTGTGTAAATTAAAATATTCAGTTTATCACAAGATTGTGACCTCAAGATATTTTCAAATTGTCACTGTAAATGTATTGTAAAGAAATTTAAATACTAGCGGATACAGTTGATTCCCTATGAAGTTGCACGATGGAGGAACCCAACCATCATCTTCTGGAACTGACTAAAGCCTTGTGTAAATTAAAATATTCAGTTTATCACAAGATTGTGACCTCAAGATATTTTCAAATTGTCACTGTAAATGTATTGTAAAGAAATTTAAATACTAGCGGATACAGTTGATTCCCTATGAAGTTGCACGATGGAGGAACCCAACCATCATCTTCTGGAAGCTTGTGTTCATGCAGGTTCCAGTGAGGTGTTTCCCAGGAGTTCCGGTTTAAACCATGCACATGGTCTAATTAAGCAGGCTTATATGCATATGTGTGGAACAATTTGGTATTACCTTTTTCCTCCAAATATTTCTAAATGTTAGAAGTTTTATTTTAACAGATATTGAGTTGTACTGTTGATCTTTCCTATGTCACAGTCCCCTCTGTCTTGGCGTTCTGTACATTCATGGTTTTGCCAATTTGGGAAAGATTTGTTATCTTTTTCATTATTTTTACAACCTTGTTTTCTTTCTTCTCTGCAGATAGTGTAGTGGCACCTAGGTTGGATGTATCGCAGGGTCACTAACAGTGTGCTATATTCTTTACCTTTAACTTCCCATCTATGTCCTCTTGGTTGTTCTAGTTTGAGTATTTTGATCCTCTGACTTTATTTTTTTTTAATTATTTTATTTATTTACATGCCAAATGTTGTTCTACCTGTCCCCCCTCCCAGAGTTCTTTACCCCATCCCTCCTCCCATTCAGTCTCTAAGAGGGTGCCCCCTGTACTCCCACCCCTACCCCTGCATCTTCCTCCCCTGGGCATGAAGTCTCTATAGGATTAGACACATCTTCTCCCACTGGGGCCAGACAAGGCAGTCCTTTGCTACATATGTGCCAGGGGTCATGGACCAGCCCATACATGCTCTATGGTTGGTGGCTTAGTCTCTGGGAGCTGCCAAGGGTCCAGGTTAACTGATGTTGTTGGTCTTCTTATGGGATTTTTATCCCCTTCAGCTCCTTCAGTCCTTCCCCTAACTCTTCCATAGGGGTCCCCACCCCCGTCCAATGGCTTGCTGTAAGTATCTGCATCTGTCTCAGTCAGCTACTGATAGAGCCTCTCAGAGGACAGCCATGCTAGGTTCCTGTCTATAAGCAGAACATCTGATGCTCTGAATTTAAATCTACTATCTTTAAAAGTACTGTATACTAAGTTTATCTAGTAAAGGTTAATTTATGTTGATAATTTCAATGGAATTGCTTTGATTTATTTCAAACTCTATTTTAAAAAATTTAATTTAACTTAGTGTGTGTGTGTGTGTGTGTGTGTGTAGGTTAACATGAAACCTAATGGGTTTCATCACATTCGTGCTGATAACAACACAAATCAGCTCTGACCTCACAGATCAGTGATATTTATTCAAAGTATACATTTTCAAAGCATTAACTGATAATCACAGAATGCTTGTATACACAGAGCTGGGTGGTAAAATGACTTAGCAAGTGCTAAATGGAGCCAAAGATTATTTGCCTCTGGATCTGTAACGTCCTAATCGTAATGGCGATGACCAGATCATCAGTGCAGCTTGGAGCATGCTGGATGCAGCTGTGAGGAATTTTGTGTGGGAACGTGGGTTTACAGCATCTCTGCCTACATGCATCACCCCATGTTTAGCTCAGCCTCCCATGTATCCTGTCATGCTGGCCTTTGTGTGGTCCCCACTTGCAGCTGGTTCTGTCTACTCCTGTCCAGTGAATTCCCCATTCACCTTCCTCTCCAGTTTCTACCTTCCTTAATATCTCTTCCTCTCCTCTTCCTCTCTCATGATGACCTTTTAAGTTTTGAACATGCAAACACATGTAAAAGCACTCACATATACACTTACAATTTCATATTTAGATTATGCCTTTGAGAGAAAACATAAACATTGTCTATCTGAGTGTAGCTTATTCTAGAGTATAATGAGTTGCAATTGCTCTTATTTTCCTGCAAATGTTATAATTTCAATTATTTTTAGATTTACATAAAGTTAGATTATATATATATGTACTATGTGTGTGTGTGGTTTTTTTTAATACATTCATTTGTTGCTGGACAAATATGGTGGTTTCATTTTTTGGATTTTGTGATTTTTCTTGTAACTAACTTTATTTTATTAGCTTTTCTATTTTTTGCAAATTTGTTCTATTGAAATTAGTTACTGCTTATTAGGTTGTGTTCAGAGTCATGATAGCTTCTTTAAAATCTTTGTCAGAAAATGCCAATACCTGATTCTGATTAGTGTTGGCTCCTTGGTTACTCTCTTTACTAAAATTATGATTTTCCTAGTGTTTGTTATGGCTAGTGTATTAGTTCCTTAGTTCTTAACAAAAATACCGAGCAAAAACAACTTGAGGAAGAGAGTGTTTATTTGACTTAGAACTCCAGGGAATATTGTGCATCACAACAGGTAAGCACTGGTATTAGGAAGAGAAAACAGCTGGCACACTGAACCCGAATCAAAGTCAGAGAAGTGCTCAGCTGCCTTTCTCCCTTTTGCTCATCACAGGACGTCAGTCTAAGGAATGGCGACACCCACAATAGATATGGCTCTTCTTGTCTCTACTAACTCATCTAATTCCTAAGAGTCATGTGCTGAGCTTTATCTCCTGGGCCACTCTAAGTCCTATCAAGAGTATAAATCAGTAACAATAGAAATAAGTGATTCGTTAGTGAATTTTACCCAGGAATCTTTGTTACATCAAGGATGGATGCCATAGGAATAGAAGATCACTTCTAGGTGACATGTTTTGTGAAGTGCAGTTAGGGTGTGGTGGGAGGAGGTGACTTAGCAGAGACCCATGCCGAGGCATCCCCTCATGCCCTGAGCTAATATTCATAGTTTAAAATGAAGTTTATTTGAGGGCATGGGAAGGGGCAGAGAAAGAGAGGGTCAGAGAAGGAGAGGGGGAAGAAGGAGGAGGAGGGGGAGAAGGAGGAGAAGGAGGTACAGGAAGAGCAGGAGCAGAAACAGGAGCAGCAGCAGCCTGTGGAAAGAGGGGGGAGCAAGAAGGAGAAAGAGAGGACAGAAAGAGGGAGGGGAATCAGAAAGAGAGAAAAGGGTCAGAGAGCTCAGGAGAGGCCAAACAGTCTTTTTATAGCAAGCCAGGCTCCTACCTGGCTGTTGTTAGGTAACTGTTGGGCGGAGCCTAGAAGAAATGCTCACATGCTAACACTAGGTGCATCCAGCATGTTTTAAGGGTATCAATCAGATCCTGGTCTGCACTTACATTTTATGTATGCTTCACGGAAGAGTCCAGTTTTTGTCAGACTTTGTGGTATTATCTGGTCCAATGGACTTATTCAGTTACACATGAATGGACATTAATTTCTACGTTAGACTTGTGACTTTAGGAAGAAGCTATTCCCCAGGGGAGACTTCCCAGTGGTGAAGGTGAGGAATGGCATTCCGGCTTTCTACTGATTATTTCTCTGTTTCTAATGGAAACAAGTCACAGAATACAGTGGGGATTTATTTGTTTTCTGTGGCTGGTTGTCAGGGAGAAAACTCTTAGTTCTCTCTTGCTTGATTCTAGATTTTATTGCTTTTCTTAATGAAGTACATAATAAACTTTCATTTTTCCTCCCAACTGAGTGAAAATGTACAAAATTCCTAACATTCTAGCAGAAGCTCTAGAAGTATTTGTAGGAGAAAAGCAATTTTAACCTAAGAATATATTACCATAATACACTACAATCAGAGCAAATATAAGCAGCAGGTAAGACCCCGGTACTTTTCAGCTAAACGCCAGCTCCGGTGAAAATAAAGTACAGTAAGTGTCTCTATGGCAGGGACTTTGTTAATATACAGAAATTATTTGTTGGTGTCTTGCAAGATTTCTAGCAGTCTCAGTTCCACAAATGTATGTCATTCATTCTCATAGTATTTTTGTCAATATTATTCATTCTATAAAATGAATGTAAAGAAAAACTATTTATATCACCATCAATCTCTTCCTCTCTGAAAGTTTTTTTTTGCAGAATTTGACCACATAATAAAATGGTTATTTCTTCAGTGGTTAAGTAACTCCTAATTGTTCTATGTTTTTAAATATAGACCTTGAAATATTCTTTACTGTATTTCAGGTTGCAAAAATTGAATGTAATGTTAAATAAAATATCCGTTTTATTGTGTCCAAAATCTATGTTTTATATATATGCTTGTGGTGTGTTATGTTATTCACATTTTCAATATTTTCTCTTTCCAGCTTTAAGGGACAATCGGATCGAGCTGGTTCGCGCTTCTTGGCATGAGTTGAGCATCAGTGTCAGTGACGTGTCTCTCTCGGATGAAGGACAGTACACCTGCTCCTTATTTACAATGCCTGTCAAAACTTCCAAGGCCTATCTCACTGTCCTGGGTAAGTGCTAGACACTAACACCATGGAATCACACTCCCAGAAAAATGTGCCATGCCACAGCATGGTTCAATCAGAAAATATTTATTGCACGTCAAATCAATAGACATAATTTAATTTATTGCTGCCTCCCAGAAAAACACCTTTAGGAATCACTTAGTTGCTTTAATTTCAGAAATGGACAAAGGCAGGTACAAAGGTTAGAGTGAATGGCAGAAAGCATGATGCTATACTGTGTCTTAGGCACTAAATTTATTCTTCTTCCAATTAATTTTATACCGAGGTCATATATATGCAGTGTGATTTGAAGCCATTTAAAAAGTGATCAAATACTGGGTACAGTGACTCTTCCTTACGTGCAAAGGATGCTCTTTATCTTATGTCTAAGTCACCTGATGGGGGCCTCCCCTAATAACCCATGGGTTTCAAAAACGACCTCTTTTTTTTGGTACTCTAGTGCATTTAAATGGCCCCGACTTTTCCATGTGTCTCTATTTAAAAGAAGAAAAATGTGTATTTTCTAGACCCGTAAATGAAGTACATAATGTCACTTGTGCATGCAGCTTGTAGCTTCCTTGTGCTTTTATCCTCTAAGTATCAGGCCATTTTCCAAAAGGTTAAAGCAACGTTAAAAAAAAGCAACACATTCGTAGAGATTCAGAGGCAATAAGGCCGCAGCTCAGAGCCCATCGACTCCACAGGGCCCTAGTCAGCTGAAATTGCTGCAGTTCATTGAAACGCACCTGTGTACTGAACAAGTTTGAGAAATTTAAAGATTGATTTTTTTTTTCTTTTTGCCCTTAGCTTGCCTTCCTTTCTAGATAGATAAAGGCACAGCGTTGCATTTAAAATAGCCAATGCATAACATCCTTTTGGGTAGGAATATTAAAGTTAATCCAGCTAGCGAATTGGTTCTGTGCTTGGGATGTGAAATACGTTTCATTGCAAGTCCCTGTGGAACTATTTCATAAAAATCTTCACAAGTTTGCCGTTAAGGACAAGATACATCCACTAAAGTGGAATGTTCCAAGATAACAATTGCCTAAGGTTAATGCATTGTTCTGTAAAGCCAACTCAAGACTCACAAAATAAATGACTATAGAGTGCAGTTTATTAAATTGCAGTACGACATTGATTTTTTTTCTCTAACGGGTTTGGAGGTGAGCCCACACAGACCAACTAGCTAGTTAAGAGAAGTGAGCTTATTTCTAGTTTATCTTCCTTGTCATTTTTCTTTGTATATTACATACTGGAATTTCTAATATTCTTATCTTTTAAAATCCTCAGAAATTAAGTTAAAGTACTAAAATAAGGACAACTTCCAGGCACATTTATTACAGAATAATGCTGCATGATATTCAGCAAACCTCCAAGAAAATAGTTGAATAGTATAGGATAGGAAATGTGTGGTTCTTTTAGGCTGTGGGGATGGCTCTGCAGGTAAAAGCCCTTCAAGCAGAAGCCTATTGAGCCAATTTCAGACACTTGGTACCCAGGTAAAAGTCTGGTGAGGTAGCACGGTTCTTTTTCCCCAGCATTTCTGCAGCTAAATAGGAGGCGATGATGGAGAATTCTTAGGATGCCTGTGAACCATCGATCCTGGAGTTGCCATCACAGTGGCTGAGAACAGGAAAGAGCCTGCCTTAAACCAGATAGAAGGTGAAGAACAGCTCAAGAGTTTTCCTGTGACTTCTACATGCTAGGCATGGCATTGTACAGCTGTCCACGTGAACTACATGCTAGCCATGGCATTGTACAGCTGTCCACGTGAACTACATGCTAGCCATGGCATTTGTACAGCTGTCCACGTGAACTACATGCTAGCCATGGCATTTGTACAGCTGTCCATGTGAACTACATGCTAGTCATGGCATTGTACAGCTGTCCATGTGAACTACATGCTAGCCATGGCATTGTACAGCTGTCCATGTGAACTCGTACCAGTTCACTCACAGGCATACATGTGATACAAACAAATACAATCAAATCTATTTTAAATGTACGATATTATGTTTTTAAATCACTCACACATATTTTTAAAGTATTAATTATTTACATGAGGTGATTTGAAACAGAACAAAGTAGCGATAGTTAAAATAGTAGGTAGACATCATGATTCTCCAAACACAGTTGAGTTTCTAATGAAAAATATTGAGATGAATTCTCTACTTTCAAAGAATCAAAAGCCAGGATGGATGTAAGCATACACGAATCCCATATTCAAAATCTAATTTTCTTGAATAAAATACAGGGAATATAATGATTCCTTTTTGAGGTTTGAGAATTATAAAATCAGGAATGAAAGTTTCTAGATTAGATAATGCATAATGTTGACAAAAGAGAAATATGTTTTATGAATATTTTACTTAATGCTGTTTACCTTCTAGATTGCCACACTGGTAAATCACATGTATTTGAATTGTACGTAAAGCCTTACAAAGACTATTTTTGCAGGTGAAATTTTATAATTTTTATTAAATCTACTTTGAAGTGTGTATAATTTAAAACTCTTTCTGGACACTGTGTATAAATATTTTCTATATCCAAAAAAAAAGGCTTATTTTAGGATCCAGACCTTTAGGTCATCACTGGAGATTGACACTCTTTTTCTTATTACATTTTAGGAGTCCCGGAGAAGCCTCAGATTAGTGGATTTTCGTCCCCAGTCATGGAGGGAGACCTGATGCAGCTGACTTGTAAGACGTCCGGCAGTAAGCCTGCGGCTGATATAAGATGGTTCAAAAATGACAAAGAAATCAAAGGTAAAGCATGGGCAAGCGCCTAGTCAACATTAATGAAACTGTTACACTGGGTGAGAACAGAGAATTTACTCTATGTTTCAGGCCACAGTACTGCTTAATATTCAATTTAATTTTAATGAGATTTAATAATTTCTTATTACATAATTTCAAAAAATGTATTATCTTCACTACAAGGCAGCAAGATGCCTCAGTACAGATAAAGGTCTGATGCCAAGCCTGCTGACTGGGGTTGGGTCCCAGGAATCCACCTGATGGAATGAGAGAACCCACCCCTGCAAGTTTTTTTCATATATGCACACATGCATACATGCAAAGCTGAAACACATATAAACTAACTAAATAAAAATCATTAATATAACCACTGTGTACTTCCTTTTCTACTCATATGTTAAAAAAAATCCCAATTGTAGAACTGATAATATATGCTTCTAAGAAGACTAGGCCAGAAAAGAAGTAAATGGAAGAGTAAAAAAATATATAGATTGATTTTTGAAGACATAGAGTAGTAAACAAACCACTATTTCAATGCTCATAGATATAATAGATATTGTAATCAAGGAGATGATAGGAGTTATTTCTTTATTTTGTAGACTTTTGGGATTATAATATCTTGAAGGAAAACCTACACATTATAAAATTGATTTCTACTGAGTCTCAATAATGTAAGCGAAGTGGTTTGTTTCAGTAAAAATGCACAATAATTTAGAGTATTTTGTACTGACCCCAGGCTTTCTCTCACACACACAAAACATGCATAAACTAAGGTTTTCACAGAAGGAAAATTCAAATAGGAAATTGCTAGTATATGACTGATTAGGTAGTTCATCCTAGTATGATTGGTGTGTCTTGAATCTCATATGAAGAAGATTTTAGACCTGGTATCACCTATACATTAGTTATCAGTTGTGCAAGGGTGATTGTTAGTTGAGAGTAAGATGATAGTTGTTTGTGGAGGCTACTCAAACAAGTTGCCTATTACATGTAATGATATAATATTTGGCATAATTTTCTATACTACATGCTATGCCAACCACTCTAATTACTTTTACAAGCAGTTCTTATCTTGTATCCAATTATTTGATTCTTAGTAGTGAAAACTCATCATGGCATGTGGGTTTGCTTGTCATAGCAAGATTGTGATATACAAAACTGCTGTCATGTGTATTCTATCTTACTTTCTACATGTATACTCTCCTGATAGCATCTTATCAATAATTTTAACCTTATTGACCATCTTATCTTAAATTCTAGTAAAAAGATTAACTAGTAGTATAAGACATTATATTAATATTGGACACTTTACCATTCCTAAGTTAATATTCAGATCACTATGTACCCTGAATCTTGTATTTCAGCAGACTCAATAAAGTCCACCCTAATCCTGACTTTAAAATATATGTAGTAGATTTTTCTGGACCTAGTCAGATCTTTCTAAGCTAATCTTTTCACTCTGGCTCCCTGGTAATCTGAGTGTGACAAGCATTTGTTCCAGTCAGTTTTATGTTAGACACTTCTAATGGAAAGCCCTATACTGCAGGATATGTTTAAAATTCTTTCTGCAGCTTACAGAAATATTCTAGGCAGCAATATACTGTTAAGCCTCACAGTAGATGTTTTCCATGAAAGAATTGGTTTAGGATCGCAAGAATTTCTTAAATGTATTATGTCAATGATTTTGAAAAGATTTTTTATTTGTATTTAGGTGTATGTGCATGTCCATGTTCATGTGCATGTTCTTATGAAGATGTGTATGTATGTGTTTATAGGAATTGTAAAATATATATGTATATATATATGTATATGTATATATATATATATATATATATATATATATTAGGATGTCTGTGGAGACTGGAAGAGGATGTCAGAGTTATAGGTACTTGTGATTGCCTGGTGTGTATGCTGGGAATTGAAGCAAGGTCCTCTGAAAGAGGTCTTTTAAAGGGTGAACCATTCCTCCAGCCCGGTGAACTGTTTTTATAACTAGAATTTTTTCCCTAACCTTAACATAGTGAACTAGTTTGTTGAATACAAGTTCTTTGTATTTTCTCGATGTTCCAAGGACTAGTCTTCCCTGACTCCCCAGCCTAATTAAAGAGGTAACAAACTAGATAGTTCATTAATATTGACTGATTTTATTTAACATTGTAACGTCATGAAAAAAACAGTAATATATTAATTTTTCAATAGATTTGTTTCTCACAAATCTGGCTTTCCCTTTGAATATCAAGTATCAAGCAAAACTGAAGTTATGCGAGGGGAGGTGGTATCCTATTCTGTATTCTGAAGTTACCAAGCCTTTTTCCCTTATGCTCTCCAATGCACTAACAGTTTATAGAACTGGCACCCCCCCACACACACACACACACAGACACACTTTAATTCATCTGTACATCATTTTGTTTACAACTCCTGTGTATGTCTAGGCCATTTGTCTTACCAACAAGATGGTGAGCTTCCTGAGTGTGGTAAACTTCCCTTCGCTAGACATCCATGTAAATAAGATGAGTGCAGTAGTCTGCACAGAGCGGACATTCATATTGCCCGCTGTCCTCTGAATTTGCTAAGTGCTATTTTACAGAACAGTTATTTTAGCCCACACTATATGTGGCAAGGAGTGGTCCATCATCATGGTGCACTATCTCATCTTTCCAGAGATAAAAATGTATGACTTCCATTAATGCCTGGCAGAATTTTCTACAGCATAACTTGCAACTTTGAACACACATAAGCCTTAAGTATATAACACAGATGGGAAAGTGAAGCTACTAGAATCCAATCCAGTTCAGTTCAGTAAGAGTTCTCTAATGGGCCTCAGCTTCCCAGTATGTCAGTGCATGTGAAAGAAGTGTCAAATGAAGAATCCAAGACCCTTAACCTGGAGATGTTAAAGGTGACTTCGATTATTAAAACAATCATTATTAGGATTTTTTTCTATGAAGATGAATGTGTATAAAAATAAGTAATTTTTAGATTACCTGTCGTATCGATTTGTGTGTGTGTGTGTGGTGTGTTTCTGGGTGATTTTTTTTTTCTAGACAGCATTACTTAATCACATCTAGCTACAGAGGACTTCATTCATTTAGACAACAGCATAAGTATCAATTACTTGTGTTGAAGTCCTTCAGTTTTGATATTTTTGTCTTCTCATCTAAAATTCCTATAATAGTGTCTCCTTGATACTACTTCTGCAGATAACACACGAGAAATTCCTGCCAGGTACAAAAATCACTAAGTACATTTTAGATTTTCATCATTTTTGTCATTTCTATAATTAACAAATAATGATTCTAAAGGTATGCGAAATCTCTAAATTAAAATTATAAACAAAACAGAAAGAACAGTGGTTCATTAGTACATTCTCAAATGACAGATGATTGTATAAACCTGCGTTCTCCCAGGCTCAAATACATGAATTACGTGTTGTGTTTGTGCCAAGGTAGCAGATACTCGTCCTATTTATGGAAAATCAAAACCCTCAGGTGTTCATTCATTAGCAGGCATTTAGTAAATAAAATCAAACTACTGAATAAATAGGTCTTAACAAATCCATCACTAGAATTGGAGCAAGGAGTAACTTATAGGACATTCTACAGAAAGAGATTTAATTTATCCCTGTAGTTAAGGTAAGTGCTTCAAATACTGATGAAATTTTATAGAGGCTATGCTTAGGCAAGACAATCAAGGAGGTAGGATTCAGTTGTGCTTTGATACTCTTCTACTCTAGACTAGGGAGTTAGAAATGTATTCTCCTAGCAGTACTGAAATTTATTTTTTTTCTAAAAGCTTTCAAGGGTAGAATGAAACCATCAGGATTCCATCTTGCTCTGGGTTCTCTGCCCCTCCAGACATTGACTCAGACACCCTTTTGGTGCCTCTGGGCAGCTCTACATCCAAACCACAGGTGTTCACTGCAGCCTTTAATCTTCTAGGAAGTAAGGAAGTCTGAGTCTCTGCCATTTACTGTGCAAAAAGATGTGCACTGCCTTCCTAAATCATTCAGCGCCCTGAGAGCTGGCAGCTGCATTAAAGTTTTCATTCTATTTATATGCTTGGTAATTTGCAGTTTGAGCATTTCTTATTACCAAATCTTGAGATTTTTCTTTTCTGGATAACTAGCTTTTACTTTAACGCATTAAGCAAAATTTGTGATAACCCTCAAGGACCCAGCATCCTTATGTAACCTCTCTCCTTATGTGTAGGAGGAGATCCTGAATTTAAAGTGAGGTGGCTGTTTTGATAATTTTACCTTATATGGTAAAAGAAATCCAGCATACATAGCCATAGATGCCTTTTGCACTATTATAAAGGAAATTATCAAAAGTGAATCTGGCATGCATAATAAATAAGATAAGGTGTTTAAAAGAAGAAAGATCAGGAAGATTTTTTTTCTGTCAGTCTTGAAGTAAATCAATACCTGTTTAAATAGTTTATAGGAACCATATGCTAGAGAACTGTTAGTAAATTCTAGGAGCATAGATACATCCCTTCATCAATAAGAAAACTGAATCCTCAGATGAACTGAATAAGACAAAAAATGAACTTCTGACCACCAATGAACTTTACGAAGTCTATGAGGCTTACAAGGGAACTTTAGGCTTCCAGGAAGACTTTGATTTAGTAATGGGAAAACCAGATTGAGCTTTATAACCCACAGGAGAGCAAATGTGTTTTGTTTTCATTCACTAAGTTTGTGGTAATTTATTTCACTGCAGGAGAGGAAACAGATCTACAGAGGAATGAGTGTACCTTTTCACACATCTGGAAGAGATGGTATTCTGAGAATTAGCACTGGAATTTAGGGTTTGAAGAAGGAATTGGAATGCTAGAAGAGTAGGAGATATTTCAGGCATGAAATAACAATATCCCAAAGAGATAACAGTGGAATAATTTATATAGTGATAGCAGTCCCCCCCCTCAGTCCTCCCTTACAGAGTTCTTCCCCCCATCAAAAGATAAGACACATTACTAAAACCCCTACCTAGTGGGAAACTGAGGATGAAGGTTATAAAGTCAAGAATGCTAATCTCTTGGGCAATAAGCATTTGCCCCTAAACCAAGAACAACATTAAAAATTAGTTCAGTGATCGGTCATGTTTTAATTATGTAAAATCTGAGATTGAATTAATTGAATTCCATACTCATCAATGCTTGGATTTGTGGAGTGTTCTTGAAAGTGGGCAGTACCTATGCACATTCATTACAACACAACTATCCCTGTTCCATTGTCCTTCCTGCATCTCAATTCACCCAAAGAGTTTAAGGAGGTTTCAGCTACATTTTCTTGTAAGTCAAGCAAATCAATGATAGTGTTGCAGCCAATTTTTGAATTGGCTAAATACTTCCTAATTTCATTTACACTTCTTAGTATATGACTTGTTATTAATTAGGAAAGTAACAGTGAACCACTTAGTGTTTTGTTTATCTAAATGTGAATATTAGACCATTTGGATTAACATAAACCCAGATTGCAGTGTTCTTTCTTGTAACTCCTCAAAATTTTTAAAAGAATTGCTTGCTTAAGGACAGATATACTAAACCAAATTCTTGCTATTTTTAATGTATCACGGTTTTTAAAATAATATTAAAATACATTTACCAAATCCATAGTCTTTGGACTAAATAAAAACAATATCTTAATAAATGTTTACGGAAGTTGAGGAGATGTTCCCAAAACCCTCATTTAGAAAATATCTTTGCTTTTTAATGAATTTTTTAAAAAAATAATTAATCATTTTATTTATTTACATACCAGATGCTACCGCATTCTGGTCTCTTCTCTCAGTCCCCATTCACGGAGTTTTTGCTCCCTCCTCCTCCCCTTAAACTTTAAGAGGGCTCCTACCTTATCCCTCCACCATGGCGCATCAACTCTCTACAGGATCAGGCATATACTTTCCCACTGATACCAGACATGGCAGCCCTCTCCACCACATGTGCAGGGGGCCTAGGACCAGCCCATACATGCTCTTTGGTTGGTGGCTCAGTCTGTGGGAGCTCCCAGAGATACAGGTTAGTTGATACTGTTGATCTTCCTATTGGGTTACAATCCCCTTCTGTTCCATCAATCCTTGCCCTAACTCTTCCACAGTGGTCCCTGAACTCCATCCCATGTTTCCTTGCGGGTATTTGCATGTGTCACAGTCAGCTGGTAGGTAGAGCCTCTCAGAGGATAGCCATGCTAGGCTCCAGTCTGCAAGCCCAACATAGCATCAGTAATAGTGTCAGGGTTTGGTGCCCCATTTGTGGGAGGTATCCCAATGTTGGGCTGGTCACTGGAAGGTCATTCCTTCAGTCTTTGATCCATTTTTGTCCCTGCATTTCTCTTAGATGGGAGCAATATATTGTGGTCTAATATATTTTAGTTGAGTTGGTGTCCCCATCCATCCACTGGGGGGCCTGTCTCTTCAGGCCTCCCCACTGTTGTGATTTGGCTAATATCACCCACATTGAGTCTTGGGAGTCTCTTACCATCCCATGTCTCTGGGACTTCTTAGAGATTTCCCCTACTCCAAACCCCCTGACAGGTGAATATTTCCATTCATTCTCCTGACCCTCTGGGCCTCTGTCCTGTCTCTCCCCACACTTGATCCTGCCCCACCTCCAACCCTCATTTTCCTTGATATCACCTTGATCTCTCCCTGAAACTGCTTCTCTTAACTATTTTGTTCCCCCTTCTAAGTGGGATTTAAACATCCTTACTTGGGTCTTCCTTCTTGTTTTACTTCTTTGGGTCCCGGGGGGGGGGGGTATATAATGGGCATTCTGTACTTTTTGGCTAATATCCATTTACCAATGAGTACATACCATGCATGTCCTTTTGGGTCTGGGTATGAACCTTTTAAATCTGTTCTTAATGAGCTATTATCTAAAATTAAATCAAAATGCACTTCAGTATTTTAATGTTTCTGAGAATGATGCATTAACCTACATCTTAGCAATATTCCTTGGTCATGTAATTACATTCCTTTCCTCTTTATTTCTTCATTTTTCAATCAAACTTATATACAGGATCAACTTTGAGAGATGATGGGTTATGCATTCAATGTCACATTGATTTCACGGTCTGCCTTTCATATAATGATTCAGTTAACATTGGTTACCTCAATATCCTAATTTGAATAAAATATTAGGTTGTGAGCCAGAGATTGTGCCTTTAGAAAGAAAAAAAGAGGAAAATAAATAATAACTGTTGTATCATTTGCATTAAACTTATACAGATTAATTTAAAGTATTATCATTTCAACTTCCAGACTAAACATCATAATTTGTTAATTTTAGGTTGTTTGACAGGCATACATTCACAATCATTAGGAAGATACTCAGCTATTGTCAAAAGTGACTGTTCTAATATCTAGTGTTCACATTATTATTTTTCCCTGAGTTACCCTTTGGAGGTTATCAGATCATTTGCATAATCTTAGGTAATAAAATTATTCCATTATATTATATAAGTTAAGCTTTCATTTAAATACTGAAGTAGTTGTATATATTTTAATGTGTTTTTTGTTTCTGTCAGCTGTGATATTTCAGTCTCACTGGATAACTTTTCTCTTTCTTAAAAAATACATATTCTTTTTCTTTTGATTACAGTTAGTTTTTGTGATCACTTTTTAACTGTATTTCCAATATTGTTAGTTTTACCTTTTACACTAGTGAATATTACAAATACTCTTTTACTTTTTATACAAAGCATGTTTTATTAATTAAAGAAAAGAATCTTTAGCTTTCTTCTGGCAATTAATTTACTTCCAAAGAGTCTTTCACTATGTCCTTTCAATTTTCCTAGTTTGGCCTGGTACAGTCTTTCTCTAAGTTTTAATTTATTCCTCAAATTAATTTATTCCTCAAAGTAGTTATACTACTGGGCACTCAGTAGTATAACTTAAGTCTTACACAACAGCCCATATCTCAGCCCCTTGCAATATTCTGCTCGTCTTTCAGATGCTCTTTGCCCCAGGCTCAGTAACTTCAGATGTAGTGACTAGGATTTACTCTATGGATAACAAGAGGTCTTAAAAGCATGTAGTACTGTCTGAACAGCCTCTCCTTTGATCACATGCCTGCAAAGGTGACTTGGCAATGCCAGAAGCTTCAAATCTCTAACTTGTACCCCAGCTAGTTCAACACAGACCCCTTCCATGGGTGACATCCTGCCAAGTTTTTACCTCACAAACATGATGGTGCTCAGCTCTATTGTTTCTTTCTTCATATGCTTTAAATACTGGTTCCAAGTGAGAGGAAAACCTGGCCCTGTTACTTCAACTAGGCTAGAAGCAGCAGTGTTCTTGCCTTGTCTGGTGAAAGCTATAAGAGTAGCACTTTTAATAAGACAGGATTGTGATTCAATTTTGTCTGTTTGCTTATTTCCAAGACATATAATAACGGAAGGAAATGAATGAGAATGAAGTAAATCTGTAACCACTTTGATTGACAATTTATACTTACTTTGATGGACTATTTGATGTTCAATTTCAGCTAATTTTGAAGATTAAACATTCTGTGAGTAACGGCAATTTTTATTCCTTGTGAGCAACCAAAGTTCTAGCACAACTTTAATGAAACATAGAAATTGATACTTCCTTTTATAAATTATTTCTTTTATATTTGAGACAACAATAACATCACTTTTCCCTTCCCTTTCTATCTTAGTTAGGGTTTTACTGCTGTGAACAGACACCAAAACTAAGGCAACTCTTATAAGGAGAACATTTTATTGGGACTGGCTAACATGTTCAGAGGTTCAGTCCATTATCATCAAGGTAGGAGCATGGCAGCATCTAGGCAGGCATAGTGCAGGAGAAAATAAGAGTTCTACATCTTTCTCTGAAGGCTACTAGCAGAATATTGACTTCCAGGCATCTAGAACATGGATATTAAAGCCCACACCCACAGTGACACACCAACTCTAAAATGGCCACACCTCTTATAGTGCCACTCCCTGGCCTAAGCATATACAAACTATCATATTCCACTCCCTAGTCCCTGTAGGCTTGAGTCTATAGGGGCCACACCTAAACATACCATAATGCAAAATACATTTAGTTCAACTTCCAGAGTCCTCACAGTCTATAGCAGTCTCAACAATATTAAAAGTCCAAAGTTCAAGGTCTTCATCCAATGACTTAACTCTAATCCCTAAAGCAAGACAGGAAACCAGCTGGGCAAACTCCAAACTCTGCATCTCCATGTCTGATGTCAAAGCGGTCATCAAATCTCCAACTCCTTTTTTCATCTTTGTTGACTGCAACAAACATCTTTCTCCTGGGCTGGTTCCACTCCCTGTTAGCAGGTTTCTTCAGCAGATAGTCCATGGCTCTGGCATCTCAAATATCTAGGGGTCTCCAAGGTGGCTTCAATAATATAGCTTCTTGTTATAATGTCTGGGATCTACACAAGAACTTCTGGGTTTATCCAAAGGGCTGGAGTCTTTTCTCCAATTCTGCCTTCTGTAGCACTCTAAGCTCTTGTTGATCTATCCACTCCAATGCTGCTGTTGTTCATGGTGATCATCCCATGGTACTGACATCTCCAATACACTTGGGCCTTCCACTGAAAATAGACTTCACCAATAGCCTCTTACCTTTTCAGTCCTGGGCCATCAATTGCAACTGAGGTTGCACCTTCATCAATGGCCTTCTATGGCCTCTCACGGTGCCAAGCCTCAGCTGCTCTTCATGACCCTTTCATGCCTTCAAAATCAGTACCACCTGGGTGACTCTTACGTATTACCAAGTACAGCTGCAGCACAAAGTACAGGTGTAGGCTATCTCTGGAACACAGGTTCTTTGTGTTCCCAGAAAACACTTCCATGAAGATTCATGTTGGTGATGCTAATCTCTTTTTAATCACTACTAATTTCTTAGCTCCAGGTAACCTGCCTCAAGTACCACATAGCCCTTTCTATTTTTCATTCTAAAGCCAGAGCCACACAGCCAAAGCTGATGAGTTCAACTGCTTGAAGGAGCTGGAACATGGCCCCCTTGTTTTATTATTACATCATCAAAAACTTTCTGTTTTCCAATTCCTTTCTGGTGTAAGCTTAGGTGTTCTGGAACTTGCTCTGTAGACTGACTTTGAACTCCCAGATCTGCATACCTGTCTCCTAAGCACTGGGATTAAAGGGTTGGGCCACTAAATATGGATTTAGGTTTTTCTTTACCTAGAACTTGTTCTGTTCTAAACTGGCCTTGAACTCAGAGATATGCTTGTCTTTACCTCCTGGGATTAAAGGCTTGTACTACTATGCCTAGATTTACCTGGGTGGGATCTTGCCACAAGCTCATAACTCCATTAATTCAGTTTAATATTCTTGAATACAGGATTCAGCTCCATTTCACTTCCTGGTACCCCTTTAATACTTGAAAGATATATTTTATACTTTCCCTTTCTAAGCTTCTATTCTTGTTTAAAATACTCTTAATGAGACTTAACCAGAAAATAAAGTCTATGCTGAGCATTTTTGAGTCTTCCTTTGTCAATGCAATTAAATTCAGTCTCTTGTTCTTAGCCACAGGCAGACTCTTCAGACAAGGGCAAAAAGTAGCCACATTCTTCACCAAAATACTACAAAACAGTCTCTAGGCCACATTCTGAAATTCTTCTCCACTGAAACCTCTTGGGCCAGGTCTGCACAGTTCAAATCATACTCAGCAACAAAGTCTCCCATATTCCTCCCAGAATAGCCCATTGAGCTCAACTTAAAGCATTCTACTGCTTTCCAAAGTCCCCAAATCCACATTCCTCCAAACAAATTATGGTCAGGCCTATCACAGCAATAACCCAGTCTCTTGTACCAAGTTCTATCTTAGTTAGGCTTTTACTGATGTGAACAGACACCATGACCAAGGCAACTCTTATAAGAACAACATTTCATTGGGGCTGGCTTACAGGTTCAGAGTTTCAGTCCATTATCATCAAGGGAGGAACATGACAGCATCTAGGCAGGCAAGGCAGGAGGAGCTGAGAGTTCTACATCTTCATTTCAAGAATGCTAGCAGAATACTGACTTCCAGACAGCTAGGACTAGGATATCAAAGTCCATACCCACAGTGACACACGTACTCCAACAAGGCCCTACCTCCTAATAGCGCCACTCCCTGGCCCAAGCATATACAACCCATCATCCTGTTCTTCCTTTAAACCCTCCCATATGCCTCTCCTTGCTCTCTTTCATATTCATGAGTTCTTCTTTCATTAATTGATATTACAATTTAAATGCAAATATGTATATACATATTCATTTTAATATACATAAGTACAGATAGCTCAGTCTGTATAATGTTAATGCAATGCATTATTTTCATCATCTTCAAGAAGAAACAACCTTGACTGTTATCCCTGGCATTGTTTGCTTTCTGGGATATGCAGACTCTTCTATGTTGTCTTGCAACCATGGCAGTTTTGATTTGCTTTAGCACCAGAGTCATAGAGTCAGGGGGCCATGGACATAATTGTCTGAAACCACCATTATGACACCTCTACCTACTCAAAGGCCATTCTTTTTTGTCATGAGAGTCAGATTACATAGTATCTTAAATAGAGGGATGGTGATTCCAAGACTGTTGGCTCCATCTGTCCTTTCTACTGAGTTGGAAAAAGGATGGAGGCAGACCCAA
Organism: Mus caroli; assembly: GCF_978045245.1. NCBI lineage: Eukaryota > Metazoa > Chordata > Mammalia > Rodentia > Muridae > Mus > Mus caroli. The sequence continues at coordinate 63,860,101 of NW_028227272.1, read as the reverse complement.
AACAGATTCTACCAGTTCTTTCTAAGATTTCATAAAGTTATCTAAAACTATGGCTTCAGTAATGTGGTATATGACAACAGCCAATTTTTCATCTCATGATTTCTACTAATTCATCTTAACATAAATATATTCATCTCTTTATGCTTATTAATTCATTTGTAACATTTTACTGTTTTATAGAAGAAACATGTATTTCTTTCTTTGGTAATTTAATAGTTAAAGTTATTTTTGCTCAATAAAGATTGAAGTTATCTCACCATGTCTCTTTGTAATAATAGATAATTTTTAGATACTATATTTTTATGAATTTTATAGAGAGAAAATTGTGTGTGACTTTTAAAGATTCAATAGTTGCATAGACTCTAAGATTTTGTATATTTTTAGTTTACTGTAGTATTTTTTCTCCTTAATTATATTGCCAATTTCATCCCCCCCACTTTAACCTACAGTTAAATAGATTAGACTTCTCATTTTTTCCTTCTTGCTTATGTAAAATTTTTAATAACCAAATGCCTCCAGCCTGGAGAGGTGGCCCTGTTAATTAAGCATACTGACAGCTCTTCCAGAAAACCTGGGTTCAGTTTCAACATTAGCTCACAGTTATCAATATCTCCAGTTCCAGAGCATCTGATATTTCTTCTGGCCTTATTTACACCAGGCACATATGTGGTGCATAGACATAACATGCAAACAAAGCAGCCATACACATAGCAAAAAATATAAAGAAAACATTTTAAAAGTATACCCCACACACAAAATATTGATGAATTTTTAAAGTAAGTATTAAGTTCAAGGTAATTTGAAATTACCTAGTGAAGGCATGGAACATTTAACTTTGATCAGGTAAAAAGACAATAGGAAGAAGACCCGTATGAACAAGAGAGATGACTCTGTGAATAATAAAGAGCTTGCTGTACAAGTGTAAGGAGGAGATCTCAGCATCCGGAGGTAAATGAGAGTTGAAGTCAGGAAAATCACCCAAAAGCTCACTCACTAGTCACCTAGCTTGGCAATCCAGCAGCAAACAAGGCAATTTCTTAAATTACATGAAAGATGTGCCCATTATACAAGCATTACTTCAAATGTATATTATGTTTATACACACACACACGAACACACACATACACAAAACAACAGAAAACCCTCAAATCACCCCCCCCCCCATGGATCCCGTAGTTAAAGAAGTAAACCTGACAATCATTACATGGTAAAATGGAAAGAAACTAAAGTAAAGGATAGACCAAATTGGTCTAAAATAAAAGGATAATGTTTAGCACTAACCAAAACTAGGAGAATGAAAATATATTGAAATAGAACTGTATTACATAAATCTTGCTTATGTGCCTTTCATCTATAGATATGCTCATGTTTAATCATCTCTTGAGTTTTTTGCTCTGCTAATATAGAGTATGATCATTTTGTAAGCATTCCCACTAATGACATCTTTAGGTTTTCAGGAAAATTATAATTAGATTGAAGAGAGATCTACCATAAAGAAAAAAAAATAGCCATAAGTGGCTTCCAAATCACTCACAGCCTTAGAGTGAGTAACTTACCACAGGGAAAGACAGGCTTTACCTGGCTGAGTGTGCTTATTATTTTAATTATTTCAAAAAGGTACTTAGTAAGCATCTGAGATATTCCGGACAGTGTCCTCGATTTGCATATGCAAATTATATGACAATCTGAAAATTAGTGATGTTCAAAAAACAAAGATCATAAGGGAGAAGATACTGTCATAGAAAAAACAAAAGAAGTAAAAATTGAAGACAGAAGCAAAATTCAAATTTCAATGTAAGCTTCATTTGTCTGCCTTAACGTATCAGTTAGTCTAATTGTGTATCCTATGGATTCAAAAGAAAAGGAACACAAAAATCCTGGAACCTTTTCCTGGAAGAGGCAAGTATAAGTCAGTGCTTCATGTCCATCTTCTTGGCTAGTGGCTTAAAAGTTGCTCTGAAGTTGAACTGGTTCTTCGGATCGGTAAAGGTAATGTAATTACAACCACACTGATCATCCCTTAAACTTAAGGAATTCATGTATTGAGAAGCCTCCTGCTCATTTAGTTCATTTTAATGCCTGCAATTGTTAGATCTGGGCTTCTCCTATTTTAGTCACTGGTTCTTTACTTCTTGAATCCTGCCTTCTAAGTAGAGTGGCAAAAACCCATTATGGGATAGACAGATGTGCATGTGTGTTCAAGTAAGATTTAAGGTTTAGTTCCTTTGAATTCTTCAAGTGTTTCAATGAAGATTAAGGTATATGATGAAAGAAAGGTCTTGAAGACAAGATACTTAGTTAACATAGTCTATACATGCTGATAAGATTAGATTTTCTTAGTCAGGTATCTCTCTACAGGAGAAATACTAACTACTTACAATGAAACACAATGGACCCTGACAAGCAATGAGCGAAGAATGCCTAGAAAGTAAACTATTAAAAAGCAGCCATCCTATGCATATCAGGCATTATGAACTTACATTTATTGAGAATACACAAGGTAGTGCAAAAAGAAACCTAGTTTTACACTTGAGAATGACTTAATATTTTTGACTTCTTTTGGGAAATTTTTGAGTCTAAGAGATTAAGAAGTTCTAAATAAAATACTTTTTTTCTTAAAATTTAATTCTATTTTTATCCCCACTTTTGGGGGTTTTGCAGTTATAAATTATTGCTAAAAACAAACCAAGCATGATACAGCTTCATAGATTACAAATTACTAAGTCAAAATGAAGAAAGAGAAAAAAGTGAAAGCTGACATAAGCTCATTATACAAATATAAGTGTAAGTGTAGATAGTGTCACTGTATGGGACTCGTTTTAAAACAATAGGGCATTTTTAAAAAACAGTTTATCTTGAAGTAATGCTAATCTGTCCTCTCAATAATTCTAGCTTTGATAATTCTAGCTAATAATTAAGGAATTTTTAAGTTAAGATTTCCTCTAGTATTTCATGCTGCCTTGAAAGATGTTTTACATGTATTTAATGAACTGATTAGACAAAACTGATCTGAGGCAGTACTTTCATCATTTTTAAAACTATTAACTGCTTACTGGATGCTTCTAGACCTAGCAATAGTTCGCAACCTTCTAAAGAACTGAAAACTCAATATGGATTAAAGAAATCTAAATATGGCATTATGTTACTGTGAAAACTCAGGTCTCTGGGTTCTTATTCTCATTGATAAAGTTATTTAAGAATGCCTTGAAGCTGGACATGGTGGGCATACCTATCAACAAGCACAGGAGGGAGCAGAAAGTGGATCTCTGGTCTTAAGGCTAGTCTACAGAGCATGTCTCAAATCAGCTAGAGCTACATGGAGAAAATTCTGCTTCAAAAAACTGAAAACTAGATAGATGCTAGGTAGATGATAGATGGATAGATAGATAGATAGATAGATAGATAGATAGATAGATAGAGTAGATGGATAAGTAGAAATATAGATATATAAAGATAGACAGATAAATAGATAAAAATAAAGAATAGACTTAGAAGAAACCTCTAGGACAATTGTTTAGAGTTTAAAAAAATGATCCTTGGGCAAGCATGTATAAATATAAGCAGATACCTGTGGAACAAGATAGAGTATAGGAAGAGTCATTTGTATGCAGTCACATGACAGAAATGTGGACAGATGAGTCAAAGGGGGAAAAAAACCAAAAAGATCAAAGGATCAGGGTAAATATTCTCACATGTGAACAAATAATAAAAGAAAGAAGAAATAATGAAGGGGAAAGTTGTTCCTTTCTAAGGAGAGAAATGTTGGATTTCTGAGAGAGAAACATATATTATCACGATGAAGGGGCATTTACTCCTCTGTCTTTACCTTGGCTTTAGCCCAATAAGCCTTCTTGAGGATTGAGTCCTAGGTTATTGACAGGTTTATCTGGAATAACTCTTTTGTTTTGAGTATTAAGGAATCTTGGGTCTCAGTCCAGGCCACAGATAGAATTTTCTCTCTCTCTCTTTTTTTTTATTACGTATTTTTCTCAATTACATTTCCAATGCTATCCCAAAAGTCCCCCATACCCCCCCCACTACTCTACCCACTCACTCCCACTTTTTGGCCCTGGCTTTCCCCTGAACTGGGGCATATAAAGTTTGTGTGTCCAATGGGCCTCTCTTTCCAGTGATGGCCGACTAGGCCATCTTTTGATACATATGCAGCTAGAATCAAGAGCTCCGGGGTACTGGTTAGTTCAGAATGTTGTTCCACCTATAGGGTTGCAGATCCCTTTAGCTCCTTGGGTACTTAAGTCCTATTCTTTTGACCAGAAGGGAATAGCTTTTCGTTTAGGGATTTCAAAAAAGACCAGGCATCCTCCAAGACTCTTGCCGCCTCCCCCATCCCCAAGATATAATCTTCAAATCTTAGAAGGTGCATGTGATATAACTTATGAACAACATCCTACCAAATATTAAGCTCTACACTGGAGTTTAAGCCACGTGCTCACAGGCAGCCTCCAAGCAAGGATGCTTATTTTAGAGATTACTAAAAACCCAAACTCCTTTCTAACATTCCCGAGCTCCAGCAAAGACCTTCTGAAACTTCTGCTTCTGTTGTTCCTGGCCCCAAACTACCTGTCCAATTCACAGCTCCGGTGCTTATCAATTAGTTACAGAATGTGACCTAGAGTTGAACTGGTACATTTTAAAGATGACTTCAATCCTGATAGTGTCTTCTAAAATGAGCCACACGGTTCTTAGTGGTCCTCTAGAGTCCTAAATCTAAATAGTTATTTAAATGTTATTATTTTTGCATTAGTCAGAAATCAAACCAGGTGTGATATTTTTGACAGTGTCTGGTGTTACTTATAGCTCAATTTTTTGTTCTCAAAGGAATGCACATTTCCAAAAGTATTAGATAAACCACCATAAAATACAATGGTAATGAAAATATAGCAGTGGTCAAATTATTACAGAAACCAAAATGAAACTTAAAACAAGTTTATTAGCAGGTTGCTTGCATAAATATTTTCACATTTACCCGTGGCAAATCACCACCAGCTTTTGCAGACGCTTTTCTTGTGGGTGGACGTAATTTTACTACTAAATCAGAAGAGCTAGTATCAGTTAATTAACATGTGCTTAAAGCAATTGGGTTTTAAAATTTAATATTTTCTGGCCCAGAGGCAAAAGAGTTTCCAAGTTCTCACTTTTAAGCAAATGATTACACTGAATGCAACCATACTTGATTTCCAAACCAAAATTCATGTAGCTGGTACTTGTAGCACTCATATTATTAATATAATTCATTCTGTAACAATTTCACATAATATTATATAGTCTAGTAACCACCCCACCCCATGCTGTTTATTTCTCTCCTACTTATGCAAATGCCTCTCTCTTCCTTATAAATCTTGTCCCTGAATTTATTAGTTCTTGTCTCGTTCAGTATTCCAGAGTTTAACTAAGGCCATCTGTGTGACCCAGAATTTGGAATAACCATCAGAGTCTGGTAGACTCACTATGCCTTGATCTCACTAGGAATCTTTTAGTTGCCAATAGAGCAACTGTGAGTGGGAAAGTCACATGAGTCCCTTCTCTCTACATAGCTGAAAGTTAGTAGTGTCCAACTGGTGCATGGTGCCAATAGTGACAGCTTTTGTGAGCTCATAATTGCTATGGAGATATCATGGTTAGAAGATGGCATTTCTCAGCCCTCTGCCCTACCTTCTGGCTCTAACATAAATCTGTCCCCTATTCTGCAAGGTTCTATGACCTTTAAGGGGCTAAAGCTAGTGTCTTATACAGGACTGAGCCCTGAATCATTCCATGGTTTCAGTATCATGTGCAGCCAAGGGTCTTTGCATTCACCTCTATTTACTACAAGAAACGAGGAGACAAAAAATGTATTAATCTTCCACTGGTCAAGATAAATTGAAAGCAAGAATTCAAAATAAATACATAAAGAGCAGTTTCCCATCAGTCTTCTCTGGAACTTATTTCTCTAACATGATATTTTAAGATCATTTTTAGGGTTTAGCTTCAGGAGTATATCTTGCTCAAGAGAACCTTTAATCTCAGGTGCAAATTAGTGCTAGTACCATTCATTTATGACTATGGCAAAATTCAAGATTTTATTGGCTCCATTGTAGAAGTGGAACCTGGTGAAAGTTTTAAACTGTTTCTTATAGAATGGGGATGTATGAAGTATTACTAATGCACTTTTTCTGGGGAATTCATCTTCAAGATCTTTTCAAGTACATCAGAGAAAGTAGTTTTCATTTTGACATCGGGTTATGTGAGACTTTGTCTCCCTTGGTCTCTCTATTTTGTTTGGATAACTTTTGAAGTTGGTTTAAAATGAAAGAATTCTCTTGAAAAATAGAAAATATAAAGGGGATTTGATTACTTAACTTTAACATAAAAGCGAGGCAAGCCATAATATTCCTGGTTTCAGATTTTAAACTTTATATTGTGAAGTGAGCCACACAGTTATTTTTTCCCAAAGGTCTGTTAGCAATTAACAACTGTAGGAAGGAACAGTCATTTTCTTCAGTCATGTAGCTGCTAATAAGTTGCTCATGCTGAAGTAAATAACCTTTCACCCACTCGTAGGCAAGAAAATCTAATTAAACTCAGTGGATCACACAGTATAAAATAAAAGAAGGACGCATTGGGAAATAAAAGGGTTTCATGGGGAGAGAAAAAGAATGAGAGGAATGAATTGTGGTGAATTAGAACAATATTTATTCTATGTACATATGAAAATTTCAAAAACATTTAAAATGAGAATTGGTTATTCCAAGAGTAAAGTATTCCGCTTTAGAAAATGGGGTACAAATAACTTCTGTTAAACAGTAATCACATCCATCAACACCTCAGAATGCTGACTTTTACGTTATGACACTAAAGCCACGTCTCGGTCACTTTGTACATTCAGCTTCTGCACATCTACAGAGACTATATCCAGTCTGCTTTTAGGATATCCAGCAGTGTTTGTATTGTTAGAAACATTTAGACTACATACCTCGATTTGCTAATTGGGATTATTATTTGAGGCATCAACAATTACTTGTGCAAATCCCATAGTCTAATCATATTCATCAATAAAATGTATTAATATATGATGTTCATATCGAGTCCTGCTGATCTGTTTATTATTAGAGAACATAAGGGTCACACAGAAGAGGATGTCTCATATCACACATATTTCTGACAGGGTTCTCCATGATGTAGAACAGACAACACTCCCCACACAGAAAAACTGTATAAGACCCACCTTGTTCCCAGTGTGAATAGTGCAATAGATGACAAGAGACTTGTCTTATCTAAGTTGCTGGCTGGGGTGGAGGTCTACGTCAGGATTCAGGAAAATTCAATATCTTCATAAAAGTAGAAGTATCTCATTTTCATGTCTCTCTGAATGTCATCAAAACCACAAAAATGAGAATTAGAAGTTGAGTTCATGTTCTCAGCACCCATGTGAAAAAGGCAGGCATTATACATAGTCTATAACTCAGGTGTTGAGGAGTAGAGACCAGTGACATAGGTGCTTTCTGTCCAGGAAGTAGTCTAAATAGTAAGTTTTCAGAAGGGTGAGAAATTCTATTTAAGACTGTAACATTGAAAGTGGCAGAGGAAAACACCAATGTCCTATTGTGAGCTCAGTTGGCTTTTGCACGAACACATTCATATGTGTGTAACATATCTCTGAGAGAGAGAGAGAGAGACAGAGAGAGAGACAGAGAGAGAGACAGAGAGAGAGACAGAGAGAGAGAGAGAAGAAAAAAATTGAAATACATTTTACATTTTCAAAATCCTCTTTGTTTGGAGAAGGTAAGCATCTAATGAGGAAAAGGTGTGTCTGGCTTATCTAAGTGATTCGATCTGTCCACATTATGACCTGAATTAACCCTAAAAACAATATATACCATTATTAAAATCCATATATTATAATATTGTCTCTTTTATTTGAATGATTCTCAGTAAAATTTTGTTATGTGCAATTACATTCAAACTTTATTACAAATTAATAGTACATTAATTATATTTTGTAAATAAATCAACCAGATGAGGCAGATGTGTGAATTTTTAAAATGTATCTGTTGTTCAGTTAAAATAATTTACAATGTTAGAAATTTTTTTCAAATATTGTGTATTATAATTATAACGATTGTCAAGTCTAATGTGTCTTACTTTGTTACTACTCAGAGCTAGGAATCAGTAGCCATTGGACACTGATTGACAGGGTGGGAAATAAAATCTGAAAGTAGGTGACACCCATGTAAAAACCTCCAAGAGAATAAAAACTAAAAGTACCTCATAAATATTCAATGTCACTAAATAGTCATAAACACATCTGTACACATCTGTATTATCCTGCTAAAACTTGACTGAAAGGTGGTCAATTCATTTATTTTCTTATATTTTAAATGAAATTATATTAGCTTTAAATGCAAAAATACTTTAAATGCTTCAATAGAAGCAGAAATAATATTCATGAGATTCATTTATGAAAAGTAATTCACTTGCCATGGTATCCTAAATTTATAATTAGAAGACAGTGTTGCTACTTCGAACTATTATATATTTTTTATTCTCCACACATGACTAGGAGTCATAAGACTTTGGTGTGTGTGTGTGTGTGTAAGGGTGGGTGTGTATGTGTGTATGTTTGCATGTTAAAAATCTTGAGTTTTTCATGTGAGGACAAAACACTTATAACGTTCAAAACAAAATATGCTACAACTGTGTACCTCTATCACTTACTAACATGTCTTTCTCCAGAAATAAGTAAAACTCGAAGTTTAGTGAACATAGCACATCAAGTATGGTACTATTTTATGTGTAAAATATTTTCAGACAGTTGAAAAGTAGAGAATCTGCTGCTTGGTCCTAACATATTTTACATATTTTTAAAATGTAATTGTTGAGTACACAGTAATTGATTATGCTGCCTAAGAATATTTGGAAACATCAGAGTCTTTCTCAGGAACTAGAAATCCTCAGAACTAGAAGGCTATCAAAACTGCCCTGCAGTTCTGGCTTTCAGCTTCTTGTCTCATGAATTAAAAGAATGAAATTCACATACCACAAGACCACCGAGGTTACATTTTAGATGATATTTATGATAGATTCATAGGTAGGAGGTTAAGAGAGGGGAAAAACCATGCCAATTGAATTACTAAGGCCTGAAGGTCTGCCATGAGGTGGGTCATGGTAGGGAGGGAAGCATCAGAGAGCGTAAAAGACCAAAGCATCAGTCACCACTATCTGAGAGAGAGAGAGAGAACAGAGAGAGAGATAGAGAGAGAGAGAGAAAGAGAGAGAGAGAGAGAGAGAGAGAGAGAGAGAGAGAGAGAGAGAGAGGCAGAGACAGAGACAGAGACACAGAGACAGGGACACAAGGACACACACAGAGAGACTGATGAGAAAGAGAAAATCTATTTTATTCTGAACAAAGACACAGAATGGTGGTAAAATACAACACCACTAAGAAAGGCTGATACGGAGTATGCTTGGGAGCAGAAACTCTCAGAAAGCATAATTTTATTCTCACTTGTATCTTTAGCATGACTTCAGATGAACTTGCCGTGGTGAGATTTGGTCATGGCCAAATGACAGACCATCCCAATTGGATTAACTCTTCAGGGAGAAGGCAATGACATTTCCCTACCAGGCATAAATGTCATTCTTTTGGCTAGGAAGCAACCAATTTCCCCTAACAAGCTGCATGTTACTGTAACTTACATAACTTTAGTGACAGACTTGATTCTAGAAATCATTGTTTACTGGATGGTTGAAAGAAAGGAAAGGGGATAACATTTGAAATGTAAATAAATAAAATATTCAATAAAAATTGAAAAGAAGAAAGGAAAAAAAAAGAATGTGTAGAGAGAACACAGGGCATGTTCTCCTTTCAGATGCACATAAAATCTTGCTGTAATGGCATATTGACTTTAGGTTATTGTATGAGTCTACCTTCTCCAATCCTAAAAAAAAAGATATGGATTAAATGAATATGTCAATAAGCTTTCCTTCAACACCAAACAATCCCAAAGGGACCATTTTACAATATACCACACTTAATATAAAACTAAGATTAAAACCCAAAAAAGTGAATTAACAACTTGAGTGAAATACCTTCATTTATGTTGAAATGAGTTCTTAAAACCAAAAGAAGAAATTTTCTCCATGCAAATTTCAAAGCAAATACACGTTGAATATGTTCAACATTTAATTTTTTTTCCTTTTCTATCTAACGGTGGTTACTTTTCACTGTCAAATATTTTGTAGAATTTAATTTTTTTCCCTTGTGTTGTTTGAGTGAAAACTAGAGCATACACACTTTTCACACTCTAAGTAATAAAGTGGTAGAAAGGAACAAACTCTGAAAGTGTGTTTACAGCTAAGAGAATTTACACAAACTTTTAGACAAAGGTAAACATAAGTCTCTGAAGGAGAGACTACCTCTGTAAATTGAGACTTTGTAGGGTGAGGACAGAAAAACATGGACCTGATCATAACCTAGGTAAGTTTCAAAGCAGATATAAAATGCTGCACAGCCAATACTCTTTCATTTTTAATTCTCTACATGTCTTAATAATTAATTTTTGGAGTTGTATTTTCATTATCAAACTGAAGCAAATTTGTTGCCTATGTCTCAAATTATGAACGCATCCATAAGCGTATTTTTATGGACAACATACAAAGTATTCTTCTTAGTCTTATTCTTTCCTATTGTGGTTTTACAATTCTACCAGTCAAATCAGAGATTGGCTCTTTAAAAACTCATACCAGTTGGAGGTGATTTTTATTCAGTTACTTGTGAGAGTGAAGGATGATGGGTTGTGGAAAATGTCACAAGTTTTCTACAACTTGTATTTTTCAGATGTGAAGTACTTGAAAGAGGAGGATGCTAACCGAAAGACCTTCACTGTTAGCAGCACGCTGGACTTCCGAGTGGACCGTAGCGATGATGGAGTGGCGGTCATCTGCAGAGTAGACCATGAGTCCCTCAATGCCACCCCTCAGGTAGCCATGCAGGTGCTAGAAATACACTGTAAGTAAACACAGCCCCCAAACCCTTTATACGTACAACTTGTTTTTATTTTTAAATTTGTATATAAATCAGATTTTAACTTGACATAAAGTTTCAGCAAATGTGCCCAAAACTTACCATCTTTAGTCTCAATTATATTCAATGGGAATAGTGCCTTATCAGAGTCTGAGTCTTAAAAGTGAAGGAACATAAATGACACCTCGGAGTTTAATTATGGTTGGTGCTGTAGCGTGATGTTCGTATATGCAGGAAAGGGTTCGGGAGAACAGTAGCGTTACATCAAAACAACTTGGGCACTTGCAACCTTTTTCCTTGTTTTTATCCTTCTACCTGATATATTTTAGTCTGTTTGAATGCAAGGGCACCTCCACTACAACCGTAATTATCATTTACATTTACAGGCACAATGCTAACTGAGTGATGCTCACGTATGGGGGGCAGTGCTGAAGCTTTCAGATCATCATCTCTCACAGCTTGGTGTGAAATCAGTGTCCCTAGTTACAGTTCCATAGGTAACTGTGAAGTTCAGAGGGGACAAGTCAATTGCTAGTAAATGATACCTTGATAGTCTCTTACTTGCAAAAGTCATAGCGGTACATATTTACTAAAATGAAGCTGAGGAAAAGGGTTTAGTGAAAAAGATTTAAAAACATCATATTTTCTGAGTTTTGTGATTTGATTTCTTGATACAATAATGTTAATTTTGTGGTTGCTTTTTTTTTTTTTTCGGAATGGAATTAAAATTTGAACTAGGAATTGTGTGGGAGGTATAATTACATAAAACCTTAAAATGCTGAACCTTGAACTCCACTGTTCTAATACGCCTCATTGCATTCTGCTTTTATTTTATTACTCAGTGATGTGTTGGTTGTTAATATATAGCAGCCATGGTTTAGGGTCCTGGCCATACAAAGAAATACCAAAAGAACAAAACCATAGCAAACCTACTTGTCCCCAATTTTCACGATCACCACAACCTCACACCATCACCACTATAAAAACCTTTACCTTAGAAAAGCTCATCTAGATGTCATAGAGAGGAAGTAAACTTAAGTAAGCTCTGCAGGAAACCTGACAATGAGGGGCAGTTACTAGGCAAGCCAAGTAAGCTGAGGAGATGCTGGGAAGATGAAGACAGTGGTAAAATCAGCTTTGATGAGCTTACATATAGTGCTGAGGAACTGATGACATGAAGCCCTGAATTAGGAACACACCTGTGACAGTTACTTCTAGAAAAATCAAGGCAAAGAGAAAGACCACACTAGAATGTCATGGTGCAGAATAAAGAACATTAGGATAAACTACGAGAGATGTGCCTGAAACTATTGAAATTTCTAAGCAATTTGCACTGTATTAGATTAGTTTTATTAGATTTTCCCAATCCTTTCCTTAAAGCAGATTCTGACACAAGTATATGTATATGACCATATGAATATTATTTCTAGCTTTAGCATTTACATATAAATGTTTTTATGTAGGCTACTGAAAGTACTGATTATAAACCAAAGAATCAATTCCCATGCTGATTTGATTATAAACTAGACAGTTAATTCCTATGAGTTGGAGACAATTTAAATCAAGTTTGTGCCATTTAAAATATTTCAAATGAATGACAGTGACCATCCCATTATATTGCTTATTTGGTCACGAATCTTCAACCTACAGGAAATAGAGCCAATTGGTACATTGAGAAGACCAGTATTGCCATTGCAATAGCTGAAAAATTTAAATATATATGTTCCATGTAAGGTAATATTATTTGGGATGATACTTGTCATTTACTTAACTATAATTCCAGCATAAAATGAAAAAATGAATGGGAAGCGAATCATAATCATTGTTGAGAAACACCATATGGGAAAGGTTCTTCAGACAGTGAGGTGTTTTGACTTAATTTATTTAGTTTTCTGTGCTAAAGGAGGATACGATTCGACAGATGAGCTGTCGAGTTTAGTTATGAAAAGGAAGAATGTTTTGAATGAGATCAGGTTTATTGGTCTGGGTATTTGCCTCAGTGGCTGTTTGCTGCTCAAGCATGAAGATGTGCGTTTGGCTTGCCCAATGTCCACATGAAAGGCAAGCACAGCAGTGAGCATCTTCCCTGATGCTGAGAGAGCAAAGGCAGGCAGCTTCTGCAGGCTTACTGTCGAAAGATCAATCTGAGAGCTGTGGACTCAATGAGAGGCCATGTATCAAAAACCAAGATGAAGTGTGAAAGACATGCAGAAATCCACCTTTGGCCTGCCCAGGGGCATGTACAGGTGAGAATGCCTTCAAACCCACAGACATGCAAACACGCACATGCACATACATGCACACAGATAATAAAATAAGGCACAAAGGAACACATTACTCGAATGAAAAACCAAGGCAGGTTTTGGGCTATTTATTTGAAAGAAGGTTCAGGATTTGGTGCTGTCAAGAATAGGATTATATCAGGAATGAGAATTTCAATAAGTTGACTTTGAAAATAGAAATTTTACAGCATATTAACTAGTTATAATAACTAGATTTATTATTATAAGACACACTAACCAGGCTAATCTTCCAACAGCTGGGAATTCTGCCTTCTCTTATTTAATTTTAGTTTTGCATTGACCTTGCTTTGAGCATGTTCATGCAAAATTTACAGAACAATTTTGCTGTCCTTACTATAAGAATTCTTATTAGAGTAGTAAATATTTCAGCTTAGCTGTTAGTTTCAAATGTTTACTGCCAAACTCGTTTTTACTTCCTTCGAAATTCAGAATGGTGCTAAACTAACCCTAGCCACTTATTGTTCTTTTTTATATGTTCCATATTAATATGTACTGTTTGCAAAATTACATGGATGGTAGTAACTGAGTTCCTTAACTTTTACAAAGTTTTACATGAAAGTGTTCATATTGACTGATGAATTAAAAACACCTTTTCATTTTATTGGGGATTAATTTATAAGTGTCCAGAAACAGAAACTAGATCAATCTAAATTATCTTTCTTAGAATCTAATATACCATCATTCAAATATATGGAGTAACTAAAACCAGCTGACAGTAATGTGCAATGTTCCTTTAAGGATACACAATGTTCCTCAGAGATGAAATAAATCCAGTGATTAGAGAGAGCTACAGTCAATATTAGAATTAGAGCAATGGCGTCAGCTAATGCAGTCTTCATAAACTCCAAAGGGCTATGCCAAAATGTCTATATATTTCACATAGAAACTCAAAATACTCACCCCACACAGGTGTGCATGTATAATTGAAATAATGTATTGAGTCACTACATTTTCAAATAGTGAAAGAAAGAAAACAGTTTTGGCAAAGGGGAGAAATGTAGTGGTTAGTAAATTTAGGATATTCCAGTACTATACTAATATTCTCATAATGGATGACCACAGGAATGGTTCAAATAGAGAAACACTTAGAAGAGCTATCAGTGTTTTCTGTAGGGCATGAAAAGAGAACATATGCATTTTTAAAATAATGTATATAATAATAACTTCACAAGGCAAAAATATATCCTGTTGCCAGATTTGTAGGAAATTGGAGAGCACATACACACACAAATGAACATAATGAAAAGACATCGTAAAATAGGTTACAAAGAGGAGCTTCAACTCTGTATCCACACGATGCACAATTTAAAAGCGATTATTCCTATGAATTATATCAGAGCAACATTTAGTTTTTTATGAAGTATTAATCATTAATTTAAATACTTCCATTTTAACCTGGAATTTAAGAATAGAAAGACAGATTTTTAATTCCTTTCAACCATAAATGCTTTCAAGTTGTATGTATCAGGTAAGAGAGTACTTCTCAACTGAAGAGCATAAAGGGCAGTTCCATTTGATAGATGAAGACTCTTGTTCATCTTCCTATCATTCTACATTTCTCTTTGAAACAAATCTTTTTTATTATTCTGACTTAATTCTTAGGAAAGCAGATTGCATGAGTCAGATTTTATTCAATGGTCAGCAGGAATAATGTATGTATACCAACAGAAAACTCTGCACAGTACACAGGATAGAAGAAAAACAAAACAACTATTTTCTGTACACGACATTGCACTTACATAATTATATTAAAATGTAACTTATTGAAAATGAAAAACACAAGGAAAAATTGGAAATGTCAGAGTAATGTTATTTTTATGAGACAACAGAGTAAGATAAAAATTAGAGTCTGCAATTTTAAAATATCTTCATGTTTCAAAATACATTATATAATTTCCCCACCAAGTCACATAATCTCATAATTGATCCTTAAAATTTATTTTATTCTTGTATTGGAGTGTAATGTTTCACCTATAAACTTATTAATTGTTATAAAATGTACATCATTAATGTTTAAGCAACAGATGACATAATTAAAACAGCTCATGACGTGGGTGTTCCATTTGGGCCCAAACATTTATCAGAGTAATAATGGAAGGTGGTAAGTAAAGGAAGGGAAGAGGTGGGAAGAGAAGAGGAGAGGCGAAGGGAGTGAGGAGGGGAAGAAGAGGAGAGGAGGGGAGGGGAGGGGAGGGGAGGGGAGGGGAGGGGAGGGGAGGGGAGGGGAGGGGAGGGGAGGGGAGAGAGAGGAGGGGCGGAGAGGGGAGAGAGAGGAGGAGAGGAGAGAGAAGGACCAGAGAGATGAGGGATTGGGGAAGGAAGAGCTTTAGAAGGGAAGGGAAGGCAAGAGAGAGCTTCAGACTTTCTTTATGATAGCACTGTTTTTAAGTAAGATCAGTTAAGTTAGTTAAGAATGAAAATGTATGCACCAAATCCATTTAAAATAGGACAAAATACATTATTATTTTTAAATGAAACATCTCTATAATGAATTAATGGCCAATTTCTATTCCTGTCCTATACATTTGGATACTTGTATTTCCAATCTAGTTAGGTGGACAATGATTAATAGAGATACTGCATGTCCCTCTTAATATCTTACATTGTCAAATGAACCATAGTGTTTCTATGGTGATTCTGTTGTTGTTAAATCACAGAAAAATTACTTTGGGCTGGAGGAACAAAACTCAGTATTATAAATTTTCCTACATTTATCAACCATGTAATACACTTCAGCATTTGTTCTCATGAACTGATTAAAAATACAATTCTGATTATTATAGAAGAGTCAATATTTGCATGCTTGAGAATTACCAACTCTGTTGTTTAGGTACTCTGTTTCTTTTGGGTACATATAGAACAAAAATATTACCGATGCAAACAGAGATTGTTTTTCATTCAATACCCTTTTCAATTGATTCTTCTCTTTAAGACCAAACAACCATTAAAAATCCATAAACTGGAGAGCAGAGTAGTTAAGAGCATGTGTGTGCAGAGGACATGAGTTCGAACCAAGCACTTCCCCACCAGTTACTTCTAAGCTCCCAGTAACTCCAGGGACCTAGTGCCCTTTACTGCATCTGACCCACCCACATAACCTAGAGACATATGCATAAATACAATGCAAATGTAAATAATGTTAATGGAAACTCAACCTTATGAGTCCATCTTGCACAAACCCATGTGTTTCTAAAGCCTAAATTTACTTCATATCACCTCCTATGAATGTTAACAATTGTGTTTCTACAAATTTCTCACTAATTTTAGAAAATGTGGTTGTTTCAGACTTTATAGGCTTATAGGAAAGACAGGCCTATATGCTGCATGGATTTAAAAACAGTGTATCTCGTTCAAATGACATCTCCTTTGAGGAGTACTGGCCATCTAAGTATCATTTGAACAAAGACAACTAATGCAAGACCTCTATTCAGAAGCCTACCAGGATTCTATTTTCTAGGAAGCTACGTCTATGTTAATTTACCTGAAGTAAACTAACAGATATATTACAGATATATTTTTCTGATTAGATTATTAGGTCATTTTTCCAACATAATTGATAGACATATTCTGCCTACTCTTTTTTGTATCAAATTATTTAAAGTGATTGAATGATCAAGTCTTACTCATTCTACATGTGATAATTCAAATTATCACTATATCTTATGTAATTGACCATAACTTCTTTTGTTTTATGAAGTCAATCTATATACCCATCCAATTACCTTTAAAAACAATGCTCCAACATGTAGTAAGGATACATGCTCCACTATGTTCACAACAGCATTGTTTCTAATAGCTAGAAGCTGGAAACACCCCAGATGTCTCTCAACAGAGGAATGGATACAGAAAATGTGGTGCCTTACACAATGGAGTACTACTCAGCTATTAAAAACAATGATTTCATGAAATTCTTTGGCAAATGGATGTAATTAGAAATATCCTGAATGAGGTAATAAAAAATTGTAAATTTTGAAAATGAGAAATTATTATTTTAAAATAAGAATGTTGTCTTTAAAAATGTTTTATTCTAATGACAGCTTATTGAAAAGGATTCAGTTTTAATTCTTGTGGTTGAAGCAGAACCCAGAGACTCCACATGAGAAACAAGTGCTCCACAAAAGCACTTCCCACCGCCTTAAGGCAAGGGCTTTATTGAGAAATAGAATAACAGGTGCCTTCCTCACAGAATGATCATGAGTTATTTGAAATGTTTTAATTTATTTTAAGTATGGAAATTAAACACATAAAGAAGAAAAACTATTAGCAAAAGAGTAAAATACATGCATATTATACAAGACACAGAAAGTAATGTATTTTTCAATTAATTTAAAATATTTTACTATGTAACTGCATTCGTAAGTTAAAAGCAGTCAGGAATCTTTGGTGGTTATCTCTGCATTTCTGCCATCTGTATTCTCCCTCGCTACTTCTGTCTTGTGTATAACCATGCAAAGGTTCTAAATCATCAACTTAGATTATACAAAACAAAACAGCACAAAGCAAACAAGTGCAGAGATAGTGGGGTCAGATACATATAATGTTTAAAAATGATATAGGTGTATAATGATATCTTTAAACTTCTACAAAAACAAAATATTCTGAACGAATCAGGATCAAGGGACAATAATGACTGATGTCACTCATGATCCACCACTTTCATGATGACAGGGTGTTTTATTTATCCTCAATATGGAGACACCAACCAGATAATGGTATGGCTGCTCAGCAGTTGAGATATAGATCTTGTAACAAGAAAACACACTTACAATTTATTTTACATCAAATTTAAATAGCCACATATGTATTAGGCAGCACTGCTCTTGATGATGTCATCGTACTTTCTGCTTGTAATTCTACTAGATCTTTTAATCATGGTAGGGAACATAATTGATGAGTTAATAGTGCAGTAATTCCTAGGATGCTGATGCAGCAGCATTTTATAAAATACAGAAAGCATAGCAAAAGCATAAATCTGTAACACGTAATATACTTTGAAAGGGTTTAATGTTTCTATAGTGTACGTGCAAGGTAGTACTGCTTAAATCTATTTTTAAAATTAAATTTTGCGTTGTTGTTTGGTAAGACCTTTCAAGAAAAAACACAAATCATACAACAGTGTTTTTGAAAAATGGTATTTTGATAGATGTATTTGCAATCCTATGCTCTGGCATTTATAATCATAAAGCGTATAAATTATAAGGAAGAAAATGCTGATGCACTCATTGTCTGGCTTCCCTTGGCTTCTCCTTCAGATCTTCCTCTTCACTCAGCCTCATGATAAGAGCACAGTGCTCCTATGGTTCCCTTAATCTATTCACTTTAACCATCTACAAGCATGACATACTGAGTATTTGTTCTGAGCCTACTGCTCACTTAAAAATTTAAGCTGATTTCTTACTATATGTTTTAGAATCCCCAGATCCCCTAACCTGACATACGGTGCTTTGAATACGTATCTTCCTAGAACATTATTTTGCACTGTTCTCTTTCTCAGAAATTGTGCAGTCAATAATTCCCAGTTGCCTCAATCAAATCTACTCTTTCTTTTTTAAGTTTCATAGGGTGACTCACAGCAGTCTTTAACTTCAGTTCCAAAGGTTCCAATGCCCTCTTCTGCCTCCAAGAATCCTGTGTCATACACACGTGTTGCATACACATACATACACAAAAAACACACAAAACATAAAATAAAATAAATAAACCATTTTATTTAATTGTCAGAAAAAGCACTCTTCTAATCAATGAGAAAAAAGGGGGTGCAGATTAAAAGGCTTCTTCCATCTGTCAACAAAAATAGCAACATGAAGAGAAGCAATGGGAAGTAAAGAATGAGCCACACAGAACAGCTGTGCACATAATTCATCAACATCAACAGACAGGCTTTGGAACATGCAAATCACAAAGGACACCTTAAACTGTGTTCTAACTGAGCTAGAGCGATAATGAGTTGATTTCCTAAAGCAGTAAATAACCCAGAACAAAAGGCAAAGCATCCCTGGAAGTGTCCATTCCCTGGGTAATCTAAGAGAAAAGGAGAAATACAAATGCATTAAGGCATTCGGTTTGATCAGGTGTGATAGACACTGCATTGATTGTGTTACTTTGGGGATTTACTCCTTCTAAATCTTAGTTTTGTAACAATACACAGTGAGAACAACAGAACTTTCCTTGCATGCTATTGTAGTTGTTGGTTCTATACATTGGACCCAGTGTTTCCCACTCAAAGGAATCTCCAGCATTCCTTTTGTGCTTTCTAAAAGGTTTCAGAGAACAAGTATATAGAGGATATATACAACAGAGTACATACATCAAGGAAAATTATGTGCCAAGTATTTGGTCAGTGTTTATTTTTTATTAGAAGATATTTTAATAAGAAACTTTGATTTTTATAACAGAGTAGTGTTCTCAAATCTTACGTTAAAAAGTTCCCAAAACTTGTTAATTTACCAAGAAGGCATTTAAATGAGTTCTAGGAATTATAGTCACCCTGATAATACGTTTATTCATAAGAAAGAAATGATCTCTGATGTCATTAGCGTGGTTTCTGAAAGCCACAATAAGTATCCTGTACTAAACATTAGGGATAAAATTGAAAAGTGAAAGAAAGACATACAAAGAACGATGATATTATGCTACATTGTCATAATTTACTTAAAATAACTGATAAAAGTATACTAATACCATGTCCTGTGTTAGGAACCATGTAGGTGTTTTTTTATGAGTACATAATTTGTGAATAATCAGAGGAAATACTTTTGTCAACAAATAACTTTATCAAAATATTTAATGAAACACCTGAACACTATGGATAACTTTGCACAATATAATTGACTCTGGCTCTACAGTACAGATTATATTTGTTCAGTCAATATATTATATGGCATGGATTTACATATTAGGAGTTTCT
Organism: Mus caroli; assembly: GCF_978045245.1. Lineage (NCBI taxonomy): Eukaryota > Metazoa > Chordata > Mammalia > Rodentia > Muridae > Mus > Mus caroli. The sequence goes on along the minus strand of NW_028227272.1, from coordinate 63,839,868 downwards.
TTCATGGCTTGTCCAACCTCACTGACAGAAAAATGTTATCAGTATACAAATTCAAATTGTTATTTATTTTTTAACTATAGAAGGAACAAAGTAGGTCTGACCTCAATGAGAGAAGACACACTTAAACCTTGAGAGACTTGAGGCCTCAGGGAATGAGGAGGCCTGATGGAGTGGGGAGGGGGGGGAAGGGGGGAAGGGGGGGGGACATCCTCTTTGAGGAGTGGAGGAATGAGATGAGGAACTGTCTGAGGGCAGACATGGAGGGAAATAACAACTGGATTGTAAAAAAAAAGATTAAAGATAATAATAAGAATAAAGGAATAGATAGGTAAATATTTGATTCAAAGGGTCATCTCGTTATCCTACAAAACTCAGTATGGATTGGTGTTGCTGAACCACTAACATTGAATGGTTCAAGGGTTGTGCTTTGAAGTTGTCTGTTATGTGGTTTCACAGTAGTTTTGTAACAGCTCTTCTGTAAAATCTTTCTTACACATACAGAAAATCCATTCCACTGGATCAATGTTTTTACTTTGACTTTTATCAAATTGAAGAGAGAATATCCTTACTTCACAAATTAATCCAACTTTATGAATTTTTATTTTAAGATGAATGACTTTTTCATGATTCTGTTTCAGCCATGCTATTATATTATACTCTTAATGAATGAACCACAGAATTTTTCAAAGAAAAGAAATAATCTATAAGGGAAAATCCTTTCCCACATATTCACACACCTTAAGTTATGCTCAAAGGAATATTGCTTTTCTAAATAAATATATATTGCATTCTTAGTAGGACAGAAATCTCAGGAAACTGATACTTCTACCCTTCCACGTGGTCCAAGACACAATACTGAACCAAGCTCTTAAATGAATTGGCAAATATCCTACAGATATGTTATACTTTACACATTATTCTTTGTGACTCTAAGAAAGATCTTTAAAAAAAAAAAAGTATTGACCACCAGCATGATTCTTACAAATATCCAGCCGAGACCAATTGGGAAAGCTGAGGGACTCAGTAAGAGTCCTGGACCACTGTATGGTTCTGAACCACCTGGAAAATCAGGATGTACGATATAGAAGTGGAAAAAGAGATTCACTTCAGAGAATTGTTCCCGAAATTGTCAGAGATGAGTCCAAGATTACACAGAGCAAGCCAGCAATGTACAGACTACAGAGTCATGGGCATGTTTGTCTTTAGCCTAAGTGTAATGGCTGCAGAACCAAATGTTTCTCGTTTCATCTACTTCAAAGTCTCTAGGTATAGGATTTATGAAAAACCGTGTCTATTCTAGTTCTGAGATAGCCACAGTATATTATAGCCAAATATCTCCAGGGTTTCTCCCACTCAGGATAGCCAGTAAGCAGAGGTGGGTGGCAGGGGACTGCGTCCTGGTATCCAAAAGCATGTCCCAGCTACATAACTTCTTTCCAGTCTATCTTTTCTTCTGATGTTTCTATCATGTCCCAAAGTTATCACAGGCTTTTATCCAAGCTTTAAATAGCTGACATTTGAAGTGCATTCTAGATGCAAATTTTAGCAAATTGGAAACAAAGAAACTCAGACTCTTCTGATGTTTGAGGTCGGATCACTCCTTTATTCTTTTTAGGAATCCAACTGAATGTGACCCATCCACATGCGGAGATCAATCTGCTTTATCCAGTCTTCCAATGTAAATGTTAATATAATACTAAACCCTTGTTAAAGAAATTTCTAGAATACTCTTACACCAAATTCGATAGACACCTTAGAGTACAACAAATTAAATATATGTCCTAGGAACAAACTTTTCTGCATATTGCTTTCCATTTTTCCCACTAGAAATGAATTTACTTTTATAAATATGATGCAGTGTATAAAGGCAGACTGTGCAAAGACAGTAAGCTTCAATTTGATTAGAATAGTCCTGGGTCATACCTATGACACTACATAGTTATCTGCATTTTCCTGATTGTTGAATAAATTACATTATAACACCAGTCAACAAATTATTCCATAAATGTCTTCTTATTTAAAATTAATAAACTATATTTAAATTTTTTACATTATCTAAGAAGTATAATGACATTTTAATATTTTTTCTAATGTATGATTTCCTCAGAGACATTTTATGATATAATAATTTACTGTGATGAGCGTGGGCGGCCTACTTGTAACCAGACAAATATTTGTGATGTAACTATCTTTACGTCATATATTTTGTGTTTGATGACAGGAATTGAGTTCAGGGCCTTGTATGTGCTAGGCAATTGTTCTGATACTGATATGCAGCCCCAGCTCTGGAATCACTATTCTGCAAGCAAGACTATAACCTGTACCACTCTTGTCTGTGTATCACAGATGCTGAGACTATAAGCATCTATCTTTTCCCAATCATCTCTTATATGTTTTATTATTTCATATGTATTGCCTTGTATACAGGATTGAGAAAATAGATATTTGAAACAGAAATAATTTCAACATATAAGATCATCTACAAGATTATTGTTATATATTAGAGAAACTGTAATACTATCTTTTAAGGAAAACAACTAACTTACATATTGCAGAATTGATGATGCTACCTGAGCCTGTTTCCAAGACAGGGCATTAAGATGACACCAGATGTACTCTATTCTTCTATTAAGTCTAAGTGAGAGGGAGAACAATTAGTCTGTGTGGTCAGAGCTATTGTGTTTACTGTGTACAGTATAATTCTAGACAGGAGAACCAAAACGACAGCTGACCGATACTGCAAGGGACATGTACATTGTGTGTTGCTTTGGAGTTTTTCCTGTTTCTTTTCTCTCTTTGGTTATTTTTTTTCTGAATAAAAATATTCAGATATCATGTACCATGTGATATTTAAACCGAAGTGTCCTGGTTTTGTTTGTTCTTTTAGTCTATTTTCACAAGCGTTGATTTTATTAATAGTGAGACTATTACCATATTTGACAATTCTATCATTGCATGCGGAACCAGATGTTACCTTCCAGGACTATGACATGTAGCTATTTAATGTGTTTTGTCCACTGTGCTTGAAGAAAAGCAGCGTGTGCTCAGAGCGGCAGGGCTGCCTCTTCAAATGGATTCTGCATAATGCTTCTGAGACAGTAGTTTATCTTGAGTTCATTGGGGGTTCCTTATTGTGAGTCCCTAGTAGTCCTGTGACAATGAAAGTGTTGTTATTCAAATGCACATGAGTGCAGTCAGTCCACAATAAGAGTATTCATAGCTATCTATAAATAGTTGAAGAAACAATGGTGTGAAATACTTGATATTCATCTGAACCACTTATTTTTGCAATGTCACATTTAAATTCAGATTTCAGAGGTACTCCTACAGTATTCAGATATTTTTGTTAAATTGCACAGATGGGAGGATAGCAGCCTTCTCTCTCTCTCTCTCTCTCTCTCTCTCTCTCTCTATATATATATATATATATATATATATATATATATATATATAACACAAAAGGTGCTAAACATAGGTGATCCAATTATAAAATGTATCCTTCTATGTGATTAATGAATTTTCTATTTTTTTTTCTAGATACACCATCAGTTAAGATTATACCATCAACTCCTTTTCCACAAGAAGGACAGGCCTTAACTTTGACCTGTGAATCTAAAGGAAAACCACTGTAAGTGATTGAATGAATGATAAACATTTGACTCTTACGTATATCAATCTTTAATGGCAGGGTGAAACTGTAGAAATCTACATTTTGAACCTTCTCTTGTCAAACAAGAGAACAGGGGCTTTTGTATTTACCTCTTCCTCACTCAAATTTCTGTAAAATTTATGTGTATACATTTAGAATATAAATATGAGGTACACAATCAAATGATCTGATTTTGGGCACGGTGATGTCTGAAATTCATAGAAATGAAGGCAAGTTTGCTTAAATGCAATACATTAGTCTATTGAATATCTTATGCCATGTCATCTCTTTCATCCAGTGATAGAGACATTTTATTTATAGAAATAATGAATTGTGGAAGTTAGGGGACTCTTATTCTAGGAAATATGCCTCACTTCTTTTAGAAATGAGTCAGCAAGTCAGCCTCAATGAATCTCTGGGATTCAGTTCTGTAGAAATAAGCTTGGATACAATATCAATTCTTGCATTAAGATGACTCCACAGTGCAATAATCTCTTATTTTATTGAAAAACACAAAGTCTTAGTAAGTTTAACAAATGGAAAATTCGGTCTTTCTCAGATGATACTGACTAATCTTTCCCAGAGGATGCTGATGAATGACAGCATGCAAACAGAAAAAGGAAATAAGAAAGTTTCCTTATGTGACAGGAGGGAAAATTTAATCGTAGAAAATTGAGTTATTTTTCTTTTCTTATTCACAAAGGTTTTAGATGGGTAAGACAGGATTTGCTCACACTTCAGCCCTATCCAAAGCTTAGCGACTTCTGCCTACTCTTTGCTACTTCAGTTGCTGAATCTAAATTGCCACTCTCTTAGTCGGATTTACTCTGTAAATTCAAGAATGAGACTCATGGTGATTTCATCACTGGAGCTGAAGCCCCAGTTGTTCAGAAAGAGGAACAGGCCTAGGAGAGACAGACAGTTGTCTATTTACATTTATATAATGCTTGCCAAAGTAATCCCTAACTGAAATATGCAGCAAGAGTTTATGCCCATATATTTTTAAAATATCACAATCCATGTATCTTTGAATTTTAATTCATAGGTCAGTAATGTGTCAAAACAGTCATGTTTGCCATTTACCCTTGTTCATCCCAGTGTTATAACAGATATGCTAGTATTATTTTACAAAATATGTTTTAATTTATTTTCTTTTACTATACACATATCACCAGTGATTCTTATTTGTTTTCTTTCCATATAAACTCCCACGATAGTAACAGTAAAGTTAGAGTCAACATCCTTGATCCCTTTTTTCCCCCTTTAGAATGCTGCTTTCTTTGTTCTTCCCAATTTGTATAAAAGTCTGTGCATTCCTCCCCATTTCAAAGTATAATTTCCAATACATGAAGGCATTAACCTTTCTGAAGAAGATTAAACTTGTAGATCTCTGTGGTTTAAACAATATCTACAATAGTGTCAGATGAGACAGGCAGGATTATAAAACAAGGGAAGACTGAAAAGAATCCATTTGATTCCTTTCGAAAGAAATTTTCAAGTTCATCAAGAGAATGGTCTTTGCTAGAACACAGAGAAGAGAGGGAAAATTGATAAGCATCCATCAGAAAGTTCATCACTGGGGAAAGAATAGAATCACTCATGGGAAGCCCACTCACTTCAGAATATGAAGCATAAAGAGTAGAAAAGAGATGAGAAGTAAATTTTAAAACGATTTCAAAATATGAGATGAATTAAAGCATAGGGAGGCAGAAGATGGTTTTAAAACAGATTCAAAAGAGTGGGAGCCAAAATGAGGAGTCTGGTACCATGGGCATCCACTAGGCACTCAGAAATTGTGTCATTTATTCTCGTAATCACCAGCTAAGTTCTGCTCCATTACTTTGTAGCTATTGCACCTGATTCCCCACTTTGTTATTTTGGCATCACTGAGAGGCAAAACTATTGGTTTCGCATTCAATTGTTTCCCAAGACAGTTAATTCCTATTATCTTTCCTATTTACCTGATCCAGGTCTAATGAGCAAATGGGGATCAGAAATACATAACAGATAATACAATTTATTTCCATCTTATATGTTACCTGAACAACACTTAACCCATGCTCAAACCTTTATTATTTCTTTTAAACATATGTTTGACCAACATATGATTTCCTAAAGAATGAGCACTTCATCATTATTACATTCATTGTTTATGTTAAAATCACACTACCATCTTTGCTATAAATCATAAAACTGTGGCGTGGCTCAAGTTGCAGTGAGACTCATGTTTGCAGCCTGCTGGCCAGAATGCTAATGTTGTTTTCCTTGTTCTAAATGTGAGAGCCCCAGTGACTGTTTATGAACAATCATGCCTTATTTGCCTGCTTTGGATAGGAGCCTTTTGCCATTTTCCTGTAGAACAGCTGCATAACTTGGGCCAGGACCAAATTGTTCCACTTGACATTACTATAGAGGCATTCTATTCTTTCCTTAAAAGAGAGATTACCGTACATGTCTATTGTTTTAATTTTTGTCTATGGCGACGACCAAGCTAATGCCAGCCACTTTTCTTTCAAGTCCCCAGAGATTCAGCAACCCTCTTTTGTCTTTGGCTGAATTCCCAGACAGCTTTTAGGCTTCACATTTTCCATTTATAAAAGTGGAAGAAGAAATATACCCTTTATATTACATTAAAGTCATGACCTTAAAAGATGCAGGGTGGCCCTTACATGCTGTGACAAATGAATCAGCATTCCTTTTAACCCAACGTATAGTACATTGTAAATTTACATTAAAGAAAAAAAAACCATGAGACATATTATTTTCCTAGTGGAGAAAGAGAGCATTTGGCATTTATTCTATCCGAAGAAAATAATTAAAGGATTTGATGAATTTTTCTGTGTATACAGCACAATGTTTGTGTTGTAGTTACTATTTTACCTTCTAGTAATTATAATTTTTCTTCTTTTCCTGACAGAAATCTAGTATGCATAATTGCACATAGACGAACATCCTATTATGTGTAAAAGAAAGATTTTAATCGTTAAAAAGACAGATCACATGCCACTGAGCAACTAGTGAGATGTTGGAAAGGAACAATTACATATACATTCTGGATATGATCCAAAATTAATGAAGAAATCTGATACATGCATGCATAAAAATGCATCCCCCGGGGAAATAGAATTGTTTCTTCAAAGGCAAAAAAAGTGAAGGCAAAACAGCTCTAACCTAGTCAGTTTCTTCAGCCTGGTGCGGCCTCCCCTTATATAGCACAAATCATATGTCATTTGCCAATTTTTACACAATCCAATTAGTGGGAAGAAATTGCAAAACAAACCAGGAGTTAATGAAGGCAAGTTATCACCACCGTGAATTATTGATCACCAAAGCAGGAAAGATATGATATTGATGTAACAGTACCAGTCTATTATCTTGGCAATTTCAAATCATTTCATCTAACACATAAAAGATGTTATTAAGCTTATTAACCAACATTTATATTTCTCCTGCAAATCAGAAATCATTTTAATTAACCACCATATCCGTATTAGAGCTCTGGTCAGATGTCTCTGGTACAATGTTCCAAGTCTTTGTGGAGGTTGGCCTTGGACGTGATAATCCACATCCTCAGTTGTTTTGAGACAGATTCTTAGCCACTCAGTTTAACTTGCTCTTTTAAACTTTGATTTTAGAACAATTTTAGATTCACAGCTAAATGAACACATAGCATAGAAAATTCCCATATGCTACGGTTCTCCCACAGGGCATGAAAGATGCAGCGTTATCCATGGCTCTCATCAGTGTTTAATTGATCCTTGCTGGCCAGTCATGTAGAAGCATAGTCTTTCATTTTACACAGGTTTGTTCTTTTGGTAGAAGCATTTTATATTTCTAAAATTATGTAGTTTGTATCTATAAACAATTTATGTAAGGATTTTCAGACTCTACACACACACACACACATATATGTGTGTGTATATAGGTATATATGTGTGTATGTATATATATATATATGTGTGTGTATATATAAACATACATACATATACAAATATGTAATGCCTGCCACCAAATAACATCTAAATACATAATTACCATGACAGCTACAGAGTGTCTCTTGGTGAAGGGATTAACTACAAAGTAGCTAAGACTTATCAAAAGTCTAAAACATATTTAGTATTGAATCGTTAGTAAGCTTCTGTAGTAGTTTCAGAAACTGAGTTATGATCATAGATTCTTCTAAGTCTCTCAAATGCAAGAGTTGAACCAGAATAAACAAATTCCAGGACAATGGATCATAATTTTAAAAGCATCTAGGAGACAGATAAATCAACATAGAGACAAATGAATCAATAACAAAGTCAAATAAAACCTGTTAGGGCACCCATAATTTCTAGGATTAAAATAATAATAATAACAGCAATAATAATAGTGTTAATAATAAAATTTAAAATAATGAGAAATGTGTTACTGGCAAATTTGAATCCACAGAAATATCTTCTTCACAAATGTGGAAAATATTTTAGAAAACTTGAAAAAATTAGGAAGAGAAGATAAATAATCTTTGTTCCACAGGTGCAGAAGTGGCTGCCCTTTCCAGGCACTGTTAGTGGCATGTTAGCTATCAGTTAACAAGTTTTCATGACAACAAATGGAAAAGAAGTCATAGAGTCTTATAAAACCCAAACTTGCATAACAGCTTGTTCAGTGTGTGTTAAAAAGTACAAGATCTGTGTTATACAGCACGTTGTTGTGTTGTCAGTATCCTGCAAACTTTCTTCTCAATTTTGTTTTGAATTCATTAATTTAAAGGAATTAGGATTATATGCACTGTGCACTTGAGAGTGTGCATTTGTGAGTGTGCATGGGTGAGTGTGTGTATGTGTTTGTGTGTGTCTGAGTATAAATGTGTATTGTGTGTGTGATGTGTATGAGTTTGTGTGAACATGAGTGCTGCTGCTATGGAGTCCAGAGGCTTTGGATTTCCCTAGAACTGCCATTAAAGGTAGCTGTGAGTTCCAGGACAGCCAGGACTGCACAGAGAAACCCAGTCTCGAGCAACTAAAAAAAAAAAAAAAAAAAAAAAAAAAAAAAAAAAAAAAAAGAGGTAGCTGTCAGCTGCTGGGTGTTGGTGCTGGGAATTGAACCCAAATTCTCTGCAAGAGCAGGACCTGATCCTAACTGTTAAGACATCTTTCCATCCCCAAACTTTCTTATGTGTAGTTGTCACAGTTAAATCATACAAATATCTCGGGGTAAAGGTTTACATGCTCTATATAGATTAGGAGATATCTGACTGGATCTAGATAATACAAGAACTGAGATGGCAATCTATATTAAAAATACTGGCGGCTGTATTATTTTGTTCATTCAGTGTTCTGAGCCTGGCAAAAGTTAGAGAGCATTCATAAACTATCAGTTTGAGTGTTAATCAAATAGTTACAAAATAGTAATATAAACTGAACATTGTCATATATATATATTTATCTAAGATATATAGATAGGTGATACATATAGGTATCTAGATAAATATATATATAGTTGTATAGGTAAATATATGAAACTTGTACATAGACCTAAACGTTAATACCAATATAATATCAAATATGGAGTGCCAGAAAGCTTAACTAAAATAAACAAGATGTATAAAGAACATGTTCTTCATGAGTATATGTTTTATGTTAGATATTATATAAATATCTCTCTGAAGCAAATGGAAGATAAAACATGGTATAAATATATGTATCCTAGGAATTTCTATAGGAAAAGTTTGAATAATAGAAGCCACATGATATGTAGATATTTATCTTTGATTGAAATACAGTATTTTGGAAGTTGTTGTAATTAAATAACTGAGATTTAAAGCTATACAGCCACTTGATTCTTAGGCTAGTTTCAAAGGTATAATACTAGGAAATCAGTTCCAAGTTTCCCTAATAAAGGGCCCTATCCTGCCCTTGCCTTGCTGAAACCCATATGGTCCCTCACTTCCATCTCATGGCTTCAAATTTTAATCACACATTTACTTTCTGGAAGCACACAAGTGGTTATCTTGGAAATGAGACTGAATATTTTGGTTTTGTTTGTAAAACACGAAGCTGACTCTCGGTAATCTCCACGGCTGTTATTTAGGCTGGGCATCTGTGGTGTGCTGGGCACTCAATCATTTTCAATTAAATGTTCCAGTGTCTTGTAAAAGTCCCATCAGAGCCTGCAGAACCATGGTTATAGATCCACAGAGAATATGCACTTCTTGAACGTTTTCCAGGAAACCAGTTTCCTTAAAAAAGAAAAAAAAAAACCAATTATTTTGGAGGATTATGTAAATGCTTAGCTGGAAATCTAACACGAAATGTCTCAATATTTAAGACACTATCCTGAAAATTTTACCATCACATTTACGGATGAGACTTGCAGAAAGGATTCCTTTTGGCTCGTATATTAAAATATCTGTCATGTGTCAACATCTTGAGACATGAGAATATACAATTTTTAATCTTTACCTAAATATTACTATAGATATTTTATGTGTTTGTATGTGGTAAAAAAATTATGGATACTTTTAGGAAGATATCAGAAATGGAAATTATTCAAATTCTTACCCTTATTAATATGTTAAAGAAAATAGGAATCTTTGAAAGAACTCACTAAAGTGTAAGCTGGTTTGTTCTTTTAAAAGTTCTACTCAATAATATTTCTTTTTTCTCAGCCTTTTTTTCTATAATATGTGTCATACATTTGTACATAATATTTCCCTCATGCTTGCCAGTATAATTAACAGTATTATTTATTGCCTGTTACACTGCCCATCAAATATTTTGATTATCATTTCTCCATAAATACATAGAAGAAACAAAATATGTACAAATAATTAATTTAAAATCCTTATAGAGATTAGTTATTTCAGTCAATGACATAAAAGAAATGTTGTATACTGGAGCAGGGCTTTATTCAATTAAAACATATAAAACAAAATTTCTTGGTTCATGCATGTTTACACCATACAAAAACCTCAATTACCAAAGTCAGACATTTTCATATTTAAAGTCAAGAAAAAAAATCAAACAGAAAACAATATCCTAAATTTTTAGAAAGATGAATATTTACAAATGGCTTCAATACAATAGGCAGAATCAGACTGATGAGTGCCTAGAAGTCCAACTCTTCTAAATTCAGAGAGCCAGAGAAATCTGGGGTTCTTGAAGGAGCAAATGAAGAAGAGGGGGATATATACATATACAAATACATATACATATACATATACATATACATATACATATACATATACATATACATATACATATACATATACATATACATATACATATACATATACATATATTTAAATATGTACATATTATATATATATATATATATATATAATTTAAAGGCAGAGCATGAGAGTAGCAAAGATATTACTCAAGGTCGGCAGACTATATCACCACTTGAAAGTGCACAGAAGGGCTGAGGAGTGTCAAGGATTCTGAGAAGGCAGATGGAGAATATGAGATAGTTTACAGTGCAAGGACACAGGTGGCCAATAATACAATAGTCTTGATGTGCTAGAAATGCTCTTCAGTTGCCTTTCAAGCCTCATTACTATGTCATCAAATCAACTTACTGGATCCTTCTTTATAAAACCAAAGCAGGAAAAAAAAATAACAAAAGACGTTATAGATATGGGATGAAAGGGTTGTGTAATGAAAATGTAAAGGCATAGGTCGAACTAGTTTTTCTTGGGGACTTACATTATCCAGTAATTTTTTTTTAAATGTGTAACATAAATAATTTGAAAATTATTTTATTAAACGTGATACTTAGAGAGTTGGGACACTTTCAGAATGAACATGTTAAATTGTCGTGATTTAACTCATTGTAGAAAAGAAATTTCTAACGGAAGAAATTTTAGTTAAAAAAATTAGAGTACCATTAAGAATGTTTTGTTTAATAATGCAGGAAAGTATAATCCTTTGAGAAGAATTTCATAGAAATGATTAAAATGTACTTTCAAAGTATTAATTTTCAGATTCAACTTTCTTCAGTGTTTACTTAAAGCACTTAATCCCCGACTATCATATAAATGAGTTATAGCTCACTATGACTTCCCAAAAGGTGTTACATTTAGACAAGATGCAAGCCATGGAGAAAAAGAAGTTTACAGTAGACAGTGATTTAAATAAAAGTAAAGAGACACTTTTAATTGGTGCTACTTTGTAGCATTGGGAACAATGGACCTTTTAAAGGAAACAGAACCCTACCATTTCAATTTAACTGTAAACTTAACTTAGGCTTTTGAACTAAAGTTTGATTCTGACACTTGAAGTATGTTCTCTGGATTCAGATTGTCCTGACACTCTGAACAAACTGAGAAACAGGCATAATCTGAGAATCTCAAATTCACCAATGTTGAGCGAAAAATAAAATGGGAAAATATTCAAGAGGGAAATTTCAGGAGTTTAAGTTTTTTTTTAAAACAAGCTTAGAAGAGTCCTTATTTAAGGATGATCATTGTTAAACATATCATAGAGATTTTGTACTCAATGTAAACACATTGATAGTCATATTTGTTTATGGTAGAATTAATATTTACCCAAGGTTTGTTGAATTTTAATTAGCAATTAATATTCTATGCTTATCAAACAGAGAAATGTTAAATGTAGATAAGGCCTGAGTAATTGTTTTTGCCTTCATTAGAAACCCCTAAGAGATTGGTTTAAGCATTTTTCCCAACTTTGAATATTTTTAACTTCTGTACAAAATTCTCTCTCCTTTAGGATCACAGAATTTTATCTGTTTAGGGATAATCTCTGGTTTGTTGTGGCATAAGTTGGTTTGAATTATACAGTGGGAAGTATAATCATTTATATCTCTGTAATTTAAAATAAATGTCAGTAAGTACCACATTAAAACAGTGAAGAGTCAGGATTTCTCAGTCACTTTAAGAAATGCCATTAGCATCAAGCTTTCTAGAGGGCATATAGGAAATTTCCCATTTCAACCATAAAACATTTAAACTCAGATACAAAATGTATCTTAGAACACAAAACTCATGGCCAAGTATATGATGAGATTAATCAGAAATGTCCATAAGTTATTTACTACTTAAGATTTAAATATGATGATTAAGTCTGATGTTGATTTCATTTTTTCCAACCAAAAATGCACATTAATGTAATGGAATTCCTTTTACTTGATGCCTTAAGACTTTAATATATTTGAGGAGTGTTATTTATGTGAGTGAAGAAATTGAAATCAGAATTTCAACTGAAAACATAAAGGAGTATACAGATTTAAATTTTGCACTTCAATCTGGCTTTATTTATGATGTTTTATGATGTCTTTGACTCTGTCATATACAGGTACTAATGATGAATTTTAAGAGGAGCTTTGCATTGTTGAACTTTTCAATAGGAATATTTGTGAGGATAACAACTATCAGTAGATCTTATAAAACTGGGATACACACACACACACACACACACACACAAACACTATAGAAGCAGCAGTGACCATAGAAGACAGAAGTATTCATTGTGCATTAATATAGAAGAATAGTCATCAAAGAAAGCAAAGAATCTTTTTGGACACACAATGAATATTTTATTTTATTTTATTTTGTTTTATTTTATTTTTGAGACATGGTCTCACTATACAGCTACTTCCAGGTTAATTATACCACATTAGGAATCCAATGGAAAATATATACTTAGAGGCAATGTTATTTAAAAATGTTCCTTACTTGTGTTATTCTTTCACACTAGCCTTTTTTAATTTTTCTTTTCATTCAAGTTAAAAATCCAAAACATAAGAACAGAGCTCTTAGACTTTGAAATTTTCTAAATAGAAAGACCCTTGACATTCATGTTATAATGCAATTCAATCTTGTTCATTTGCGGCATTCAAGATTTCTGTGTATCAAAAAGAGAATCTCAATAGATCAGGGCAGCTTGATAATATAGCTGGGGTGGGGGTGGGGTAAAGGAAAATGCACTTGTGTGTATATAGCTTACCAGGAAGTAGAGATACAAAGAGTTCTGGGGATTGCTAGCTATCATACCTAACTAATTGGCAAGCTACCAGTTAGTGAAAGACCCTGTCTTTGAAAATCAGGGAGACTTATGGGATGGCTCAGTGTATAATGGTACTTTCACTTATATCTGGAATCCATGCAAATATAGAAAGACAAAAAGACACCAGCTCCAGGAAGTGTCATCTGATGTTGAGATGCTTGCAGCGCCATGCAGAATACCTTACTTGCATTGAACATATCATGCATACATAAGAACAATACCACCAGCAGCAACAATAACATCATCATAATCATTATCAACAAAAACAATAATGATAATAATACTTAACATTATTTTAAAACATTTGTGCAACTCCAGAGAAAAGACACCTAGTGTTGGTCTTAGGTTCTCACAAGCATCTACATAAATGTGTTTGCAAATTTGTGCACATGTGCATTTACACATACACACACTCACATATATATACACAAGACATTTAAAAATCACATTTGAAAAGCATTTCTTTTTTCCATGAACTAACACAACAGGTAAATCTGAAAAATAAAAGAGACTTGATATTTACTCCAAATACACAGAACAGTATTTTATAATTTACATATATGCATAATATGAACATATATGAGAAGCATATCCTTTGAACACCACTAACAAGTGACTAAGATGATCAACCTGAGAAATACCTTTGAAGTAATCATATTTTGCTTTTCCTGCTTAACATCTTTAAAACCCAGCAGTCAGTTTCAGCATTTAAAGAATACTTTTTTTCTTTGAACTTTTTTTTACATTTGCTTTAAAAGTTTAAAATACTAAGCAAACCCGTCTTTAACATCTTTCCTGTCTCTGTGTCCCCTTGCCCCTTTTCCCTCTTCTTCCTCTCTTTTTCTGTCAATGTCAATTAAATCTTGGGCTTGAGTGTTAAAAGTGGTCCCTGTCTATGCAGTGGGCAAAATATGTGAGTGATATCCCTCTCAGGACCGGCCTTTTCTGAACACAACAAAATTAATATTCCTCTACATTTATCGATTTCAAGCTGATCTCCAATTCACATACTTTTCATATTTCTTGGTGTTTCCCTTCAAGCCTGATGGCATAAGCAAAAGATTTTTTTTCACACCACTATGAAATAATTTTCTTATCTAAAATGCTCTTCTTAATCCATAGTTTGGAAACAAGTGTTTGTGATCATTACACTTTTTCCCAATATCCTGTGGAAATATTAGTAAACAGTAACTGTGTTTTGAAACATCTCTTTGATAATTAAAACCTTAATAAAATCTATTGGCTAACTATGGGATTTGTAAATGGAAATGAAGCCAATGGGCATTTCAAACCAGCACATGATAAAGCAGAAGATTCTTGAAAGTTGTCCTTTGTCATCAAGAAAATATTAGACATAAATTTTGCTGAATTTCTTTCTTGTGAGTCAGAACATGATGCTTACTTGAATGCTATTACGTAGAGTGTTTTTCATGTAGAATAATGTTTTAATTTCATAATGATTTTAGCATTAGATCTCAACATATATGTGATTGTGACAGAAAATTATAGAATTCATGGAAGGATGTAAGCACTATGGAAGAGGCTCAGCCTGGACATTTTCCCATCTTTTCGGTGTTCTTTTATTTCTTCTAACTATAAAAATAGCAGAAGAAAGCTTTTGCAGGCCAATCTGAATCACAGGAGTCACTATTGTATATCTAAATTACTTATTGATTCTTTATTCTTCTCCAAAAATATATGCCTAAAGCAGAAGCTAATTGCGGTCCTTGAAAAGTTTCCTGACCAGCGTGCATACAGAGTACAACAGGAATTCCTTCACTTACAGTTGGAAGGATTAGAAGAATTGCTACTATCCTAAACTCCACAGAACAAGTTTTCCAAAGACAAAATGAATTGAATAGAAGTTAACAATCCACTATAATATCTAACCTGGAGTAACATATCAAATAAATTGGCAGTCATAATGAGTTATAGAAATTCCTATTAAAATTAACTTATAAATAATAATGTATGAATGGCATTGGAAACCTCCTCTCAGATTTGTACAGTTCAGATCCTATACACACAAAGACTCACCATCATGACTGCCAAAATTTGAGCACAACAATGATGATACCAGTGGATATGCTAAACTGAATAGGGAAAACTCCCCAAGACCTTAACACTACACTGAGAATTATAGGCAACTGAGAACTGTGAGGAATTGGAGAGGTGGTCTTCCCCAGGGAAGAACACAATGCTCATTTGCCCAGTTCCAAGCAATGAGCTCTGAAAATCTATAATGTTAAAAGGGAAATTAAACAGAATAAACAGGTTATAGTTAGTATTCAGGAATACATGTTTACACACACATATATAGTCATGCAATAGCAATTATTGGTGGAGGTAAGGCCATGAATAAGAAGAGTGGGAAGAGTATATAGAAGGATTTGGAGGAAGGAAAGTAAAGGGGAAAATGTGGTAATTAAATTATTATTTCAAAAATTCTTTCATGATGAGAACAATAAACCAACTTTTAAAAATTTCTGGTAGGAGTATAATCTATCGCACAAAGACTTTAAAATACAGGAAGGAATCCACGAGGACGTTTGAGTACTATTCTTATTTCCATAACTTTCTATCTTATAAGAGCTCAGTATACCTCCTTATAACACCAATTTTTTGAGTTTGGAGATATAGTAGGCAAAAGTAACATGAAATTTTTACCTCACACTGGTTGTCTAAAAATTCTTTGAATTTTGTAACACAAAGGGGGTATTCTCTATTGATAGTGTTAATGTTCTCACTGTAAGGCTGGTCTGTGGCATTATCAGTTCTGCTGTTCTCTCTCATGTTATGCCTGATGTCACCTGCTTGCTCATTTTTAACCTTAGTATTCAAAAACTATAGACTGGAACTTCTTTTATGGAGGGAACTTCTTTTATGGGTGTGTCATTCATCTGAAAGAAGAAACTTGGTCATGTGTAGGCTCCAATTAGAAAAAGCCTAGGGATCCTCTACATTAAGATGAAACACAAGATACACCAAGGCATGCTAATGCACTCAATATTAAGTCGAACATTTTAAGGAAGAATGTGTCTAGGCTATTTATAATCTGTGCATAAACTCTGATGTCATCAAATTACATCTTATAATGTGAACACCTTTATCTCCCAGAGTAGACTTATCTCCCAGAGTAGAACCTGGAATGCCTGAAGATCTTCGATTGATGTAACCCAGACTCAATCACAGTCTCTTACTATCACAATGTGTACAAAGGTTATTTTTTCTCTTTCATTCTCTGTTCTTTTATTTTTCTCTCATTTATTAGAAGCAAGTTGTGTTTAGAAGAAAAATTTAAAATACAGACTGAGCATTTAAATTTCCACAAATCTTTAGATGTTTATTTCCATAAAATCTTTTTAAAAGTCTAAATTTAATTATGTACATATAGAACCATGTGCTTAAAAGGTAATTGAAAACATATTCACTAGTTAGAAAAAAATACAATTACAATATAGATTTGATGTGTTAATTTGTGGTGTAAGGACAATTAGATCTCCATGTTTATCAATATTAACTTGTGAGTCAAGAAAGTATTGCTCTGTTATTATAAGTGCATCATTTGAGAAGAAGTGAAAAATTAGTGGCTTTAAATAAAATTTTTCCATATTATTATTATTATTATTATTATTTGTATGGCTTTGGGAAAATCACCAAAACTCTACTCTTTTTGATCTGATACAAATTCTAGTTTCATTTGACCTATTTTATAATTTCCAGGGATGCTGGGAATATGCACACATAAAATTATACAGGGTGTTCCAAAATTCAAATTATTAAATTCTTATAGCAAGTAGATTGAGTAGAATATATATATAGCAAGTAGAAATTTATTAGCATTAGGTTTTCTTTTACTCAATAGACTATTAAAATTACCTATATCTTTGGATGAGAAAATGATAAATTTTCGTAATTTCCTATGCTTAGATTCTTCAATTCTTTTCATATAAAGAGGCTCTTTCAGAAACTTCATGAGTACAGTTCTGGTAAAACTGCGATTATTCCTTTACTTTCTCTTTCTGAAGAGATAGGACAAAAACAAAGTGCTCACTATTCTCTACTAACACACTGCAATAATTCACCCTATTCACAAAAATATATGTGCCAGCCAGTTTCTCTCTGCCAGGCATCAGTCCTTCCAGGGACATCCACAAAGAAACCTGTAATTCACTTCAATTCTGACTCTATGTAGCTGGAGATAGTGTCAGAGCCCGCAGTAGGAAGGTTCAATCCCAGGAAACTGCTACTATGTCTTAGACCAATTACACATAGCAGACTGCAAAACATCCTTCCAATCAACACACTATGAACCAGCATTGTCATGATTCCCTCCCTGGGTGGGATTACATTGCTAGAATGCTTCAGAGAAGCACTCTACTTTTCTATTTATTACCAAGGTTTTGGAAAAGAATACAGATGACCAACTAAATGAAGAAAGGCACAGGTGTAGAGGAAAAAGGCAAATGAGTTCCTCAATCTGGGGGAAAACACTTTTCTGTTTCTCTGTGTGTGTGTGTGTGTGTGTGTGTGTGTACATATACATATACATATACATATACATATACATATACATATACATATACATATACATATACATATACATATACATATACATATATATATATACTTTATGTTTGTCCTTTACAAATCATACATGTTTATAACATAATGTATGTCTTTGTACCTCCCTTGCTTATCTCCCTCCCATCTCTTTTAACTCTCCTACATCCCTACCAATCCCTTTTCAGATTCATAACACATTTTGTTTCACTTGGGTTATGTGTGTGAGATTGGTTTGAATTACCCATGGCATCCTGGTAATGTCATCAGTTAGAATCCCATAAAGGCAATGGCTGCATTCCCCCCGAAACTAACAAATAGAAAATAGTTGAGCAGTGAGGTATACGAGACTTCAGAGTACCTCTTCCATCCTTTCCTGACTGTTCATGGGTCCATTCTTGTAGAACCCCAGTGCAGGTGTCTGCAGCTGCATTTGTGTGTGCTATTGGTTATGCCTTGATCTAAAGAAGCTATTCTGTAGCCCTTCTCCCCCTTGTCAATCTCTTACATCCTTTCTGCCCAGTCTCTTTTAATGTGGACCGAGCACTCATCCACCACTTATTCTGGGTATCTTATGAAGTCTCCATTGTCATACACTGGAAAGAGGCCTTTGCTACTTAAGGCTGAGAGTACCATTTCTCTTTCCATATAAGTATAAATATTTAAAAAGACAAATTGATGGTAATTCAATTTAGCTACGTGATGATATTCAGTTACCTTCTGAAACAGTGGTTCTCAATCTTTGGGTTGTGACCCCTTTAAGAGTTACGTGTCAGATCTCCTGCACATCAAATATTTACATTATGATTCATAACAGTAGCAAAATGACAGTTATGAAGTAGCAACATAATAATTTTATGGTTCAGGGTTACCATAACATGAGGAATTGCAGGAAAGAGTCTCAGCCTTAGGAACAGTGACGACTACTTTTCTACACCCTATGAGCCCCCTCTGCCATGTGTGATACTGATAAGATTTACACTTTAAGTCATACTACAAGGTATAGATTCCTTCCTATGGAACAGGCTCAAAATCAGTTACAGAGAGACATCCAGCACCCTCCCAGCCGGAGGACAGTGATCCGCCCTGCAGGGAGTGCCATTTTGGCTCCAGGGCTCCACTGAACTTAGTCTGCAGAGGTGAGAGTGAGGACCACAGAGGCAGACAGCTTCTGGGACAGGCAGGAGCCACAGAGCCACTGAGGCAGCACCCTTTTGGGGCTGCAGACATCCGGCACCCTCCCAGCTGGAAGACTGTATTCCACCCTGCACAGGAGCCCTCTGCCTCAGGAGCAGGGAGCACATCTTGGATCCAGGACTCCTCTGAACTTAGGAACATAGTCTGCACAGCTGAGAGTTTGCACCACAGAAGCTGGCAGCTTCTGTGACCTGCCAAAGCAACACAGCATCTGGGAAAGGTCCTGTTTTCGGCCTTCTTCTTCGGCCAGGAGAAGGTCCAAACGCCAGATATCTGTACACCTTCCCTTTAAGAGGAAAGCTTGTCAGCAGGGAGTGCTCTAACCACTGAAACTCAGAGGAGAGAGCCTGTCTCCCAGGTCTGCTGACAGACGATACTCAGAATCACCAGAAGAACAACCTCTGAACAGAGACAACTATAACAACTCCAGAGATTACCATATGGCGAGAGGTAAACTTAAGAATCTTACTAACAGAAACCAAGACCACTCACCATCATCAGGACCCAGCACTCCCACTTTGCCCAGTCCAGGGCACCCCAACACACCTGAAAAGCTAGACCTGGATTTAAAAGCATATCTCATGATGATGATAGAGGACATCAAGAAGGACTTTAAAGAACTACAGGAGAACATGGCTAAAGAGTTACAAGTCCTTAAAGAAAAACAGGAAAACACAACCAAACTGGTAGAAGTCCTTAAAGAGAAACAGGAAAACACATCCAATCAGATGATGGAAATGAACAAAACCATACTAGACCTAAAAAGGGAAGTAGACACAATAAAGAAAACCCAAATTGAGGCAACACTGGAGATAGAAACCCTAGGAAAGAAATCTGGGACCATAGATGCGAGCATCAGCAACAGAATACAAGAGATGGAAGAGAGAATTTCAGGTGCAGAAGATTGCATAGAGAACATCTGCACAACAATCAAGGAAAATGGAAAACGCAAAAAGATCCTAACTCAAAACATCCAGGAAATACAGGACACAATGAGAAGACCAAACCTACGGATAATAGGAGTGGATGAGAATGAAGATTTTCAACTCAAAGGACCAGTAAACATCTTCAACAAAATTATAGAAGAAAATTTCCCAAACCTAAAGAAAGAGATGCCCATGAACATACAAGAAGCCTACAGAACTCCAAATAGGCTGGACCAGCAATGAAATACCTCCCGACACATAATAATCAGAACAACAAATGCACTAAATAAAGATAGAATACTAAAAGCAGTAAGAGAAAAAGGCCAAGTAACATATAAAGGCAAGCCTATCAGAATTACACCAGATTTTTCACCAGAGACTATGAAAGCCAGAAGATCCTGGACGGATGTTATACAGACACTAAAAGAACACAAATTCCCACAAATTCCAGCCCAGGCCACTATACCCAGCCAAACTCTCAATTAACATAGATGGAGAAACCAAAGTATTCCACGACAAAACCAAATTCACATATTATCTCTCCACGAATCAAGCCCTTCAAAGGATAATAACAGGAAAAAACCAATACAAGGACGGGAACCACTCCCTAGAAACAACAAGAAGATAATCCCTCAACAAACCTAAAAGAAGACAGCCACAAGAACAGAATGCCAACTTTAACAACAAAAATAACAGGAAACAACAATTACTTTTCCTTAATATCTCTTAATATCAATGGTCTCAACTCCCCGATAAAAAGACACAGACTAACAAACTGGCTACACAAACAAGACCCAATATTTTGCTGCTTACAGGAAACTCATCTCAGAGAAAAAGATAGACACTACCTCAGAATGAAAGGCTGGAAAACAATTTTCCAAGCAAATGGTATGAAGAAACAAGCTGGAGTAGCCATTCTAATATCTGATAAGATTGACTTCCAACCCAAAGTCATCAAAAAAGACAGGGAGGGGCACTTCATACTCATCAAAGGTAAAATCCTCCAAGAGGAACTATCAATCCTGAATATCTATGCTCCAAATACAAAGGCAGCCTCATTCATTAAAGAAACTTTAGTAAATCTCAAAGCACACATTGCACCTCATACAATAATAGTGGGAGACTTCAACACACCACTATCACCAATGGACAGATCATGGAAACAGAAACTAAACAGGGACACAGTGAAACTAACAGAAGTTATGGATCAAATGGATCTGGCAGATATCTACAGAACATTTTACCCTAAAACAAAAGGATATACCTTCTTCTCAGCACCTCATGGTACCTTCTCCAAAATTGACCACGTAATTGGGCACAAAACAGGACTCAACAGATACAAAAATATTGAAATTGTCCCATGCATCCTATCAGATCACCATGGACTAAGGCTGATCTTCAATAACAAAATAAATAATAGAAAGCCAACATTCACGTGGAAACTGAACAACACTCTTCTCAATGATACCTTGGTCAAGGAAGGAATAAAGAAAGAAATTAAGGACTTTTTAGAGTTCAATGAAAATGAAGCCACAACATACCCAAACTTATGGGACGCAATGAAAGCATTTCTAAGAGGAAAACTCATAGCTCTGAGTGCCTCCAAAAAGAAACTAGAAAGAGCACACATTAGCAGCTTGACAACACACCTAAAAGCACTAGAACAAAAGGAAGCAAATTCACCCAAAAGGAGTAGACAGCAGGAAATAATCAAACTCAGGGGCGAAATCAATCAAGTGGAAACAAGAAGAACTATTCAAAGAATCAACCAATCAAGGAGCTGGTTCTTTGAGAAAATCAACAAGATAGATAAACCCTTAGCCAGACTCACTAGAGGGCACAGGGAAAGCATTCTAATTAACAAAATCAGAAATGAAAAAGGAGACATAACAACAGATCCTGAAGACATCCAAAACACCATCAGATCCTTCTACCAAAGGCTATACTCAACAAAACTGGAGAACCTGGATGAAATGGAGAAGTTCCTAGACAGGTACCAGGTACCAAAATTGAACCAAGATCAGGTTAATGATCTAAACAGCCCTATATCCCCCAAAGAAATAGAAGCAGTCATTAATAGTCTCCCAACCAAAAAAAGCCCAGGACCAGATGGGTTTAGTGCAGAGTTCTATCAGACCTTCAAAGAAGATCTAATCCCAGTTCTTCACAAACTATTCCACAAAATAGAAACAGAAGGTACTCTACCCAACTCATTCTATGAAGCTACAATTACTCTGATACCTAAACCACAAAAAGACCCAACAAAGATAGAAAACTTCAGACCAATATCCCTTATGAATATTGATGCAAAAATCCTCAATAAAGTTCTTGCTAACCGAATCCAAGAACACATCAAAACAATCATCCATCCTGACCAAGTAGGTTTCATCCCAGGGATGCAGGGATGGTTCAATATACGGAAATCCATCAACGTAATCCAGTATATAAACAAACTCAAAGACAAAACCACCTGGTCATCTCGTTAGATGTGGAAAAAGCATTTGACAAGATCCAACACCCATTCATGATAAAAGTCTTGGAAAGATCAGGAATTCAAGGCCCATGCCTAAACATGATAAAAGCAATCTACAGCAAACCAGTAGCCAACATCAAAGTAAATGGTGAGAAGCTTGAAGCAATCCCTCTAAAATCAGGGACTAGACAAGGCTGTCCACTTTCTCCATACCTATTCAACATAGTACTTGAAGTCCTAGCCAGAGCAATTCGACAACAAAAGGAGATCAAAGGGATACAAATTGGAAAAGATGGAGTCAAAATATCACTTTTTGCAGATGATATGATAGTATATATATATAAGTGACCCTAAAAATTCCACCAGAGAACTCCTAAGCCTGATAAACAGCTTCGGTGAAGTAGCTGGATATAAAATTAACTCAAACAAATCAATGGCCTTTCTCTACACAAAGAATAAACAGGCTGAGAAAGAAATTAGGGAAACAACACCCTTCTCAATAGTCACAAATAATATAAAATATCTTGGCGTGACTCTAACTAAGGAAGTGAAAGATCTGTATAATAAAAACTTCAAGTCTCTGAAGAAAGAACTTCTAGAAGATCTCAGAAGATGGAAAGATCTCCCATGCTCATGGATTGGCAGGATCAACATTTTACAAATGGCTATCTTGCCAAAAGCAATCTACAGATTCAATGCAATCCCCATCAAAATTCCAACTCAATTCTTCAACGAATTAGAAAGTGCAATCTGCAAATTCATCTGGAATAACAAAAAACCTAGGATAGCAAAAACTCTTCTCAAGGATAAAAGAACCTCTGGTGGAATCACCATGCTGGACCTAAAGCTTTACTACAGAGCAATTGTGATAAAAACGGCGTGGTACTGGTATAGTGACAGACAAATAGACTAATGGAATAGAATTGAAGACCCAGATATGAACCCACACACCTATGGTCACTTGATCTTCGACAAGGGAGCTAAAACCATCCAGTGGAAGAAAGACAGCATTTTCAACAAATGGTGCTGGCACAACTGGTTGTTTTCATGTAGAAGAATGCGAATCGATCCACTCCTATCTCCTTGTACTAAGGTCAAGTCTAAGTGGATCAAGGAACTTCACATAAAACCAGAGACACTGAAACTTATAGAGGAGAAAGTGGGGAAAAGCCTTGAAGATATGGGCACAGGGGAAAAATTCTTGAATAGAACAGCAATGGCTTGTGCTGTAAGATCGAGAATTGACAAGTGGGGCCTCATGAAACTGCAAAGCTTCTGCAAGGCAAAAGACACCATCAGGAAGACAAAAAAACCACCAACAGATTGGGAAAGGATCTTTACCTATACTAAATCAGATAGGGGACTAATATCCAATATATATAAGGAACTCAAGAAGGTGGACTCCAGAAAGTCAAATAACCCCATTAAAAAATGGGGCTCAGAACTGAACAAAGAATTCTCACCTGAGGAATACCGAATGGCAGAGAAGCACCTGAAAAAATGTTCAACATCCTTAATCATCAGGGAAATGCAAATCAAAACAACCCTGAGATTCCACCTCACACCAGTCAGAATGGCTAAGATCAAAAATTCAGGTGACAGCAGATGCTGGCGAGGATGTGGAGAAAGAGGAACACTCCTCCATTGTTGGTGGGATTGCAAGCTTGTACAACCACTCTGGAAATCAGTCTTGCGTTTCCTCAGAAAATTGGACCTAGTACTACTGGAGGATCCAGCAATACCTCTCCTGGGCATATATCCAGAAGATGTCCCAACCGGTAAGAAGGACACATGCTCCACTATGTTCATAGCAGCCCTATTTATAATAGCCAGAAGCTGGAAAGAACCCAGATGTCCCTCAACAGAGGAATGGATACAGAAATTATGGTACATCTACACAATGGAGTACTACTCAGCTATTAAAAAGAATGAATTTATGAAATTCCTAGCCAAATGGATGGACCTGGAGAGCATCATCTTGAGTGAGGTAACACAATCACAAAGGAACTCACACAATATGTATTCACTGATAAGTAGATATTAGCCCAAAACTTTGGATATCCAAGATATAAGATACAATTTGCTAAACGCATAAAACTCAAGAAGAATGAAGACCAAAATGTGGACACTGTGCCCCTTCTTAGAATTGGGAACAAAACACCCATGGAAGGAGTTACAGAGACAAAGTTCGGAGCTGTGATGAAAGGATGGACCATCTAGAGACTGCCGTATCCAGGGATCCATCCCATAATCAGCCTCTAAACGCGGACACCATTGCATACACTAGCAAGATTTTGCTGAAAGGACCCAAAGATAGCTGTCTCTTGTGAGACTATGCAGGGTCCTAGCAAACACAGGAGTGGATGCTCACAGTCAGCTATTGGATGTATCACAGGGCTCCCAATGGAGAAGCTAGAGAAAGTACCCAAGGAGCTAAAGGGATCTGCAACCCTATAGTTGGAACAACATTATGAACTAACAAGTACCCTGGAGCTCTTGTCTCTAGCTGCATAAGTATCGAAAGATGGCCTATTCAGCCATCACTGGAAAGAGAGGCCCATTGGACTTGCAAACTTTATATGCCCCAATATAGGGGAATGCCAGGGCCAAAAGAATGGGAATGGGTGGGTAGGGAAGTGGGAGGCGCTATGGGGGACTTTTGGGATAGCATTGGAAATGTAATTGAGGAAAATATGTAATAAAAAAAAAATCAGTTACAGAGTTATTTTACTTTCACAACAGTTGTACCAAAATTCCAGACATAGGCATATCTTGCCTGGCAGATCTGTTCCATAGTTTAGAGAATTCACCACTGGGTAAGACAGCAGATGCCCTTTCTGTACTAGCAGCCTACATAGCACCTTCTGAGGCTTTGCAATGTAGGTGTCAGGAAGGAAGCTTCCAACTCATTTCCAGCTAGATCTATGTAGCACGCAAGCACAGTGTGTAGGTGTGTAGGCGGCTTCAGCAAATATTTTTAGCCACTAATTCTGGTGGACAACCAAGTGGATGAACACCAACTGCGTGCAATTTTTTAGGGAAGTCTCTGGAAGTTACCTGACCAACAATTCATAAGGGGTATCTAGTTCATACCAGTAGGGTATGAATCTCATAGAAGCAGGGGGAGAGAGGATGTGATAGGGTGTTTCCAGGAGAAAGGAAACCTGGGAAAGGGGTTAACATTTGAAATGTAAATAAAGTAAATATCAAATTTAAAAAAAAAGTTTTCATGTAACTGACTTCTGAGACTCCCCAGGAACCCTTGGAGACTATCCCTTTGAAGCATCTCATAGGTGGATCTCCTTGAATCAAAAGATTTTTTATTATACAAATATTTACAGTAAATTTAGGAACATTATCAGAAACAGGTGTCAAAGCCTAACTCCTTTAGCAGTAACATTAAATAAAAACTCTTCAAGAGCACAATGCCAAAAACTTGGGCAGAAATATGTGCGCCATATTCATCAATTCTGGTAAAATTCAAACAGTACCTGTAACTTCATTTACAGTAGGTATCATAGATTTCAGTGGGGAAGAACTGTCATACCATATCTTCCTACATTTTGTAAAGATTAAAAAAATATTATAGTGTGTGTGTGCGCGTGTGCATGCGTATGCGTGCGTGCGCGTGCGTGTGTGCTTTCCCACAATGGTACGTAGAGGGAACGTTTCAAGACTTGCTCTCTTTCTACCAGGCATGGCACTTATATTCAGGGTTGTGTATCAAGTGCTCTACCCGCTAAGCCATCTCCCTGTTCCACTGAGTCCACACTGTTGAAGAAACACAGGTAGGCAAGCTCTTTAGGAGAACAGAAAAAACAGTCGTGGTAAGAGGAAGACGGGAAGCTTCAGTAGTATAATTTCAGATAAATCTGAGGCAGAACTATGTCACTAGACCAAAGAAAATAGTTCACTGTGAAATGCTAGTCTTTAACAACATCTAGACACTGGACTGATGTAAGCAGACCTCTAGAAGTGACAGCTGCAGAGCCGTAACAAATCTGTTCCTTAACACATAGCTTACCGATTAAGTAGAACAGAATTAAAGTATATTTATCTCCAATTCTTTTGAGTTAATGTTGGATGGCTTATTCGTACCCTGTCAAAGCCAACACACAGTTGGGCAGGAGAAAGATGTCTATACAAATCATTTGATTTTGCTCACAGAACATTTAACATTTCCTATTTTTTTCTCTTTCTACATGCATGCCTGTACCCAATAGGCCAGAACCTGTTTTGTGGACGAAGGATGGTGCCGAATTACCAGATCCTGATCGAATGGTTGTGAGTGGTAGGGAACTCAACATTCTCTTCCTGAACAAAACGGACAATGGCACTTACCGATGTGAAGCCACGAACACCATTGGACAAAGCAGTGCCGAGTATGTCCTCATTGTTCACGGTAAGATCTTTGGGAAAACATTACACATGAATGGAAGAAAAGTGTGGTGGATAATTCTTCAAATCTATTAAAGAGTTCAAATCTGTCAGAATTGGTTAAAAAATGAGTTAAATAGGTCTTGTTTTTCTTTCAGAAGGACCTCTCGTGATTATGAATATCTCAAAGATATACATTTAATATGTTTCAAGTTTGGATATTAAGAAGAAGTTAAAAACACTTGTAGCAAAATAGAATTATTTTGTGAAAAGCCTAATGATAAGTAATTAAATTTGATATTTGGTAGTGACTTGTAAATTATATTAGGTGATATCTTTAAATTTACTGTAAGTGATTTTATATTATAATTCAGAACACTGAAAAACATCTTAAGCTAACTGCATTTTACTATCACCAAATATTATTTTTAAATACTGAACTGTGCCACGCAAAAGATAGTAATGTCATTGAAGTTTAGTAAGGACAAAAGTTTTCAGGACTAATGATAAATTTCTTATGTGTGATAATTTAAAATTATTCTCTTTTCACTGTGCTGAATTCAAAATTGGTTTGAAGGCAAAAAGACAATGATTATGAGAAGAGAAAATGACGGTTTCACTCAACTTTCAAACACCTTGGCTTCTTCATAAGGTAGCTTTAATCTATGACTAGAAGGAAAAGTCTTTTCCTTGTAACATTCATTAACACTGTAATAAATGCAGTTAGCTTGCTTTATAGAATAGCCTCTGGTAGCTTCTCATAGATGCCAGGGTGCATCCTGAATCTCTATGAGATCATCATGGATCGCTATGAGAAAGAATTAGCAGCAGTGTTGCCCTCATGTATTGCACCAAGGCATTTTTTTTTCTGAACCTATTATTCTATCCTTTGAACAATTACAAAAGTGATCTATGAGTGAAATTAACAAAGTGCAGTGATAAACTCAATGGACCTTAAACATCATAGAAAGAATGTGTTTACTGTCTTTCTTCTGAGTCTATGCTGCTAGAAGCATGGATGCTTAATAAACCTAGTTCTCAATAAAAAATAAAAATAATTGAACAAAATATTTGCAGGAGTAAGTCTAAGTCTAGTTCTTTGAAAAGATTTAATTTTCTGGAAAAGAACACGTTATTTTTGTTATATTTCCAAGTATTATTTTGTTATAATACTATCAAGGATGAAGAAAATAATATAATAACTTCTATATTAAAACAATGAAGACACACAGTGAAAAGGATTTTTCTCAAGTAAACAGACTGGAAATCATAGAGTTCTATGTGGTATTTGTAATAAATTGTGAAGAGTTAAAAAAAATCAATCTTGAGGAAAATTCCTGCTTTTATTGTAATAATTAGGTTGAAATTAAGTGTGGTAAACTTGTATCAGTGAAATGCCACCTTCATTGCCAGCCACGTTATAAGAACTACTGCTTTATTTAGTCGCAAAAATTCTTCAGGACATAAGAGCAGGATCCAAGAGTACATAGCTATATACGGCATGTGCACAGTCTAGTATACCTGATTTATCTTAAGTTATAAGTGCTACCCCAACTAAGTGAGACTCCTGCCTGCATGTTGTATAGTATGACAGGCTCTGCTGACAGAAATGGATCTTAAAACCATGAAGAATTGAAGGAGAAATGAGTGAAGAAATATGAAAGTATGTCACTGGTTTCTTTAAAGCAATTCAAATGGGGAAAAAAAAAAAAAACACGCTCTCGTGGCGTTTTCAAGCTGGCAGCAGCATGGTTTTGCCAAGAGCCAAGCTACCTTTAGGTTGTTGGCAGTTGACATATTTTTAATAAATACTTCTCTAAGCACTTTTCAAGAAGTCATTTTTGGCTTTTACTCTTGAACTCCAATGGCTCAAAGGCACCCCATAGATTAATGCTATTCATGCTGCTAGATAAATACTGTGAAGCTCAACAGCAGTTTACCTAGTATTATTGACACACATAATGAGAGGCTCAGTGAAACAGTGAAACCATATTGCACTGTGTTTAAAGGGGGTTCCAATTTGGTTCATTACAAACTAAAGGGCACTTTTCCCCTTTGCACACTGGGTATAATGTTTCATTAGTCACTGGTTGTGTAGGTGTAAAAGCTACACTCTTCTGTTAATGGTCTGGCTGTTTCAAAACCCTACTAAATGATGAAATTTGAGTGGCATTTTGATCTACATTGAGTGCTGCATACAATTCTATGCAATAGCTTTACCCTTTTATATTTTACACCCAGGTTGTTTTTTACATCAGCTCTGCTGAATTAACATACCTATTTCACAGAAGGTATTTTTATGGCTCAGGATGCATGTCTGAACCTAACATAGTTACCTGAATCTATTGATTTCTAAATTGATGGGGGTTGGAATATGTTCCTGTATAAAACATCAACAACACCGATGCTAGGCTTTGGTTAGATATTATCCTGTGAAAACCAGTAGTATTGAGTGTTGAAATTTTATGATATTTAATTGTCAAAAACTCTGAAAATTTTTGGGTTGTGCTCACTGAAGGTTTCCTTCATTTCCTTTATCCTATTACATTTTGAAATTTTCAAATTTAAATATGCAGATGGCAGCTTTAGCCATTGGTTTCAAACTTGCCTTTAATGAGAGTTCGTAAAGAACAAGGAAGTCTTAAGTTCCCGCTAAAAGAAACCTAGGAAAATTCTTGCAACATCCAACATTGTAAATATTAATATTTAAAGCAGGATAAGTTCAATAAGCATAAATTTTTACAAAGCTACATAAATTATTTTTCCCAAGCAGTGTGGACCCAGATCAACATTTAACTACTGAAGGTATCATAGCAGAGATCTGTGGCTAAGATCATTATCAATGATCTTAATCTAATTCATTTCATCTAGAATGGTTGATAGCAGTTAAATTATTCCATATTTATATCTCAACAATTGAATAAAACTTCACTTTTCAGGGGAATAGCGATTGGGATGGCTCAACTATTGAAGGTACTAGCTGCCAATCTTAATGTTTGAGTTTTCTTGACACCCACAGGGTAGAAGGAGAAAATCTATGCGAGTCCTAACACATGCCTGAATCGCAATAAGTAAATAAAAGCAACAGAGTTTTTGAACTCTGTATTCTTTTAAAAAAAATCACAATTATATGAGATGTGAAGGGTTTGACACATCGTATGTATGGAGAGTGAAAAATAAATTCAACCGTCTCAAATCTTAACTTCCTTCCTTCTCAGATTTCTCAGTTAATTTCCGTTAATAATCTCATGTTAGAAAGATGTATAACACCTGCATCAAATATACAAACACACATATAATGGACAATGGACAGTACACAAAATGCACAAAACATACACACACACACACACACACGTGCGTGTGCTCACACACACGTGTGTGTGTGTGTGTGTGTGTGTGTGTGTGTGTGTGTGAGGGGGGGGAGAAGGACATGTAAATTTACTAAATAATCATATAGGAATGTCTTTGCTCCAGATAATTTTACAATGTGGTATACAGAATATTTTGTCAGCAAACGTTCCAAAAGCATAAGAAATTCTAGCGCCAATGCCCTTCCCGAGAGTTGTGAGGAAATACTGCAAGGTAGGCAGATCAAATGGCCAGCTGTTTCTTTCTTCTACAAGTAGCTGCCGAGTCGGTGTCAAAGCTGTAGTGGAGAAATGGTATGGATCTTGAATGGTAATGGAGAGACAATATCACAGAATGTGCCCATGAAATTCCTCTTCCTTATTCAAATTTACCCTTTGTTTCACCACAACAATATTTACATGTAAGTTACATTTATTTTTTACCATAACTTATTATACTGTGTACTTATTTTCTTCTACAATTCATATTTTAAAGATTTAATCATCCCATTACCTTAATTCATAATGTGCTACTTTTGAATGAAATTCTATGCTATATATTTTTCCATGTTTTAACTTTGTGCATACATGCATTCTTTTCTAGGAATTTTAATTATTACAACCATGTAAATAAGCACATTTATCTACAGCTATTATTTTAATACCACAGATTAAAATAGAATTGAAATTTGCTTCTATTTCTATTCTTCCAATCAAGGGAGAATGAATGAGTTGTTGATTTAATAGCTCTAAAATACCACTATGTATTTTCAGTTTATTTGTATTTGTAGGTGTTTACTGAAATAAGTAATGATAAAAAAATGACATTTCCATTGTTTGCATGACAACTACTCCAATAATGACACATTTAAATAGCACCCATATGTCTAACATGTAACCTGTCCCATTTTATTGTTTGTTGGAAAGAGCCATTATAAAGTATATTTTACAAAATTAGCAGTAAGACACTATTTTTACTAAAAATGTCTATATGCTTTATAGTCTAATGAAGGGTTTCAAGGTATTAAATGTGGCTTTCCAGTTTTAAGAATCAGTTACAATTGCTATTTCCCTCCTATTTATTGTTAATAATAAATATCAAAAATGCTCCAGTACAAAGTACCATACATATAGAAATTATAGAACATCATGACAAAGGAAAGTTCTGAGCTTTGTGGCTCAACATACCTCCTCAAACTCTAGGGAAAGTATCTCCTCTCCACCTGGATGCTGGCTACCCAAAGCAAAGGACTTGCTCACTATGGTAGAAAAGCAAATCAAAGCAGGGAAAATAAACGTATTTTCACTGCAAGAAACATTTCTAGTGTATCGCTGCTTTCAAGTATTTTCCTAATGTAGAGCAATTAATCACAAGCTTTAAGTTTATTATTACTTGATGATAACTTTAACAAAATAAAATAGGTGTAGCAGAGTGACGTTAATTGATTTTCAAATAGACTGATCTTAATAATTTATATCTTAAACTTCCCTATTAAATTCTTGTCATAGAACTGAGCAAGTACTTTTATCATATGCACATACCTACTATGGGAGAATACGTTTTTACATTTTACAATTAGAATAGCCATGATTAGTGAGTAAACGAATGCTCAACACAATAAAATGAAAAGGGTACTTCTGGTCATCATAGTAACCAGGCCAAAGATTTATGGTCTCTTTGGACATGATTACAATTACCAGAAAGAAAATATTTAGATGCATTGGACGATTATATATTTATTTATTACTTGTCCTGTTGTATTCATGGGTAAGAGGATTCCTATAGATCATGATGGCATCCAGAGAGTGGGTTTTGTGTAGATTAGGAAAGAGAAGATGGGGTCACGCACAGATGTACAGTGTAGCAAACATTAAAGAGCAATTCAACTAAAATCTGTTCTGTCATATAGATACAGACCTAGCCAGCTGGTAAATTAGCTATGTGTGCTAATAATGAGCTTTCTTTAGAAACATAAATGGAAAATACGGAGCATAGAATAAAAGGGATAAAGCATACATCCCTTTGCAACAACAAACGCTAATAATGGAAAACTCCAGAGTTGCTGGTCGCAGCAGTGCTGTCTGAGATCTTACCACATGGTCACTGGTTGGATGATTCTTATAACACATCACTTCTACACATTTAAATGTAGAGTGATCCCCTTTGCCTGTAGGAAATGCATGCCTCTGCCTGTTTGAATATGCTGCCAAACTCTGAAAAGACAAGTGGAGATGAAGGCACTGTGTTTGTTTTATAGTTCACTTAAAAGTGTGTGCCTGTGTATGTGTCTATGCTGCTGTGAGTTTTGCGTAGAACACTGAATATACTTGAACTGAATTCCATCTTTTTAAGATGAAAATGCACTGTGTAAATTGACTTTTTTCAGCTGTCATGGTATAATCCATGCATATATTTCCTACTAACATAAATGTTCCTCCAGATCTAGATGAATGAGGGGCTGAATATAAAAGAACAAAAACCTTTATCCAGAATCTGTCATTCAAATTTTCAACATCAATAATATAGTTTCTCTATTTCTCTATAACTTTTCTCTCATCCACAGTCTATAAAATGGTAAATACAATGATGAAATCAATGCCACTAAAGTCTTCTTTGTTGGCTTATGTGCAAAACTAGCTATGCTACAGTTTTCCCACTCTATACAGAGTCCTTTTACTAAAAAAATATGGTCCTGAGTTGGCTCATTTGTTTGATAATTCAAGCATTATGTCATGGCCCTTGAAGGAGAGTTTTGGCTCTGAGTTTCAGACACTATAGATTTGTACATAAAATATACTTATAGTGTCTTACCATGTAGATGTCACAAATAACACATTATATACTGTTTTTGAATCTAAAATAACCCTTGCCTCATTTCTAGTCCTCTATGGCCAGCATCCTGTGCACACTACCTACAACGGAGGTTCCCAGACTATCCTTGCCCTTTCACTGACCTCTCAGGACTAGGCATTGAAATGCTTTCTAATGGGCAACCTAAAATGATGTGTGTGAAAGAAGAAACTCACTAACATTACTTCTGCTTAAGAAACTGGGAGTTCAGTTTAGTTTTAGATATTCAACTGTTTTGGAAAACTCAGATACTCTTAAACTTAAAAAAAAAAAAACAGTTGGCAAAAATTAACACGCTACTTGTAGTGTGGTGACTAAATTGGTACTCTTTGTAGACCATTTTATGTGCAATATGTCTGTGTGTGAGAGAGAAATGGCCACTTCACCAATATAAAACACTTCTAATTATGAAGTATAAGACTGTGAGAAGTTAGGCCAGTATTCAAAAGGCATGATGAGAATCACAGATAGATGAAAGACAGATAAGTATAGATAGATACATAGATAGATAGATAGATAGATAGATAGATGATAAAAGATAGACAGATAATAGATGATAGTTAAATGATTGATAGGTAGAGAGATAGATGATAGAAGACAATGATAGATACATAGATACCTAGACAAATAAATAAATAATAAACAAACAAATAGATAAATAAAAATTATAAAAGGATAGATGGGTATGGTGTCATATTCCTGTGATCCAAGTACCCAGGCAGTAGACGCAGAACATCAGAGGTTCACAATCATCTTCAGCTACTTGCAAATTCCAGGCCAGCCTGAGCCATATAATTTCTTGTCTCAGAGAGGCAAAAACAGACAAAATATAAAACAAACAAAACAACAACAGCTCCCTAAACAAAATATCCACAATCCCACCCCGCAACCAAAAACTGTAGATTTCGAATCAATGCAAGAAACACCTCTAGAGAAGCCATTGTCAGAAATCCATTACTGTGCTGGCAAGTGAAAGGGGAACAATGGAAAACACCATTCAAGCAAGTTATTAAAGAGATGTGCAAACCTCAGGCTTGTTTACCAAATCATGGCTCTCCTAGTAAGTACCGTGGTTTTTCTATCCTAAAAGTACAAATTGTTATTAGCATTTTATAATATTAATTTTTGTCAATTACCCAAAACATTTTTGAAGTTTACAGACTGATGTTATCAGTAGAATAATATACCATATAAATTGACTTCATTGTACTTCAAAGCAGACTAATCTCTTTAGGAATATTGCCTCTTAAAATTACATGCAAAATGGGTTAAGTACATACCTGTCAGAACATCTTTCTTTTAGGTCAGTTTGACTTATCAAAAATCAAGAATCAGGTGTAAAAGGAATTAATTTACATTACCACACCAAACTCACCACTTTTAATAAAATGAATATATGTGGGTAAATTAAATAACATGCAAAACAACTCTAGATTCCTTTATCAGAGAACATACATTGAAAAACAATTTCTGCTTGCTCAATATTTGTCACACTTCCTCCTTGTATCTGCTACTTCACTTACTTTTCCTTAAAATGTCAGTCATGTGCCCCTCATCCAGTCACGTGACTTGCTTTGGGTAAAGTACTTCCAGTCAATGACTGAATGTGACCCTAAATGAGGCAAGGCCATCCAAGATGAAGGCAGTTTAGATCCTTCCTTAAGTTTAACTTTGCTTGTGTCAATTTGGAAAGTAATGTGTTTTAAAGAAGATACATATTTCCATCCTTCACATAAGATACGGATTTTATTCACAAACTTTCCTTGTAACTATGAAGAGCTTTTGCTGACCACCTACAGTTTAAAATTGCAGCATTTTCCAATTTTGGGAGGCAAGATTTTTTTTTAGTTATTATTATTATCTTAATATAAGGATTCTACTTAGCATCAGAAGCCAGTGGAAGAGACCAGGAAGATGTTAAGAGAATTTGGAGAAGGGTTCTTTTTTATGGAACAGATGGGTTTATGATAACTCTGTTGTGAAGGAGGGTTACAATGCTGAACTGAGGTCCTGTTAGTCTGATATCTGCCAATTCAACGAGAGGTCTGGACTTGTCATCCCTTTATGCCATGACTTAAATAGGCTGCTACATGTGGCTGAGTAAAATGGAGGCAGATAAATGCCCTTCTTTACAAAAACGAAAACCAGTAAACATGCCTCTTCTAATTCTCCCGATGGCTGTAAAAATGAGCAAAAGAATACTAAGGATTTGACATTATTTTGTAAGTCAGAGAGATATGAACTCTTTATAGCATAATGATAACTCTTACCTTAATTCTGTTATCCTCAAAATCCTACCCCTCTGTGCAGGGGTAGCATAGCTCTTAAAGTAAACTGATTACCCATCGCGAATGGAATGTTTGCTCCCATCAAGTCGAAAGGGTGTAGATGTATAGACTTCAGACTAAATTACAGCAGCTTTTCTCCCTAGTTGGACAATAGTCTTGGGAGAAAAACAAGCAGCCTTGGCTTCTGGGGGCTCTTTAGACTTAATTTTGTTTTTAAAATCCATCCTGAATGCCATTTTTAAAAAGAGAAATTTCCAGAAAACAAAACAAGTTGACAAGTTAGAACTTATGCACTCCGTTTATAAATAGCACAATCTACCTTTAACCTAAAAAACTCCTTATTAGGAAAAAAAAAAAAAACATGTTGCAGTGAGCTGCAGGTTATTGCGTGTTGTGTCTGCTGGAAGTGACTTCATCCCGACAGGGCTATATAGGATCTGCTGTGCTCTAATGAGCCCCCTTAATGAGATCAGGTTCCCATGCTTTTTAATTCCTTCATGAACACTGGAAGGAAGGGACGCTTTCCCACTATTTTTGATTGGCGTTTATGATTTAGGAGCCTAACAATTTTTAAATGCTGACACCAGCATTGAGAGCTGAGGCGTCTTCAGAATGCTCTACTTGAATCTTCTAGACTAGCCTTTCAGAATTGTAGGCCTTTAGAAGGAATTTCTAGAATATTTTCTACAAGTGTGCAACTTTTTTCTATACCATGTTTAAATATTGGCTGCATATTTATGCCCCGAGAAGTGATATATTGCTTACATACTCACATTGTATTAGCATCCATAAAGCACATAACTAAGAAGGAGCTCCCAAAATATACCACTAAGTAAATTATCTGTTGCATTAAAATGTTTGCTTCATGAAAAAAAAATACAGTGAATTGCAAATGACAGGTGAATATTATATATTTCTGAGACTTGCAATTGGGTTGAGTGTATTGGTCCGGGGAGCAGATGTGTCAGTGTGGGTGGTGGAACTATAGTTGTGAATAAAGAAGACATAATTTTTTTTGTAAGGCTAAGGTGGTGGTTGGTGGTGTGAGTTGGAAAACAAAATGGATGGTAAAGTATAGTAAACAGATACAGAGTTCCTGAAAAGTTTTTGCAGATAGAGAAGGAAACACGAACTAGTTTCAGAATGGAAGAATATGTATATAGGAGTATTGAAAGGGACTTGACAGACAGACGTGAAAAAGATGATGCTATGAAGCAGACTGAAACGGTGAGAAGATGACAGCACAGAGAGTACAAATAGTTGGATCTGGATCTTGAAGAAGGCACCTGAGGCAGGAACAGATGTCGTTTTTGTGTGTCCAACTCAGAGTTCTTTCTGATCTAAAACTGGTATAATGGGAAATGAAGTAAAGACACAGAGAGTGTAACCTCTGAGGCCCTCCAGTCCTTGATGGAAGGCATCTACACAGGGGGCGTGGCGTGGAGTTCTGAGCAGAGTTTTTAGAGCTAAGAAGGAGTGATAATAGACTGATGTACTTACTATAAAACAAGCTTCATGATGCTCTTCCACACAGAAGTTTCTGAGTACCTGAGCAAACATGATTCTTCATGTGTGTAAGTAGGTTGTAATAGAATATTATAAATGAGAGTGCATTTATTTGGAAGTCAGCATTGGCCTTATGAGTGACACTTGGAACTTACTTCAAAAGTGTCTGCACTATTGTTAAGCAGCACAGATACAGGGCTTTGTCTGGAATTCTTAAAATGCTTCAGAATATTTGTTTTATACAATATTATTTTAAATTCCTTGCAATGGGTAGATTAGATGCACACAAACTCATAAATCAAATTTTATGACTTTAAACATTTTTTTAGTTTCCTATCGATGAAAATGATACAATTTTCCCTTAAAGGAAACCTCTGTGTTTACTGTATTATATGTGTTGAATGATAGAGACACTTCCTTTATTTTTAAATTTTTAAATATTTATTTACATAGTACACAGCACATTATATTGTATAGTACTGAAATATATGCATACTATTATTCAGTAAATTGGCTTTGCATATTTAAATTTTAATGATTCCTGGAATTCAATGAATTTATTTAACCACCCATCTAAAATAATGGCATTTAGTTTACTAGCAAAAGAAAATGTAAAATTCTATAATGTTTTCAGAGAAAATGGAGTTCTATATTTCTATATACTATAATCAAAACAGTTTTAAAAACTGCTGTCAGCTGATGTGGCATTCACTCATAAGCTTGTCTTAATGTCTGGTTATTAAGAAATTTACTGAGGTGTCTCTTGTTTTAATTAAAAGATTTCTATAAAATTACTAATTTCCATGATCAGATCAAGACAAAATATAATTACTTTCACTTGGTACAGTTTTCCAAGTAACTTTTTAAACATTTTTAATATTTTTAACGTTAATTCTACACTAATCATGATTTAAATACTGAAATATATAATTTATGCACTTCATTCCTTTTGTAAATTACTAATAATAAACTTACTGATATATTTTATTCATCTATTTTAGTCATATATTTTGTGTGTACTTAAATCTTCACACATATATGCAAGTTCATATCTTTTTTCCACTGTGTATGTCCTGGGTATTGAGCTCAGATCCTCGGTGTTGGCACTGGGGACTCTTACATGCTGAACCATTTGACTTCATTATTCTTGTTTCACACAAAGATCTCAGGAACTAATTAAGTAAATATATAGTACACTTTCCAAGGAACAATACTTCAGACAAAGCTGAGTTAAACCTCGATGCTGTACCAATGATATATGAAATATTATGTATGTACAAGTATTGAGTTGTCATTTTATAATTTTACTGCATCATAAATCATAGTTATAGATCATAAATTTGATGGTCACTTCACAAACATTGATTATGGGATACATGTTCCAATATCTTATAAATAATCATGGAATGTTAGTATATTTGTATGTATATACACACACACACATATATATATATGTAAATGTATATACATATATATATATATGTATATGTATATACATACACACATATGTCTGTATGTGCTTCAAGATCTTCTTAAATTAACATATCCAGAATGTTAATATATGAAAAATTCTGAAAAAAATAACATATAGGAAACAAAAGTAAGTTATTTTGTGTTATAGAAAGAATTAATAGATTAAACCTATCTAAATATTTAGTGTTATATGTGTATGTGATTAACTTGTATATAAAAACAGTGTTTTATTCTTCAAAGAACATAAACAGATAAATAGTAAAAGAGAAATGTGGCTATGTTTTATATATTGATGCTTTACTGGATTGTTTCTTGATATGATAAGTATAATGGTTTAAAATATATATCTGATTCTAGAAATATCAAAAGTTTAGGGTGCAGGCATGGTAGCACTTGAGAGGCAGAGACAGAACGGACTTCATAATGACATTCAGGGTAGCAAGAACTACATAGCAAAAACTTGTCTTAAAAATAGAAGACAGGTAGCTAGAAGTTGTATAGCTCATATTTCTATGAGAAAATGTAAATCCAATTTGTGATTATTCTCTAAATGATGAAAATTAATACTTTAAGCAACCATCACTGAGTTGTTTAATATACTTTATCAAATTTTGCTACTCATTTATAGAAGCAAGACCTTTCAAAAGCAAAGTTGAATTTTATAAAAAGGGGAAAGAATATGTAGACTTAGGAACACTTCTCAGAGCCCTTTGATAATGTCTGGTTTTTCTGGATCCTAATCCATCTGCCCATGCTCATAGCTCTTGAGTGTTAGAACAGCAACCTTTAATACCAGTACGTGTCCCATTAACATGTCATCGCTCATCTGGGATAGTAAGTAACTTCTTTCTGATGCTGTTGTTTTGATTATATTTCATAACTGAACATATAAAAAAGACATTATGGTTCTAAAAAGTTCCCTTTAAAAAATAACATTTTCTTCCCTGTATGAAGATGTAGAGGGTGTTTTTGAAAGAAGTGCTTTTCTCTTTTTAATTCTATTATAATTAATCCATCCTGTTATACATGGGCACTTTCTAGTTCTCCTTAGTCATATTTTTATCCTGAGCAGTAACTGAGAGTTTTTCGTTCTAAGGTGAATTATTAAGTGGTAAAAGACCAGAATCAAAATAGATCAAATAGAAAGTTTAAGTATGTGATAGAAGTTTTGCGCAATTTTTGGCAATCTTTCTGACATTTCTAACTAATTCCACCTAATCTCACATCGTTTAATTTTACCTGTTTCTAATTATCTTCTAGAACTGAGTATTTTAGGTTATTTCAACTTTCACTATTCCACAACAGAGATGAAATAATTTAAATCAGAAATTACCGATGACTAAAAGACTGGGGGAAGAGTCATGGAAACTAAACATATTTGAAAATATGCTACACAGTGCATTGGCTATGCAGCATATGATAGCATTTGCATGAGTTAAAAACCTGTAATTGTGGTTGGGAAGGATACCTTCTCAGCACACCCTTTGTGCACAGTTGTCATCAATCACAGATGATAGAATAATCCAATCTCATAGTCTGTGATAAATTTAGTTATATCAGACTCCACAAATGGATTTTAAAGATGAAATATTCTTTGTTCTTAAATATTGTAGTACTAGATATTCATTTTACAAGTTTTTACAAAAATAACTTTGAGATCATTCAAATAAAAATAAATTATTTTATATTTGAGGAGGGAATAAAAAGTTAACTAAATTTTTTATTCAATGTATTTCCATTTACTTCTATTGTGTATAAAGTCTTTTAAAATGCTTACTAAAAATTAAGAACATAGGATAAAAAGTAGCAAATAAGAAGTCTATGGGCATAAATACACAATTTTTATTCATTCACTATATTTTTTTTTCTAAAACCAGTGTCACCTTATGATCATGATAAATTGCTCCCCAGGCAATACCCATTGTCCCTAGTGATTAATGTAACACCATTGAGTTTTCAGGGGTTGTTTTCTTAATTTGACTGGCCAGGAAGCATTTTCCCTGTTGAAAAACAGATGTAAACATCAATACTCCAGATAAGAGAGTGGCCTCATGCTGGTTTCGATGTCTCCAGTGTGGAGAATTCAGCGGGTACAGTCAGCAGATGGACTAGAGCTATTTATCAGGGTAAAGTGCTAGAAAAAATGTTTGCTGTGACTCGAGGACTTTTTCTGAAAGAATGACAAGCAACCTTTCAACAGTCAAATAATCCGTCAAGAATTGTGAATATTTGGGGGTTGCATGACAAACAGACAAAATCAAGCCCCAGTACAGTTAATTCCATGTAATTGGGGGAAGTGTTTCTAATTCTCTTGCTGTGTAAATTATATGCCTATCTGCCAGGAACAAAATTTTTAAGGATTATCGGAAGGTTTTTCATAACCTAACACTGGAAACATTGCTTGAGGTCTCTTTCATACTCTGAATACTTAAACTGGTTTTAATGAAATCAAGGAAGATTTGGTCATTGGACACTACTAAGCTGTTCTTTGGCTCACCATTTTATCCCTGGATTTGAATCAAATTTTAATTTATGACAACTTGACTAATTATAGTTTGGAGACTGAACGGTATTTTTCAAATCCTTATTCAGTAACTTCTCTTTGCTGTCCTCTATTTAAATAAGTCATAAACTTGTGTGAACATCAGTCACATCGCGTGTTCCATGCTAGTTGACTCGATACTTATTAAAGACTCCTAGGTACTGCAAATTTGTTAGAAGGCGTTACCAGCTAATTGGGGTAAGAATTGCAAGACTGTAAACTGTACGTTAACATCGTTTGTGAAAACCAGAGGAGCACAATAACAATTACAATAACTGTTGGCTTCCTTTGTTTGTTTGTTTCTAAAGATTGCCCTCTGCCTATTTTCTATCACTTTCCTGAAAGGAAATACAGAGGCACTTAACATGTATATACATATACATGCTCATTGTTAACACGTCTTTAATCTTATCTGGCGGTATTTGTGTTTCTTTCCGTATGTGGCGTTTCGTTGTTTACTTCTTTGACAATGCATGTCATTTTTATTTTACATATATGTATTTTGCTACTGCATGTGAGCATTTTCGAAGGCCCCCAAAGAACAAGTGAACTCTTGTCATTTTAAATTTCACTCGAAACGTTGCACGCGATTTACTTATTCTCAAACCTAGCTCCCGGATTTCTCTTTTTGTGTATGTGTGTGTATGTGTGTGGAGCATAAAAGAGAAGTGAAAGAAAAATGACAGAACCTGTGTGTGGCGGTTGCTGTGTACCTGTCATTCCGTTTCAGCTTTAAACGATTACGCCTTATTAAGATGTGTGTATTTATAATTTGAGTCATTTTTGTGTTTTTCTCTTTTGTTTGCATGATATGATTTTATTTTGTATTTTGTTTCTTTCCGCTCACCAGATGTTCCCAACACTTTGCTTCCCACTACTATCATCCCCTCCCTTACCACTGCACCAGTAACAACCTCTGTAACCATAACAACCAGCCCAAGCACATCTGCATCAAGCAGCAGCAGAAGAGGTACAGTATGCTTCTTTATTATAGCCTCAGAAGCCCAATAAGCGGAGCTGTGTAAAGGGTATTGTTTAGGATAGAATAATGAGATCCAGTTTACCTAGTTATCTTCTCTTTATTCTACGACGATGTGATTAGGCCAACACGATTAGTATGAAGAAGAACTACAAAAGGAGAATAGGAGTCAAGTGGTTTGTTTTATTTTTAGTGTCCTTACGACTCTTATCCAAATGCTATGTGATGTTGTTTAAAAATACATGCATCTCCACTGAGCAAACGGGAGATGTGAAGATAGGACTTAGATTTTTGATTT
The DNA here is from genome assembly GCF_978045245.1 of Mus caroli. Classification (NCBI taxonomy): domain Eukaryota; kingdom Metazoa; phylum Chordata; class Mammalia; order Rodentia; family Muridae; genus Mus; species Mus caroli. The sequence continues at coordinate 63,797,389 of NW_028227272.1, read as the reverse complement.
GCCTTGAGATGTAAAGAGATAACGTGCTCAATGATGCGGAGATAGCATGTGGCTGTAAATATTCTACTTTAATATCATTGACTTGATATTTCTCTACAAATTGAAGTTTTCACAGTGTTGAGTTTTTCTAAAATGAAGTCATGTGTGATTCACCACTAAGAACTTTCAAGTAAATACTCAAAATGTATGCTACCTTAAATTGATTCCACTGATAGGATATTCTAAAATGGAATGTTGCAGAGATTTCTGACCTAAGAGGAATTTATACTTGGCTTAAATAATCGCTAATTACTCTTCAAATGAAGCACTTTATTTCAACCCCAAAATAGCAACATTACATAAAGGAACTGAAGTAGCCACAAAGGCAAAATTAATAATAATAATAATAATAATAATAATAATAATAATAATAATAATAAATAGCAGAAACTATAGAAAAATGCCTTAAATTTAATATATCCACAACAGAGTGCAGAGAACGTTTCTTATTTAACCCTTGCTTTCCTTACTTACATGCATTTTGTGTCATAGAGCTACACTAACGTATTAAGTGTAACAATTTAACTGGATGTTCATGGAGACTGTATGTTCCCACAGGTAAATAACTTGTAAAATGTGGTTTATTTCTATCTTTTTAATATCTTGTCTTACATGGTTTTCTGGTACAGTATATGTTTTTCCTTGAAATTTTATTTATTCTTGATAAGAAAATGGGTTGTAGCCTTGTACAATAGTTTCAAAAACCTGTTTTTCTCTAGTTACCGAAAAAAAAATGTCTGGTCACTTTTATTAATAATCATAATAAGGAATATTATAACATGTCAGTGAATGGTGAGAAAGTAATTTGATGTCTGCTGCACTGAGTTTCTTAGAAATATCTTGATTATTTGTGTCTGATGAGTGAATTTATTTTCAGCTTTATCTGTTCATTTATGGAAGCAGTGTTTAAATGTTTTCTTATGGATGCTTGTATTATGAACAAGGGAAAAAAACAGAAAACTAGGAGGCAAAGTGAAATTATTTAAGGTAAAAGAACAAAAGAAATCTAAATTTCTCCTTTTTATTTCAAATATGCTTCCAATATTATTACAGTGTAATTTATATATTTATATAATCATAATTATATATATATGTATATATATAGATAGATACTAAATTGAGAGATTGATCTTATTCTCTCATATACCATTAAACATTAAAAGTTATGCATAAGTGGCCATGTTTGTGAGACTTCATGGGTTTAACAACATGACCGCCTAAATGTGAACAAGGATGATACAATGAACATGCCATACTACATAGGAAGAAGCCCAGAGTGCCTCAGCCTTTCACCAAGAATTACAAGCAAATGAGGGAAGTTGGAGTGGAGAGGTGGCCCTCCCTAGGGAAGAACATTTCAATCAGCCCTAAAAGCATACATAAAGTAACATTACATGAACTTATGGGAATGTTACATGGGAATATATGTACATACAAATTCATATATTTATGAAGTAACAGCTGATAAAAAGAGGCCATAAATTTGAAGGAGCAGAAGTTATGAATTACATGTGAGAATTTGGAAGGAGAAAACAGAAGGGAGAAACATTACCTCATAAGTAAAAAAAGAAAATTAAAGTAACATTCATGCACACACATAAAAAATCCTCCTTGATTTTCCTATTTAAACATAGAAGTAAACATTTAGAATGCAGTAAGATGTAAAACAATAGAACATGTGCCTGAGTATACCATGTGTTTTGTGTGACATTAAAACACACACACACATATGTACATAAACAGACATACACAGAAGAAAATGAATGTTTGCTTAATCCTCATTTTTTCTCTTTTCATTCCCACTAACATCAATCAGGAGATTAGAAAAGTAACCAAGGTCACCTACATCACTATTAGTCAAGTCCATATGTGGGGGAGAAAGAGTTAAATAATGTATTAGTATGTAATTAGTATTGTGAGTGTTTTCCTCTGTGCATTTTGGGATATGGAGGTCTTGCAAACTGCTACTCAATTTTGATGTTTTTTTTTATGTGAATATGTTTGTGGGTCATTTATTATTCAATGTTTTGAAATAATGGCGATTAACAGGATTAACAATAAAACTAAGAAAAACTGAGAACCCCTAGGGAAAGAGTAAAGTCGTTCTGCAAAATTCTCTCATTTATTATTTCATTCCTTTCACTGAGTATAATATAAAATAAACTGAATACAGATGATTTTATTAGGATTAAACAGAATATCTTGAAATCTCCTAAATTGTATCATATAAGTACAGGAATCATGGCTAATATCTGCACTGTTTTATCCCAGACATGATAAACATGAAATTTTAAATAAATTTAAAGAACAGTAATTATATGTAAATGAAGAGTCCCAAAACTGTCTCCAAGTCATCTAGGTCATGACCTTGAGATCATGTTTATCTCTTGTTGTGGCAAATGCTTTACCTACGAGAATAAGATTGAAAACCATCTCAATTATACAAGGAAAAGCTTTATTTGATGAATCATATACCAGCGAAAGTGTTAAATCGTAAAGAAAGAAATTTCTTTGAGTACTGGTAGAAAAGATTTGGTACATGGTAAAGGCCTACTCCTTATATAGTAACTTCTACTTCTGTCATCAAATGGTAAAAAGTGACAACATACATTCTAGTCAAGAAGGATTCACACTCACCAACTGGTCATTTCTCATGTGTCAATCTCTAGATCTACCAGGGTAATAGAATTCAAATAGTTGAAATGTATGTGTGTGTGTGTGTGTGTGTGTGTGTGTGTGTGTGTGTTTATGTATGTATGCATGTCTATGTTAGGGTTTACATTGAGGTGAACAGACACCATCAACATGGCAAACCTTATACAGAAAAACATTTAATTAGGGCTAACTTACAGTTTTAGAAGTTTAGTCCATTATCATGATGGTAGGAAGCATGGCAGCTTGCAAGCAGGCATGGTAGTTGAGAAGGAACAAGGAGGTCTACATCTTGACCCTCAGACAGTAGAAATGAAGACTGAGACAAACTAGCCAGATTTGAGCTTCTCAGAGCTCAAAGTGTGCCTCCAGTGAGACCCATTTCCCTTGAAAAGGGCATACGTATTCCAACAAGACCACATCTCCCAATAGTTACCACTCCCTATGATAAACCATTCAAACACAAAAATAAACGAGGCTATGAGGGCCATTACTATTCAAATCAACACACACACACACACTTGAACATATATACATATGTTACATAAAAAGTTTGAGTATTATAAACAGAAAAAGTTATATACATTTGAAACTAGCACCAAAAGCATTTACTCAGTTACAACTGGTTCAAATCAATTATTTTAAATGTGTTTTGTTATTATTCCTATATATGTGTACTGTGTAAAACATGTGGGTGTGCATAGGTTCTAGACCCTGTACACCTTCAATCATTTCTTCTTGTTTTCATAAGTATTTGCTTGTTCCTTTATTATATAAATGGCTTTAAATAGAAGAATATAATGAGATGAACATTTGTCAGGATAAGAAAAAAAGAGATTGAGCCATAACAAAGAATGATTGTCTTACAATCGTGACTGTTCTGAATTAGTCAAAATAAACTCACTCAAATAGAGCATTAAGAATGTCAAGAATATATCATTTTGACACAGTTAAGTCTCAAAGTGTGCAAATCAAGAAGTTGTTTATGAGCATTTATTATGGGTGTTTAGCAATTGAAAATGTATCTGCTTTTATGGTAGTAATAAAAAACAATTTGCATGGTGTTGGGAGCTTTTAAAATTAAGTGCCAATATGTTTGGTTTTATTTTTCTTTACTTGACAAAAATTAAGTAATAATTTCTTATCCAGACAGTCTGCCTGTATCTAAAAACCTGTTTATAAAGACAGGTTTTGGTATTTAGACTACTATAAAAGATGATGTTGTTCCTTGAGTCTTTGAACTGCATCTATATTCTGAAGTGGTTTCCTTTTTGATGGTTCATAATGAAAACAAACCACCATACATATACATATATATGCACATATATGTGTGTATATGTATACATATATATGTATATATATATATATATATATATATATATATCACATGTACACATGTGCACATACACACACAAACATATATAATATGTACATACATATATAAACAGTTCATGTATTCTATTGTTAGAGATTCTTTTGGTTCCACTACTGCTACATTGCACTGCAGCCACTACATGGATTATTAGGATTGCTAGCTGAGGGTTAATTGCTGTGTTTTGTAGCATATCTCATATGGAAGAGGGATGCACATCACTTTTTTTATCAGTTCTAAAATGAAATGAAGAATTTAATTCTGATTCATGTAAACTTGTCCTCTAAGTTTGAAAGTTTTCTATCTTTACTGGCTTTTATGAAATATAACAGGAAATATAAGAGTTTACAAATTATAATACAGAAAAATCTCTGTCTATATTTATCCCAGTACCATTCTATAAGGACAGTGAACATATAGGCTATATTATATTTTCTCAGGCTGTTATTATGAGTTCCCTCCTGTAAGACAGCAAATGCTTTAAGGCATGTTATTTTGACCTTGCCTCTCTATTTGACTTACATAAATGCAAACCAATTCATTTTTATACTAGTTCATGTATTTTAAGTTAATGGGACTATTTTTCATTTTCATGTATATGAATTTAAGAATATCTTATGTGATTGTATGGTAGTAAATTCTTGATTTAATACAAACTGGTAAGTTACATGTATTTTTTCCAATACAACCTCTTAGAAACTAAAGATTCCTTATTTGATTATTCTTAAGTTCTGTATAAGTTCAAATTTTATATATATTCTTATTTGTGTAAATATTAAAGTTATGCCTCACTTATTTCAGAAAGCATATTGCTTTTAAAGAACTCATGCTAAAAAGACATATGTGATCCACAGTTTCATATTTGGAATGCAAGACTCGTATATGAATATATATTTCTAGACCATCTCTGAAATTACTTTTAAAGTCATTAATAAACTATACAGACTGCATATTTCTTACTAACGGATGAATTAAATTAGGAGCTGTGCCTTTGAAGCTGGAGAGATTGGCAGCGGTGCTCCTGTTGCTTTGACACTCTGCATGAAGCACGGTTAATAACTGAAATGTAAGCTCAGAGAAACACTGAATTGATACTAATTACACCAACTTTGAGGGAGAAGATGACCTTAGCTTCAGCTGAAACTTTTAGCCAGGACAACAAATAAATCCAAATGCCACAAAGCATGACTTCTGAAAAGGGTCTAATAAAATCTATTAGCTTTGGGGAGTTTGTGGAATTGCAATAAGTGCCCAGATAATTGTAGCACTTTAAACTGCATTGGCTTCGATAATACAGTAGCTTCCTATTGCTCTAGATCTCAAAGATGCGCCTATTCGCTTCCAATATTCATTTACGTTAGTCTGTGGTCAGAAAATTAAAGGCTTCTTGAGCTAGCCGGTGTGAAGCACGTGTAAGATGATTACAGAGCAAGAAAAAAACATGGAAATAATGTTTATGCAATTTTGGTCTCATCAATCAGTACTTATGTGGAAATTCCAAAAATGCTGATTCTGACACAAATAAACACCTTTAGGAAATGACTAAAATATTTTATTAAATATATGGGGAGAAAGCAGAAGAAAAATCTCCAATATAAAAATATCTAATACACATTTTTAGTTTTTGAGAATATAAATTATAGCATTTCTCCCTCCACTTTCTCTCTCCAAACCCTCCCACAAACCACTTCTCACTCCCTTTCAAATACATATATTCTTAATATACAAATATTCTTAATTATATCTGTTCAGTTCATATAATGTTACTTCTATGTATATTCCCAGGGCTCCAAGAACTAGGGACAACAGAGGAAAACTGAGAGCAGGAAGTTGGCTTTTCTCAGAGAAGAACACACTGACTGATTGACTGCCCAGGGCCACACACCCTGGAAGTCATTTGTTTTGAGCTGTAGTGTGTGCCTAGTTTGGAGAAACAGTACAAGATGAACACAAGTGGCAGCAAAATCCTTTTAGAACTATGTCAAAATGGCAAAAGGAAGAGACTATAGTTGCTCTGAAAGAGCTGGAAACAGAAGAGGTCCAGTTTGAATAGCACTGACATTACCGGAGGTCACAGGCAGTTTCAGAATCTTTCCTCAGTGAGGACCTTCAGAGAAGAAAGATTCGAATAAGACCTTTGTTCTGTCTTCTAATACCTTTCCACTTACTTGACTTCTATGATGCTCGAAAGGATCATAGTGCAGCAATGTAAAGACATCCTGGGGAAGTATGGTGTAGATAGGACTGGAGATTGCACTGGGAACCAAAAACAGAGACAGGTCCTGAAGTTATACTTGTTTAACAAATGGTAAGAGGTCAACCCTTACTTATATGTTTTATTTCACTCCAAATCATACAAGTGTGTAACAGAAAAATAGCAATTGGCTAATAATTGGTAGTGAATGACTGGGTTCATAGTTCTCCTAGATGTCGTTTCATTTAATCGTGAAGATACCAGCACTAGATGATGGTAGGTTGGTGATGACAATTTGTAGGACTGGGTGGTTATTGAAGAGAGAGGCATTTACAAAAATATATCTTTTGTCATTTTAGTAAGTCACTTTCCAAGAAAAAAGAATGTGACTCTTTTTGCATGCAGAATTCACTGAGTAGGGAGAGTATTGGCAGTAAAATATCTGCAAATCTACCTGTATGAGTGCAAAGTCTCTAAGCCTCGGCTACCTGTGTTTGTTTGATTTTTGTTTGTTTGTTTGTTTGTTTGTTTGTTTACTTATTCTTTACCTGTGTGGAGTAAAATGGTTGCCAAATCTTCACTACAAGGAGAGAAAGGATCTGCAAATTAATTACCAGTAAATTAATACAAAATTATGCAAATATGTCTTATTAGTTTTCTTTCCGTTAAGAGAATTTCAACATCACATAGACAAATAATTTTCAGCTCTGAAATAATAGCTTTTCTGAAAATGCAATCACTGTCTTGAAAGATCTTAGCAATCGCAAGCCTAGCCCTTAGCACACAATCTGATTTTTCTTTGATGAAGTTAAAGGTATGCACATGTTATTAATTCAGTCATGTTGCCCACTAAAAAAGCCATGTAAATAAAACTCTTCTGTTTGTTTTCCCTTTGGAGTTTATCTGTTTGCTAGAAATTGTGACTGTGGCATTTTACCTGTTTAAAGGACAAATAGTTTTAATTACCCTTAATAGAATTTTAAGTAGTTTTTTTTTTTTTTTAAACTGAGAATGAAATCAAATTCCCGGATATGTTTGATGCTCTGATACTAGAGAGCAAGTCATTTTCTAAAAATGTTAGTAGGTTTACCTGGACATGACCTCTTGATATTCTTTTGGGGAACTGTATTGGATAGTTTTAGATCTACATGAGCTAGAATCATCTAAGAGGGAACCCCATAAACGAAACCGCCTTCATAAAAAAAAAATCACGCTATAGGCAAGTCTGTTCTGCATTTTCTTAATTAGTTATTGATAGGAAGAGAGCCCCATCCCATTGTGCGAGGTATTGTCACTGGATTCTATAAGACAGCAAGGTCAGCAAGCCACAAGGAGCAAGCCACTGAGCTGCACTGCTCCATGGTCTGTGCATTAGCTCCTACCTCCTGGTTCCTGCCCGGACTGAATTCCTCTCCTGACTTTCATTCATTATAAATAGTGATGTGGAAGTATAACCCCAAGCTGCTTTTGGTCATGGTGTTTTATCACAGGCGTAATTAACCAAAAGTAAGGCAGGAACTAAAAAAACGAAGCCTGGCATCACGGGGAGGAGAGGCCCTTAGCCCTGTGGAGATTAGATGACTCAGGATAGGGGAACGCTAGACCAGGCCGCTGAGGCAAGAGAGGGTAGGTGGATGGGGAGCACCATCATAGAGGCAGGGGGAGGGGGAGGGGAAAGGGGGCTTGTGGAGTGGTAACTGGGAAGGGGAATAACATTTGAAATGTAAATAAATCAAATAACCAATTAAAAAAATAAATAAAATAAAATTAAAAAACGAAGCCTTACTTCCTAGTCAGGTTGAATTCAGCCTTGTTCTGCCTCAGATTAAAATAAGTGGATGCTCTTTAATCTGGATCATTATCCTACCTTATATTTATGTTTTTCATTGTTTTATTTTTAATTACGATATGGGTGTTTCTGTTTCCAGTTGTATATTCTTGAGCAACAGTGTCTAAGGAGGCCAATAAGTGTCAACTTCCCCTGAAGCCAAATTTATTTCTCACCATGTGTGTGTTAAAAACTGAACTCAAGTCCTCTGCAAGAGTGATATTGGCTCCAAACCACTGACCCTTCAGTGTGTCCTGTTCCTTTAAATGGGTTATCTCCTCACTGTCACAAAATATTTGACAAAACAACGAGGAATGCAATGTTTGAGCTATAAGTGAGCATAGTCCATTGGCATAGGGGTGGTCTGGTGCTAAGAGGTGCTCAAGCTGTGGCAGCAGGCTTGGAAGCCAGCAGGTGACACTGCATCTCAGTAAGGAAGCAGAGAGGTGACAGTTTAGATATTGTTTGCTCTCTCCTTTTCTCTTTATCCAGTCTTGGACTTGAGCACAAGGGAACTTGTCAGCAACCTTTAGGGTCCATTTTCACTCCTGAGGTATCCAACTCTGTTGTTGTTCTCCTGACAGCCATCAATTCTTGAATTCTATGAAACGTGATCTGTCTCACATTTTCACAATGAGTTTCCATCAATTTCAGAGACCATAGTATTTCATTTGAGTATTTCAATTGGTAATTTGGGGTACAATTTTTCTGCAATGCGAAAGGATTTGAAGAAGTTCTAAATTCTGCAACATAACTAAATTCTAAGACACTATTCCAAACTTTAAATTTGGAAAGTCTGAAAGTTAAAATGAATGAAATCTGGATTATTATTGCAAGCTAGCTTTAATGTAAGGCTGGTCTCATGTGTTTGTGTATTGTCTGTTTTTATTTATGTCACCGTTTTCCAGACATCTGGCCATTGCTGTTCCTGCTGCGGTCATTTATGTGCTTATTTTCCCAGTTGTTTGTTGTATGCACCTAAGCACTCTGTAACACGTCACTCATGGGAAATGCAAATATTGAGGTCCAGATGTGATGGCAAAGCACATATGACCTCCTGTCACATTTCCACACTGAGTTCTGTTTTCGCAGATGAACAGTAATTTCACCATGCCTAAGTCAAAGTTTACATCCTCAACAAACACTATCTTCCAGTCCTGTTGAAATTCAGAACTCATCCTTTTTTATAGAATATTCTTAATTTATTCTAAAATGTTCATAGATGCATACAATATATCTTGTTCATATCTAACCCTATGCCCCTTCCATTCTTTCTTATAGGTCTCTAATACTTCCCTCTCCAGTCTTCAAGACCTTTCTTTCTTTTCTTACAACATCCCACAAAGTCTAGGTAATCCTGGCTATGTGTATATAGGTGGGGAATGTCCAATAAAATATAGGCAGCCTAACAGTAGCCACATTCCAAAGAACTTTCCTTCTTATGAAGACATCAATTGCTAATAGCTCCTGAGAATGGAGTGAAGCCCCACGAACAGCTTTGCCATCCATACTGACCTTCATGTTGACTCACCTGAGCACGTTCAGTTCTTATATCTTTCTCCTAATAACCACACTGACTTTACAAATTCCACTACACTTCCGTGCATTCCTTCTCATTGGTCAGCTCTCATGCCCTTCTTGTTTTGTTCTAAGATCTTTCTTAAGCCTTGGCAGAGAACAGAGGCTAATAGACAGACACCTTTTATGAATGATCACTCAAAGTGACTTATTCTCAGTACTTTGAGCAGTTATGAGTCTTTATATAAGAAAAGATCTCTAGAAACACAATCTTCTTTAACTAGGTTGAAAGCACTATTAATCTATTGATATAAAAATATGTATAAGCAGTTTGATAAGTAAAACAATAGTAGTTCCCCCTTGGATCTGTCTAGTTTTCTTTGTTTGTTTTGTCATTTTCCAGTAGTGAGCTTTTGAACAGGTTTGTGTTACCAGGCATGAATTAGCTTTTGTAAAGAAACTGTGAAATACAATCAGAAAGCAGTTATCCCATAACAATCATGCCACTATGGCACCATTTGGAACATCCTTCCTGCCTGGTGAGCTTTGCTACATGCAACATAAACCATTGAGTAAGCATGTTGATGACTTCTGTTTTTCAGTGACCTTCATAGATCCTTCCAGCACCATGAATTGTAGACAACAGGGAGAAGCTTCCAGGTTATAGGAGATGCATTTTTAACTGGATGAAAATGACTAGAACAAAGTAAAGTGATTAGAAGCATGACTATCGAGTGCCTATCATCTGGGATTGTAGTTATGTTCTCACTTAGAGCAGTATAATCTTCCACAAATTACAATAACAGCTGCAAATGTGACCCAACACAAAGCTGTTCACTTAATTCAGGCATTATGAAGCTTGTTTTAATTTGTTCGGGTTGCTTTTTAAATTCTCCAACAGAATTTGCAGATGACAATGATGTGTCATAACACCAAAAGGTTAGATGTGTATAAGTGAAAAAGAATGATGCCAACACTGTGATTATTAAAAGTAGATGTTGTAACTTATAGAACTTACTTAAAATCATGGCTCACTCACAACAAGTATTAGCGTTTATGGGATTTCTCACCAAATATTTAGAATTATCTAAATGATAAAATGGCTTTATTCTTTTGTGTTTTCAATGAGGTATCTGGCAGTTTTTAAATAGGAGCAATATTCTGCTGTGTTTGACCATCTATTTTTTTGTCAAAAGCACAAGTTCATGTGATCCACCAGCAATATTTTAATCAGAATCCCATAGAAAACAAATTCTACCACAGAGATACTTGCACATCTATTTTCAATATCAATCTGTTCACAATAGCAAGAAATGGAGCCAGCCTTGATGGTAATCAATAGATGACTACTAATCAACAGAAGAATAGACAATTTAAACTATAATATATTTACACAATGTAATTTTTTAATCTAAATATGAAATTAAGGGATTTTCAGATACAGAATAATTGGTCTAGAAAGTTAGTATTTAGTCAGATGATTAAATTTATAAATACAATAGTAATGTGTCAAACACAGTTCCTGGCCTATAGTGTGTGTATGTGTGTGTGTTTGTGTGTGTGTAAATGAATATAAATGTAAACAAAGTCATTTATATCCTGTATCATTTAGATAATTATAAGACATAAATATGGATAAAATCTAAAATGTTAGAAAAGAGGCACAGAGATGATAAAATACATATATGCTTATGACAGAGGAAGGGCAAAAGAATATGTGTAACATGAAGAAGAAAGACACTGAGAAAGAGGTTGTGAATCAGAATATATGAGATAAGAAAGTATAGTATGTCTTTAAACATAATTATTTGAAAAAAATCCCATAATGAGATAGGACTCCTCAATAAGATCAACAAACTCTAAGTAGTAGCCTTGGAGGCTCCCAGAGACTGAATAACCAACCAAAGAGTGCACATGAGCAGGACATATATAAGTGGGTATTAGCCCAGAAACTTACATGACCACAGTCAGAAGATCTGACATAGCACCCTGTTATCATGGTTTCTTCTATAAGAAATCTGTGGCAGGTGTTCTTTTCCATCATAAATAAATATCAGCTTGTATTTCTAATTTTGTACTAATTGAAATTCCATGATTCAGAAACAATAACAGAAAAAAACAACAAAAAATATTTTCTTGAAATATTTTAAGATTCTCTTAATTGAAAGCATTGTAGGATGTAGCATATATCTTAAAGGCTTAAATTTGAAGTTCTTTTAATTCCTTTTTTAGAAGTGTGCTATGCATTGTTCCTTATGAATTTGGTTCTAAGTAAATGTTCCAGTATTCTCCCAGACAGAAGATATTAGAGCTAGTTGTAAATTAGAAATAAAACTCACAGAAACATTATATATTGTCTAAAACATGCTTATATCTATGCAAAATAAACATTAATTTGGTAAATCAAATTGAATTGAAAGGGAAATTTCAGGCATTTACCAGTTACTTATTTATAAAGCCTGATGACCTGACTTGATCCCTAGGTCCCACAGTCTCAGAGAAGAACCAACTCCTAAAAGTTGTCCTCTGACTTCTATGTGTGTGCTTCAGGCACACACCCACAAGTACATAGACATGTACATGTACACACACACACACACACACACACACACACACACGCTCGCGCGCGCATGCACACACATAAATAATAAAGAAAACGTTTCTAAAAAGGAAAGTAAGTCAAGTTAGTAAAGGTAATAATATATATTCCTCATGGCAACACCCAGGCATGTGCAAAGCACCGCCTTACACTCTTATAAATACACAGAGACTAGAGGACCGAGTTTGAACTGTGCTGTAAGTATTCAAACTTCATATTTCATCGTTATAAAATTCAACAAGTATTTTGTTCATGATTTCTATGCAACTCAACTTAGGCCTAGCTGGAAACCCATTTTTATCATATGTGTGTGTGTGTGTGAATATATAAATATATGTATATTATATAATATACAAACCATAGATATTAAGTATATATTCATAAATATTTTTATTATATATATGGAGAAAGCAAGAAAGTGAGACAGAATATGTTTTGTACATGGTTTTCTTATATAGCCAAGAAGGCTAGCTTTAAACTTGTGCTCTTATTGACCCAGCCTCCCATGTGCTGGAAGGGATTGCAGGTTCTTGGGAATATTTTTAAATCTAAAAGACATCTATGGTTATTTTTTTCTTTTAATGGCTTTCCTTTCATATCAGATTTTAGAAATTCATTAAACAAATCATAAAGCCAATGACTCCCTAATTCATTATCATTAAAGTCCTTCCCTTACGTGTATCTATAATGCTTCCTTGCTTAGTAACATTCTTACTGCCTCCTTTCCCAGTTCTGAGAGCCTCATCCTATAACCAGAAGTGCTGTGTCATTCGTGGTCAGTTGGAGTGGCATTATGTGTGTGGAGTTGTGACAGCTTTGCCCTCTGCTTCTCTGAGTTGATTCAAAGTCAAAATTATCACGTTCTTCCTTTCACTCAGGTTGACTTTAAAATGAAACCATTTTGTTGAAGTTGCAGCTGGAGTCTTAGGTCTTCAAATACACTGAAGCCACGTGACACCATATATAGAGCACAATATAAACTCTATCACCTAGGCATAGATGTACTTTTCAGACTTAAGGATAATATCTCAGTGAAAGTGCTTCAAAGCATTTTCATAACTATAACTTAACTCAATTTTGTTAAAAGAAACATGAAATTTGGCATTATCCCCTCAGTCATTATTCTGTTGTTGTTGTTTAATTTTACATCCTGACTGCAGTTTCCCTTCCTTTCTCTCCTCCCAGTCCATACCCTCCCCCAAGCCCATTTCTCCTGCTTACTTCAGATGGATAGCTGATGGTTGGTGGATATCAACCAGCCATGTCATATCAAGTAAAACCAAACACTCCTTGTCTATTAAAACAACTCAGTACGTGGAAAGGGTCCCAAAGGCAGGCAAAAGAGTCAGAGGCAGCCCCTGCTCCTATTGTTAAGGGTCCCACATAAGAACAAGCTACACAGCTATAATATATATTCAGAGTGCCTAGGTCAATCCCACGTAGGCTCCCTGGTTGGTGGTTCAGTCATCTTCTGTAAGGCTAGATTTGTGGCTAGATATTGTTTAAATTTTGTTTTGACGTAGAGTATCTTGTTTTCTCCATCTATGATGATTGAGCGCTTTTGTGTTTATAGCAGTCTGGTTGCAAGACTGTAAATGTTGTAATTTCTGAGAGTCCTTATGGGATGAACCTGATAGTAAATAAGTTAGAAACATATGAGTGGACAGTAATATGAGCCACCCAAAGGAACTTAGAAGAGGAATCACAAGTATCCATAGATCTTGATTTTCATTTTTTTATTGTATGTTTTCTATATTTACATTTCAAATGTAATCCCCGTTCCTGGGGATATCTCTTCGAAAAACATCCTTCTCCTATACCCTCACCCTCTGCTCAACAAACCACCCATTCATACTTGCTGGCCCTGGCATTCCCCCACACTAGGGCATAGAGCCTTCACAGGATCAAGGGCCTTTCCTCTCATTGATGTCTGACTAGGCCATCCTCTGCTACATATGCAGCTAGAGCCATGAGTCCCACCATGTGTACTCTTTGGTTGGTGGTTTAGTCCCTGGGAGCTCTGGGGTTACTGATTAGTTTATATTGTTGTTCCTTCTATGGGGCTGCAAACCTCTTTAGCTCCTTAGGTCCTTTCTCTAGCTCCTTCATTGGGAACCTTATGCTCAGTCCAAAGGATGACTGTGAACATCCACTTCTATATTTGTCAGGCACTGGCAAAGCCTCTCAGGAGACAACTATATCAGGATCCTGTCAGCAAGCAGTGTTGGCATCCACAACAGTGTCTGGGGATGGTGATTGTATAGCATGTATCTCCAGGTGGGTCAACCTTTGGATGGTCATTTCTTCAGTCTCCACTCCATACTTTTTCTCTGTAACTCCTTCCATGGGTGTTCCCCCTTTTAAGCAGGCTGAAAGTATCCACACTTTGGTCTTTCTTCTTCTTGAGTTTCATGAGGTTTGTGAATTATATCTTGTGTATTCTGAGCTTCTAGGCTAATATCCACTTATCAGTAAAGTGCATATTATTTGTGATTTTTTGTGATTGGGATACCTCACTCAGGATGATATCCTCTAGATCCATCCATTTGTCTAAGAATTTCATAAATTCATTATGTTTAATAGCTGAGAAGTACTCCATTATATAAATGTACTACATTTTCTGCATCCATTCCTCTGATGAGGGACATCTGTGTTCCTTCCAGCTTCTGGCTATGGGACCTCATAAAATTGTAAAGCTTCTGTAAGGCAAAGGACACTGTCAATAAGACAAAAAGGCTACCAACAGATTGGGAAATATCTTTACCAATCCTACATCCAATAGAGGGCTAATATCCAAATATACAAAGGACTCAAGAAGTTAGATTCCAGAGAAACAAATAACCCTAATTTTAAAAATTGGGGTACAGAGCTAAACAAAGAATTCTCAACTGAGGAATACCGAATGACTGAGAAACCCCTGAAGAAATGTTCAACATCCTTTGTCATCAGGGATATGCAAATCAAAACAACCCTGAGATTCCACCTCACACCTGTCAGAATGGCTAAGATCAAAAACTCAGGTGACAGCAGATGCTGGTGAGGATGTGGAGAGAGAGGAACATTTTTCCATTGCTGGTGGGATTGCAAGCTGGTACAACCACTCTGGAAATTGGTCAGGCAGTTCCCCAGAAAATTGCACATAGTACTCCCTGAGTACTCAGCAATACCACTCCTGGGCATATACCCAGAAGATGCTCCAACATGTAATGAGGACACATGCTCCACTCTGTTCATAGCAGCCTTATTCATAATAGCCAGAAGCTGGATCTTGACTTCCTAATTCAACCCAAGACATTTTTTTCTTGATCTTAAAGTAACTGGAATAGCAATTATTAATCATAAAGGCCTATATGTAAAGGAAGGGAATATATAAATGTAAGGCATGCCTCATCATGTCTGTGTTTGCCTGGTGAGTATAGGACTTTCAAATAAGCAACTTAACCACATTCCTATGTCTTTTGAACAGGCAGATCTGTGGATCCATAGAATCAATGTTGCTGTTTGCTGGATTCCTAATTAACATTCAAGCTTCCCATTCTTTGACCTGCGCATCCTTGATGCTTATTTAGCAGCTTATGATTAGTTAACACACCATATTCACAGATTAGAAAGTTGTATTAAATTCATGCTTTCTTAATTACAACCACAATGCTTTTGTGACCCACAGACATATTACACAAGCTCTTTGATTTAACTCTAGTTATTGTGAAAAGAATTGCCTATCTACCTAATGAGCTCCCTTCTCAAAAACATGATCTTTATGCTTTTATCACCAAAGCAGACTATCAGAGTCAGTGTGAACGATCTAACACTCTTCAATGGCAAAGTATTTTAGTATGTAAATTGCCTGCCTCCAAGACTGATAATCCAAACCCAACCCCTGAGATATACATGAGAGAAAGGCAATACTCATGCCTGCAAATTGTCCTTGGACCTGTTCATGTGGCCATTGATACATAGACCTAGGCAAACATACACACACAGAGACACATACAGACACACATACAGACACATACAGGCACACAGACACACAAATACACACATACTAAGTAAAATATAATTGAAATTTTAAAATAAGTTTCTTAAATGGATACTACTCTCAGCGATTCACATGCAACATTATAAGGCTTACCTTAAAGGCCTGTGCTCTCAACCTCTCTGAAATGGAAAGGCTTGGGCTCCCAGCTGTTAGGTAATATACTTTGTAACAGTATCTCATTATTTTTTATTCCATTCTCAATATTTGAGGTGTTCATGGCATATCATAGGCTCTTGTTTTCGATAATCTTTCAATTTTTTAAAAAGCCTTCTAATTCACACTTGCATCAAATTTACATTTATTGTAACAAAACAAGTGTTATTTGAAGGCAAACGTTATAAAGTCGATGAATCTTATCCCCTTCTCCCTCCTATTCAATTCAGCTGATCATGAAATGTAAAATTCTTCCCCCCCCAATCCTCCTACTCCTTCTCTTCCCTATCCTTCTCACCCTCTCTTATTTGCCTCTTCCTCTTCTTCCTCCTCCTTATCCCACTCCATTTCCCAGAATGCCTGCTTAGCAATCCTTAGAAATGTCTACTAGTAACTATGCTTTTAGCAATTCACGGTTCCATCTTTGTTCAGCATCTGATTTTTGGCTCAACGCCAAGTTAAGCTATTTCTTATGGAATGCTTTAACAGTCAATGTTTCAAGGTTTCTTTTTAAAATGTTATTATTATTATTGTTCTGTTTTTATAGGCCAGTTGTTACCCACCTCTCAGTCCTCCCTCCAACTCTTCCTCATCCCATTCCCCCCAGCCCCTTTGTCCAAGAGGATGTCCCCACTCTCCCAACCCCACCACAGCAGACCTCCCCACTCCCTGCAGCCCCAAGTCTCTCAAAGTTTAGGTACATCTTCTCTGAGACAAGACCAGGCAGTCTTCATCTGTATATGTGCTGGGAGATTCATATGAATTAATGTATGCTGCCTGATTGGTGGCTTAGGGTCTGAGAGATCTCAGGGATCCAGGATAGCTGAAAATGGTAGTCTTCCTATGGGATCGCCCTCCTCCTCAGCTTCTTCCAGCTTTTCCCTAATTCAATAAAAGGGGTACATGACTTCTGTCCATTAGCTAGGTATACGTGTCTGTATCTGTTGTTGGGCCTCTCGGAGGGCAGCCATAGGCTCCTGTCTGTAAGCACACTATAGTATCAGCAATAGTGTCAGGCCTTGAAGCCTCCCCTTGAGCTGGATCCCAAATTGGGCTGGTCAGTGAACCTCCTTTCCCTCAGTATTGTCTCCACTTTTGTCCCTTATGTTCTTTTAGACAGGAACAATTCTGGGTCAGAGTTTTTGATGGTTAGATAGAAACCATATCCCTCCATTTGATGCCCTGTTTTTCTATAGATTCTCTACAAGTTCCCTCTTGCCAGTGTTCAGCATTTCATCAAAGTTTCTTAAAGCAGTATATTCTAGTAAAGTAGCATAGTATTGGAAATTATTATGGCATTAGGCTCTGTCTAAATGATTTTCCTAACAGAAGCCAGCAAACCTTCACATTTTTGACAAGATTTTCTGATGAAAGAATTGTTAACATGAAAGCAGGAATCAATGGGTAGTGTATAAGTCTGGAAGTACACCTGCCATCTGTTATATAACAAACCAGTTTTTCACTAGCCGATAAGCTCTGATGAAGGATGGTTTAGCACCTGGTTGGTTGAGGATTAAATTTGTCCTGTGCTAGAGGCTAATAAATGAAAATAAAATGAATATCTTAAAATATCAAAGGATGGTTATTTTGTTTTCAGTTTTTTTCTCCATTACATATAAGGTAACTTGCAGGAAGTGAAAATTCAGACACATGCCTGGGGGCTACTGTCAATTGTTGAAGTCTTGAGCTGGGTATTTTGAGGATCACTGTGCTCGAAACCCATTTTTTGAGACCTTACTCAGTTGAAAATGTGGAGCAAAATGATCTCGTAGGTGTCCCTCTCTTCTATCTGCTGTCCTCTCCCTCACTCTCACATTTCTTATGTCCCTGTGACTGCCCAGGAACAGTCTGAATGCCACACTCTCCATATTTTAGCTATCATATTGGTGTGTAACTTGGCCTATTCTAAAACTGAATTAGCCTGGATTTACCAAACTGCACATAGCACAACAAGAGAATACATAATGAGGATAAAACACATCTCCAAATTAGGCTGTTCTTAGACAAGAGAAAGAAAATGTCATTGCTAAGTGTTAATAGATTTCTTTATGTTCCAAAAAGTTGTGAGCTATGAGTCATGAAGTACATATTTAAACCAAAGCCTCAGCACACATAACAATGAAAGACCTACTCATGGAGTTCTAATAGGAAGGCTCTACCCAATGTTCTGACATATCAATTATGTATTGCCAGGGCTACCTTGTCTTTCTTTCTGAACCTTTTGCTAAACAAATGAGATTAAAAAGCAAACAGGGGCTTTCTTAAATGGGCAAATGAAAGATTTGGAGATAAAACTATTTGGTTAGAGTGATTTTTTTTTTTGCTTTTTATCTCTCAGATAATCGTAAGAATATAATAAATACTCTTAAGCAAATGAAATTCTAAATTACTTCAGAAAAAAAGTGGTTCTCTAAAGACTTGATTTTAATGTTGTATCTTCAATATGAGAAAACATAATACACAATCACTAGAAATCATGGTCAGGTTCCTCACAGCAATATCCCACTCTCATAGGAACTTCTATGTGAGTTGCTTTTCTATTGCTCTGATACAATAAGATGAACAAAAGTGGCTTAAGGAAAGGTTCATTTAGTTTCAGTAGGAAGTCAGAAATAGTGGGTAAGAGGCGGTAGCAGGCAGATAAAGCAGAGAAATGAGACATCACATTTTCATTTTGTTATGATACATTTTATGTATTTTCATTTCAAATGTTCAAATTTCCTGGTTTCCCCTCCAGAAACGCCCTATCCCATCCCCACCCCCCTGCTTCTATGAGGCTGCTTCTCCTCCTACCCACCCACTCCCACCTCACCACCCTCGCATTCCCCTACAATGTGGAATCAAGCCTTCACAGGACCAAGGGCTTCTCCCCCTATTGATGCCACACAGTGCCACCCTCTGCTACATACGTGGCTGGAGCCACAGGTCGCTCCATGTGTACTCTTTGGTTGGTGGTTAAGTCCCTGAGAGCTCTGGGGTGGGGGGGCTCTGGTTGTTTGATATTGTTGTTCTTCCTATGGAGTTGCAAACCCCTTCAGCTCCTTCAGTCCTTTCTCTAACTCCTCCATTGGGGTCCCCATGCACAGTGGTTGGCTGTGAGCATCCCATCTGTCTCTGTATTTGTCAGGATCTGGCAAAGCCTCTCTGTAGACAGCTGTATCAGGCTCCTGTCAGCAAACACTTCTTGGCACCCACAATAGTGTCTGGGTTTGATGTCTGTATATGGGATCGGGGCAGTCTCTGGATAGGCGTTCCTTCAGTCCCTGTTCCCACATGTTGTTCCTGTATTTCCTTTAGGCAGAAGACATTCTAGGTTAAAAATTTGGAGATGAGTGGGTGGCCCAATCTGCCAACCTTGGCCTTTTCTAAACTCTGGATATGCTTCTTAACTAAAATGTTAAATTAAGTTATATTACATTGAAGCAAGAATATAACATATAAACAATGCTATTCTTTTATATATATATATATATATATATATATATATATATATATATATGGAAATACATTTATAAAACATGTCTATGTACTAATTTTAAAATTTAATAATTAAAATCATTAAATAAATTCTAATTTAATAGATGTAAATTTAGTACCATTTAATAAAAATTAAGTTTAATAAGTTGAACTTTTATTTTTTTGTGTGTTTGTTGAAACTTGTGGTCTTCATATAGAGTCACCATCTCCTAGAGCTCCTTCAATTCTTCCCTTAATTCCTCTATAGTGGTCCTAGGCTTCAATCCAACCGTTGACTGTATCTGCATCTGTCTCAGTCAGCTGCTGGTAGGGCCTCTCAGAGGACAACCAACGTAGACTCCTGTCTATAAGCACATAGAAGCATCAGTAATAGTGTTAGACCTTGGTGCCAACCAATGAGATGGATCCAAAGTTGGGCTAGACACTGGACAGCCTTACCTTCAGTATCCTCTCCATTTTTGACCCTGAAGTTCTTGTAGACAAGCATAATTCTGGGTCAAATTTGGTAACCTCATCCCTCCACTTGGAGCCCTCTCTATCTACTGGAGGTGAACTCTTCAAGTTCCCTTTCCCCACTGTTGGGCATTTGGGCTAGGGTAACCCCCATTGATTCCTGGGAGTCTCTCACATCCTGAGTCTATGGGACTTTCTAGAGGGTTCTCCACCCCCATCCCCAGAAGCTGCATATCTTCATTTACTCTCCTGGCCCTCTGAGATTCTCTTTTGCCTCCCATACCTGATCCTGCTCCCCTTTTCCTCTCTGCCACCACTTTCCC
Organism: Mus caroli; assembly: GCF_978045245.1. NCBI lineage: Eukaryota > Metazoa > Chordata > Mammalia > Rodentia > Muridae > Mus > Mus caroli. The sequence continues at coordinate 63,776,742 of NW_028227272.1, read as the reverse complement.
ACCTAGATTCCTCTCTCCCTCTACCTTCTGTGATTAATTAAATATCCCTCCCAGATGGGACTGAAGCTTCCTACTTGGGCCTTCCTTCTTGTTAATCTTTTTGTGGTCTGTGAGTTGTATCATGGGCATTCTGTACTTTTTGGCTAACATCCACTTATCCGTGAGTACATACCATGCATGTCCTTTGGGGTTTAGGTTACCTCACTGAGGATGATATTTTCTAATTCTATCCATTTGCCTGTCAACTTCATGATGTCCTTATTTCTAATAGCTGAATAATATTCTATTTTGTAAATGAACCATATTTTCTGTATCCATCCTTTGGTTGAGGAACATCTGGGTTGTTTCCAGGTTCTGGCTTTTTTAATTTGTAAAAATTTTAATATTTAAATCATAACTGTTTTTTTATATAAAAAGTGTCCTACTTTTTATATAAATCATTTCTCATATCCATCTATTATAATACATGCTTAAATTCTTAGGAGTACACAATTATTTTTCTTCACTGATAAGTATTTTCCTTCCTATCCAATTGAAGCATCATACATTACCTTATGAGATTTTAGTAAGTCAAAGTGGTGATGGCTGAAATAACCACTGAGAATAAAGTCTGAACCCATATCTCATTACTTCTTTTGTGAGGAATACACATGAAAAAACCACTTTTATGAAACTAAAACCAAATCTCATTTAGGTTAAATTGTGGCATCCAATGAGATAAATGTTATTTTAACACTTGTCCCATTTTTCCTTGTTTAATTCCCTCTGTCATATACTTTGTGGTAGTGTCAGGATCCCATTGTATGAATAATAATACTACATTATCACTAATATGTAGAAAGATAGAAAAAAACTTTGAAATGTGTAGAGAAAGAGCAAAAAAAATGTAAGTTGTTATTGAGGATAGGAAGGGAAGAAGATATATAATTCAGTTGGATTGTTGGATTGCCTGATCTAGGGATTAAGTACATGATGTATGAACTATACATAATGAAGTAATTAAATATAGTAGATATAGTAGGACTGGGTTTTGCCTGTTGCCACAATAAATAAAGGTGAGTATATACTTGGCATAACAAATACCTTAACTGATACTACTCACCATCTTAGTGTTCAAATGTATCCTACAGTACCATGTTATAGCTTAACTTAAATATAAGAATATACGAAAACCAAAAAGAACAAAATTAAGTTCATTTCAGTGTTCGTGTGTTGCACGCTCCCTTCTGTCATGGTCTTGTTCATTATTTAATTCAATTTTATAAAATATTGGCTTAGTTTCCCAGAACATATGCCCAAGAATGTGCAGAATTCTGAATTTTTTGTAGTTAAGTATTAGTGGTGCTGAATGAAATATTTATTTTCATGTTTCTTCTTAGGTACATGCACCATTGGGACCACTTTTTTAAAAAAATAAAAGCATTTGGGCAATAAACAAGAAAAGTATTCTTGCTTAGGGTCTGCATGGTTTTCAGACTTGGCTCTTTAAATGAATTTTCTTTGATTTTCTTAGTGTGCACACTATAAAAATATTAAAATAGAAGGAGAACAAGTATTAAGCATGTAACTTATTGTACACAGTTAACCTAACATAGCAGCTAGAGAAAACTTGAGTTTTTAAATTCAGCTTTTGATATGTGTAGCTAATTTTATACAGCTAAGTTTGTTGGCACCTACCCGTGAAGGGACTACAGGAATCAGTGTCTAGATTCTCTTATCTAGTACCACTAGAAATAACTCAAATTCAAGAAAACTATTATCACAAATAAGGTTTTCGGATTATATTAGTATTTGCAGTAAACAATCCACATTGTCATGTCTCATGAAACAAATGCATTCCTTATTGTGGGGGTTTAAATGAGAAACATTGCTCATGGGCTCATGCATTTAAACACGTGGTGGAGCTGTTTGGAGACATTTTAGAATTATTGGGGGGGTGGGTAGCCCTGCTAGAGAGGTACGCTTTGGGAGTCTGCGGCCTCGACCCACTTTCTTCTTGTTCTCTCTGTTACTTGTGTTGTGGATAATGATACTCAGTATTCACACTCCTCCCAACATGCCATGTGTGCTCTTATGAACCTTACCATCCTGGAACCATAAGCCAAAATAATATCTACAAGTTGCTTCTGGAAATGGTATTTTATCAGAGCAACAGAAAATTAATTAATATACCTATCCTCACTGGCTTCATGTCATCAGAAGAACTGTCCCTCACTGGAAAATCCATGGCTGGCTAAGCACACCTTGGCTTAAAATAACTGATTCTTATCATTGTAACTTGAATGCCAAAATGATTTGAGCCAATCTTCTATGCAAATCTGGACCATCTGAGTTTTAGTTAGTTTTAGCCTTCTTCTAGATTCTCACTAACTCTTGAATTGGACTAAAAGCCAACTACCTTTTAGTTTTTACTCCTATTTTACCATAATTTACTTGGATTTCCCTCTCCCACTAATAACTCTCATTGTACTTTACTAAGATAAAATATCAATTTCTTGAGCAATTATGTTGCATACATTTATGAATGTGATAGTGTGTGTCTTAGGTTAGAGTCTAGTTTTCTCTAAACAGCTTCAGTGAAGATAGCCTTCAGAAAGCAATGCCCACTTTCTTTTTTTTTCTTTTTTTTCTTTAATTTTTTTACAGTCCAGTGGTTAATCCCCTCCCAGTCTGCCCTCTGACTTTTCTTCATTCCCTACTTCCTCCCCTGACTCCAAGAGGATGTCCTACTCCTTACCCCTACCCCACAAGACCTCCCCACTCCCTGGGGCCTCAAGTCTCTTGAGGGTTAGGCATATCTTCTTTCGCTGAGGCCAGTTCAGGTAGTCCTCTGCTCTGTGTGTCAGGGGCCTCATATCAGTTGGTTTATACTGCTTGGTTGGTGGCTCAGTGTCTAAGAAATTTCAGGGCTTCAGGTTAGTTGAGACGACTGGTCTTCCTATGGAGTTACTCTCTAATGGAAACAGGCAACTTCAGGAGGTAGGAGGTGGGGGAGGGCTTTAGAATGTACCGGAGACCTGGGAGATGAAAGAATCTCAGACTCAAAGGGAGGTACTTTGAGGGGATGAAATGCCCTGCAGCAGGGAGAGGGGAGAGGAAACTGGTAGAGTCCATCTCTAGTAGAAAGACAGGGTTTTAATTGGAGGGATGGGGTTTCAATCCCACAGTCAAAAACTGTGACCCAGAATTGTTCCTGTCTAAAGAACTGCAGGGACAAAAATGGAGAAGAGCCTGAGGGGGTTCAGTGACAGACCCAAATTGGGACCAATCTCAAGTGGAGACTCCAAGGGCTGACACTATTACTGAGGCTATGGTGTGCTTACAGACAGGAGTCTATCATGACTGCCCTCCTACAGGCCCAACAAGCAGCTGAAAGAGTCAGATGCAGATTCTTACACCCAACCAATGGACAGAAGCCATGCATTCCTGTGGTTGAATTATGGAAAGGATGGAAGAAGCTGAGGAGGGGGACCACTTTCTAGTGTCTTGTTTAAATTAGCACATTGTTTATTGTGAACAATTTGGATTGTTCCCTTAACAGATCCAAAGTTGTTACACAAGATCTAAACTATTTCCCCTTGATACAGAGCATCTATGGTCTGGTTCCTGCATTTTTCTACCTGAGTGAATATTCTGACCTAAGTTTTGTGGTTCATACCTATAATCCTAGAACAGTGGAGAGTAAGATGGAATGGTTGCTTCAAGCTAGTGATCAACCTGAGATATCTAGTGAATCCAGGGCAAGCCTGAGCCATAACAACAACAACAACAACAACAACAACAACAAACAACAACAACAACAAAACTAAAATTAAAAACCTACATAACCACCCAAACCATCCACATTAACACACACACACACACACACACACACACACACACATTCTAAACTTTACTTTTTACTTTTCTGGCTAAGAGCATCATTAATTTAAATCTACCTCTTTGTCATTTATGAGTTATTGTTCTCAATATGACCAGAATTTTTTTAAAAAATAGCAATGTTTTCCCCTACAAAGATGTTATTCATAGTGTCTTAGTATAGTACATCTTCAAGCACAAATAATGTATTTCATGTCTGTGGTTTGCACAAACTAGGACACTATGAATAATTTGGGGCAATTATATTTTGCATTGCCTTTAATGTATTAACTTCACAGCTATTCATGATATAAACTAGTAAATCTCTAGCAACAATAAAAATGGTTTAATGGCTTAAATTAGATACCAAAAAATCTTATTAATTTTGATGCCTTCATGAAAACTATTTGCCACAAAGCATATTAAAGACGCTTAGAAGCATGAAGTACTTTGATAAAACAGACATAGAAGAAATTCTTTTTATTTCAGCTTTCTTAATACTGGCCTATCATAGAATCTGCTACTAAGGACTTACATATGCATCCTTCCATTTTAGGTAAAATGGTGACTAGAATCAAAATCCATGTTTTCTACTTATTTTAAAAAATATATATTTTCTAGGGATGTTAAGAAGATTTCCTTACAGTCTCATAGGCACCTGAACTTGAAGATCTTTTCTGTTTACATATGCTGTATCTAATAGATATTTTAGATAATGTTATTTTAGTAACATTTTCCACATTGCATAGACAGATGCTCTATTATGATACTATAATGATCTATTTGCATATAAGCAACAAGCAGACCTCATATTTGTTACACATATTAAGTAGTTGATCATCTAAGTCAACACCTGTGGGTTACGGTACATGACTTATATGTAAATAACATTGAGTCTTCTCAAATTTACTTTTCATCTTTGAAATAACCATGGAGCTGAACACCGTAGGAAAGCACAGAAATGAATGATTATTTCCAACTGAGAAACATAAGGATTCATGAAAAAATGGGAGAATTATCCTGATTTGGTACTATAATCTCACACCATGGCTTGACGGAGGTTTAAAATTTTTAAATCCATCCTGAAAATGTACTACAGGAGTGACATGAATATAGCCAGGTTAATATAAAAGTATCACTGATACTTCTAATCAAATGCCAACAGTTCTATTCAGTGCGTAATTGGCCCGTACCAGGGAATTGTGGTGTACCTGCTCTTCTCTTCGATTAAAAATTAGGGGTATGCATTAACTATGTGGACACAGAAACAGTTTACATGAAATAAGGAAAACTATTCACATTCTGTTAACGAAGGTTAAAACCCAAGTACTAGTTCAGAATTTTCTTTTTTCCCTATTACATAAACGCTTGTGCCTTAAAGTATGTAGTGATGAGTCTAGCTGAGTGAGAACCTTGTTATTATAGAAAACGCATAGCTTAGCCTTCATTGTAGTATCCGTATGTTGTATGACACCAACACAGTTTTGGGGTGACTTTTAAATTAAACCAACTATATCTGTCCCCAAGCACTGTGGAAAAGGGTGGTTTACAATGAAGCTGGATATAAATTAATGTCCTCCTTGAACTCAGCTCATAATATAATCCAACAGGTACAATTTTGCTGGAAATGTATTAAACATAACATAGTTTGTCATATCATACTGTTGCTATATTTTCCATACCTTGTTGTTGCTGCTTATCTCTCAAAGCCTCAAAAGTGGGAGGAGATACAAGCCAACGTCCCTCCATCATAATCTCATGTTCACTCATTGCACTTGTTAAAAGAAAGAGCTGCAAATGTTAGCCATTCTCTTTGAAGCGTGTTATTGAAGAAAATGTTTCCTTAATTTCCCAGTATATTCCTTACAGCTTGCTCTCATTCTGGCATTCCACTCTTCTTCACAAGTTTTCACTAACTCACACTCTAGTAACTCATTACAGACCTTTACCTGTTGAATTCCTTGCCTCTTTCTAGAACTATATGCCACATAGCAGAACACAAGAATATTTACAATGGTATAATAGTTTTGCAAGCAAAGACATAACAAGCAAGTTGGAAGCAAAAATCCCACCCATGCTAGAGACAAAAAAATGACATTAAAAAGAAAATATCTATCTTTTCTGAAATTTGTTTCACTCTAAATCGTTGTAGGACACAGTGTTTCAATGCCTAGCTGCTGTTAATTAGATCAGCACAGGAGCTGGAACTTTGGTTTTCCTTTTGAGTGTTGCCACCAGCTGCAAAACATCCATTTCCTCATAATTGATTCTCAAGTTTATTTGCAATGTTCCATGAGGCATAGCCTACTGAAATGACTCATCATGTTTATGGGAACAACATAAGAATAAAGGTTATGTTTGAATGGTTTTGCCATATTAAATTTAGACTAAAAACATGGTTTCTTGGAAGTTATTTTAAGCCAGCTTTTAAATATACAAATTTAATTAGATTTCAATTTTAAAATCACTTTCCTTTATGAGAAGTAGTCAATTCCAAAACTGTTAAAAGTGGGGCCTACTTAAGGTAATGTCTGGTCTAGATCTTATGAATAAAAAAATAAATTAAAGTCTACATTCACTTTCAGGAGCATCTTGCAGTTCTGAGATTTGAAGTCTGTGTTTTTACCTTTTTAAAAGTGGGATGTGTATTGAATTCAGATTCAACAGCAGACTAGTATTTTATAACTTGTAGTTGTCTATGTGTGTTTAGAAACAAATGACTACCTTCAAAACTTCCCAAGAGTCAAATTGCTGGTGTTTACTTTAGAAAGACGTATATCATTATCCTGTGATCACTCATTTAAAGGAAATTATCATTTAACTACCAAATATTATTTATTTACACATTAGTATATGCTAAAGATTTCATGTTACAAATCCACAGTCAAATGTGTGTATGTGTATGCATGTGTGCATGAGGCATATGTATGACAGTGTCAGAAGCCTTGTTCTATTACTCTTCACCAAATTACCTTTAGAGAAGATCTCTCACTCCACCGAGAGCTCAGCATATTAGCTACAATGGCTGTTCCATAAGTCCCTGGGATCTGTCTGTCTCTGATGAAACAGTTATCCAGATTTTATGTGGAATCTCCATAGAGGTTCTGATCCTGGTCAGTCAGTGAATTCTCTTATCCACTATGCAATCTCCCCTAATCCTTAACTGCCACATTTTAATAGAGGGGATTTCTTCCCTAGAGACATTGAGTGGTTACAAAAATTGAAATCTGTGTGTTTAATTTGGTAAAGTAAGGTTTATATTGTCTTCAATTTAAGTAGTGGAATAATATTTTGTGATTGGCATTTGTAAATTAATGCTGAGAAGCAAACTACAAAATTACATGAGAAAAATAAAAGGATTCTAAGCTTGTGCTTATCCATAACCCTCATGGAATATAAGATACTAACATATAGAAGCAAATCCACAAAAGGAATATTTGAATTGTCAGTATCCTAATCAGCATAAAATCTAGTAATTTATTTTAAATTTTTTTCCTTGTGTTTACAAATTGATTTATAAAAAATTGCCTAGAAACTGGTACAAAATTATATCAAGGGTCATAAGAAAAACCAATCTCCAAAATGTATCATCAAACAATGTTTTTAAGTTCTTTTGTACGATCTTTCTCAAATGTTCCTTCCTTTCGATCCCCTTTCTTTTAGAGAACATCTTCACTTTGGAACTATAGAAATAAGATTTACAACTCAAATACTTACTTTCTTCCTGTCTCTTTATTGTCCTAAACTCTGATTTCAAATATGTAAATAGCTGTTGGATCATTTCTGAGGGATGCTAAAGAGACATTTTTCAGCCAAAGAGAACTACTGAGTGATTTGAATGGAGCAGTGCCTTGAGAATGAGTGTTCTTTTAAAATGTTATAATTATAATGGGTCTTTGAATGGAAGATGGTAAAGATACTCTTGAGCATGCCTTAATTTACTTGGTGGATACTCAGGTCCAAGACAACAAGATTTTGTGTAAGACTGAGAAATTATAGAGAAAAGGAAACTCTGGGAATGTGTCAGAAGAGGCGTATATGTTGTCTTTTGTGGAAAGCAAAGGAAGGAAAATAGATGTTGTAAAGAGTGATAAGATTTGAGGAAAGAAAGATATGATGGAAGGATATTTATTTATTACACAAGAATTTATTTTGGATAAAATAAAACTGTAGTAGCTTATGTCTTACGATTTCCATCTCATTTACTGGGCATTGGTAAGAAGACTGAGAAACATCCTTTGTATTAATTTCTGACTTAATCGTGAGTTCACGGGAGCTAAAAAGGTGAGTAAATTACTCACGATCCTTCTGCTAAGAATATAAATTTAAATTTTTGGCTACTGGATTACAATTCTATTAGCTACACCATGCTGGGTATTTCAATTTCAGGGAAGATCTTGGAAGATGCCCAGACATAGTGCTTTTGAGACTTGGGACTTGGGAGGGGTAAATTATTATGTGAGTTGGCAAACTTAAATCCTTAGTGACAGGAATGAACACTGAAGTTCAGCTCTCCAGGAAGAGAGATTCTATTCTTCTAGACAAATAAATAAATAAATAAATAAATAAATAAATAAATAAATAAAAATAATAAAAAGCAGAGCATAAAAAATTCATTGCTACTGGCAGGTTTACTAATAAAGCTGCCTTCATTAGTTTGGCTAACCCTTGAACTCCTTTGACACCGTGCTTTTATTGTAATAATGGGAGATGGAAGTGACATTCAGCTCATACTATAATTAGCTGAAACCTGATGACCACTATTAACATGGCACCTCTGTGCAACTCTGGACATGTTTGTGGCCTCACTGCAAAAGGAAAGAACACAGACATTGCTGGAGTCTCAAAGTCACCAACCAAAATGATACCCACTTGATTTTTGTCTCTTCTGGATAAGCAAACATCTGGTGATATTAAAAGACAGCTGTGGCTCTGTGACTTAGTGCGAGTTCTCTTTTGAACTGTAATGTTTATGATTTATTGAAGTGTTTTGCTAAATACTTTCTTATTTGCTGGTCATTAGTGCTTCTGTTTCTATGTTCTACGGTCCTTAGATTACAATACCAAAAATGTTCAGTTGGCTTCACAGATTCAGGCTCATAAGTACACTTAGGATTCAGATTATTTTTCTTTTATTGAAAATTGATTTGTTCATTTAATATATTCTGATTATTGTTTCCTGTCTTTCCACCCCCCACCCCAGTTCATCCCTGTCTTACTTCCTATGCAGTCCAGATCTATGCACTTCCTGTCTCTCAGAAAACAAACAGGTTTCTATGGGCTAATAATACAATAAAGTAGAACATAATATGAAAAGATAAGACAAACACAAATACAAAAAAGTAGGGCAAAAATACAGAAGGAAATAAGGCACAAGAAACAGAAATCCACACTGAGACACACTCATTCACAGACTCAGGAATCCCATACAAACATAAAATCAGAACCCATCATACATATATGTACACACACACACACACACATATATATGAACTATTGTGTTTAGAATTTACATACAAAGAAATACATTGTTTTAATGTTATTATTAATTGCAAATTAACTTATTTTTATGGCCAGGTTATATTAAAATTTTAACTTGGAAGAATATTTTTAAATAAATATATTGATCATCTCAAAGAAAAATGTTAAAATGTATAAAGTAGGTGAATATAACTTTGGATAGGTTTAAAGGTTCTCAAAAAATGATTTAGTAAGTTACACATTATTTTAGGGTTAGTTCTCCTTATAGAGTTGACCATTTGGGGTATGTGAGATGTGCTGGTCCAAAAGACACTGGTGTTATAGCCAGAATATGCATCATAAATTTAGGAAATAATATTGTAAAATATAAAGTAGACTTTCAGAGGATAAAGGTTTTTTTTTTGTCTTATGATACCAAAATATCTCCCAGAAGAGTAGCTAAAAAGAAACACTTTAATGGAATTCAAGTCTATTGCTCATGTAACAACATATATTAATATCTTTGAAGAAATTAAAGTAAAATCCTTATTCATATATATTTGCAATAAAAGTATAACTTACAATTTTCTCAACTATATATATGTATATATAATAGACAAAATTTTATTATCAGATCATTCAGGTGTGATTAAAAGTTATATTGTAACTGATTACTGTTTGGAACTATAATTTGAAATGAAATCCCTGGGCAACTTAGTTTAACAGTTACAACTTATAGTTTGACAGAAAACGAACAGAGGAATTAAAGCAATGTAAATATTTGATGAACCATTTGTACCAAGCTACCTGCTTTCAAAGCAACAGACATAATACTTTTGCATCAAATTCCCTTAAAACCCATCCTGCCTTTCTCATCCCCTTCGGGTTGCCTTAGTTTTCTTAAAATATTCTAAATTTAATTTTCTTCCTATTTAAAGATCACTCAGCATCAACATCTTCCTATATATTTGTCTTTACATCTTATTTGAATATTAATATGTCCTCCATAATTTCAAGTACTAATTCACTCATTATGTATTTATTCATAGACAATTTTACCTCATCTCACTTTCTGTACACTTGTTCCTGAAATCAGATGACAGGCTTCCAGGCCACTCCAGAAAGCCACTTCATTAATCAAATATACTGTCACCTGCAGCGCTGCATTAGGATCCTTACAATAAAGATACTTAGCTTCCTCTAAGGATGTCCAAACTTCCACTGAGTCCAAATATCGGCTAAATGTTCTCCTTAGAAGACCATAATATATCTTCATTACCTTTGTGTTTTTATTGTGTGTCTGCAGATCTGTTACATATTGACTCCTTTCATTCAAGTATATGTTACACTGTGAGAAAATTATCTACATATCCCCTGCCCTGCCCTTTCTCACTTCTGTCTCTTTTAGCTCTCTTTGTTTCCCTTAGCTTCTACTTTAAAGTAATATATACTAATTATACATGGATTTAGGGATCTTGTAAAAGTCTATAAACACAAATGAGTGAAAGCATACACATTTATCTTTCTGTGACTAGCTTAACTCTCAATATGACTGTATTCATATATATATACATATACACACACACACACACACATATATTTTTTTTTCTCAAAGAGGACTCAAGTACTTGCCAGATACTGACTCTTCCATATCCTTGGTCACAGAGTTTGATGTTATATCTTCAGGGTTTATAATGATTAGATCAATTATGGTTAGCCTCAAATTATCTTCTGATTTCTCCTGCTCCAAAATATATTCTGTAGACTCAGTGCAAGATACTCTTATCATATTTCGTAGCCTAGTTGCTTACATTACAAGTACTAATTTCTTGCAGTCATAAAGGCTAGGAAGTCCAAAATCAATGTATTCACAGGTTCAGATTTTGCTGAAAACTTTCTTCTGCCTTACAGCAGATAACCTCCTCTCTCATAACAAAGAGAGAAAACTTGGCTAGCTCTTCTCCTTCTAATGAAGATATTAATCTCAGATTTTGGCTTCTGTCTTTGTTATTATGAAGTTTCATACCTACTAAAAGAATTAATTCTTTTCAAGATGGCATTGTGGGTTAAAATTCCCACACATAAAAGGGGGTGGGGGGAAGTTCATTGTATAATACATACCCTGTTTGCCATGTCCTTGATAAGCATCAATATTTAAAAACGGCTCTTTCTTATTGTTAGTTGGATTTTAAATATCTGGACAGATATTTCAGCTCATCTGTGCATGTTTCTCTGGTTACCTTTACATCTATGAACAGTTATTGAGAACTATGGCTGGATTCATAGATTATGAATATGATGTCTTTCTTATAGATGCTAAAAGGTAAAGGACTGGGCACGTGGAAGAAATACATACCAGAGACAATCTGCCATAATCCACTTTCTTAACCTATATTTTCATGTTCCCCAGATGTTATTGGATGACAAGCTCTTTTCCCCAAAGCACCACTAGTGACAATGGTTAACACATCTGAAACGAAGACAAAATAAATATTTCACCCTTTTAAAATGCTATTTGTGGCCATCCTCCAAATGACGCAAAGGTGTGACCAGCACTTGGTTTAGTACTGTTGTTCTAATTAAATAATTATGTGGCTGTTAAGAGTAGAATGACATAAACTTGGGAAATGCCTTTAGGTATGGGCTTAAGAAGCCTACGATAAGCAGAGACAACTCTGAAGTGTGTGTGGAAGACTAGACTGTGTTCCATCATGATGGTCTTGACAAAAATGTCATCATATGGACTATATACCTTCTGGTTGATAATGTATTCACCTTCTCTTTAGAGCGAGATTTTAAGTGATGCTTAGTTAAAAAGTGAAAGACATATTTTGGTAGAGAAAAGTGTAAAGCAGACTAACATTTGAGCTCTGGCTTGCCTGTTGTTGGCTCTATTTGATCAGTCTCACAGGGAGATTAAAAGGATATAAGAGAGAAGAGATGGTGTCTTAGGGTGTCATTGCTCTGAAGACACACCATGACCACGGCAACTCTTATAAGGGACAACATTTGATTGGGGCTGGCTTACAGATTCAGTGAATTATCAATGCAGGTGCATGGCAGCATCTAAGCAGGCATGATGCTGGAGAAGCTGAGAGATCTACCTTTTGTTTGGAAGGCAGCCAAGAGGAGGGTCTCATTGCCCACCACCATAGTGACATACTTCCTCCAACAAAGCCACATTTACTCCAACAAGGCCACACCTTCTAATAGTGTCACTTCCTGGGCCCAGATCATTGAAACCACCACACTCCCTAGCCCCCATAGGCTTGTTCAAACACATGAGCCTGTGGGGACTACATCTAGGTATAACATGATGCAAAATACATGCAGTTGAACTTCAAGAGTCCCATAGTATATAACAGTCTCAACAATGTTAAAAGTCCAAAGTTCAAAATCTCTTTTGACATTTATTCAATCACTTAATTGCTATTCCCTCTAAAATCAAAAAGGCAGATCACATATCTTCTACATCAAAGGATATACATTAATTTTCCCAAATGCCATAGTATGGAAATGTTGGACCAAAGCAAGACCAAAAATCCAGCTTGACAATCACCAAACCCTTCATCTCCATATCGGATGTCAAAGCACTCATACTATCTCCAACTCCTTTCATCTTTATTTACTGCAACAAACTTCTTTCACTTGGGGCTGTTTCCACTCCATTAGATGCTTTCCCCAGCAGATTTCTCACAGCTCTGACAACTCTAGCATCTTATGTTATCCAAGGTAATTTTACACCTTTTTGTTTCAATGTCTGGGATCCATATGTGATCTTCTGGGCTTCTCCAAAGGGCTTGGGACACTTCTCCATCTCTGCCCTCTGTAGCACTCCACAGAGGCTACTGCTGACCATTCCACTGTTGCTGCTATTCTTTGTGGTCATCCAGTGGTACTGGCATCTCCAAATTTTTGGAGTTTTCTGCTGCAACTAGAATTCACCAATACCCTTTCATAGGCTCTCTTCATAGTGCCAAGCTGAAACTTCTTTCCCTGACCCTCTTCAGTCCCTCAGTTGCAGGACTATCACTGCAGCCGAGTCTGCACCTACACCAATGGCTCTCCCTAGCCTCTCACAGTTCCAGTCCTCATCTGCTCTCCATGACCCCTTATTGTTTTCAAATCTGGTACCACCTGGGTGATTCTTACACATTAACAAGTCCAGCTGAAGCACAAGATTCAACCTTGGCTATCTCTGGAGCACAGCTTCTTTCTGCTCTCAGAAAACACTTCCCAGAAGATTTCACCTTAGTGATGCTGGTCTCTTCATAGTCACCGCTAACTTTTTAGCTCCAGCTAAACAGCATCATTAATTTTTCCAGTAGTCTCCTTCTACTCTTGATCCTAAAGCCAGAGACATATGGCCAAATATAGTGAGTTCTGTTGCTTATTGGAAATGAAACATGTCCCCTTGTTTTATTGTATTATTATAAATTTTCTGTTTTCCAACTCCTTTACTGCCTAAGCTTGGCTGTCCTGGAGATTGCTCTGTAAGTTGACCTTGAACTCAGAGACCTGCATGCCTCTGTCTCTTGAATGCTAGGATTAAAGTTGTATACTACCATGCCTGGACCTATCTTTTTTTCTACTTGGAATTAATTCTGTACCAGACTGGTATTAAATTTAGAGATCTTCTTGCCTTTATCTCCTGGTCTCTAGCTGCATATGTATCGAAAGATGGCCTAGTCGGCCATCAATGGAAAGAGAGGCCCATTGGACTTGCAAACTTTATATGCCCCAATATAGGGGAATGCCAGGGCCAAAAGAATGGGAATGGGTGGGTAGGGAAGTGGGGGGCGCTATGGGGGACTTTTGGGATAGCATTGGAAATGTAATTGAGGAAAATATGTAATAAAAATATTAAAAATAAAAAAAAAACGATGTATCCTGCCAGGCAGTGATGGCACATGCCTTTAAACCCAGCACTTGGGAGGCAGAGGCAGGCAGATTTCTGAGTTCAAGGCTAACCTGGTCTACAGAGTGAGTTCCAGGATAGCCAAGGGTATACAGAGAACCCCTGTTTTGAAAACCAAAACCAAACCAAAACAAAAAAGATGTATTCCACCATGCTTAGCACTAAGCTTTTCATGGCCACTGTCCCTCAAGATCTGGATCAAATCCCTGTGTCTTCCAGCCTCAAGTTGTACTCTCCATTTCTGTATTGTAGTTTATTTTACATTAAAAGCCCAAAGGAAAGCAATAACCAAGTCACTGGTTCAACTGTGAAAGCATAAACAGTAAGTATAGCAGTGTAGGGTCTAATGTCAAGGTCACATTAATCTATTTATTTATAACTTAGGATTCTGCTCCATCGTACTTCTTGGTGCCCTTTCACTCTTTGAACCATATATTTTGTACTTCTCTTTTCCTAAGCTTGCTACTCTTTTGTACTTTTCTTTTCCTAAGTTTGCTAATCTTCATCAAAATGTTCTTCATGAGAATAAGCAAGAGTACAAAGTCTGTGCTGGGCTTTTCTGAGATTTCCTTTGTCAGTGCAATTAATTGAGATTTCTTTACCTTAGCCTCAGGTGGACTCTTCAGAAAGGTCAAAAGCAGTCACATTCTTCACCAAAATATTACAAGAACAGTCTCTAGACCACATACTAAAATTCTTCACCTCTTAACCTCTTGAGCCAGCAGGCTTACACAGTTCAAATCACCCTCAGCACTACCATCTTCCATCTTCCTACTAGGAATACTGATTAAGCCTCACTTAAAGCATTCTACTGCTTTTAAAGTTAAGGGATCCACATTTGTCCAAACAGAAGCACGGTCAGGCCTATCACAGCAATACCTAACTTCTTATATACCAACTTCTGTCCTAAATAGGGTGAAGAGACACCATGACCACAACTCTTGTAAAAGACAACATTTAATTAGGGCTGGCTTATAAGTTCAGAGGTTCAGTCTATTATCATCAAGATGGGAGCATGGCAAAAAAAGGAGAGACGCTTTGTGCCCATTTCAAGAACCTGCAGTAGCATGCTCATTTTATGCCCCACATTTGAAGCATTTACCCCAGAGAGGACAGAAATGCATAGGTACAGATCTTCTATCAGACTGCCTATAGCAGTACAGTTTTCTAAATCAACTGCCCTCCAGCTCAGAGGACACACTGTTTGGTCCAAGAAGGCACGGACTGTAGCAGAATATGTGGACAACTTTGATATCATATATGTGATGTTAGTTTTGGAGACATGCAGCATCCATGAATTGTAGAAGCAATGAGACTCTGACCCACATTTCAGAGGAAGGCATGGGAGACCAATTTATGCGTAGTTGGGTAATTTTTTCAACAAGCAGCCTCTTTAGAGATCAGTGCATTAACCTGGGAAAGTGAAGCAAGTAATGAACTAGAGGCCACATTCCATCCAGATTTCTCTACAGGATCCAGCATTCTTTCATACTTTATGGTAAATATTTCTTGTTTATGCCACTCAGTTATATTCTAGACAACATCATGGGTGATAAAGTTCCTATTCCCCTGTTCCTCCTTTTGGTAGAATTTCTTTCCTTTCTATGATTTTATATTTTAGTTACAACTATCAAAAAGTAAGTAAATTTTATTTTTATCCTAATAATCTCCCTGGAAAGTTAGATTCAATTTCTAAAGCTGGGTGAATGACTTCCAGAACTACAAGTTTAGAGTTGGTAAATTGCATAGGGTAATATTCACACCCATATGATCCTTTATTTATTTATTTATTTATTCATTTATTTATTTATTTTTGTAGTTTTCTACCACTGGCAACAGATATTTAAGGGTAAGTGATGGAAAGAACATTTAGATTAAGAATCTGAAAGGCAGAATAGTAGCATTATACTTTTCTTTGTTTCTATAATTTCACATTAAAAATACCCTTGCATTAAAATAACGCAAAAGCAAGGATACAAATGTGGAAAATGTACTAAGTTTCATAGAAGCAGTATTGCAGGAAAGGGAAGCGGGAAGGGGAGTCAGTTAGCCTTGCTGTTTTCTTCAAACTGCTTATTGTTCCAACAGTCCTCCTAGACACTGAAGGTAATTATATTGGTCTGTAATGCCTAAGATCATCCTATTTCTTTCCTCTTCATAGCTACAGGAATAGCCCTGGCATCTTTACAAATAAGTTACTGGAACACTTGTTCACTATACTGCTAAACCAAGCCCCAACCTGCTGGATGATGTGTGAGGTTAAATTGAACAATGTGTTTGAATGCTTTTGTGTGAATGTGTTTGAATGCTTGGTCCATGAGGAGGGGCATTAATAGTAGATGTGGCCTTATTAGAGTAGGTGTGGCCTTGTGAGAGTGGGTGTGGCCTTGTTGAAGGAAGTATATGACTGTGGGGGTGGGTACTGAAGTCATAAATTCTCAAGCTTGTTTTGATTTCTTTGTACATGTTTCTTTTATAACCTCTCCCATTCTAACTGGTCCCTTTCTGTCCCCTTATAATTTCTTGTCACACATACTCCATTTACCAGTCTTGCTCTGCTCCCCATCACTTCGACCCTTCCTGTAATACATGCACATACATAAATATAACTATAACTTTATCCTATGAAAAACCACATGGAATATGAAAATCCACATGGAATATTGAGTCAAAAATGTCTAACATATATTGTGTCATATAAGCTTTGTTTTTCTCATCCACAAAGTACCCTCCACCATTATTAAGCAGACTTTTTGGGGGGATGAAGAGATGAATGATAGTATGCAGACAAAGATTTGGAATCCTAAGAGATTTAGCACTTTGGAAAGGTAATTCCTCATGAGTCACTATCAAAGACTAGGTATGCTGGCAGGTCCTGAGTGAAGCCGTGATGCTATTAAGCCTCCTGCATGTGTGGGACAACACTCAGGACAAAAAAAACTTTCCCACCTAAAAAATGTGTTATTTCTGCCAAGAGAGCAAAATTCCCAATCTAGTAGCCTTAGGTGACTTTGCATCAGTATGAAAATGACTGCTATGCTGCTTTTTGTTTTAACAGAGCAAAGTGGTTTCATTATTCTCCTATTTCACTCCTTCTGCTTTCTCCTTCCATACCTATTATCACTGTAAATGGAAATTTATATATTAAGTTTACTTATTCTCTAAATCCTAAAACTGTGATAATGGCAGTGGCTGACATAACCCTTGGGAAATTTTCAACCAACTGTTTCTTGGTTTTTAATGCCTTCATTATAGCACTGGCAATTTTGTAAAATAAATATTAAGATTTCATTTATCAAAGTTTGACTATTGTATTATATAAGAAAACATCGATGTGGTATCTTAATTTCCAGTCTCTTTAGATGTAGTGTTCTGTCATCAAGTACAAGTTACTGGCTAATATGAAATTGAGTTTGCCTTCTTTAAATAGTTTGCACACAATTGTCATTTAGTAAAATAAACTTGGCTCCATTATTTCTTAATGTCTTCCTTAACAAGTATAAGATTAGACCACATCTCACAAATTCCCATTGGGTAGCACTTAAGAAGTGAGTGATATTTCTGTCTGCCTAAGTCAAGTAATCCCAAATGTAAGTAATTTACAAGACAGCATCAGGGACTGTTAGAATAGACATATTGCAATATGTCACTGGAAATCACCATCTCCCCACATGTTTGATCAACAGCCAGATGGAAGCTTTTATCACATTTATTTAATCTGAAATACACATGGTAATTACTATGGACCTTTGATTCAAGGCCTTATTAGTGTCTCAGGAGAAGTCAGAAAATGAGTTTGTCAGTTGCAGACTGCTGTAGTCATGACCCTCTGGGTAGAATTTACATCTATCATTGCCTAGATGAGAGTGCTGCTCCAGTTCACTTGTACCTCCAGGATGGGGGTAAAACAAAAGCTTAGTTATCTTGTATGATCAGAGTGAGCCAAAAATAGAGTTTCTGCTATTTTGGAAGTTCTCTCTCCCTTGCATGGCAAGTGAGAGTGGACTATAAACTGCACAATTTCTCAAAAACTAAATCTAGACAAAATAAAGACTTACTGAAATAAAATGCTCAGAACTTTCTGACCTTCAACAAGGCATTCTGACTTCTTCTACTTACATTAGTGGAAATTACTGGACATAATTTCCTGTGTCAATGAGGGAAGTAGGAAGATATTGCCAATTCTGTTCTTCAAAATCTTCTAGCTAGGAAAATAATAAGAATAAAAATATTAAAATAAAATGCCTATTAAAAATATACATGAATGCTTGCTAGAGAAGAAAGGGAAGAGAAAGCTTCAATGCACTTGTGCAGATGAAGAATGTTAAATTATTACATTTATTTTTTATGTTAATGCTATTTTATTTGGATCATAGCTAAAGGAATACACACATATATGTGTTCACATCAGTATATAACTGATATATATATATAAACATATATATATACACATTATATATATATACATATACATGAATACATTGTTGACAATTTCAAGGGAAAAGTTAAGCCTTACTGAAAACAAAATATAACAGGTTTCTAAATCTTTTTTTAATATTTTTATTACGTATTTTCCTCAATTACATTTCCAATGCTATCCCAAAAGTCCCCCATACACTCCCCCCCCACTCCCCTACCCACCCATTCCCACTTTTTGACCCTGGAGTTCCACTGTACTGGGGCATATAGAGCCTATGAATCATTCCATACTCAAGGAGAGATGGCTCAGCCATTAAGAGTATATATTGCTCTTGCACAGGACATATCTTTACCACTATTCTGGGAAGTTTACCATCTCCTGTTACTCCATCACTAAGGCATGGACTCCCTATTATGCCCTTTGTGATCAACAGCACTCACAAGTGCACACAAAAATAAACACATAATGTAAAAGAAAGTAAATAAAAGTTAATTTTATTAATGAGAAATAGTCAAGTAATAATACATTCTGAAATGACTTCAAATGTTATTACTTGATCAAAATTACATTAGAGGCTATTAATATTGTCCTAATTGAATTGCTTAGGATTTTCCTCTATTTATTAAATAATAAATTAATTAGTTAAAATAATATCCATTAAATTGGATTACATTAAAATTGAAACACTAGTTCAAGAGCATTAAAACGTTCTGCCAATAACATGCATATGTTTGTTTGTTTGTTTGTTCAAATTATTTCATGAGTCTATGAGAGAGAGAGAGATAGATACAGAGAGAGAGAGAGAGAGAGAGAGAAGGCTAGAGACAGAAAGATAGAGGGGAAGAGGGAGACAGAGAGGGGAGGAGAAAGAGAGGGAGGGAAGGAGGGAGGGAGAGAGAAGGAAGGGAGAGGGAGCGAAAGAGGGATATGGGAGAGGAAGAGAGAGGAGGGAGAGGTAGAGGGATATGGGAGAGGGAGAGGAAGAGGGAGAGGGGAACACAAAAGGGCACAAATATCTCATGGTGGCTCTGGAGATTAGAGAACTACTCTCAAGCCCATTCAGAGCTACTACCTTGAGTGACTTGGGTACTGAAAAAGTGATTGTTTAGGTATTAGTATAAGGAAAAACAGAAAGGGTGAAAAATTATAGGGACAGGTATAAATAAGCATCCTAACCATGGAAGCATGAAAATTAATACACAGGGTGTTCAGTCACAACTTCTGTGTGATTTTGAATGTTTTAAATTAAGTTTATATATTTAGGGGTTGGGGATAACTTCGAAGCATGTATCTGGAAGTCAGAGTACAACTTTCAGAGCTCATGGCTGTCTTTTCCTGAGTTCTTGTTATCAAACTCAGATGCTCAGGTTTGCTGGTGAGCATGTTGACTTACCTTCAGGGCTGTCTTTAGCCCCCACTCAACGGGTTATTTGAAGGTATAGATTTTATAACCCTTCTCTTCACAGAGTTTAGTGTTCTACACTGCATTTGTATTGCTAAGCACAGAAAAGGTAAAGGATTTTTATCACCAACCAAGATTTTGCAACGTTCCTGTGTAACAGGTATCACATCAAAACGGTTTTACAGCCCTCATTTTATACAAAGAAAATAGTTATGAATATGATGCAGAGGTATTTTAATGTTGCCAGTTAACATTTTTATTTGGTATATTATAAGTGGTCTCATTCAGTTATGACGTCTAGCTTCAATATTTGGTCTACAAAGTGCTTTGTAACAAACATTTAAATTAAATTAATAAATTTCATGCATATTAGAAATTTAGATCTAGCACTGCTTAATAGTGATATAAGATAAAATATTAGATGCATCCTTTATAGAAACGTGTAAAGGCAGAATTAATATATTGGTGTGTCTGTGACATTATCAATATTTAATGTCATTTCCCACTAAGAAAGAATTTGTTACAGAGCTAAATAGCTGAATTTTGCAAAGTACTGTCTTTTTAAACAAATATTTTGTTTTTATTTTATGTCTATGCATGTTCTGTGTGGGTACACACATGCATCTAGTGCATGCCTGGTCCTCAGGGAGGCCAGAAAGAGGAAGTAGATTTTCTGTAACTGAAGTGATCAAAGTGAAACAACATGCTCTGAATGTGTGGCCGGTGCTCTTAACCTCTTGGCTATCTCTTCAGCTTCCACATTCTTACTTGTTATATTATTTAAAAAGTAGGCACTACTTATTGTGAAGTATGCAAATTCTTTTTATACTTAAATAGAAAGAAGTCATAATAAATATATTAAATTTCTTATGAACTTTCATGTTATGGAGATTATTATACTCTTATAAATGTGTGTACAACTACTGTTGTTCTAATTAGCATCAGTGTCATTTAAATAACTGTTTAGTTATTTAAGATTTTAGTGTTAAAGACACTGTAGCTTCTAAGATTATCTAATGTGGTAAATAACTAAATAATATGAGTGAATTTCTGAATATTTCTGAATATAATAATATAATATTCATTTCTGAATATTATCTTGACTTCAATTTTACACTCAGAATTTTTGCAGAATTCATGTTATAAACATTATTGTATTTAATTATTCCTTTCTCCATCTTTTAAATAGTTGAGTAAGGGAATGTACTTTATAGATAAGAACATGACTAGTCTTCTTGCATTTCTTACTAATATAATTGCATCAATCCATTTTCATTACATAACAAAATGCCTGAGGCTGGCTAACATAATACGTAATATTATGACTTGTTCATAATTCTGGATGTGTAAGCTATAGAAGCCCTATCACAGGTGACCTTAGTGTCATCAGATCCCCATATGTACTGAGTGTTTCATATGTTAGGAATCTAGGAGCTCACATGGACATGCTGATTTGTCTGTCCTCTGTCCCTTTTTGTTAAAAGCTTATGGGAGCCAATAACAGCCATCCTTCTTTATACCTTATATGAACTTCAACACCTTCCAAAGACCCATTTCTAAACTCCTTTGCTAGGTTATATTCCCATCCTATATTCAAAATTTAATTTATTTATTAATCTTTTTATTTGTTTAGATTTCAAATGTTTCCCCCTTCTTGTCTCCCCTCCATGAGACCCTAACCTCATCCTCTTTGCCTCTATTAGGGTGCTTTACACCCTCCATCCACTCCCACATTACACTTCTAGTATCCTCCTTCTCTGAGGCATCAAGACACTATAGGACCAAGTGTCTCCCTTCCCACTAATGGCAGATGAAGCTGTCCTCTGCTTTACATGAAGCAGAAGCCATCAACCTGCCATGTATGCTCTTTGGTTGGTGGTTTAGTCCCTGGGAGCTCTGAGGGGTCAGGTTACCTGATAATGTTGTTATTCCTATGGGGATGCAATACACTTCACTCCTTCAGTCCTCCCCTAACTCTTCCATTGGGGTCACTGGGCTCAGTCAAATGGTTGGATGTGAGTATCTGCATCTTTGTCAGTCAGGTACTGGCAGAGCCTCTCAGGAAAGCTATACCAGGCACCTGTCTGCAAGTTCTTCTTGGCATCAGAAATAGTGCTGGGGCTTGGTGTCTGAGAATGGAACGATCACCTGTAGGGCAGTCCCTAGATGGCCTTCCTTCAGCTCTATTTTTGTCTCTGGATTTTCTTTAGACAGGGACAATTCTGGGTTAAAAATTTTGAGATAGTTGTGTGGTCCCATCCCTCCACTGGAGACCACCACTGGAGGTGGTCTCTTCAAATTCTCTCTCTCTGTTGTCGGGTATTTCCACTAATGTCATCCACATTGGGTCCTGGGAGCATCTCACATCCCTTGCATCTGGGACTTTCTATTGTTTCCCAAGTTCCCCACCTCCAATGTTACTTAACTCTATTTGCTCTCCTGGCCCTTTGGACTTCTCTCCTATCTCATTCCATAATGATGCTGTCTCCCCTTTTTCCTCCCTCTCCCACCCAGATTTCTCCATCCCTTTACCTCCCTGGATGGTTTTGTTCCCCCATTCTAAGTGGGTTGGAAGCATCCACACTTTAGCCTTCCTTCTTAATATGCTTCATATGGTCTTTGAGTTGTATTTTTGATATTCTGAGATTTGGGGCTAATATCCACTTATCAGTGAGTACATACTGTGTGTGTTCTTTTGTGACTGGGTTATCTCACTCATGATATTTTCTAGTTCCATCCATTTGGTTGAGAACTTCATGAAGTAATTGTTTTTAGTACCTGAGTAGTACTCCATTGTATAAATGTACCACATTTTCTGTATCCATTCCTCTCTTGAGGGACATCTGGGTTCTTTCCAGCTTTTGGCTATTATAAATAAGGCTGTTATAAATATATTCAAGCAGCTGTCTTTGTTATATGTTCGAGCATCTTTTGTTTATATGCCCAAGAGTTTTATAGCTGGGTCTTCAAGTATTACTATGTCCAATTTTGTGAGGAAACACTAGATTGATTTCCAAAGTGGTTGTACCAGCTTGGCATTCCACCAACAATCAAGGAGTGTTCCTCTTTCTCCACATCCTCGCCAGCACCTGCTGTCACCTGAGTTTTGACCTTAGCCATCCTGACTGGTGTGAGGTGGAACGTTATGGTTGTTTTGATTTGCACTTTGCTGATGACTAAGAATGTTGGACATTACTGTAAGTGCTTCTTCACTGTTTCAGATTACTCAGTTGAGAATTCTTTCTTTAGCTCTGTACTCCATTTTTAATTGGGTTATTTGGTTCTCTGGAGTCTAACTTCTTGAATTCTTTGTATATATTAAATATTAGCCCTCGATATGATATAAGGTTGATAAAGATTTTTCCCCATCTGTAGGTTTCCATTTTGTCCTAATGACAATGTCCTTTGCCTTATAGTAGCTTTTCAGTTTCATGAGGTTCCATTTGTCAATTGTTGGTCGTAGAGCCTGAGCCATTGGTGTTCTGTTCAAGAAATTTTCCCCTGTGCCAATGTATTCAAGGTTCTTTCTCACTTTCTTTTCTATTACATTCAGCATATCTGGTTTTATGGGGTTTTTATCTTGATCCACTTGGTCTTGAACATTATACAATGAGATATAAATGAATCAAGTTACATTCTTTTACATTCAGACTGCTAGTTTAAACCAGCACCGTTTGTTGAAAATGCTTGCTTTTGTCTATTGGATAGTTTTGGCTTCTTTGTCAAAGATCAAGTGACCATAGGTGTGTGGGTTTATTTCTGTGTCCTCAATACTATTCCATTGATCTACCCACCTGTTTCTGTACCAATACCATGCAATTTTTTATCACTAATGATCTGTAGTGCAGCTTGAGGTCAGGTATGGTGATGCCCCCAGAAGTTCTTTTATTATTGAGAAGATGAAAAGATTTCCCATGCTCATTGATCAGTAGAATTAACACAGTAAAAATGGCCATCTTACCAGAAGCAATCTACACACTCAATGCAATTCCCATCAAAACTCCAACTCAGTTCTTCACAGAGATAGAAAGAGCAATTCTTAACTTCCCATCCTTTATTAACAACTGACTTTTTGGGAAATGAACTAGTATCTAACTACTTAGACCTAATCCATACCAATAATATGTGAAATTTTTAGGTGTATTGGACAATTTACTAAGAGAATACACTTTGTAGATTTTAGAATAGTTTGTCAAGGGAAATTCAGACAAACTTGCTATTTTGGTGTTCTGTTGTAACTTCTTCAGTGAATCTCAGAGGTAACACAGTGCAGAGATGAGCTCCCAGTCTGAGGAAGGAAATCTCCTTTGGGATATTCTGTTATGTGCTAGTGAAGCAGTTAAATTTTAATGCACGGTAAACTGCCTATCCTCATAATAATGTTCCTTCCTATTAAAAAAAAATAAGCTTATTCCCATTCAATTCAGTTTAAGTGAGATTTGGGTTTTTGTTTTGTTTCATTTTATTTTGTTTTGTTTTTAAGGCATGGTCTCCCTATATAACTCTGGCTGGCCTAAAACTCACCATGTAGACCTGTTTTGCCTCAAACTCAGAGCAAGCCTGCCTCTGCCTCTGCCTCTGCCTCTGCCTCTGCCTCTGCCTCTGCCTCTGCCTCTGCCTCTGCCTCTGCCTCTGCCTCTGCCTCTGCCTCTGCCTCTGCCTCTGCCTCTGCCTCTGCCTCTGCCTCTGCCTCTGCCTCTGCCTCTGCCTCTGCCTCTGCCTCTGCCTCTGCCTCTGCCTCTGCCTCTGCCTCTGCCTCTGCCTCTGCCTCTGCCTCTGCCTCTGCCTCTGCCTCTGCCTCTGCCTCTGCCTCTGCCTCTGCCTCTGCCTCTGCCTCTGCCTCTGCCTCTGCCTCTGCCTCTGCCTCTGCCTCTGCCTCTGCCTCTGCCTCTGCCTCTCTGCCTCTGCCTCTGCCTCTGCCTTCTGTGCTGTCTTCAAAAGTATATCTCACCAGACTGGCCAGCTTCAAATTTTAACTTGAGAAATTCTACCCTAATACATTAAAATGGAACCATTTGCTATTTGCTTATATATCTACTAAATTATCTATTAAACTAGAAAAGACATAGTATAGTTACTATAGTTTGATTGATGTTTGCAAAATGTTTCTATTCTTTTAACAACTCTTCATTTATTTTAGAGAATTTTGTACATGTATAGAATGAATTTTGATCATATCTATCTCTGACTCCATGTTCAACACCCTCCCCAGAAGCTCACTAGTAACAACCTTCTCCCAGCCTCATGTCCTCTTTTAATTGTATAATGAGTCAAGCAAGTACTGTCCTTATGGGCTTATGTGCAGGGACACATAGAGAAGCATGAACAATGGTTCACTTCAATGGAAATGGAAACTTCAAATGGAAACACTTCAATTGAGAAAGATAATATGACTATTAAATACATACTATCATTTTTAGAGAACATGTGTTCAATGGCACTTGGGATATACTACTTTAACTGACCCCTCATACAAGTCACACACCAATTTCTTGTGATACATTCTACTATTCTGTTTCATGAATGTACAAATGGAGGTATAAAGACATTACTTAATTTATCTGTGGACAACTGGCATAAAGAAGACTGATCAGGACAGTATGATGGAAATTTAATTTTTATTCGAAGAATATTCTACAGATTAAAAAAAGTTTTAACATTTTTTAATTAAAGCATTAATATTGAAAATATTCAAAACTGCACATTATGTGTACATCTCTCCATTATGGTACATAAAATATGTATATCAAAATCAATCTACAGATTCAATGCAATCCCCATCAAAATTCCAACTCAATTCTTCACAGAGTTAGGAAAAGACATTTACAACTTCATCTGGAATAACATTAAACCTAGGATAGCAAAAACTATTCTCAACAATAAAAGAACCTCTGGCAGAATCACCATCCCTGACCTCAAGCTGTACTACAGAGCAATTGTGATAAAAACTGCATGGTACTGGTACAGTGACAGACAGGTAGATCAATGGAATAGAACTGAAGACCCTGACATGAACCCACACATCTATGGTCACTTGATCTTTGACAAAGGAGCTAAAACCATCCAGTGGAAAAAAGACAGCATTTGTAACAAATGGTGATGTTTCAATTGACAGTTAGCATGTAGAAGATTGGGAATTACTCCTTGTACAAAGCTCAAGTCTAAGTGGATCAAAGAACTCCATATAAAATCAGAGACACTGAAACGTATATAGGAGAAAGTGAGGAAAAGCCTTGAAGATATGGGCACAGGAGAAAAAAATTCCTGAACAGAATACCAATGGATTGTGCTATAAGATCAAGAATAGACAAATGGGACCTCATAAAACTGTAAAGCTTCTGTAAGGCAAAGGACACTGTCAATAAGACAAAAATGCCACCAACAGATTGGGAAAATATCTTTACCAATCCTAAATCTGATAGAGGACTAATATCCAATATATATAAAGAACTCAAGAAGTTAGACTCCAGAAAACCAAATGATCCTATTTAGAAATGGGGTACAGAGCTAAACAAAGAATTCTCACATGAGGAATACTAAATGGCTGAGAAATACCTAAAATAATGTTCCATATCCTTAGTCAACAGGGAAATGCAAATCAAAACAACCCTGAGATTCCACCTCACACCAGTCAAAATGGCTAAGATCAAAAACTCAGGTGATTGCAGATGCTGTCGAGGATGTGAAGAAAGAGGAACACTCTGGAAATAAGTTTGGTGGTTCCTCAGAAAATTGGACATAGTTCTACCAGAACATCCAGCAATACCACTCCTGGGCATATACCCAGAAGATGCTCCAATATGTAATAAGGACACATATTCCAATATGTTCATAGCAGCCTTATTTATAGTAGCCAGAGACTGGAAAAAAACGAGTTGTCCCTCAATAGGGGAATGAATACAGAAAATGTAGTACATTTACACAATGGGGTACTATGCAGCTAATAAAAACAATGAATTTATGAAGTTCTTAGACAAATGGATGGATCTGGAGGATATCATACTAAGTGAGGTAACCCAGTCACAAAAGAACACACATGGTATGCACTCACTGATAAGTGGATATTAGCCCAGAAGCTCAGAGTGTCCAAAATACAATTTGAAAAACACATGAAACTAAGAAGAAGGAAGTGGTGGATACTTTGAACCTTCTTATAAGGGGGAACAAAAACCCTTGGAAGGAGTTACAAAGACAAATTCGGAGCAGAGAATGGAGTGACCATCCAGAAACTGCCCCACCTGGGGATCCATCCCATATACAACTACCAAACCCAGACACAATTGTGGATGCCAACAAGAGCTTACTGACCTGAGCCTGATATATCTGCCTCCTGGGAGGCTCTGTCAGTGCCTGACAAATACAGAAGTAGATGCTCACAGCCATCCATTGGAGGAAGCACAGTGTCCTCAATGAAGGAGCTAGAGAAAGTACCTAAGGAGCTGAAGGGGTTTGCAGCACCAAAGGAGGATCAACAATATGAAGTAACCTGTACCCCCCCACCCCCACCCAGAGCTCCTTGGGACTAAACCACCAACCAAAGAGTACATATGGTGGAACTCATGGCTCTAGCTGCATATGTAGCAGAGGATGACTTAGTCGATCAACAATGGGAGGAGAGGCCATTGGTTTTGTGAAGGTTCTATGACCCAGTATAGGGGAAATATCAGGGCCAGGAAGTGGGAATGGGTTGATTGGTGAGCTGGGGGGAGAGGGCAGGGGATAGGGGATTTTTGAAGGAGAAACTAGGAAAGGAGAAATTTGGAATGTAAATTTAAAAAATCTAATAAAATAAAGTATGTATAGCCATGCTATTATAAATATCTTCATAGGCCAATCATAATTATTTTTTATTTTATTTATATGAGTGCCCAGTTTGCATGCATACCTACATACCAGAAAAGAGCATCATATTCTAATTTAGATGGTTGTGAGCCACTAAGTCATTGCTGGGAACTGAAATCAGGACCTCTGGAAGAGCGGCCATTGCTCTTAATCTCTGAGCCATCTCTTCAGCTCCCTCCCCCTTTTCAACTTTATCTAATTTAATATTTTTTGTTTGTTTGTTTTTTGTTTTTTTTGAGACAGGGTTTCTCTGAAACCCTCTGGCTGTCCTGGAACTCACTTTGTAGACCAGGCTGGCCTTGAACTCACAAATCCGCCTGCCTCTGCCTCCCAAGTGCTGGGATTAAAGGCATGTGCCACCACGCCCAGCCTAATTTAGTTTTTAATGTAGTTAATATCATGTTATCTAAATAAACCATATAATTAATATAATTTAATTTACTTGGCTGATTTAATAGTATCCATTTTAAAGATGACTGATTTTACAGAGCTGCTATTTTAGTTGAAACAGTTGTTTCTAATTTTTAATCTGTTAATATTAATATGCTTCCAACAGGTGACATTTTCCTACATTTCAATGGTTTAGTTTCCAAAGACCATTATTTCCACCAATGGACATTCATGAAAATCCACTGGCACAAACTAAAGATTTGGAGTAATGTGGGTTGAGAAAAATTTGCCTGCTCTTAACCATTTACATTCTTGTCATCATTTGTTAGAATTTTTAAATTCAGCTTTATTATCACTGGGAAAGACTTCCTCACTTAATTACAATTGTTCATGGATCCTCTGAGCATTTTTTGTTGAATTTTGTCTCATATTGTATGTTTTTACAATTATTACATTCAATTTATAAAGATCTTATTTGCTTATAACTTCGCTCACTAATCCATTTAAACTTGCATAGAATATGTTGCCAAAATAGACATATGCCAGCACCAATAATTTGTCATTTGTGTTCCTTCTCAGTGGTTTCTTGCATTTATTGATTTTGTGTTTGTAAACTAAGGCTGCTAATATACAAAGGGCTAGCCCCTGTTGATTTCAAAGGCAGAAGAATTTCTGGTTATAAAAACAAAAATTGAGGAAAGAGTAAATATTTTAAAAGGGATAATTTCTAACAGTAAAGGAGATTATTAATGTAGAAAATGACTTTGAGTATTATCTTTCCTCACAAAGCCAGGTATTGTTACTAAATACAGGTATGCCAATAATTTCAAATAATAGGAAGATCATTATTTTATTCATGCTATTCGCTGAGTATTGAGATAGGACAGATGCTCAGATACTGTCTAAGTGGTCTCAGACTCCAATAACAGAATATAATATTTTGGTTTTGGTTGTCTTGTTAAAAATGGAAATATTTTCTTGCAGCTCTGCAGCCTAAAAGGAAGTTTGGGAATAAGACACAGTAAGAATTTGTTATGGTGTCTTGTCTGTTTCATAGCTGGGACATTCTCAGTGGATTCTGGTGTTAGAGCCCAAAGGTAGTTCTGAGGGATCATTTTATAAGAGTGCTAATTCCATTAAAGTCATAACAGCCCTTGTGATGCAATCACCTCCAAAATTCTCCATTCCCCAATATCATGTTAATAATAATAATGTTTACATTTTCAGCACTTGAATTTGAAGAGAATGCAAACATTCATATTATAGCAGATTCCATGTAAACTATTTTTAACCAAACTCCTTTGTGAAGAAAGGCAGAGCAGACAGGTCCTCATTTGTAAATAAAAAAAGTGAAAGCCATGTCAGATTTAAACTGGAATTGGATCTTATAATTCCAAGTGAGATGTCTTTTCAAATCTTCATTGATTTTTTTAAGGGTACTAGTATTTAATTCAGGAAAATTAGACTTGTGTCAGGTGCTTAAAGGGTAGTTTATCTGCCTTCTCCCAACAGCAAAAGGCTTTTCCCTTGATCACCTAGATAACCTGAAATGCATTCCTTTCTTTGGCTCTCTTCCCCCTTATCACAGAGGCAATCTTCTGGCAGGTTCTCTCCTTTCCTGGATGACAGTGCTAAAGGAGGTGAGGCATTCTATGAAGGGCTCTTGGCACTAATGGCTGCTCTACTCATCAGGCTGAGAGTCCTTGCTGGAGATGCACAGTTCTTCAAAGTTGAGATATTTCCTCCCTTAAAGGAGTTTTAAAAAAAAAATACTAGCTAGAGCTCACCAGAGATAAAGGGGCATGAAAGGAAGGATGCTGTAACATTTATTTTCTAAAGATACAAATAGTATTTGATGAATCATTTCTCACATAAGTTTTTATGCTCATGGACAAATAGAGTCTATATTTCATTCATGCTCCAGAATATTATTGTATCTTATAAGTGAAAATTAATCAAGTCAATTGTTATACTATTAAGGTGACAACTCACAGGGAACATGTTAAGAAAGTTCGGTATTTAAGAGAGAGAAAGGACACATGTATGTGGGTGTGAAATTAGTATAGATTTTAGTAACATCTTTTCTGAATTTCATTGGTTCAGAAAGCCCAAAATTGGATCGTATAGGAGCTCTACAAGATGACACTTTAAAATGAAATAAAATAATAATAATAACAGTCAAATTATAATAACTGTCAAAATCCCTCTGGATAGGACGTCTGATACAGGGACATGCATAAACATGTCACATCTTGGGTGTTGAATGCCTCAAAGTGTGTGGTATATAGATTTGGTTCCTAGGAAAGTACTACCCGGAAGTGGTGGACAGTTTCCGGTGTGAAGCCTGAATAAGTGAAGGACCCTTTTCCCAGCCCACACATTCTGCCATTGCACTCTGGCTCCAGAGCCCAGGGTAAAGTATCTCCTCCAACTTGGAATAGAACTTTTAAAGTCATGCTCAGAAATTAACCTTTCTGCTTCATAAATTAATTATCTCAGTGATTTTCTGATAGAGATGGAATACTGACTAACACTGGCCTTATATTAGCTTGGTGTGTTAATCAGCTTGTAATAATTGCATCTGGAGGGGGGGGGTTCATGGAGGGAAGATGGGGAAGGGGGATAACATACGAAATGTAAACAAATAAAATGATTAATAAATGAACAAGTAAAGAAAAAGAAGACTAGTGTATCTATTTCTAGGATTTTTTTTTCTAATGGTGAAAATCTGTTGCATAATGTAGTCTTAATATAAAACTCACAAATTTAAAGTCATATGTAGTTTTCTTTGTTTTGTTTTTGAGACAGGCTTTTTGCCGAGGTAAACCTCCTGTTTCAACCACCTAGCTTCTATAATTATAGACTTATGGCATATGGCACTATACCTGACTCTTAAATATACTGTTTCTGAAAATAAGTGTATACAAACCATGTATACAAAAATTATTTATTTTATGGGTTTCTCTATAGAAATTTACCTTAAGCATTTTGTTAGGAAGCACAATTGTATATTAAATTAGAAGATAATAAATAGCCCTTTGGTAAAAAAATTATTTTATCCATAACAATATATAATTATTCCTTATTTTTAACGTGAACCTCTTTGTGAAGCATTCTTTTAAGAGAGGGGAACATAGGGATGGAAGTACATAGTAAATGCAAATTTAATATTAAAACTGAACTATAATGAACAATAATTAAGTGAACATTCTGATGAATCATGTTTACTTAACACTAATTTTTGAAGCAGTTCAAATAGAAGCAGTATTACGATGATTTAATATCAGGAACGGGGGATTTTTTAGCTCTCAGAACAACACACACTGGTGCATAAATCTCCTTGGAATTCACCCTGAGAATTTAATGCTATCCTACCACTCACTTGATTTGCTTGGTTCTTGGAAGTGAGCAAAACTGTTAAAGTTGCATTACAAATGCATAGGACAACCTTTATATTCATGAAAATTTACATCTTCAAGGATGATCTTGCTTACGTATAGCAATTAATACCGAGGGGTAAGCTCTTGAACTAAATAGTTTTGTCGAAACTGATATGGTTGAATTAATCACTTAAGCCTGGAATTTGCATAAGGAGAAAGAGAGAGAATGTGGTATAGGATGAAGCAACACTGGCAGGTGGTCACTGAAGATGGACAGACACGTGAAAATACAATTATGAGGAAGGATGCAAAGCCACCAGGACCTCTGCCAAATCTCATTCTAAAGTGGGCAGAATCTGAGCTGTCTGAAATTGAATTTAATAATTACTAGAAAACTCTGCAAACATAATTTCACAAGGAGGTTCCATGGTTTATCCAGTTTGGTAGCTAAAATTACTATGACTATCTGGGTCAACAGCTTGAGTGAATTAAACAAAACATACATTCATAATCTATCCCCTGGATGATTTAAACCTCAACAAAATATACCCTCTTGTTTAATCCTACCTATACAAATTTTCATCAGGTTGTTTACAGGACTGTCATAATCTTCTGTTATTAAGACTTTCCCTATCTTTCAACCCCTTAGCCATTTACCATGGCTGTCAGTCACCATCACAAGTCGAAAGTGCTAAGTGACTCTTTCAAGGGAAAGTAATAGCTTTCCCTCTCCACATCTTATCTTATGCCTTTTTTTTTTTTTTTTTACATAACATGGTTCTAACATTTAGGTAATGTTTATTTTTTAGATACTTTTATGTTATTTTATGGGCATTTATACATTTGTCTTTGTTGAACTTGTAGGATAACAGTTATTTATATTTTAAGGGTGAGTTAAAAACCTCACTAAAATAGAAAATCACAAGTTGTCAAAATACAGAGAATCATTGTCACTGGACTGCTGAGCCAGAGTGCATATCCACATCACTGAATGCATTCCACAGCTTTGGAATGGTTACCAACGAAGTACTAGAAGGATTGTAAGGTCAAGCAGTCTTGGCATACCAAGGAGAAATAGTATTCTCTGAACACAACGGGACCAGGCCACTGATCAAATCCTATCATCTGTACTTGCTTACATAGGAGCCATGCAGTGTCAGGGCAGACAACATTCTAACATAGAGAGTAAGTAGTTCAAGAGCCTCCTGTCCTAACTGCAGAAACTCAGTCAATGCCCTCTGAGGGGTATGGGAGAAATGGATTTTCCTAAGGGAATGGCTCCTAGCAGGTTGACCACACTCCATTGCTTGTCTCCACATCTAGGACTATAAGGTCACCACAAATTGGACTCAGTTTGTTTGTTTTTTTTTTTTTTTAAATCTAAAAGAAGACATAGATTTCAGAGAAGATGGGGAACTAGATCTGGGAAGACCTAGAAAGAGGTACAAAGGCTGAATATGGTCACAATATTTTGTATGTAGCTTAAGTAAGAATGTCCTTAAAAACTTGTACAAAGACATGCAGAGAATAATAAATGGCTTAATAATTAAAATCAATAATTTATACATCTTTACCTTTTAAAAGTACCATCCACATTAAAAATTACTAGGCTTTATGCTAATAAAAAAATTGCCCTTAAAAGTTATTTATTTTAATTTTTAATAATAGTCTATTTTTATAGAAGTAATCATGCAACATTATTTTAAATCATTTTCTATGAGGACATACAATTTTAAACCTTAGTATTTTTCCAGGCTGAAAATATATAAAAATATTATTAAATTTTATTTGTAAAGTGACTAAATTAAGGGCTAAATTACATAGTATTCATTCTTTCCTGACCCTTAACAGAAACTGAGACAAAAAAATAAATACTTAGAAACAAAGAGCAATTGCTTACACCATATAGAACAATTTCAACCTGGAAATTGTGGCTGACTTGACTATGGGCCCAAGGACCTTAGAGATTTCAGAGAGGCTTTGAAAACCACGAGTGGAGGGAGGAATTCCAGTATCTGATTTTGGTGAGAATTTAGAAAATCATAGGTAGGCCAACAAGTTATCTTGTAAGTAATTGAGGGTATTGGTTATCAGAAAGGGATAAGAGGAAAAGGCAGAATCAAAATTTGCTACAAAAAGGAAGAAGCACACAGTCTTCTGGAATTCTAATGATTGAGTTAGCGTGCCTAAGCTCTCAGTACCCAAAGCATCTCACTGAATCTGAGAAGGTCAATGTACCCAGCACAGGAAGGAGAGATGCATGAAGCCTGAAGAGAGAGAACCTGAAGTAGAGAAGAATGAAGCCTGGCCTCCTGCCTCCTCTTGACCAAATGTTTTAGATTTTTCCTCACACTGTAATTAATTTAATTCTAATTTTTCCTACATGTTTTTAAACACATGGTGGACTTAGAAACCCCTACATGTTTGCCATGTTATTTATATTTGTTTTAAAGACATGTGAAACTAGGCACGCACATGGTTATGAGTTTGTTCTCCCTCTTTCTCTCTCTCTCTCTCTCTCTCTCTCTCTCTCTCTCGCTCTCGCTCGCTCTTGCTCTCTTTCTTTCTTTCTTTCTTTCTTTCTTTCTTTCTTTCTTTCTTTCTTTCTTTCTTTCTTTCTTTCTTTCTTTCTTTCTTCTCTGTCTTCTTTCCTCCCTCCCTCCCTCCCCCCCTCTCTCTCGCTCTCTCTCTCTCTCTTTCTTTCTTTCTTCCTGTCTCCCTCCCTCCCTTTCCTTTCCTTCCTTCCTTCCTTCCTTCCTTCCTTCCTTCCTTCCTTCCTTCCTTCCTTCCTTTCTTTCTTTCTTTCTTTCTTTCTTTCTTTCTTTCTTTCTTTCTTTCTTTCTTTCTTTCTTTCTTTCTTTTTCAAGACAGGATTTCTTTGTATAGCCCGGGCTGTCCTGGAACTCACTCTGTAGACCAGGCCAGCCTTGAACTCAGAAACTGCCTGCCTCTGCCTCCCAAATGCTGGGATTAAAGGCATACTACACCACTCCTCGGCTTTTTTTGTTTGTTTGCTTGCTTGTTTTTTTTATGAGTTTGCAAATAGGACTTTATAGTTTGTGACTTCTGCATACTGTAATTTTAAATAAATTTATTGTGTAATGTTGTCATCCACATGTTAATATCAAGAGTTACTTAACATAAATACCATTTGACATATTTTTCTTTAGAATATTTTATTCTAAAAACATCAAAAAAGACTTTAATTAAACGATGTTAAACTTGAAAGTCTTTAAATTGAGGCTTCCATGTCCTGTCATCTGTCCATTTCAGGTGGACAAGAATTATAATGTTACATGGCAAAGTCTAGTAGTGTCTTCCCGCTCCCAAGTTCACCAATTACCTGCAAAAAGCCATGAGCTAACACTTGAGAAATAATGATCTTTTGAAATAGATGATGTACTTATTTGAATAACAATGCAAATTTAGCTATTTGTAAAGATCTACACTTCTTTGATTTCTCTGACAGTAGAAGATGAATTGAAGGCTATGTAACATTTTCTTGCTAGGATTTATCCATTTGAATTATGCATTATTCCTGTATTGTTCGGATAGTACTTACCTGATTCTCAGTCTTTTATTTTAGTTGCTAAAAATAGATATTAAGGAAAGACTTTTAGTCTAACAGATGATAGTGAAATAAAAAGCAAATCCAATAATAAATCGTGAATGTCAAATTTTAAAGATGTTGTTGGCAAGAGAGATATGAGGAAGCTCCATATCTAAATTATTAAAATATTTAAAGACCAGGCCACATCTGTAGTTATTTTCTTGATCAGATGAAACCTATAATGTTTTGCATAAATTATAAAGTCTATTAGGGGAAAATAATTCTTAGTGCTGTGAAAGACTTTGCTCAAATGTTATAAGGTATCCATAGCTGCTAAGAAACCAAGTCGTAATAGAAATGAAATGGTGAACATTTAAATTTAAACTAATTTTAAAAACTTGATGATAGAATGGCAGGGAGAGAATCAAGACAACCTGTAGTTTTCTTTTTGACTAGAGTTAACCCCTTTGATTCATGTCATTGAATAGAGAACACACTTTCCAATTCCCTCTCATATTTTGTCCTGATGGGACAATACCCAAGGATGTCAAGCATAAAATAGAGTACTTTACTTTTGATTAACAATTCCAACCCTCATATTTATATTTTTTCCAAAACTACTTAGAAAATACATTCAGTTACTTACAAGGAGGACTGTGCATCTATACCTTAAGATCGCTTAATATATATGTCATTTTATTTTGGAAAACCATTGTAATATGTAAAGAACATTTGATTTTAAGTTAACTTAATAATACAGAATACCTGTGTTTTCATTGTTTGCATCATTTGAAAAATAGCTGCCTTATCACTAGAATAAATCTGAAGTAATTTCTTTTTTTTTTCTTTTTTAAGCAAGATGTATGATATTTGCTAGAAGCAAAAGTATTAATGGCCCATCCAAGGTCATAAGTAGTATAGTTGATCAGGGGGACCAGAAGAACAAAGATTATTATATTCTTGATATCTCCTTCTTCTTTCCTGGAAGTTATTTCTGTCCATAACTAAACTTTCCCTTCTAATCCCTGACTGATAAGCATAGAAGCAAAAAGTTTCTCTCAGTACCATACAAAGAAACCTTTGTCTCATAAAAGGGAAAGAGTCCAATCCTTTCTGAGTCTCAAAGATAAATAACCTTGACTAAAGAGTCTAACCAGGCTTGGGAAAAAGAATTTTGTGGATGCCCTAGATCTAATCTAAGTCTTTTTGATGACTGAGTTCCTTTACTTTTTTGTTTCTTTGTTTGTTTCTTTGTTTGTTTTATGTCCCATAACTATGGCTGAAGTTCTTTTTTTTTTAACAATTACTATATTCTTTTTTTTAATATTTTTATTACATATTTTCCTCAACTACATTTCCAATGCTATCCCAAGAGTCCCCCATACCCTTCCCCCCACTTCCCTACCCACCCATTCCCATTTTTTTGGCCCTGGCGTTCCCCTGTACTGGGGCATATAAAGTTTGTTTGTCCAATGGGCCTCTTTCCAGTGATGGCCGACTAGGCCATCTTTTGATACATATGCAGCTAGAGACAGGAGCTCCGGGGTACTGGTTAGTTCATATTGTTGTTGCCTTTTCCCACCCACAGGGGAATGACAATGGGAATGGCTTACTGTGTGTGGGCAGGATGAGGGGAGCCCAGAAATCTCTATTTAGGTGTTTGCTGTCCTCTTAGCCACTGTAGATGAACACCTGTAGAATAACAAACATGAGGATGCAAAAAAATAAGTATGTTTTCATCTATGCAAACACTTTATAGGTGCACACTTGGCTAATCCATTAATGCAAGCAAACCAAGTAGTCTCTGGATCTGTAGATATACTCAACTGCCATTCCTGAAATTAACCTGCTGTGTAATCCAAATAAGGGGAACTATCTATTGAGTTTCTTGGTGACATTAAGCAGGCACCCTTCTTTTGGAGGTCTTCAAGAGACCGAGCAACTGTAAGTATAGGGTCCATAGTCTGTTTATAGCTGTTAGATTTGGAAGAGGAGTTTATTGTCTAATTAGTTCCAATCCCAACCTAATATGAGCATTTGGGGTCCAGTCATATCTGACTTATGTGCAGTTGGGACTGGTTAAATAACTGAGATAGTCTTTCTAGCATCCTGAATATTGAAGCCCTTCAGTGAGGCTTCTGCAGCCTCCTGGAAGTTTAACCTCATAGTTACAAAAGGAATTTCTGGGGAAATTGCAATGTGGGGGCTTGTCACCTTGGAGTCTTATATTCCTGGGATACTATGATGGGTCCATTTGGACAATGCACAAGATGACTTTAGGCTCAGGTTTCTTCTGAATTGTGAATTTGCTATCTGAGTATCCCCAAGTTCTTCCAGCTTTGCTATAATGACCTGCAGCTTCCTGGTAGGCTTCCATAACCTTTATGTTAGTGGTTCTCAGGCGGTGGGTCACAAGCTTTTAAGGGTAAAAATACTCTTTCAGGGGGGTAAGGTAAAGCCATCAGAAAACACAGATATTTACAATATAATCCAGAATAGTAGCAAAATTACAGTAATGAATAAGCAACAAAATAATTTTGTGTTTTGAGGTCACTACCACATGAGGAACTGAGCAAAGAAACACTGCTTCATAGATGTAGGAATGCATTGCTCATGACCACAGGTGATGGTTCCATTTCTAGGACTTTTCAGGGATTAGTATTTTCCCAGGAGGACTTAGCTTATCACTGAACACAATGGAACTTACCTAGCATCTGGCAGTTCAGGAAGTTGTCAGCAAGGCAGGCAAAATACTGAATAGATCCATTAGATTGGAGCCCCTCTTCTTTATTGGTGAAAACACAGCCCAGGGGGCAGTCTCCTCCCCAGAAGCAAGTGAACCCTCCTCTAGTAGCTTCTGGATTCAACATTTAAATAAATCTACATGGAAGGTGGGTAGGGTATGCACTCCTCAATCGGGTCTTTCTTAATTCTCATACCCAAGGTCCTGGCCTAAGGATGGTGGGGCCTCTCTTGCAAGAAGAAAAAAAGACAAAGTAGGTCAATTGTAATTATAGGGTCC